>NC_134834.1:153143419-153781576 GCF_004210375.1 Tachypleus tridentatus
CTCACCATCCATTCAAAAAATGGATCATTTTGGTTATATAATAGCAGTATAAACCAGGACTCATAATGCTGACTTTGTTGATCTTCAGTGGGCTCTTGAGGATTGGTTGGTTGGTTTGGTGTTTTATGGCACAAAGCAACTAGGCTAACTGCACCAAACATCCAGTAAAATGTTAAGGTAAAAATTATTAAAATTCAAAAAAGGAAATTACTGTAAAACAGAGTAAAGTTCAATTTTTGAATTAAAACATAAACAGCATTAAATCAAATTTTTACATCTAGTCTATAATAGTAGGAGAAAAACTACAGCAATACAAATTGTAAAGAACTTCCTGCAGAATAAATGTAATTATCATAACTCGCCAGGATGACTAATGAGTAGTTTAAAACAGCAGCATTAGTCACCTGAGGTTGGCCTTTCCAGTCCTGTTTTCGAATTACTTGATGTCATGGACATTTTCTAATTTCAAATCAAACTAAATGTAAAATGTACTTTGATCTTTAAAAGGAAATCACATTAAAAAAGGTTTTATGTGTACATTTAAAAACTTAAAAACATTTCTAAGGTGGACTGTAACCATCGCCAATAACACTGTCTAACGTAATGGATAAACTTTGGGACAAAACATGTTTAAAATGATGCCACTGTTGAGTCATAATGATGGCAAGACAGTAGAATGTGGCTTATTGTGATCTGAGTGTTACACAGATAACACATTGTTGCATCAATCCCAGATAAAAGAAAACGAGTTAAATACTGTGACCAATATGTAGTCTAATAAGAACAACTTCCTCTTACTGATCCTTATGGAAACAAGATGGACAGAGTTCAATAGAGAGTTTTATTCGGAAAAGCTTATTTTCATGTTGATTTCTCCAAGTCGACTGCCAACTGGTATGGAGCCAAGCCTTGAATACAGGACCATAGTCGATGTATGGAACAGCCACAACAGTGATAGTGGCAGAGCAGACATATTTAGCTGTGGTGTCAGCTAACCTGTTCCCATGAATACCAATGTGGTCTGGCATCCAAAAAACCTGGATAGAAGTAGATGTTAAAGAGAAATGGGCCAATTAGTTTTAAATATCGGGAAAAATAATGTGAAGCAATTCAAGGGTCAGCAAAGAACTAAGCGAGTCAGTATAAATAGTGTAAATTTGAGTACTGGTTAGCTTCTCTGTCATCAGGACAAGAAAAATGGTGTATAGTTCAGCAATGAACACAGAAGCTGTAGAGGGTATTTTGTACACAACCACCAAACCATAACAAACCATGGCAGAGTCCATAGAGTTATCGGTTTCAACCATCAGTATAAATAGGAATGGAAGGATGGTTTGAAACACGTTCAACAAATAACAGACAGTATTTCCAAATGGGAGTATCTGTTTTCCTCAGATGATTTAAATAAAGGTCATATTTGGGGACTGTAATAAGCCATGGTGGAATGAGCTGACCAGTAGATACAGCAATGTTATCCAAGGACAGACCCAATTCATTCAACTGCTCCTGGATATGAAGGCAAAAATGAAAAATGGCAGATCATCTGTTCTGAAAAAGCATGGCCCACTAAGGAAGGAAAATGCAACCCCAGGTAAGATGCTGTGGTAAGGATGGAAGTTTTGAAGCATACAGTAGAGACTGTTGCTCTACTGTCAGGAGGTTCATGAGACTTTGTGTATAAGCTCTGAACTGGGAAAGTGCATAAAGCCCTGATGCAGGGCCAAAGTCCCTGATGATGAATAAGTGCACAATATATCTTTAGCATAGAACATCGATCCACTCCTCAAGTGGCGGAAGAGAGAACACAAAGGATGTTCAGTGCTCTTGTACATTTGACCCATAACTGCTTGATGAATTTTGTCTCAGGAACCACAGGTAGCACAACTTCACCGATATGAAGCTCAGGATCAGGGTGAATACCCCATTGGTAGCAAAAGTGCATGCAAACAGTTTTAGAGAGAGAGAAGTTAAAACCGTTTGCTGTGGTCCACTTCAGTAAATGATTGAGGGCAGTCTGTAGCTGCCACTCATTATACCTCATGTTTGACAACTGACATGAGACTTGAAAGTTTGCAACAGTAAGAAGGAGTTGTTCAGTGATGGCATTATTCTTTAAACTGAAAAGTGTGACACTCAAAACACAGCCCTGAGGGACTCCAAGTTCCTGTAGAAAAGAAAGGGTAAGTGTTGAACCCACACAAACTTTGAGTTGCCTGTCCATTAAAATTTTTTTAAATAAAAATGGGCAAATAGCCACATAACCCATATAAATGGAGGTCTAACAAAATAACATAACTCCATATTGTATCATGATCTTTCTCAATGTCAAAAATACAGAAAAAAAATATTGTCATTTGAGAAAGGCTTCTATGATTGATGTTGAATCAGGTGTTCCATGGTGGAGCGCTGTCATCGGAACCCACACTGGGTGGGCAAGAGGAGGTTGTTTGATTTAAGAAACCAAAGAAGATGAGCATTAACCATCCTCTCTATGATCTTACAGAGACAGCTCATCAAAACAAGTGGATGGCAGTTTGAAGGAATCTTGGGATCCTTCCCAGGCTTAGAGAAAGTAGGACAATAGCCCTGCGACAGGCATCAGTAAGAACAAACATTCTCCTGTCAGATCTGGTTAAAAGCAAATAGAAGAATAGCAAGAGAAGCAGGAGATAGATGGCACAGCATTTCATAGTGTACATCATCAGGTCCGATCTATGTACTGCCAGACCGATGAAGGGCCAGTTTAAAGGGACAATTATAGTCATAGAGATAATCAGCTCGAAAGGAAAGAGATGATTGCACTGCTGAAGCCTCGATGGCTGAGAAGGTGAAGGATGAGGCAGAAATGTTAGATACCTGGCAAAAGCTTTCACCTAGAGTATTGGCAATGCTCTGGGTATCAGCTACTTCCTGGCCATCAGATAGCAAGATTGAGAGGGTGACTGAATTATATTGCCCACTGACCTTTCAAATCTTGTCCCATATGACTTTCAAACTGGTGGTAGTAGATATGCTGGTTGTGAACTTAATCCAAGAGTCCTTCTCGCTTTAACATCTTACCCATTGAGCATGTGCATGGGCCTGCTGGAAAGTGATGTGGTTTGAGAGTGTGGGTATCTACAAAATGTATCCCAGGCCTGTTTTTGAGCCTTCAGTGCCATGTGGCAAGCAGAATTCCACGATGAACAAGGATATAGTGGAAAATGGGTCAGAGATTTTAGGAACACATTCAGCAGCTGTCTGTGTATTAGTCAGTTACTGCTGCCACACAGCCGTCCATTGATAGCACACAATGGCAGGATCACATCCTGCAAGAGCAGTGAAAGAGGACCAGTTTGCTTAATTCATAAGGGCATGTGGGTCAGGCAGCACTGACTATGGCCAGTCTCTCAAAATTACAGAAAATGATCACTGTCTGAGTGCAACTGTTAAATGACAGCAACAAGAGCTGACTGATCATTGGTCTTTCCAGGCGACAGGTAGAGAACAAACAGCCTCAAGGGTGTGTCGGTGGTAAAGACAGGGTGGGCACATGGTGATAAACCAATATTGTCACCCCTCCATGCACTCACCCATCACACAGCCTGTCATTTCTGTACAAAGAAAACTGCTGAATGGTGACTGTATCGACAGGTTTCAGAAATGTTTCCTGTAAGGAAAAACACACTGGATGACAGAAAGCAATCAGTACTTTGATGTCATCCAGATTAAAACATAAACCTTGACAATTCCATTGTAACCAGATGGCCCTTTTATTTATGTGTAGGCAAATTGGGTGGAGAGCCCTTCTGTTTACGACAACAATTTTTTTTATTGTCTTTATTTGACCTTATGAGGAACCTGCTTATCCAACTTTTGTCTTTCCAATCGCACTTGGGTGGTTGGCAATACGTGATTTGCTCATGTTCAGCTTTTCTGCAAGCTCACATACAGTTATGCAAGGGTCTGTCTCAACTGCTTCCCTTGATGTGTTTTCATCTAAGGATGGCCTCCTTCCAAGACCTTTGTGGTCTTCAAAAATTTCATCTTCATGTTGAAACCTTTGAAACCAATACTGAACCAGCGTTCAGTAACAGATCCATAGCCAAATGGCTGGTTGATGTTCTGTGTACTTTCAGTTGCTTTTAGTCCAAATTTGGAGTTGTAGAAAAAGTCAGACAAAAGTCCTTCTTGTCCATGCTGCCTTGGAGGTTGCAAAACTTACTCTGAGTAGAGTTGAAACAGCAAACAATTAAGACACCTTGTAAGTGACAAACATTGAATTAAATCAACCAAACAAAGGTAAGTTACTTGATATTCAACTTCTAAATGTCATTGTGAGAATTCCAATCTTTATTTCTGGACAACCTAATATCTCACTACTTATACATAGTGTGAGTAAAATGTAATAACAAATAAGGAAATTTTTACAATCTACTTTATAAAGCTCTGCAATTACCTGGTTGGAGAACACTGTTTTAAAATATTTTAGTTTAAAGTTTTCTAATAGGATCAAAAGAGTGTCGGCATTAAATTAATTTTCTTGGTTAGAGACTTAACAAATTACACACAACATATCTGAGCAGGCAGTGTAAAAATGAGCAGATTAAATTTTTTGGTCTAATTACAAATAAATTATTTTAAGTTTTTTTGCATATAACCTTTCAATAAAGAGACCACAGAGAAAAGCCAATTTTACACTATATCAACTTATATGCTACTATTTCAACCAACAATAACGGTTTGGCCTCATGTTTAATGAAAATTTACCACTGTGTTGTAGGCTTATTTTTGTAATTCATAATTATCTTTTAAATCAGAGGAATACTTGGACAAACTTGGAATTTAACTACATTATTCAATTGTTGTTGAACTGTGAATCTGGCTCAAATGACATCTATTTCTTGATTTGTCTGCTTCAATTTGTTTTTCTTTCTAATGAAAATAAAACTAAAAATAATCATGCAATTATTATTAGGTGCAGAACGAAACATATCATTAAACAAAAATATGTTTTTGTTGATTTGATAAGCTGTATATGCATGGGCATCAATATGAAATTTTAGCTGTATAATCTATAAGCCCTCAGAATTACTGCTGAGCAAATGGGAAGAAGATAGGCAAGAAAATGTGAAAATACAATTTGGTGATGTGCTTAACAGAGATATTCTCAGTGAAATGTTTTTATCAGGATATACTCCGAGTGTTATTTTAAAACTAATAGAGCAGAAAATAGTTTATACCCAAAACTGCAACACCGATTGTACAGTTTTCAGATGCAACATTCAAGAAAAACAACTTGTTACTTACCCACTTCTTATCAAGAAAATGGGAGCTCTTTGGAGAGCTGTCTCTAAAATATATCCAACTCTATATTCTGTGTTTGGAGGCAAAGGTGATCCAGAGCCTGACGTGGTGGCACCTGAAGACAACTGAGGAAGTGAGCCTCCACTGTGACCCTGGGTACGTTCAATCTCCTGAAGATAACGCAGAGCTAGTTCCCCAGCTTGTACCAAACAATTAATAATCTGTTCATCTCTTTCAGCAGCTTTGTTCTTGCTTGTGGTCTGAAGAGGAATCTTCTCCAGACAGAGCCCTTTGATAATAAAATCAGCAGGAACATTGCACATAAAATAAACCCAAAGTACATAATTTAAAATATGAATGACAAATGGAGGTACTCATCATTTGTTTGGGTTAAGACTTTAATAAAAAGTGTAGGTGGATGCTATGATAAGTAACACACAAGTCCTGACTTTCACAAAACTTACTTATAATACATATTATTCGAGTATTCATTATTAGCTCACCAAATCTTTTGTATAAAGTTTAGTATCTTAATATATATATGCTTAAAACATGATATACATTCTGCAATGGTTAGGGCAACTTTGTAGAAGTGTATTATGGGCTGAAGCTGCAAAGATCAAAGGTCTAAGTTGGAAATGAATATAAATTAAGAGGCAACTCTTTGTTTTTGTCACTGCTAGCACACTTTTAGTGATGTACTAAATATTTGTGAACAAACATTAAGGCATAATGATGCAGCTACATGTATGAATGCAGTTAATTTTAACTTACATCAGAGATAATACAAGTTCAATATGAACAGTAACGGGGCTGTATGGGTTGTGAATTCCTCATTAACATGCCCTTGTTCCAAACTATGATCTCAAAAAGATTAGTTAAGACTTGCTCGGAAACCTAGTAGTAGTTAGATAATGAACAGACAGACAAACAGATTTCTGTGCTTTACACATATGAAAGATTTTCTAAGAAACTGTCAAAAAATACTTGAATATACCCAGCAATGAATAAGGTTGATTATTTATCAACTAAACAGATTAAGATTACTTGAAATTTTAAGGAGACAAGAATGAAATGCAGCTAGAATATACAGGGTGGCCCATAAGTCCCTACCCATCCATATGTTATTAAGTTATATTCAATTACGCATGTATTATAAATTTGTTTCTTTATTTCAAAGAAATATAGCCAATGTAAGCCCATTTACACCTGAAAGGCGTATTGTGACAAAGTGCATGGGTATATGAGGGCAGAATATTGGTGACACCCTGGATACATAAGATATAAGGATGGGTAGGGACTTACGGGCCACCCTGTATACTTTACACCAAAGCTATAAATTTAGTTTGATTCTTATAGATATAAATAAGTAGAGCAAAATAATTACAGAAATAATGCATATCAATTTGTGTATATGCATTTAGTAAATGTATCACATGTTAATTTAGTTAGGGCAACTTAGACTTCAAGTAATAATATAATATTGTCTTTATTTTCCTCACAATTATCAGAGAATCCTAATCAAGATGCGATGGGATCTGAATAATCTAACAAGTCTTTCATCTGATTTTTTAAAGAAATAGTGAAGAAAATATTAAGAAGTTAATTATGCACTTTTAACTATAAAAAATTTACTCGACCTACCAGTAAATATTTGAACAACCCTGAGAATACAAATTGGTTATATCCATGATATCAAATACAAATAGCCCTAAAGTACAGCTTGATAAAAACTACAAAATACAAGCAGTTATTCCACGAATGAAAATATTCCAGAATCAATCTATGTTTTTACTTAGACTTCACAACTGGCCTATTGTATGCAGGTGAACCTCAGCAAAAAATGCCTATGTAAATTACAATACTGCTGTTCATAGTAAATAGTGTGACAATGAATTTCCTGTCACTTCACAAAATAAAGGCTTAAAACCAACAGAACAAATTCTTCATTCTGTAAGAAATGGGTAGAATAAACCATATCAGATGGCCACTACTGTTGCAAGTCAAATACAAAATGTTATCACACAACTTTCTTGGACATTGCATTTTTTGTTTCTAATAATTCTAGACTTGTACAATTCTTTAAGAGTGGGCCAAGTTGGGGTTAGAGATTACTCCCTGAAGTGGTATTTTTGTTACAGTTTAGGGTGCTCTTTTGACAGCTGGTTTATACAAAAGGTTGGTCACTGTTGTTTATCATAATTTTTGAATAAGGCCTTTTATCTGTCTACAATATTGAACAGCTTACTACCAAACCAGTGTATTAATGCAGAGAGTTCTTGCTCATACAGCCTAGATTTAAAAAAAAATGATGGTTTGTCTGTCCTCAACTGTTCCCAATAAAATCATATCAAATAATTATCTTCTAAAAATACCCTCATCCCTGTTCTTCTGTATTAGTGAGGTACAATTCCACAAACCCAGTTTCAGATTTTGTAAATGCTAAATAAAATGTTCAATTGTGTCTATGCTTTAAATATTGTAACAAGCAGAAACACTAAATACAAATGTCAATATCATATCCTTTGTTTCTTGTTTATTTATTTAAAAAATGGCATTATTTTGGAATGGGTGTCTACTTACTGGAAAGCTGTATAATTGTCAAGAAGAAAAAAAAGATTTGTACTTTGATTTATTAACTTGTTTGTAAACTCAGGAATTTTTAACAGCATCACAATTTTTTTTCATTTAAATTTATCACTTATTAAGCTACACACACACACACACACACACACACACATATATATATATATATATATATGTGACAAAATATTTGCTTTTATTGGTGGGCTTAAAACATGTTGAAGTGAGGCAAGTTTTCAATTTATTTTTACTAATAGTTAAGCCTGCAAGATAAGTTAAGACCTATACCTTGTGTGTGAAATCAAAAATACACTGTATTAATAGACATCTAAATATCACTAAATTGGGATAGTAAAAAATAATATTTACAATTACTCTAGTATGATTACATCTTTATTTACAATAAGCTGTTAATAAAATTTAACAAAATGCTCTTTACTGGTTCTATAAAGATTTCCAATAGCAGTATATACTGACATCTTGATTGTGCATATTGAATGCTTTAAGCTGCTGTCAAAGAGGAAATTCACACACCAGAGATCATCAGGTCAGTTGAGTATGCAACACACAGACCCTTGTTCAAGGTTATCTATCATTGTAACTCACGTCTTATAAATGACTAATATAGAAAGCATTTTGACAAGGCTTTGTGTTTTGAATTCCCATCCAACCTGAAGATCTCTGACATTAAGCAAAATGACTGGTTGATAGTGTAATGAATTCAAGATGATATAATGTTCTTTCAACTGGTAAACCTAATATACAGGATCATTAAAGTGAGATTTGTATATGAAAAAAAATTAGTCTTATTGTGGTGCAAAGGTTTTTTTGTACAATGAATATCATTTTATAATATACTTTACTAATGGTTGTTAGTTTTGTATATTATACTTTATTAATGGGTATTTGTAAACTATAAACATCTTTCTCTCACAATAAGACTCATTTTTTCAAATATTTCTTTATCCTTTTTCATTGGGAACTCCTTTAAATGCTTTTCTGCACATGTTACCTTAAAACTTTAATTAGACCTCCCTAATATCAATGTATGTGTATGGAATTAATATTATAATGTGCATTGGTAATCAAGTATTTTATTTTATTCATGTTTTAAGTCCTTTATTTCAAAATATACCTTTGAAAACTACTTAAAACTACACTTGTATTATAACAAGATCAATGGTATGTATCATAATTTATCTTTGATGAATTGCCAATTCATTATGTTATTGTACATTGTTAGGCCTGGCATAGCCAGATGGTTTGGGTGCTTAACTTGTAATCTGAGAGTCATGGGTTCAAATCCCAGTCACACCAAACATTCTCACCCTATCAGCTGTGGAGGCATTATTATGTGATGGTCAATCCCATAATTAATTGGTAGAAGAATAGCCCAAGAGTTGGTGGTGATGAGTAGCTGCCTTCCCTCTAGTATTACACTGCTAAATTATGGACAGCTAGTGCAGATAGTTTTCATTTAGCTTTGCAAGAAAGTGAAAACAAAGAAACAAATGTAGATTACACCTTATGATTTCAAATAGCCAAAAATATGAATTTAGAAATTTTATCAAATCTATGATATTTGCCAACAAGCCTGATTCACACAATTTTCTTTATTTCCTGACAATATTTGGAGATTGAAATGAAGGTTTTTTTTTTACTGGTACATGGCCATATATTCCATTCTCATTAAGTATTCTAGATACTGTACATCTGGACACTTTTCTGATATTTTATACATGGTCATTTATCTCATCTTTAAGCTCAGTGGCAGTCTTCCTTCTGTCCCAAAGATTGCATAAATGAAGACACTTAATGCCAGTATCATCCCATTTAGGTGTTCTGTCCTTTAATTTCCCACTTTCAAATTTACCTGTCTCAGTTTCATGGTCTATGGTGTACTTGACAGTGTTTGAGGATCATTTCAAGTCTAAGGCAATTTGTCTGAGAGTCCAACCAGCATCATGTTAAGCTTTTATACAGCTATTTTTCTGACTAATAGTTCTCTATGTTTTCTTCAGTCACAACATGACAACAACACTTAATATATAGTGTTAAAAACTGTTTGTTTGTTTTTCATTATTATTATTATAAACATTTATTTATGTAGTGCTATTAAACTGATTTTTTTCTAACACATACTGGTACTATACATTAGCTATTTAGTATACAGTTAAGATACTGTGTGGGATACCATGAGTTATTTCATGCTAAATTTGATTAGCATGTTCACTCAAGCAGAACTCTTACGACATGCCCTCGGTACAAGTTTATGGGAATTCTAGAGAATGATAAATGCTTTCATATTGGCTCATTCATTTGTTAACAGGAATCACTGAAGCATTAGTGTCTAAATTTACATTCTGTAATGGCATGGAAGAATTAGCCGTTAGCCCCATAAAATGGCAAAATATTATCTTCTCCAAACACTTTTGGACAGTATTGTACATCATGCTTTGCTTCTATTGTAAAGGCATAAGATATTTAAAGCTGATAAAAACTTTTGCATGCCTCCCAAGAAACTATAAGATGCCTCTGTTGATTCAGAGTTACCTCATATATTGTTGTACAAGTGAAATTTACAACTAGATTTTAACAATTTGCACAAGCCCCACAAGGAAGAGTTATTGGTTCTATATTACAGGCTTTTCTGGAAAAAATAACAAAATGGCATTTTGACTGCATACCTTGTGTACTGCTTGCTGTTGTTTTGTGTCTTATAGTGCAAAGCAAGTAGGCTATCTACACCAAACAACTGGTAAAAAATAACAGTAAAAGTATTATAAAGTGTAAAGGAAAATTAAGATTAAAAAAGTTGACACAATTTCAGATAAAAACTTAAATAGAATTAAATAGGCCAATGGCCCTTAAAATATTAAAAAAAAATTTGTAAGGTGGATAGTGTCACCATCATCAATGAGATAGTCTAATGTCAGGGGTAAACCCATGGTAAAAACTTGTTTAAAATGGTGCTATCACTCACAGTAATAATAATGTCACAACAGTAAAATGTGGGTGATTGTGACTTCAGTGTCACACAGAGCACACATTGGTGCATCAGTCCTAGATAAAATACGAGTTAAAAACTGTGACCATTGATTGATTGATTGATTTAGTGTTTTATGGCACAAAGCAGCGAGGCTATCTGTGCCAAACATCCGTTAAAAATGTAAAAATAAAGTAAATGTAGTAAAAGACATAAATGGAAATGAAGGTAAAACAAAAAAGTATAAAACCAATGTTGACACCTAGTCTACAATGTTAAGAGAGAAAGCAGAGTATAAAAAGTTGTAAAGTATTTACTCTAGCAAAATGGTAATGATCATAACCCGCCAGGAAGACTAACAGATAAGTTCAAGAACCACCGTCAGTCACCTGAAGTTGGTCTTTCCAGTCCTGGTTCCGGGTTATGTGTCATAGCAGCTATTATCAAAATGTAAAAGAATAGGAGTTTTAAAAGACATATAGCAAAATCATAATAATGAGTAACCAAATGTCCAGTAAAAAGATAAAAGTCAAGTAAATGGAGTAAAATTTGTAAAAGTAATTGAAGATAAAAGCAAAGCGGCAATTAAAACAGAAAATGGCGCAAAAACCAATGTTGACATCCAGTCAACAAAGTTGTAAAGGTCTACCTGTAGCAGAATGGTAATGATCATAACCCGCCAGGAAGACTAACAGGTAAGTATAAAAACCACCGTCAGTCACCTGAAGTTAGTCTTTCCAGTCCTGGTTCCGGGTTATGAGTCAATATGGCTAGTACTAAAAGGTATAGTAGTAAAAGTGTGAAATGATATGCAGCAAAAATATAATAACTCGCCAGGACGACTAACGAGTAGTTCAAACAGTAGCGTTAGTCACTTGAAGTTGGCCTTTCCAGTCCTGGTGTCGAGTTATTTAATGTTCTGGCCATTCTCCAATGTCAAATTGAATGAGAGAGATTAAAACTGTAAAAAAGGAACCATAATTGAAAAGGTGTAATAAATAAATATGCAACACTTAAATGAGATTAAAAGATTAATGGCCATTAAAAATTAAAAAGCGTTATCAAGGTGGACAGAGTCACCATTACCAATAACACTGTCCAATGTTACAGATTGACCCTGGGAAAAATATGTTTAAAATATTGCCATCGTTGAGAATTGTAGCGATGGCAAGAAAGTAAAACGTGGCTGATAGTGATTTGAGTGTTACACAAACTACACATTGGTGCATCAGTTCCAGATAAAAGAAAATGATGAGTTAAAAACTGTGACCAATGCATAGCCTAGTGAGAACAACTTCCTCCTTCGAACTTTACGGAAGCTAGATGGCCAAAGTCAATTTTGGGTTTGATTTGAAAAAGTTTATTGTTGCGTTGCTCACTCAAGTGGACTGCCAGCTGGCACGCAGCCGAGCCTTGAAGACAAGACCATAGTCCATGCATGCGGAATAGGCACAGGGGTGATGGTGCTGGAGCAGACAGATTTAGCTGCCATGTCTGCAAGCTCGTTCCCGCGAATACCAACATGGCCTGGTATCCAGAAAAACTGGATTGAAGTAGCTGTTAATGAGAAATGGGCCAGTCGGTTTTTAATATCAGCGAGAATAGGATGTGAGCCAACGTGTAGCAATTCCAAGGCAAGTATAGAACTAAGTGAATCAGTATAAATAATGCAGTTGGAGAACTGCTCAGCTGCAATATGATCCAGGGCAAGAGATATGGCATACAGTTCAGCAGTGAACACAGAAGCTGTAGAGGGGATTCTGCGCGCAACTACTGAACCACGGCAAACCATAGCAGAGCCCACTGAATTACCTGATTTGGAACCATCTGTATAAATGGGAACTGAATGATTGTTTGAAAGATATTCATTGAATAAAAGACGGTATTCCAATCTGGAGTATCTGCCTTTTTAGGTGACTCAAAGAAAAGTCACATTTGGGGGCTGTAATAAGCCATGGTGGGATGGGCGACCTGTGGAATCTGCAATGTTATCCAAGGACAGACCCAATTCATCCAATTGTGCCCGGATCACGAGGCCAAACGGAGCAATGACAGATCGTCTGTTCTGAAAAGTACTGCCCACCAAGGAAGGAAAACACATTACCAGGTGGGATGCTTTGGTAAGGAATGAAGTTTGAAGTATATTGTAAAGATAGTTGCAAAGCGGCAAAGGTGTAGAGAAGGTTCATGAGATTCAATGTATATACTTTGAACTGGAGAGGTGCGGAAAGCCCCAGTGCAGAGTCAAGTCCTTGGCGATGAATGGGGTCCAGCATCTTTAAGGCGATGGTCTGGCAGAGCCATAGACCATTGATCCATTGTCGAGTTTGATGGAATAAGAGCACGATGTACCTTTAACACTGAACAGTGATCTGCTCCCCAACTGGTAGTAGAGAGGGACGGAGGATGTTCAGTGCTCTTGTGCATTTGACCTGAAGCTGCTTTAAGTGTGGTATAAAGGTCAGTTTACGATCAAAGATAAGCCCCAAGAACTTGGTCTCCAGGACCACTGGCAGCAAAACTTCACCAATATGAAGTTCAGGATCAGGGTGAGTACCCGTCGATGGCGAAAGTGCATGCATACGGTTTTAGAGAGAGAGAAATTAAAGCCGTTCGCCAGAGTCCACTTCCATTACACAATTGAGGGCGGTTTGTAGTTGCAGCTCAATATATCTCATGTTTGACAACTGACATGAGATGTGAAAGTCGTCGACATACAGCCCATTCAAGCAGCGAGAGGGAGTTGTTCAGTGATGGCATTTATGTTTATACTGAAAAGTGTGACACTCAATACACAGCCTTGAGGGACTCCAAGTTCCTGTACAAAAGAACGGGAAAGTGTCAAACCCACACGAACTTGAAATCTCCTGTCTATTAAAAAAGTTTTAATTTTTAACCCAAACACCAGCATCAGGCACAATGTCCACAACACCCGGTGAGAACTTCCAACACTGGTACTTGGTTGACTCTAGCCCAAGTGGACCAGCCGATTGACCCAAGGGGCCACCCAAAGGCAGCCGTCTACAGGAATTTGAGGCCAAAGTGGTGTGTTAGGGTTGGACCCCTCAACCACCAGGATCCTCTCCTCCCCTTCACGGGTCGCCACGCACGGCAAACACGTGAGTGGATGTTTAGATCCCAGAGAAGGTAACCAGACAGAACAGAACCTTCCATGGGAGGTCCCCACACGTTACAGGAATCCACACGAGGGAAACTGTGACCAAAGCATAGCCTAGTAAGGACAACTTTCTCCCTCCAATTTTTATGGAAACAAGAGGGCCAGTAGAAAGTTTTATCTGGAAAAGCTCTTTATCACATTGTTCACTCCAAGTCTTCTGCCAACTGTCGCAGAGGTGAGCACTGAATGCAGGGCTGTAGTCAACGTATGAGATAGGCATGGTAGTGATAGCACCGGAGTATACTGAATTAGCTGCAGTGTCAGTGAGCTCATTCCCATGAATAATGTTGTGGCCTGGTATCCAGAAAAACTGGATAGAACTAGATGATAAATAGAAATGAGCCAGCCAGTTTTGAATATTAATAAGAACAGGGTGAGAACTAATGTGAAGCAATTTCAGGGCCAGAAGAGTGCAAAGAGAGTCAGTATAAATTGTACAATTCAAGTACTGCATAGTGTTATGTGATCGACGACAAGAGAAATGGCGTACAATTCGACAGTGAACACAGAAACTGCAGAGGTGATCAGGTGTGCAACCACCAAACTACAACAAACCATGGTAGAGCCCAAAGCGTCATCTGCTTTTGAACCATCTGTAAAATAGGAATGGAAGGATTGTTCAAAAGATGTTTGGCAATTAGAAAAAGGTATTTCTAATCAGGAGTATTTGCCTTCTTCAGATGATTCAAAGAAAGGTCACTATTGAGTACAGTAATAAGCCATGGTGGGAAGGATTGACCTGTGGAGACAGCAATGTCATACAAGGACAGATCCAATTTAGCCAGGTGCACATGAATATGAAGGCCAAAAGGTACAATGGCAGACCATCTATCATGAAAAGTATGTCACACTGAGGAAGGAAAACACAATTCCTGGTAGGATGCTGTGGTAAGGATCAAAATTTTGAAGCATACAATGAAGATGGTTTCAAATGGAAAAGGTGTAAAGAAAGTTCATTAGGCGTGGTGTACAAACTCTAGACTGGAGAAGTGCAGAAAGCAACAGATGGTGAACAGCATCCAACATGTTCAAAGACCAGAGACCTATAGTTCAGTTTTGATCAATTTAGGAGATGATAGATCTTTATCACAGAACACTTATATGCTCCCTAAAGAGGTGGAAGAAAGGACAGAGAGGATGTTCAATGCTCTTGTACACTTCATGCATAGCTAATTGATGTGTGAAATGAAAGTAGGGGACCAGAGGAAGCACAACTTTACCTAGACAGAGCACAGGAATGGGATGAATATTCTGTTGGTGGCAAACGTGCATGCAAATGGTTTTAGAGAAAGAAAAGGTAAAACTGTTTGTGGTGGTCCATTTCAGTAAATGACTGAGGGCAGGATTGTAGCTGCCACTCAATAAACCTTATGTTCAACAACTGAATGAGATGTGGAAGTTGTCAACACAGTCTGTCTGCAACTGTAAGGAGGGAGTTGTCTAGCAATGGCAATAATCTTTATTATGAAAAGTGTGACACTCAAGACATAGCCCTGATGAACTCCATGTAGTGGTCTATTAAAAAAAGTTTTGATAAAAAAGGGGAAATAGCCAGGTAGCCCACATGAATGGAGGTCTTGCAAAAAGACAGAAATTAGATATTCTCGCTTGAGAAAGGCTTCCCTGATTGAATAGCCCACAGTGGAATGTTGTCATTGAAACCCATACTTGGTGGGTGAGAGGAATGTTTGGTTCGAGGAACCAAACAAGAAGAGCATTAACCATCCTTTCCAAGATCTCACAAACAGCTCATCAAAGCAATTGGATGGTAGTTTGAAGGAATCTTGGGATCCTTCCTGGGCTTGTAAACAGGAAAGACAATAGTCTGGTGCCAAGCACCAGGAAAAGTATTCTCCTGCTAGATCCAGTAAGAAGCAACCAGAAAAGTAGCAAGAGAGTCAGGAAAAAGATGACAGTATCTTGTAGTAAATATCATCAGGTTCATCTGATACACTGCCAGACCAAAGAAGAGCAAGCTTGAATTCCACCTGTGTAAAGGGGAAATTATAGTCATTGGGGGGCAATTAGCCCAAAAGGAAAAAGAGGTGCTTGCTTTGCCTTAGTCCTAATGGCTAAGAAGGTGGGTGATAAAGCAGAAACGCTAGATGCACAAGAAAGCTTTGCCAAGAGTATTGGCAATTCTCTGGGCATCAGCAACTTCCTGACCATTGGAAAGCAAGATTGAAGTATACTGCCCACTGACCTTTCGAACCTTGTCCCATATGACTTTGGAACTGGTGGTAGAAGAGATACTAGTTGTGTACTTAATTCAAGATTCCTACTGACTTTGATGTTTCACCTGAAAAAAGTCATGCAGTTTAAAAGTGTCGGATACCAACAACAGGTATTCTAGACCTGTTTTTGAGCCTTCCATGCCACGTGGCAGGTAGGATTCCACCATGAACAGAGATACCGTGAAAAATGTGTAAAGGGTTTAGGAATCCACTGAACAGCTGTATGGACAATACAGTCAGTCACTCTTGCCATGCAGTCGTCTACTGATTGATTACAGATTATGGCAAGATCAAGTTCCAAGAGAGCAGTGAAAGAGGGCCAGTTGGCTTGGTCCAGCTTCTACCAGGCACGAGATTCAGATGGCATCGACCACAGCCAGTTTCTCTCAAAATGACAAGAAAATGGTCATTGCCCTGTGGGTCACTTTTAACCTTCCAAAAGGAAAGTGAAGTGGAGCATATACAGAGATCAATAGCAATAAAAGACTGACTACATGCATGACTATAAGCAGAAGAACCAATACTGAAGAGGGAAAAATTGTAATTTGAGAGTATACACTTTATGGAACTACCCCTCCCATCAATATCAATACCACTCTGGAGGGTATTATATCTGCTGAAATCTCCCAGGATTATGAAGGGAGAAAGTAACTTCAATGAGGACATCAAGGTCTGATTGGTTATAGGTCTCTCCAAATGACAGATATAGAGAACAAATAGTGATGGTACGACCCAAGGAAACACAGATTGCTACAGTCTCCTGAAGGTGCACAGAGTGGCAAATACAGGGTGGGCAAATGCTGATTAACCAGCAGTGCCAACCCTCCATACACTCATCCATCACACAACCTGTCATTTCTGTGCAAAGAAAACTGCTGAAAGATGACTGCATTGGTAGGTCTCAGAAATGTTTCCTGTATGGAGAAATACACAGAATGATATGAATCAATAAAATTCTTAATGCCATCTGTATTCGAAGGAAAACCCAAACAGTTCCACTGTATGAAAGTGGCCATTTTTATTTATGTGAATGAGAATTGGGCAAAAAGTCCTTCTGTTTTAGAAAACATTTTTTTCTTTATTGGAAGGAGGTCTTGCACTGGGTCAATTAGGCAGGTCTGTTTGTGGATGATTATTCCAGTGACTGATGGCATGAATAAATAATCATTTTGTATTTCAGGGCCAGAGAAAGAGATGGATCTGAGAGGACGTCCAAACCCAGAGCCAAAGGAAGTGGACTCAGGAAGTCATTGGAAGGACTGGCAAGTATGGAGATGGGAGTAGATGTAGAATTGTCACCTCTTGAACATGAATGGCAATAGATTCTTCATATGCTTTGAAAATAACAATGTTGAAAGCAAGAAGAGATGTGTTTGCAATTCCACTGCTGTAGTGGAACAGAGTGCATCAGCACGGCCAAGATGGAGCAAAGAACAATAACTCCCAAGCCACTGGGTAGGAGATATTGTTCAGTCTTCACTGTTGCATCTTTTTCTCCTCCAACCACTTATGGCAAGAACTAAAATAAGATGTGTGTAAACTATTACAATTAACACAATGTTGTTCCAGTTTGCACTTGTAAACATTGTGGTATATGCCATCACAATGAACACATGTTAAAGAACCATTACATGTTTTTGAGTGACCAAACTGCTGACACTAGAAACATCCAAAAGGGTTGGAAATATATGGCCATACCTTACAGTTCAGATAAACTGCTTTGACTGTGGCAGGCAGACATGGTGACATAAATGTTGAAATCAGAACATCAGTAGGAAGCATCATTCAGTTTTTGCAAGTAGAGATTTGGCTCCTTGCTGAAATACCTTGGCTGGAAAACCAAAGATCTCCAACTCAGAAATGTTCTTCAAGTTTCTCTCAACAATTACACCTCTTCAGGAATTCAGGATAGCATTGGAAGCAACCTCAATAGGTGTATTCTCCAGTGCTCTTTGAATTTAGGAAGAGTTTAATGTGTTGTGGTGAGAATGTTTCCACCAAGATATCTCCAGAGCATAACTTTCTTACTGACATGGGGAAGCCAGCAAGCCCCTCTAATCCCTTTTGAATAAAAAAGGGAAACATCTGCCATAAGGATTTCTTAGATAAGGAGTGCAAAATGAGAAATTTAGGTACAGAAACTGACTGCAATGGTGACTGTCGAACAAAGTCATCCATCTGTGGCCACTTACCATTTATTGTTTTTTATTCTTTTTTCTCTCCCACCCTTCATGAATAGGGGTACCCATAATAAAGTAAGAATATTTCAGTGTCCACTGTCCCCACCCACCATGAAGCCCTGTGAGGGGATGCACTGCAATGCCAAACAAAGACACTGAAGCAATGCCATGGTTTCTTGAGAACTATACCCAAACACCAGTATCAGACACAATGTCCACAACACCTGTTGAAAACATCCAACACTGTTACTTGGCTTACCCTAATCCAAGCAGACTAGCCAAATGACATAGACAGAGCCACCTCTTGGCCACACATCTACAGAAATTTGAGGCTAAAATGGTGTGTTAATGTTAGACCCTCAACTACCAGGATCATCTCCTCCCCTTCACTGGTTACCATGCACAGCAAACATATGGGTGAATGTTCAGATCCCAAAAGAGGTAAACTGAAATTACAGAACCTTCTCTAGGAGATCCCCTCACCACATACACGAATCCACCTCGAAGGGTACTGCTTGCCACTACCAACAGTCTTTCACTAAATGTCAGGGATAATCAAGTTTGGTTGGTAGCAATACAGAAAGCCTTAGTCAGAATGATACTTATATCAGTGATTCACAAGATAACAATAATTATGGTATATAATTTCAGTTGGGTGTGTTGCATGTCCAGTTCACTAACAATCTCTAGTATTCAGCAATACCTCATTGACAGTAGCATGGAACATATAAAGTTCAGCTGAGATGTTGTACTATGGTTATCAGAGATCTATACAGAGCTTCTAAAGAACAATTTGTTCAACTTTAGTAGTAACCTTATTATAATGCCACACAAACTGACAATCACCTGCATAATGCATAATGAATGATAAAAGATGAGAGATGTTTTTACCTTTTACAGCAAATGACTCTGCTACAATTTTGAGGTTTCGGTTAGATAACTGTTTTCGAGTCAATCCATCCAATCCTCCTTCTCCAATCTGGCTTACAGATTCTTCATATGAGCCTTGGGCATACAGAAGTTTAGCCAAAAGCAAGTGTGCATCAGTCACCAGGTTTAACTACAGTAAAATAGAAACTGAGTCAAAGTTGCAAGTGGTAGATATGACTTTTGATGTAATTGATCACAAATATTAAGTACATTAAAAAGAACTGGACACTGTATGAAGGCTTGACAGAGATTTTTCATTTACTTGAAAACCAATTCTGAAACAGAATAAGGTGATTAAATCCATCTACATAATTAAATTGTCTTTTTTTTTCTGTTTTCAACATAAAGTTCAGTTATGAATCTTTATATTATTCATTGCATTTTTTAATGGAATTGAGGTGTCAAAATAATCTCTCAGGATATTACAGCTAACACTTTTCTGTGAACATCTAAAACTGTGAAAATAAGTTTCACTGTATTTCAAAAACATAAAATGAAAACAGACACAGTTATAAATAATGTATTCTACCAGAATGAACAATCAGATAAGTTACAATGTTAGCCTACTTTTTTCACTTTATGATTAAGAGTAAAAGTTAGTGCATTACTCACATTTCTTCCCTGATCCCCAATACAAGACTGCAAATAACGCTTTGAATCTGTTAAACCAGTCCTTGCCTTAGGAATATTTTGTTCATTTGGTGCATATTGCTCCAAGTGTTGCTCAAGTTTGCTTTCACCAATAAGAAAATTTACAAGAGTCTCTGAAAGAATGAAATCTCAGAGAAATAAATTGTATATGTGTAATAGAATAACATACAAATTAACCATAGTAGTACAGTATTTAATATCAACTATAGGTAAACTGAAAAAAATGTCAGATTATCTTTCAAAACTATTCAGACTGCTTTTGATGATTTTATTCTAAACAACATGCAAGACATGAGTTTCACACTCAAGATGTGGTTTATCACATCCTAATCTAGTACATATCTTATTGTCTCAAAGATTAAATAAATTTTCAACATTCCAGATCTTTGCTCTAAATCACACTGGACACCTCTGTTTGGTCATATTTTCTCTCTATACAAATTGTTCTAATGCAAAGAAATGTTTAATATACGAATTTTATAACTTTTGTAATTGATAAAACAATAAGCAATTACAAAACCTTAAACTGCTTACAGGAACTTAGCAGCTCACCCTTATCACGAACACCAAAACAAGAGCACAAATTATCAATTCACGCCAAAAAATGTTAATACAAATTTGTTTTCTTTGCAATGTATTTTTTCTTCACATCTAAAAATCAGAATGAAATAAATCACTTACAAAAATAAATTACAATATTAATCTTAAATATATAAACAATGAAAGTGAACAACAGGTAAAAAAGATATTTTACTGTAAAAACTACACAAAAAAGGATGATTTTTAATGTAAATTTTAAGCATTTTCATTTGTAGTTCATATTTAAAAGTTATTCTTTGCAGTTATTTATAAATGTCAAAATCAAAATGTGCCAGTAGAGTGGATGCTATTAACCAACTATATGACTTTTTAATATAAGGAAGACTAGGAAACATTTGGCTCCTTGAAAGCTATTTCTGCAGCTTGCACATTAACTCTTCAAAAAAAAATGAAAGCTTAAACCCACCCTGAACTTCTCAATGAACAATTCATTTCTTCTTTGAATATTTGTAAGGTGCTAGCTTCAATATTACCAATTATAAATCATTTCATAAGCTAATGATGCAACTAAAAAAGTAAAACTGTCTTAATTAGAACCTAAATTATCATTTTGAAATTGACAGAAGTGCTTGTCATCCTATTGTCTTCACAATATACCATAAAACAATCAGTACCCTTTTATTTATATTGATCCACCAAATATTCTTGTAAACTTCAACAATATAAAAAGAAAAATAAATTATGAGATCTTATCTTAATTCCTATAAGGTAACCCTTCCACTACCATAATCATCCTAGCAGCCTTCAACTAAACCCTTCAAGGAAAGAATATTCTTGGTTAAAGTAGAAGACAGTTCAGTGACACAAGATAACTTTGCTCACCCTGTTTAAGATTGAAAATTCACATCAACACACATGCTTTCTTGGAATAAAATATCAAAACTCAGGGTCAGTGCCCACTCTATTTCAGATTCCAGCTTGGTATATAAAATCAGTAACAAATCATTAATAAAATTAAAGTTAAGAACAAAAAATATTAATTACAAATGTATTGTCTGTTCTGTAAAACATTAAGAGTTTAATATGTTTATTAGTAGTCCCTCCTGTTAGCAAATTCATTTGTAGGATCCTTTTAGTCATGGTCACTCATGTTTATAATGTTATAATTTTCCTACACAGAAAATAAACTTCCATTAGATACTCACCTCCCATCACACAAGTTTTTTTTTCATTTGTGCTGCCCTGTATGTGCCCAGTTTCTTTTTTTTTTCACACACCATCAGACTTAACATTCTCAACTACCCCTCTGTATTTAACCCCATTCAGCTGTGTTGTAGCATGCAAAAGTATGTGACAATACTCTACCAATAGGAGTGCAACACTCATTTGGTGCAGCTCTCTCTCCCTGGATTATTAAGACACCAAGATCAAAACACTGGAATTTAGGAGAAAGGGTGTGAAGTTGTGTGAAGAGGTAAATATCTATCGAATACATTTTCTATATTGGAAAAATACAACTTCTGATACAACTGATGCCTCACCTCTCACAGGACAGGATAGCTAGAATACCACATTAATTTGGTGGAGGAACTGGCATAAAAAAAAGGACACGAGAATTAGGCATGCCCCAGGACACATTCAACTGTAGTTCGGCAATCAATTTCAAATACTGGAATTGGGAAAAGAACACCCCATCTCTGGTAGAAGGAGGTTCCTCAACTACTTCCATTCAAACTCTAAGTGGGTGGTCAATTCCAGTCCAAAACCAGAGAATGGGCCACTCCCAAAAGTAGGAAGTCATAGATCAACTGAAACCAGATATGACCCTGATGTAAAATGACATGAGCACATTAGGCTGTAAATGGGAGACCAACTCTATACAAAACCAACAAAACCTGAAAAAGGATCATCTGGCCCAAGACAGAAGTATTTTCTCTACCATTCACTTCAGACTCAAAAATCTGAAGGGAAGGAGAAGATCCATTCTTTGAACCCAAGCCCTTATGTATGCATAACCAACAAGATCAACACCTGTCTCCCCAAAGGAACTGACATCTGGATGACTGTAGGAAGGTGGAATGCAATGTGGAAGATTGAACTAATCCAAAACCATGTGGCATTAGTAATGTATCATCCAGTCCACAGGGTAAAGAGGGTTTCAGCCACTGAAATGTAAGGATTTATGTTGGCTGGTCCAGCTCTAATCCAACACCACATCATCCAGGAACCAACATCCAGATATAAATAAGATAAGGGGACAGGGTCCCAACCAGAGGCATAAACTGCATTATGGCATAACATCTCCAGTCCATAACAAAATGAAGACAGATATTCCACTTCTGGTTTGTAAAGGGAGAAATACTGTACCCTATCTAAACTGACAGAACACTACCACCCTATTCTCAACTGTGTAGTATTGAGCATGCTCAAGAGGGAGCTTCTGTGGTCCACTGCCCCAATGTCTAGGATCTAGTACACAATAGTGAATCCCATACTCTACTGGAAAAGATGGGAAATGCATTATATAGTCTGGAGGGACACAACACTAGAGAAAATGCAATGGGTGTCTACAGAACTCAGTATTTAAAAGCTGGCCCATTCCTGGCTTATTCAACTCCAGAAGTGGTTGGGATGGGTAGAAATCCCTTTTTGCTTTGCTCATGCTACTTCACAAGAGTACAGTTCACGATGGACATGTTTATGACACAAAACACTGCAAGGAAGAAACAACAAGTGTTCTTGTGGAACATCTTGTCTTGATGATGGGCAGTAATGACCCAAACTGGCCATGCAGTGTATATTTAAAAACATAATATACCTGAACAGACAACACTGCCACAGAGTGGGATTTAACAAGAAGCAATAGAAATATTGATAAATCCAGTGAACTTACTCACTTATACACTTAGAGCTGCACAACAGTGCAAACCCAACCTGTAAGGATATTCAGGAAAAGGTCTCTGGACACTGGAAAAGATCTGGATGAGAATAGAAATATACATGAGAAATGGAGAGTAGGGATATGGGGTGAATGCTAAATTACCCTAATACGTTGTAGAGGTTACGGTAATGAAGGCCTAGGAGTGCAGAGGATGCATGATACATTGATGGAGAGTACATCTGATTCTCAATGTCCAGAGGCTAAAAGGAGGAGGAAATAGCTTTGAGGAAAGGTGGTACACAAAACAGTCCACCAAAGGATGATGGGCCAGAGAACATTCAAACTATGTTCAGATTCTAATCTGGTTGAGGAAAGAGGGCACAAAACATATAAAAGGAAAAAAAAAAAAAAAGATGACAGAAGAAGAAATATGGCAAAATTCAGTAAAAAGAAAGAGAGAGGGAAATGCTGCCCAGTTAACCGCAATGGTCAACAGAGAAAATCACTGTTTAACAGCCATGTGAAGAAGTCCAAAAGATAAAGAGATAGTTGGTTGAAAAAAAAAGAGACAATGACAAAGTGACTAATGGTAAAAAACAAAACAATATTTGCACTGATCTATGGATATTGAAGAAGGATGAACAAACAGGAAATATGGAACACAAGCCATATGGAAAGACCAGTCCTTCTTGCAAGGGACCAGACAAAAGCCAAGTGTGAAGCCAGAATGTGAGAATGGGCAGATGAAACACAGATACATGTGATTAATGAAAGAGAGATGGGAAAGAAGAGAGAGGTAATAATGGGAACAGTTGTATAGGTTATAATAATGGTAACCAAGATTGAGCAGGCCAGGACTCAACATGGAGTGTTTTGAATGACAAATAAGACTAAGAAGTAGATGGATGGAAGAACAGGAATAAATATAATGGTCCTTCTTATACTTACTGAGAGCATCTACTGTCAATGCTGAAGAAAGTGGAACTGGTGACCAAATGGTGTTCCAATGAATGGCAAACTCATTCAAGTGGGGTGAACCAAACTGAGACATTAGCCACTAGAAGACTTATGGATTGAGAGAATACTCTCAGGATGAGATAAGCAATGCATGAAAAGATTGAGAGCACCCAGAATAGGACAAGTCTGCAAGAGAACATAATGGCTATGAGCCCAAAACAGAAAATCCAAATGTTAGAAAACAAAGGGACTAAAATCGGATGTCCCTTTGCCAAGTGATGCAAGAGACCATGGTTGAGTTACTGGAATGGATCATGACCAACTTTCCCTTCAGAATGGGAAGAAAATGATCCGAAGGAGGTTTTAGAGATTATGCAAATAATAATTGAGATTTTCAGGATGAAGAATAGTTTTCTTAATTATAATGTGATTATCACTTGCACTCATACTAGTATCAAAACAGACTATTTTCACAAATGGGAAGGAAATGATCCAAAGCTCAATAAACAGTCAAATGCTTCAGAAGATTGATCTGAAGCTTGAGCTTGACCAGTGATGCGAGATTTCTCATGAATCCCTAAATGCTCCCCAACATATTAGAGCAGCATTTGTAGAAAGGGTGTAAATCTGGTCTGCTAGATGGAAAAGAAGCTCCAATCATGCTGTTGTTTCTGTTTAGCAACCAAACAAAACCAAGAAGGAAGGGAGGAAGATTGACAGGGGAATCCAGGAGATTCCTGATAAGGTCCCACTGATTGTGTTATGCCCAATGAACCCTTTTGTGGGCTCAACCCAGGTGAATAAGAACTTCAAAGGATGTCCAAGTCCCTGAAGGTAGAAGAAACTCCCACACAGGTAGAGTAGAAGAGGATGGATTGTGCTTTCACAATTGCCAGCTCCATAGACTGTAGTTAACCCTTTCTTAATGGGTCAAAGGTCATGTCATCATGTTTGTTGATTTGCATTCAAAAATGTTATTGAACTACAGTTTTATGAATTTTTGTCAATACGTTTGGATTGTATAATTGTAGGTAACTCAAAGTTTAATGTTATATATGTGTTAATTTCTTGATTTAAAAAGGGAATATTAAAAGAATATGCCTAAATATAGATTTTAGTGAGTCATGTGGTATGTTGAATACAGCACTGTTTAAAATTAAATGTTTGTGATGTCAAAATACTAAGTGTATAGTTTAATAAAAATTAGGAACTCAAATTACTAATATTATCAAGCTAGAATATCAAATAAGAACCTCATTTTTATTTTGTTGAGATATGACTTGTACTGAATCAAACACAGTGGCCCTTTTCAACACTTTCAATTTTTTAAAATAGTTCCTTGTATACACTTACAACAGAATATGACATGCTTACAATGGTCCATTTGTGGTTTTCTTATCCATTTTAATCTGTGAAAAGGTTACCACATTATTTTGAACCAGGACTTCATGATGGTAGGTTGTGTCTTTAGTTGCTCAAAGTTTCATATTTTCTTAAATCTAAATACATCTTAGTTACTAAGCTTAATAAATTATAGTGGAATTCTAAGGTATAAGTATAGTTATTCATGATTTTTTGGTTATTCAAATATATATACATCAACACCTCCTCAAGAAAAATGTTTGTTTTTTTTCATATTCTCCGCTTCTGAAATTTTAAAAGGCTTAGCAACCTATGTTCAGGAGCAACCAAATTCAGAGGATGCTCTTGGCAAGAAGAGATAAGTGTTTGCTTTGCTTCTAGATTTATTGTTCTATATTTTAAGACAAATTAGTTTAATAATTTATTTCTAAATAGCAATAGAGTGGGTGTGTGTGTAATGTACAATAGTTGAGAAATATGTATATTACAAAATACTAGTCTACTAAAACATAGCCATGATAGAGAAGAAAAAGTAATCAGTGATGTCGAGAAAACCCACATGTAGAGAAAATATATAGGGCTCATTTGTGTTGAGAAAATTTTTTATGTAGAGGGAGTGAACAACGTGAACCTGATGATGACGAAGAAGGTCAAAATGTTGTTCACTCCTCTCGTAAAAAATTTTCTCAACCCAAATGAGCCGTTTTATATATATTTTAGGAAAAACAAAAGCTCAGTTTTATGTTACTGGATATGTAACATGAGTGCATGTGCATTGCACCAATGCAAGTTACGTAATATGTAATGTTAGGAAGGTATGATTGCAAGGTCAATATGATAAAAATACTAAATATATAGAGTTATAAGATGTAACATCAGTGCATGTGCACTGCATCAGTGAAAGTTATGTAATATGTAATGTCAGGAAGATATGACTGGAAGGTCAGTATAATAAGAAATAATAAATACATAGAATTACAAGAATTAAGCTAGTCAGACTAAACTATTTGTATTTTGTGTTATAATATGTAGTCATTTTCACATTAAAAGCTTAATTTATATTTATATATATATTTTTTATGATGGTTCTGAGGTCAGTCAAGTGACAGACCACATACAGTTAGAGCACAGAAAATAAAATATAAAATATTACTCAAAACAAACATTTGAAATGCATTTAAAAGGTTTTAGAGATTATGCAAATAATATTTGAGATTTTCAGGATGAAGAATAGTTTTCTTAAGCATAACATGATTATCACTTTGCACTCAGACTAGTATAAAAAAACAGACTATTTTCACAAACAAATGTTTAGTGAAAATATTTCATCAAAAAAAACTGATTTTTTTGTACAAAAAAATTGTAATCTTCACTAAAAGTACATCAAATTTTGTGAAAATACATGTTATCAAATGTTACAGTTCACATACTTAATGTGTGTAAATGTGTAGACAAAATTCATGTAAGTTATACCAAGCCTGGAGCAAAAGGATTAAAGGAGATAAGATTGAGTGTGACTGAGGTAAGATTTGAAAATGACCCCATGATGAACATGATATTGCGTCAAGTTCAGGACAGAGTTCTCTAATTTGGTTAGCCAACCACCAACACAGTTCTTAAAAAAGAAACTGGTGGAACAAGGGAACAAGAAGTCAGTCGTTCATGTAATGATAAAAATATAGTCTTTGAAAGCTGAGCAACTTGGTGAAACCTTTGATCACCAAAAACAATTGAAAGGGGCTGAGGACAGCTCAAATGGAAGGGCTCTAAATTGGTAGACCTTGTCCTTGTGAACAATCCAAAGTAACCAACAGGATGCAGAGGATATGGGGATAAGGAGCTATGCATTAAACTCATCAATCTTTACCACCCACAAACCTGGAGTACACACCCATCAGAGAGATAGGAACAACTTCGTGGTAAATCAAGGAAGGTCTATGTAGTGGTTCAGATACGAAATGATCAGCTGCCAGTACCCAGTCCTCCTGGGAATGACAAAAAAACAGAGATAGAACCCTCAAAAGGATTGGAACACAGGCTTGTTAGTACCTATGGAAAGAAGGTCTGGAGCTGCCTTGGAAAGTTGCTGGCTGGATATGGGATTCTGAGAAGGAAGAAAGGCAACTGGGAAAGGAGATAACAGAGAGGGTATGTGAAAATAGAGAGTCCTTCTGGTGAGACTTGTAGAATACAAGTATCTGTAGTAAAGGTTTTCCATACATGGACTAAGTTATACAGCTGACTCCTACAAGTTCTATACTAACCAGATAGTCACTGATACCACTGGCAGTATATGGGTCAGTGATGAACATGTGCCTTTGACACTCAAGCAGAAGGGATAAGACAGGGCATAGATACAGGAACAAAAGAGGATTGAAACAGGCAAATAACAATGGAGAACAGAAAAGAATGAAAATGAGCTGACTCCACAAAGACCAAGGTATATCCCCAAAAACAAACTGAGGCAAAAAGAGTACCATGTGTAAATCTCTTAATGACAATCTCACCAATGTCAGAAGGGCATCCCATCCCAAAATATCCCAACAAGTGTGAATAGACAGGGCTGAGTAAGATAAATGTGTCAACATAAATAATGACAAAAAACAAAAATCCCTCAGTGGAACAAATAATAGTCTTGAATAAAAGGTGAATGGAAGAGAAATAGTGTATGAATGAAGTTAAGGTTAATGAAAAGCAAAACTGTGCCTGGGAGAAATGAACTGAGGTGTCAGGTAACAAGTGATGGGACAAGTCATGCAACACTGGATATCAGGGTAAAAAAACCTTATCTTAACTAGTCCAAAACAAACCTGAAAAAGGTCTAGAAGAATAAAACACAACTGAAAAAACTGCACAGCAAAGGAAGGAGGAGATATTAGACTGTCCAAGTCTTTATTTCCCCTTTCAAGCATCTCCAAAGTAAGGAAGAACTTGCAGAGGATCAGCAGAGCCCAAAACATGAGTAACTCCATTTCTAGTGAACAAGAGCCAAAACCTCCTTTGCCAGTATCATTGCAACCTATGCCACAGCAACAGGTAGTTGAGTCATAGCAGTGGTAGCATTTGAAGTTATTGTGATAATAAGCTGCAAATACATCACTGATTTTGAGAGGATAAATGCATCAAGATGAAAAATCTTGGTTTAAAAAAATGGGATCTTAAAAAGAATTACAGCATTTCACAAAAACAAATTCAACTCATACTGAACTGCTTTTAACTAACTGAAGTTGAACATATAAATTCAAACACTTAAGTACAAAAAGTAACACAATTTCACAAAATTTGAAAACAAAGTGTGGAGAGCACATCTAAGTACCTGAGTGCCAAATTAGGAAATGATGTTAGACTCTATAATCAAGGAGTAGACAGCTGTACCAGGAATGTGCATCAAGCTCCTACCAGTGGAGAGTTGTCGCATACTTTGGCATGCTACAGTGCAGCTAAACCACATTACAAACAAATACATGGAGGTACGTGAAAGCACCAAGATTAGTGGCAAGCTAAAAAAAAAATAAAAAAAAATTGAGCATAGAGATAGGAGTATTAATCGAGAAACGCTATTATGTTTAAAGAGGTATGATATCAGAAATGCAGATTTTATGAGTAGGGGCATATTCCAATGCTAAGTTGCTGTACATATCCGTCACTCTTTTTGTTGGTAATAGTTACAAGTTTAAGCTCTTACCTATCTGTTCATTTATTTATTTATTGTTGAAAGTAAATGGAACTAGTACTTTCCTTCTGATTTTGCCATTAACTGTTTGAGGGAATTAGATTTATAACAGATTACACACCTACGTATTTAGACATGCAAGACTGTTCAATCATTTCAAAGCAAGAATTATGTTATCATAATTTACTAGTAATTTTGTGAGCATCAGTATTTGTTTATTCCACCCTGCAGAAATCCTGCTCACTTTATGGATTTATTCATTTAAGAAACTCATACATAAAGGTTGTAACTACTTTGCAAACTATGGATGGATCTCCACCATAATTGTTAGACGTACATTGGGTACACATAGAAATATACATAAATTTTCATTTTTACGTTTTGCTGTTTTTATGGGGAATTTTTACCACTACCCCACTCCCTGTTAATGGGTCTTCCTCAATTTGACATGAAGATTTTTTGCATCCATGTAGATATTTAGTTTTTATGGATATTTTTGCACTTTTTCCATCTGCATGTCCTAAGATAATTTTTCATTAATCATGAATTTAGATAACTATTGTCCAAGGAACTGGTACTCCAGCTAGTTAATAATAAGTTAAAGGCAAAACCTTTTCTAGAAAGAACTATGTGATAATTCATGTAGTGAATGTTTCATAATATTGCATTGTAACAGAATTTTTTTTCTTGTTTAATATGACCATAGCAAAATTCCACAATAGTGAACAAAAGTTGATCAAATTATGTTATCAGAGAGGAAACTACCTCTTTTGACTTGTATCTGATATGTTTATAAATAAATTCTAAGATTCTTTTAGCTTTATTTAGGATGATAGAGCACTGCTTCAACAGCTCATAACTTTACCACCATACCAAAATCTTTTTCTTCATTTGTATCGAAAGTGTAAATAAGACAACAAGAGCCCAAATACATTAAACAACTTTTTTGTAACTATAATTAAAGGCTACAGACAAATTATTTGTCCAATTTAACACCTGACCAAAGACATTCTGTTATACTTCAAAATTCTCAATCCAGCAAAAAAATAACCAGGAATTTAATGCCATTATCAATCTGTTAATATAACAATTATGCCCTTAGCGACATGATCAAATAAAAACAAAAAAAATCCAAATAGTGACCACTAATAAAACCTCCTTGAATCATAGTGTATGTTAATAAATTTGATATAAATTATATAATGTTCAATTTCTTACTTTCAAAAGAAAATTTAAAAAAAAATCTCAATCTTCACTTATCTGTATTACAAAACACGTCTGTGCTCCAAATTCCTCCTTTTATCTTTCATGATATAGTTTCCACAATGTTAAACAAATTGAAAACAAATTATAAACACAACACAATAACATAAAATTTGAGACCTTTACCTTCTTGATTTTTAAGGTACCAAATTTCTTAAACCCATCCCATTTCTGTTCTTCAAGATAAACACCAATTTACAATCAATAACTGTGTTCATAATGAAGACAAACAACAGGTTCTACTTCACATAAATCTTGTGCATCTCTTAAAATCCTAATAAAACAATGTTATAGTTCCTTAGGCCTTATTGATTTTGAATATTTCAATCTTTGTTCTTCCACCAAGTGATTAATACCTACATTACTGGGATACTGCTGACAACAGTTTTTTATGTGTGTGCATCTGTGCATTCACTTCTAACATTTAACATCACACTTTGGATTAAAATGATACTTATTTTACATAAGTGAATTGTTTGTTTTGTTTTGAATTTTCATGCAAAGCTACTCAAGGGCTATCTATGCTAGCTGTCTGTAATTTAGCAGTGTAAGACTAGAGGAATGACAGCTAGTCCTCAACATCCACTGCCAACTCTTGGGCTACTCTTTTACCAATAAATAGTGTGATTAACTGTCACATTATAATGCCCCAATGGCTGAAAGGGTGAGTGTGTTTGGTGTGATGGGGGAATAGAACCCGCAACCCTCAGGTTACGAGTCGAGCGCCTAAACCCACCTGACCATGCCAGGCCCATAAGTGAATTGATTGTGTAGTACTGTATACTTTAAAAGGGTTATTGTTATTATTAAGGCATTATAAAATACACTACTACTAGTTTAATGTGATTGTACTGGTACAAGCATTACTCACAGAATACTAAATTTAACAATTACCAACTTAATTAATCACGTATACATTTTACACAAAAATTGCATAAACCCGTAGTTCATCTTACACTAATTCTGTACTGATTTTTTGGTCATTTCCAGACTGCGATGGTTGTAACGTTGTCCTGTACTTTATTTTAATTAAAGTTTTAATACCCAAACCAGGCGTCTTAGGAAGACAAACTTTTGGTTTACAAACAAAAACATCAAAAAACAGATTAAAATAACCGACCATTCTTACCAAATCCAGTTGTTCGTTGAGAAAGCTGATCAGCTAATTCCAAGACCTTTTTCCAATTAGATTCTTCGCGATGTCTGTCTATCTCAATTTCAAGGCGTCCAGCAGCCTTCGGTTTATACGCCATTGCTACAACTACTAGATCTCCTGGTAAAAGATAATGTTGCTAGACATTTCTTTTAAAATTCCCCTACCGGTTTATTAAAATCCTTCATTTTCACCACATTTGAGAAATTTTCCAAAATGAACGAGTGATGTATTGAATTTAACTACATCAGGCTACGTGCTGTGTCCACCGTTGGAATAGAACCTCGTATTTTAGCGCTGTAAGCTCATAAATTTATCGCTATTCCACTGGAAGACATGTAAATGTGAATAAAATGTACTAATTCCATTTTGTACAGACTATTAGTAAAAAATGTAAAAAAATCTATGTAAAAATGTACATAGATCTAAAATATGAGTCAGTTAATAAAATTTATGATGCAAAATTGTTGGATACATTTACAAAATTTTAGACACATAGTGACCAACAGAAACTTCAAGGCAAAAAGAAACATTTTTGACATAAAAAAAGCGTTTCACAAGAAAACTTTCTAAAATTTACAACATAAATTACAATTCAAGTACAATAATAAAGTAATCTGAGGGTCGCGAGTTCGCATCCCCGTCGCGCCAAACATGCTCGTCCTTTCAGTCGTGGGGGCGTTATAATGCACGGTCAATCCCATTATTCGTTGGTAAAAGAGTAGCCCAAGAGTTGGGGGTGGGTGGTGATAACTAGCTGCCTTCCCTCTAGTCTTACACTACTAAATTAGGGACGGCTAGCACAGATAGCCCTCGAGTAGCTTTGTGCGAAATACAAAAACAAACAAACAAACAAAAATAAATTGTTATAATTTTAAAAGTACAAACTAAATATCATGTAGGAGTGTGTGCCTAATTTATTTTAATTTTACGAACAAAACAAACAGGAGTGATACAATATCACCCATGCGATCCTGACAGAGTTAATATATTCTAATGTGAAACTTGTTGTTGAAACTAGAGTCTTTTATAACCTAAAGATGTCCTAAGAAAAACGAAACGTTGTTATGTGCTTTATTTTAATTAAAGGTCTAATACCTATGCCAGCCTTCTTGAGAATACATTTTTTTACGTCAAGTTGGGTTCTCGTCATCACGGAAGACCTAATTTCAGGATTAGTTGTGGTTGTAGTAAGACCTACTGTGACAATTAAAGGTGTGTCGTTATTGTTGGAAAACGATTTGGTTGGGGTAAAAGTTGTTGCCGAACCCAAAATGCTTAATAAGACGATCACTGTTTCATCACTGGGAGTTCATATTTAAATAGTGAGAAAACCTGCGGGTCCTTTTCTTGTTCAGCGATCAGTTTACTTCTAAAACACGGAACTTTCACAACTGAATAAGATTCTTCACGTTTATTATTATTGTTGGTGATGGATCTGATTCAGTTGTGAAAGTTTCGTGTTCTAGAAGTAAACCGATCGCCGAACAAGAAAATGATCCGCAGATTTCCTCACTATTTTAATATACACTCCCAGAGAACGAACTGGAAAAAGTTCCAAATGGTTGCTTTTGCAAAAAATGCTGTGTGCATGAGAAAATGGGAATCACCAAGTGTACCAACAAAAGAGGACTGGTATGTAGATTATCAAATTGTTGCTCCAAAAACATATTATTTTGAAATATTGAAAGATGCCTATGAACTTCCCATGGGAAGTCACCAAGATTTTTCTTAGTTTTGTAAAACTTGTCGTATCTGTCAATTGGTCGTAAAACCAAACTAGAAAATTCCAGTTGCTCCTTTGAAATGTATCCCATCTTTAAAAAAACACCTCAGTCGTGTGATTATTGACTGTGATAAGTTAAAAAATATAACATTTCTGTTAAATCACTTTCATATGCTATGTAATTTTATTATCATAAGGTCATTTGTATTGACTGTGTTATATATGGTCGTGATTTTTGGAATTATATAATTCTTTGACAGTGTATTTTATTTAATGTATTGTTATCACTGTATATGTTTTTATACACCATTGTGTAAGTTAATTGAAACAAGACGGAAAATTACGATTTTTTTCAATTTTTTGCGTTTTATTTCTGAGAATCCACAAATTACTCACAAATTAATAATGATATGGCTGCCTTTATTTTTCAGAAGATCATTATTCTGCTTTGGCATCGAGTCCACGAGTTGACTACAATCTTTACTAATTTTTGGATCGCGGTGCCACACCTCAATTATGGTCTCAATTAGCTTATCTTTCGTAGTACAGTCTTTTCCCCGAAGTCTTTCTTTACAAATCACCAAAAGATTTTCAATAGGATTTAAGTCCAGAGAGTTTCTAGGCCAGTCTAGCACCTTTATTCGCGTTGTAGTCATAAACTTCTTCACAAGTTTCGATCTGTTGCACGGAGCCAAATCTTGCTGAAAAATGCCAGATACATCTGGAAATCTCTTTTTCAATTCTGGAATGACTCTTCTCTGCAAAACTTCGATGAACTGTGATCCTCGCATCATACCTTCTACGATATGTAAGCCTCCGACGCTATAGTAGCTGAAAAAAGCCCCAAAACATTTTCAAGGGATGTTTTACTTACTGATTGATGCGAGATTCTCGAAGTTTCTTACCTGGAGATCTGCGAACATGCAGACTTTTTTGACCCTGAACGAAGAAATGAGTCTCGTCACTAAATAACACCTTCCTCCATTGTTCTTGCGTCCAGTTCTTGTATTTCACACCCCATTGATACCATTTTTTCTTCATTCAGTTGGTAAGAAGTTGTTTTTTGACTGGTCTCCTTGTTCTTTTAACGCAATTTCGAATGACGTAATATTCCTCAAACTTTCTTCATATATCCCAAAAATAGATCGACCATACTGCAACACACAGCTAATGGCGCCGTCTGTGTGAAAAAATGACTATTAAAAGAAATCAGCGAGTTCAGCGAGCCTACACCGGCCGCCATGCTGAAATTATTGTAAAATGACCATTTGTTTCAATTAATTTGCACAAGGGTGTAGACTGACTCATTATAACTTTTGACGGATTTGGATAAATTGACAAGTGTGACAAATTAAACGCTTAGTTTTGTGTTGGAATACATACATCTAAAATGAATAAAATCACTTATGTTCTGTATTCACCATGTTCACTGTGCAATTTACACCGATACACAATTTATAATAAGCCAACGACCACAGAAAGGAAAACAGTTGATTCAGCCCAACGTTTATCAGAGTTGAATGATAACTTTGAAAGGTAGAAAGATTAAGTAGGGGTTAAATTATGTAGCAGGGATAACTACAATTATGTGTAATCTGTAGCTATTATGATAATTTATAAAATTAATTTTCAAAATACAGTAATTCAAGATTGTGTAAAAGTAACGAAATTGGCAGTGCTATACAGTTTAGTCAAACAAATACTACTAACAACATAATTGGAAAAATGCCTTATGCATGCAACGTGCTTTAATACACTCTAGCGTACGTGACTGACCTTTAGCTCAACGACCAGCCTAGAATGATGAGGAGAAGAGGGATGTTTGAAGAGAACCAACTGAAGTGCCCAGTTCTTAATAGCCGAAAGATAATTTAGCATATACGTTGAGGAAAGTCAGGGATAACAGATATAGTTTTAAATCTCTATGATGTGATAAATTCTTAGACTTGTGTTAAGATAAAGAAATTTGTTTTGGTGATTGCGAGGAATATCGTAGCTATTGGCCTTTCTATAACTATATCCCTATAATGTTAAACATTTTGTGATATTTTCAAACTTTAGTTGTTTGTAACAGTCCAGCCTTGAACACTATATATCTGTACTTAAGATTATAACATTTTTCCATACCACATTGATCCTGTATTATCTCTTTCTTCATACGGTATGCTGTACTGGAAATTAATGAAATTTAACTTTCACATGATGCTAATCATACTTTCAAATTTCAAAATTCCAGGTGTGATGTAGTCAATAAGGGGGTGTTTACTACTGCTCTCGACTGTCGTACTACAAATCACCGTTTGCTCTATCTTAATTTTTAACTACATTATTTCACTAAATAGTTTGCTTCAAGACTATATGTTCACAACATATTGCTCTGAGCACAACTAATTTTATTCTACACCATGAGCCAGGTTAAGAAGAAGAAACTCATACCAACCACAATCTCTCAAGGAAAGTCGTTAACTGCGGAAGAACTACATTTTCTGGTAAAAGCCCAAGATAACCTACTCTCCAACAAGGACTCTCCCATTGAAAACGATGCAAACTCAACCAATACCAGCTTTTCCACTATTATTGGGAGTTCCAAGCCCTCTCTCGATCGTATCATAAACAAGCAACCTCATGAAAGAATATCTACAACTGATCCGACACTAGTCACAACTACTATTAACAAAAACCAATCTAACTACGACAACTACCCGAGACAAGCATCAGACACTGCAGATGAAACTTTATCAGACACCCTTCACCAACCATAAGTTCACACACAGCTACGCAGACTGTTCTCAGACACTAAATTCACGAACGACTTCCCCCGAGAGGGGGAACGGAATCGTAATTATATGTTCACGATTAAAAGACTAGTATCACTTCCTTAAACCTTGCTTGTCGGTTTGGATTTCTGTACGTGATGAGGAGATTCCAGGGAAGGTTCTGTTTTTTTTCAGTTTACCTTCTCTGGGATCTAAACATCCACCCACGTGTTTACCGTGCGTGGTGACTCGTGAAGGGGAGGAAAGGATCCTGGTGGTTGAGGGGTCTAACCATAACACACCACTTTGGACTTGAATTCCTGTAGACGAACGACCTTGGGGTGGTCTTCCTAGGATCATTCGGCTGGTCCAGTTGGGCTATGGTCAACCAAGTACCAGTGTTGGATGTTCTCAACAGGTGTTGTGGACATTGTATCCAATGTTAGTGTTTGAGTGTAGTGCTCACGAAACCATGGCGTTGCTGCAGTGTCCTTGTTTAGCATTGTAGTGCATCCCCTCATAGTGGTCCATGGTGGATGGGGTCAGTGGGTGCTAAAACGTTGTTTCTTTATTTTGGATCCTCCAAATAAAAATTTAAATAAACTAGTGAAAAAACAATCCATAAGTAAACGATCACGTCTTGAAGATTCTGAGCAGCAAACTTCAACACTTGTACCTCATTTTCTCATATAACATTATTTTTCAGGCAAACCTTTAGGGCAAATGTCTCCCCTTTTAATTCAGAAGGGACTAGAGGGACTTGCTGGCTCTCCAAAGTCACTCAAAAAGCTTTGCTCTGGTGACATATTGATGGAAACATCTACATCTAAACACAGTGAACTCCTCTTACATTCAAAGGCGATTAGGGATACACCTATTGAGGTAACACCTCATGCTACTTTGAATTCGTCAAGAGGAGTTATTGTTGTGATGGATTTCAATAACATCCCCGAGTCAGAGATTCTCGCTGGTTTCTCCACCCATGGGGATTTTCCAGTGAGGCGTATCTCCACTCAGTTAGAATTATGATGCCAACCAATGTCCTCATTTTAACATTTACATCCCTGCATCCACCTGCCACCTTCAAAGGCAGATTATCTTAATTGCAAGGTACAACCATCCATACATTCCAAACTCTCTCAGATGTTTTCAGTGTCAGCAGTTTAATCACTCGATAACATCATGTCACGGTTCCTTGACGTGTGCTAATTGCAGTTGCAGGAACACGATGCCTATGATTGTGAAACAGATCCTCATTGCATCAATTGCTATGGCTCTCACCAATCTGACTTTCATTCTTGCCCTAAGTGGTTGGAAGAAAAAGAAGTGCAACATTTGAAGACGATTCAAAACATTCCTGAGGCTCGAAAGTTTCTGTCCACCATTTCATCTCTTACGTGTGCTGCTGCACTTTGTTCCACTACTGCAGTGGGTGTGCAGATGGATCTTTCTGTGCCTCCAAAAGAATCGTTCTCAAACCATATGAAAAGTCTTTTGACCTTTATGGTTAAAAACGTTGATGAATCAACATCAACACCCATGTCTGTCCCTAACATTCATTCCAGGCAAGCCCCAAGATCCACTTCCTTTAGTTCTTGGAACGGGCATTTCTTCGGGTACATTTTCTTTTCCCACCCCAAGATGCAAAACTATCATTCGTTCACGTTCTCATCGCTGGAATCCTCTTCTAATGACAAAGACGTGCCCAATCGATCCAGAACAGGATCCATGGAGGTAGACAGACCTCCATCGATCAAAGAAAATAAAAAAGATGTGGTAGAAAACAGAAGGGTTCTCCGCCCAATTCGCTAACACATAAATAAAAGTGGCCACCTTGACAGAATGGAATTGTCGAGGTTTATGTTCTAATCTGGATGACATAAAAGCACTGATTGCTTCCTACCATCCTGTATGTCTTTTCTTACATGTAACATTTCAGAAACCTGCCAATACAGCCACCTTTTAGCAGTTTTCTTTGTACAGAAATGACAGGCTGTGTGATGATGAACGAGTGCATGAAGGGGTAACACTGTTGGTTGATCAGCATGTGCCCACCTTGTCTTTGCCACTTGACACACCCTTGGAGACTGTAGCCATCCGTGTTTTCTTGGGTCATACCATCACTACTTGTTATCTCTACCTGTCCACTGGAGAGACCTATGATCAATCAGACCTTGATGTTCTCATTGAACAGCTGCCGTATCCATTTTTAATCCTGGTGGACTTTAATGAACATCATCCCCTCTGGGGAAGTGCTGATGTTGATGGGAGGGGTGGCTCCATATAGCATATGCTCTCTGATCACAACCTTTCTCTTTTCAATATTTGTTATTCCACTTATTGTTATGCACCTTGTCAGTCCTTTACTGCTATTGTAAATATTGTAAAATGACCATTTGTTTCAATTAGTTTGCACAAGGGTGTATAAATTAAAGCTTCACATGACTGTATCAAGGTCGTTTATTTGCAGTTACGCGTTTCATACTTAATTGATCACACTGCATTATAAAACACGTAACTGCAAATAAACGACCTTAATACCGTTATGTGAAGCTTTAATTTCTGCATGAAGTTCGTGATTAGTTGATTTTTACTTTATATATATACAGCATCTCTAAGGAGAGAGGTGTAACGGATTCACTGTTATACACTTAATTTAATATCTACATTTATTTCAGTTTGATGCGCGTAACGTATAATGTTAAATGTGTATTACGCAAGTCCCGCCTGTTCTCTAAATTTGTTATATATTCTCAAGAGTAGGAATCAATAATACATGCTTTACGGAAACATTAGCATATCTTTAACTATTTGTAAACTTTCAAGAATATCACCTTACAGTTTATAAACTGACGTGTCAAGAAACAGTAATAAAATAGTGTTTAGTCGTTGCCATAATTCTCGGAAACTATAACTGTGGTTAACACTTATTAGTGGGTTTGGCTTGTTTTGAATTTCGCACAAAGCTATACGAGAGCTATCTGTGCTAGCCGTCTCTAATTTAGCAGTGTAAGGCTAGAGAAAAGGGAGCTAGTCATTACCACCCATCGCCAAATCTTGGCCTACTCTTTTACCAACGAATAATGGGATTGATCATCACATTATAACGCCCCCACGGCTGAAAGGGCGAGCATGTTTGGTGTGACGGGGATTTGAACCCTCAACCCTAAGATTACCAGTCGAGTGTCTTAACCACCTGGCCATGTCGGGCTTTATTAATGGGAAAAAATACAGTTATTAGACTAAGAACATTTTTAGAATTCGAACATTACAAACCGTTTAATTTCTGTGAATTAACTTCGGACTTTTATCTTTCTACGAGGACATTAAATATTGTTATCGGTGAAAAACCTGCGTGTGATTCAAGCTAGCTAGCCGTCAAGAGAAGTGTACCTTTGTTTCAACGTAGAGATAATTCGCTCTTCGTGAACATCGAGAAAAAATTCAGTTCCAGACCAGATAAAAACTCAGTTTGTAAGTTTGTAAAATTATTGTATATGAACGATTATTTGTGATAACCATTTGTAATAACCATTATTTTAAATTGTTTTGTTGTTTGTATATTAAAATATATTTGTGTTAAGAAAGAAAAATTGTGTGTATCAATCTTAATGGCAAATACCTTAAATTTAACACATATCGAGATTTAATTAAATTGTAAACTAGAATTAAAATTTCCGTCCGTTTGAAATTATAGTACGATATGCCCAAGATAAATTATAATCAGTAACACTATACACTGAAATCTTTTGAAGAAATAAAATACAAAAATAAAACACTATTTAACCTCTTACAACCTTTACAAACGCAGTGATAAACTATTATGTAAAAGCTTGACATCAAGCTTTCTACATATTTCTTAAAAGATAATTTCCTTTGATGAGAAAAAATTCACGTAAAAACTCACACCTTACAATGCCCTATACTTATTTGACGAGAATCTTATAGTTTGTTCTATTCATGACCACAATGACTTTTTCAGGTCCACAAAAGTCTTGTCAATCACTAATCCATCACAAAATACTGGAGATTTTGGCTCTATTATCGCCCTGTCGCAAAATGTAAATTTATATTTGATACTTCATGGTATGAGAAATTCACTTCTCGAGTATACAATAACTACTTTCTTTGTTATCACAGAAAATCCAAATTCTGGATCAGTAATTGCCACGTAGTGCAGAGGGACTTTCTGGTCACAGACTACGAAGCTTTCAGGAATTAGTTTAATTTTGCATCTATATATTTTTATAAAGTCGTTTCCCACTATGCAATTTTTTAAACATCATTTATTACACTTCATGAGACATAAACAATTTCCCAAGAGTAATAATAACTGTTTATTTTTTCTTGCTGGAACATTTTGTACACTTTCTTCTTGCACCACACCCTTGTCTTTTCATCACATCTGTAGGTAGGCATCTTCCACTTTTTTTGCCAAATCAAGTCGAGCTACTGTAGTCATAGAATCTCTGTTGATCAGCAAAGCTTTCCATAAATAAACCAACGAACAGGCATTTTTTACACATTTAACTTCTTATTTCATTGATAGCATGTAGATCATTCTTAGCTAAGCATTGCTCTATAAATCTAGCTAATCTCTGTACCTGATAACTGATTAATCCTTCATTGTTGCTTTAGTACTTGGGCTCAAAAACTCATGTATGGGGTATTGCCTTCTTAATGTCTTCACAGTTGTTGATTTCTCATAATTTTGGCTAGCATTGAAATTACAATATTAAAAATGTCGCTTATAAAAAATATGGTTTAGGTTAATCATATGTACTTAAGGAAAAAGAATTACGATAAATGTTTTGTCGTTCATTAAAATTTCTTTTAATTTTCTTCATTTCATTCAGTGTACAGCAGTCTATAAGTTTCTAGTACACTGAAAGTGTGAATATAGCAATATCATACCACTTACACTTTAATTATTAGTATATAATATTTCCAGGAAATTATTTTAGATTCGCATGTACATTTTAGATGAAGTTGTCATCTATTACATTAACAAGGTGTACAAAAGATGTAAACAAACAATATTCTTCTTTAGATAAATGTTATGCTACAGTGGCCATTCCATGTAAATATATATATATATATATTTATTAGGAGTTGGAATTCTCTCTATTGAATATGATAATTTGAAATCATCTTTGCTATACACCCTTGTGAAAATTAATTGAAACAAGACAGAAAATAACGATTTTTTCAATTTTTTGCGTTTTATTTCTGACAATCCACAAATTACTAACAAATCAACACATGATATGACCTCCATTATTTTCAGAGGATCATTAATCCGCTTTGGCAACGAGTCCACGAGTTAACTGCAATTTTTACTCACTTTTGGATCGTGAAACCACACCTCAATCAGCTTATCTTTCGCAGTACAATCTTTTCCCCGCAGTCTTTCTTTATAAATCGCCCAAAGATTTTCAATAGGATTTAAGTTCGGAGAGTTTCCAGGCCAGTCCAGCACCTTTATTTGCATTGCAGTCATAAACTTCTTCACAAGTTTCGATGTGTGGCACTGAGCCAGACTTTCCTGAAAAATGCCAGATCCATCTGAAAATCTCTTTTTCAATTTTGGAATGACTCTTCTCTGCAAAACTTCGATGTACTGTGGTCCTCGCATCACACCTCCTACGATATGTAAGCCTCCGACACCATATAAGTTGAAAAAGCTCCAAAACATCTTCAAGGGATGTTTTACGAACTGTTTGATGTGAGATTCTCGAAGTTTCTTACCTGGAGATCTGCGAACATGCGGACTTCTTTGACCCTGTACGAAGAAATGAGTCTCGTCACTGAATAATACCTTCCTCCATTGTTCTTGCGTCCAGTTCTTGAATTTCGGACCCCATTGATACCATTTTTTCTTCATTGAGTTGGTAAGAAGTTGTTTTTTGACTGGTCTCTTTGCCCTTCTAACGCAATTTCGAATAGCGTAATATTCCTCAAACTTTCGTCATATAACCCAAAAATATATCGACCATACTGCAAAACACAGCTAATGGCGCCGTCTCTGTGAAAAAATGACTATTAAAAGAAATCAGTGGGTTTCAATTAATTTGCACAAGGGTGTAGAAAGCTAAGGATTGTTGAATATTGTACTAGGACCTCTTGTTTAACTTGAATGTGTGTAATTATATTATCTTTGCTTTAAACTTCTGTGTAGCGTGCATTATTCTTGCTTTTGCGTAGTTACAGTTTTACTCAGAGAGAAAACCTGACCTATAGTAGACTTTCATTTACATAGTTACAAATAAAGCATTTGTTTTATTTGTAACGTAGATACACTTGTTTTTACTGTCCTTACAACATGACCAATAGGTTTATTTTTCATGTATCTTAAAAACTCAGTTGAGTTTGCGTATTTAGATAATTGGGCGATCATCCCTGCTGGATGAGTACTAGATCTTTAGCTTTTCGTTCCTCACGTTGAATGTCCATAATGCCAGTCACGATGAAATCCAAGTAAGACAAACTTCAAAAACTAGGTTTCGTGCTCGTAACCTTTAGTTTACACGCACCGTCAATATTTGGGCTACTCTTCCCTAATCGAAAAAATAGTACACCTACGGCCTAAGTGTAAAACGCGATTTTGCGGAAACGAGACGCATATCATGAGCCGTGGGATTCACGGTATATAGGCATAAACGTTATATTGTAAGACACTAAGATCCATAGGAGAAAAACTTAACTATAGAATATTTTCTGTTTAGGATTTCTGATTTTGAACTCCATTGCCACAGAGATACATATTCACGAAATGGACAAAAACATGTTTATTTTATTTATCTTTATAAAATATGTGAGAAAGCTATGTGGTAGAAATCAGTGATGACGAAAAAACCTACCAATTTATATAGAAAAATATATACCAAAAAACGACTGGTTTGGGTTGAGAAAATTATATGTAAAGGACCGAACAACGTTTCGACCTTCTTTGGCCATCGTCAGCTACTTGAATCATCAAATCAACCATCCAAAAAATAAAATTCTCCTTCTTAGTTTTAACTAACTTAAAATAAGATCTGTATGTAGATATATATATATATTCAACAGTCACAACTCTAAACCAAATATAATTTTGCAAAAAAAAAGAGACTCCAGCTAAACTTCCAAAGCTTAAACTAATTATATCTATACTCATTCAACTTTGTATTTCCAACATTATACAACTGCTAAAATACAAAAGCTCATACAAAAATCATCTAGAAACCTGACATTTTTGAACATCAGAATGAAATTTCTCTAAATAGTCTTTGCTGCAGTACTTCAAGTAAGAATTGGCTTGACTGCTACATATTTAAAATAAATTTATTTTTTGAATTAAAAATTCCTAAAAGCAGAACCAGGAACCCTATGCTATTCCTTACAGTTAAAAATTTCATCAGCAATAGATTCTTGTATCAAAATGTATCTTATTTTTCACAAAACTAATGAGGCTGTAACAAATTTCCATAACCAAGTTCAATAATTTTATGCTACTCAATGTAAAAACTAGTCTTTAATGTTAAGCTTTAAGAAATGTCAAGGTTCTGATAGATGAATGAAAACATTCAGAAAATGTAGGGTTTTCACAGTAAATTTAAACATATTAGTGCACAAAACTCTATCCAAATCATTAACAAACAAACAAATGTCCTCAATAATAAATACCAGCAGGACTCATTAGTCATATTAACTCACTTGGAAAATTTCACATTGATCATTGTGGCTATTTATTGAATAGTGACTGACGTAATACAGTCACTTTTCTCTTTTCTTTCACTTATAAGTTCTTAGAAATGCTATCATTTCTACACTTGAAGACTCCTGAGCAGAAAATGATAAAATCTGTGCCATCACTTATCATGTCACACAGTGGTGCAGTGTTTCCTACGTCTTAGACTGGATTCTTTTTATCACCAAATTGATGAGGTATTAATGGGATCGAAATGAGCTCTGAGCTTAGCTAATGTTTTCCTGTGTTGTCATGAAAAATTGTAGTTACAATTGATCATTTCAAATCAGTTCTTTATAGAAAATGCAAATAGATATTTTTGTACCCTTTAAAAATAAACAACACAAACAAAATTGTGTATCATATCTGAATTAAAGACAACAGAACATAAAGTTCAATACTAAAGAAGGAACATTCTCGCATTAACTTTATTACATCTACAAGTTTTGAGAAGAGGAAGATATTACCTGTATCACGTTATCTTAAACCAAATTTATCAGTTTTATATTTCAATTACTGCAGCTTTATTATTCATGTTTTCATGCATCATTTTTACTGCCTTACAGAGCCGATTCCATTATAAAACTCGTTAACAAAATCCTGAACAAATGTTTGCTAATGGTGAACAATTTGGTATAACAGTTTACTGAAAATGATATTTAATTTTCAAGTATATATAACTTCTTCAAAATAAAATTTTCAATTTTAACACTGGGAATCGCACGTTTAGAAATTCATTTGTACTCGTTGCAAACAGGTTTATGTTGGATTTATGATATTTGAGCTAGGAACACAAATTGAAGTACACCTCAATGTAAATAAAGGAAATAGTTTGGCATTTACCTATACATCTACTGTTACAAGATGTGAATGAAAAGTCTTAAACATTTTTTGAATAAAGGATTCTTCACTGTTCAGACAATTAAAAGCAGAACTAAGTGAAACTTCTCTTATTCTATGCGTAATGTATTGCGAAATATTAATAGTTATGGTATTAATACTACATTTTTTGTTTTGGAATTTCGCACAAAGCTACTCGAGGGCTATCTGTGCTAGCCGTCCCTAATTTAGAAGTGTAAGACTAGAGGGAAGGCAGCTATTCATCACCACCCACCGCCAACTCTTGGGCTACTCTTTTACCAACGAATGGTGGGATTGACCGTAACATTATAACGCACCCACGGCTGGGAGGGCGAGCATGTTTGGCGCGACTCGGGCGCGAACCCGCGACCCTCAGATTACGAAGCGCACGCCTTAACGCGCTAGGCCATGCCAGGCCGTTAATACTATAAGTAAACACAAATCAGAACAATAACCAAGTAACATAACCTATCTGATTTTGATCACAGAACATTTAAATGGAAATAAATATTTCATAAACGCTAGTTATTAAATGATACCTTTACAAATACAAGTCATTATTATTATATGGCAGAAAACATACCGAAAATCCTATATTACACTTCACAATCTTCAGACTCCTCTTTGAATGGAACCGAGATGCCACCACAGGTTACAAAACTAAAATATAAACGATTACTTTATATTACAGAACCTCAGACAGGCCTCCGATGATTTAAGCCTAAACTCTGATGCACTGCTGATTGAATACGACCATAGGATATTTGTTTTATTCTATTTTAAATAATAAAACTGTTTATTTAGATGATGTTGTGGGTTGAAACGAATCAGTTTACATCCTATGATATGATAAAAATCAACATTTGATAAGATCAATCAGATTTTGTATTTATTTTCAAGTGTAACAACTGATTTTTTTCTTTATTTTACATCGGTTAAAAAAAGACAAGCTTCTAAAATAAAAATGTCAATCGAAACAGAAAGTGGCGGTGGTAGAAATTTTCAGCTTTCGAAAATATTTGGATAAAATAAATTGAAAAGTTCCGGGGTACAACAGTAACGTACATAGTAACATAATAAATTAGTAAAAACAAATATCATGCTTTTAAATACTGTCCACTCATTTCTGGAGAAAAACGCCAGCAATTCAAAATCCATCCAGTTTCTGTGATCAGCTGACACATTACGTTATTCGAAATTACAATCGTTCAGTCAGGATCAAAAGTTCTCATAAAACTTTCTCACTAAAATTAGTTGTATCCAGCTTTAACCTCTTTCTATAATCAAGTATGCTCCGATTCTTGTGTTTATAAGTTATAAATCACTATAACGAACTAATATATTCATACATTTATTTGTATATTGAGTTAGTGTTTATATTAAAATCTTAATTAAAAACGTATAGATCTATATTTGTTTCAACCAAAAGAGCAGGAATATATCAGGAGGAGGTATACCTAACGTCGTTGGGGCCAATTTAACTACTGTACATTTTCCTTACCTTAACTACAACTACTATGGTAGTGAGCAAGATATTGTGCAATTAATAATTTTCAACATAGCTGTGATGATAAATAAAATTACAAAAAATGTTCCTGAATATGCGAGTTTATTCTTTATTTCTAACCTCTGGTCCGTAGTTCCGTCATTGTGACGAATTTTCCCACTTCACGTTACAAAAGCTATAATTTGCGTCTGATAGTGACATTATATATAAAATGTTGGTAGCCAACGTTTGTTCGCAATTTCCAAAATTATCCTGATTAAGGATTTTCACGTTAAACTTGTTATGTATATTAGCCCCCTCACAGGCAAAGTCATTTTCCCCTTTTACTTGATTATAACGCCTTTCAGGAAATTTAAAAACTTCTAGTCTTGTTGGGTAAAAGTCTCTAAACATGCTTTGTAGATCACTTACGTACTTTTCTCTCATGTCACAATATAATGTTAAAACATCTGTTGCAACCTTTATGTTTTTGAGATCCTACAGAATACGTCATTCTTCAACACCAAATTTAGAAATTCAAATCATTATCTCAATTTTCAAATATTTATAATATTTCATTTGTAATTAAAAGAGGACTTTGGAATCAGAAGTAAACATGCACTATCCAAGAACACGAGGAACATTAAACCTGTAAGCCCCCTCTTGGGTATAACGGAACGGAGCAGTTAATTAACTTGATTAATTATATTTGCATATTGATTAATTCAATTTACATATTACGTATATATTAATAATTCAATTAATTAATCAACATTTAATTTAAAAAGCATTAATTAGTTATTAATTTACATGGTATGTAATGATAGATAATTTCAGGAAATGATGTTAATTATTGACAGTAATTATAGCGTTGAACCAGTTTTACATGAACCAACCATATCTAATTACACTATAACAATTAGTTGAATATTTGCTGATGTGTATATTTGTGTGTTTTTTTAATATGCATGAATTATTCTGCCCAAAAATAAGAAAGGAGGACACTAGTAAAATCCTTCAAGAAAATTTTAAAACAAGGTCGAACATACTGTAAACTTCTTAGTGACGTTGGAACATAACCTTTCTAATTATGTGTTCTAACATCATCTCTAGAAACAAAAAATCAACTTCTTTACAACACATAAAATAAAGTGTTTATGGTTGAACGTTTTAAGAACACTCTTAAAATTAAAATATGTGCTGATGTGCTATTCATTACGAAATATACAAATACATCACAATATTGAAAAAATGTAGTCGGTCACGTTTCTTGTCGCGGAGGGCTTTGTTTTTCTCCTTTTTCAGGAAGCAGATATGACGTCATAAACACTTCAAATGCGGAACTAGTACTGTGTTTCGTGATGACGAGACGGTCATTTGAAGTAAAAATGTGTAAAGTTTTAATACTTATACTGGCCGTCTTGAGAATACAACAGTATTGTCTGTTGTATATCCATCCGCAGGGTGTGGATATACGAGTGTTTTTGCGTTTTTTTTGTTGTTTTTTTTTTACCACAACTTCGCCTCTGTTGATGGATCTTCACCAAATTCGGCATGAAGATTTGTGTCTCCATGAAGAGATACATGTACATTTACGTTTTGTGTTTTGCCTTTTCTTTTTTTTTTCGGTTTAAAAAAATATAAATAACTTCCATGTCCTAAGATCACCTTTTATTAATAATGAATTCACATGACTTCCATTCAGCTAGTTTCATTAAATGGATAGGTTGGTTCTTTGTTTTTAATTTTGTGCGAAGCTACACGAGAGCTATCCGCCTGTAATTTAGCAGTGTAAGACAAGTAGGAAGGCAGATAGTAATGACCACAAACCGTCAACTCTTGGACTACTCTTTTACCAGCGAATAGTGAGATTAACCGTCACTTTATAACGCCACGGCGGCTGAAAGGGAGAGCAAGTTTTTTCAGACATGATTCAAATCCATCATTTTCAAATTACGAGTCATAAGTATCATAAATTTCATACATATTAACATTTAATTAACTCCCAAATTAAAATTTCCCATTATTTCAAATTACAGTACGTAACAATATATCATAAGTTAGTGTTGCTGTATAAGTTAGTATAAGTTTTACTCTAATATGTTTGTTTTGTTTATTTTTGAATTTCGCACAAAGCCACTCGAGGGCTGTCTGTGCTAGTCGTCCCTAATTTAACAGTGTAAGACTAGAGGGAAGACAGCTAGTCATCACCACCCACCGCCAACTCTTGGGCTACTCTTTTATCAACGAATAGTGGGATTTACCGTCACATTATAACGACTTGTGTTAGGATAAAGAAATTTGTTTAGGTGATTGCGAGGAATATTGTAACTATTAGCCTTTCTATAACTATATCCCTATAATGTTAAACATTTTGTGATATTTTCAAACTTTAGTTGTTTGTAACAGTCCAGCCTTGAACACTTTTTTCTGTACCTAAGATTATAACATTTTTCCATACCACATTGATCCTGTATTATCTCTTTCTTCATACGGTATGCTGTACTGGAAATTAATGAAATTTAACTTTCACATGATGCTGATCATATTTTCAAATTCCAAAATTCCAGGTGTGATGTGGTCAATAAGGGGGTGTTCTTGTACTGCTCTCGACTATCGTACTACAAATCACCGTTTGCTCTATCTTAATTTTTAACTACATTATTTCACTAAATAGTTTGCTTCAAGACTATATGTTCACAACATATTGCTCTGAGCACAACTAATTTTATTCTACACCATGAGCCAGGTTAAGAAGAAGAAACTCATACCAACCACAATCTCTCAAGGAAAGTCGTTAACTGCGGAAGAACTACATTTTCTGGTAAAAGCCCAAGATAACCTACTCTCCAACAAGGACTCTCCCATTGAAAACGATGCAAACTCAACCAATACCAGCTTTTCCACTATTATTGGGAGTTCCAAGCCCTCTCTCGATCGTATCATAAACAAGCAACCTCATGAAAGAATATCTACAACTGATCCGACACTAGTCACAACTACTATTAACAAAAAACCAATCTAACTACGACAACTACCCGAGACAAGCATCAGACACTGCAGATGAAACTTTATCAGACACCCTTCACCAACCATAAGTTCACACACAGCTACGCAGACTGTTCTCAGACACTAAATTCACGAACGACTTCCCCCGAGAGGGGGGGGGGAAGGAATCGTAATTATATGTTCACAATCAAAAGACTACTATCACCTCCTTAAACCTTGCCTGTCGGTTTGGATTTCTGTACGTGGCGAGGAGATTCCAGGGAAAGTTCTGTTTTGTTATTCAGTTTACCTCCTCTGGGATCTAAACATCCACCCCGTGCATGGTAACTCGTGAAGGGGAGGAAAGGATCCTGGTGGTTGAGGGGTCTAACCATAACACACCACTTTGGACTTGAATTCCTGTAGACAAACGGCCTTGGGGTGGTCTTCCTAGGATCATTCGGCTGGTCCAGTTGGGCTATGGTCAACCAAGTATCAGTGTTGGATGTTCTCAACAGGTGTTGTGGACACCGTATCCAATGATGGTGTTTGAGTAAAGTGCTCACGAAACCATGGCGTTGCTGCAGTTCTCTTGTTTGGCATTGTATTGCATCTCTTTCTAGTGCTCCATGGTGGATGGGGTCAATAGGTGCCAAAACGTTCTTTCTTTATCATGGATCCTCAACACTTGTACCTCATTTTCTCATATAACATTATCTTTCAGGCAAACCTTTAGAGCAAATGTCTCCCCTTCTTATTCAAAAGGGACTAGAGGGACTTGCTGGCTCTCCAAAGTCACTCAAAAAGCTTTGCTCTGGTGACATATTGATGGAAACATCTACATCTAAACACAGTGAACTCCTCTTACATTCAAAGGCGATTAGAGATACACCTATAGAAGTAACACCTCATGCTACTTTGAATTCGTCAAGAGGAGTTATTGTTGAGATGGATTTCAATAACATCCCCGAGTCAGAGATTCTCGCTGGTTTCTCCACCCATGGAGTTTCTGCAGTGAGGCATATCTCCACTCAGATAGAATTATGATGCCAACCAATGTCCTCATTTTAACATTTACATGACTGCATTCACCTGCCACCATCAAAGGCAGATTATCTTAATTGTAAGGTACAACCATTCATTCCAACTCTCTCAGATGTTTCCAGTGTCAGCATTTCAATCACTCAATAACATCATGTCATGGTTCCTTGACGTGTGCTCATTGCAGTTGCAGGAACACGATGCCTATGATTGTGAAACAGATCCTAATTGCATCAATTGCTATGGCTCTCACCCATCCTACTTTCATTCTTGCCCTACGTGGTTGGAAGAAAAAAAGGTGCAACATTTGAAGACGATTCAAAACATTCCTGAGGCTCGAAAGTTTCTGTCCACCACTTCATCTCTAACGTGTGCTGCTGCACTTTTTTCCACTACTACAATGGGTGTGCAGATGGATCTCTCTGTGCCTCCAAAAGAATAGTTCTCAAACCATATGAAAAGTCTTTTGACCTTTATGGTTAAAAACGTTGATGAATCAACATCAACACCCATGTCTGTCCCTAACATTCATTCCAGGCAAGCCCCAAGATCTGCTTCCTTTAGTTCTGGGAACGGGCATTTCTTCGGGTACATTTTTTCTCCCACCCCAAGATGCAAAACAATCATTCGTTCACGTTCTCAGTCGCTGAAATCCTCTTCCAATGACGTGCCTAATCGATCCAGAGCAGGATCCATGGAGGTAGACAGACCTCCCTCGATTAAAGAAAATAAAAAAAGATGTAGTTGAAAACAGAAGGGTTCTCCACCCAATTCGCTAACACGTAAATAAAATGGCCTCCTTGACACAATGGAATTGTCGAGGTTTATGTTCTAATCTGGATGACATAAAAGCACCGATTACTTCCTACCATCCTGTCTGTCTTTTCTTACATGTAACATTTCAGAAACCTGCCAATACAGCCACCTTTTAGCAGTTTTCTTTGTACAGAAATGACAGGCTGTGTGATGATGAACGAGTGCATGAAGGGGTAACACTGTTGGTTGATCAGCATGTGCCCATCCTGTCTTTGCCACTTGACACACCCTTGGAGACTGTAGCCGTGTTTTCTTGGGTCATACCATCACTATTTGTTCTCTCTACCTGTCCACTGGAGAGACCTATGATCAATCAGACCTTGATGTTCTCATTGAACAGCTGCCGTATCCCTTTTTAATCCTGGTGGACTTTAATGGACATCATCCCCTCTGGGGAAGTGCTGATGTTGATGGGAGGGGTGGCTCCATATAGCATATGCTCTCTGATCACAACCTTTCTCTTTTCAATATTTGTTATTCTACTTATTGTTATGCACCTAGTCAATCCTTGATCTCTCAATTTTATCCCCTTCACTATTCTCCCACTTTTCTTGTAGGGTTGACAATAACTCACGATGCAGTGATTCATTTACTATAATTTTGAGAGAGACTGGCCGTGGTCGATGCCACACGACCCGCGTGCTCTAATGGTATACTTGGTCAAGCCAACTGGCCATCTTCCAATGCTCTTGCATAACTTCATCATGCCATTGTCTGCAAGCCATCCGTAGACGACTGTGTGGCAGCAATAACTGACTGTATTATACATGCAGCTGCTCAACGTTTTCCTAATCCTCGAAACATTTTCCATGATATTCTCATCCATGGCAGAATCGTGCTTGCCACATCGCACAGAAGGCTCATAAACGGGCCTGGAATACTTTTCGTAGGTATCCCCCACTCTCAAACAGTATCACTTCCCAGCATGCCATGCAAATGCTCAGCAGGTAAGACGTCAAAGCTAGAAGGAATCTTGGTATGAGTTCACAACTAGCAAATATTCTACCACCAGTTCCAAAGAAATATGGGACAAGATTCGATAGATCAGTAGGCAATACAATTCTGTCCCCCTCTCGATCTTGCTTTCTGATAGCCAGGAAGTAGCTGATACTCCAGGTGAAAGCTTTTGCCAGGTATCTAGCACTTCTGCTTCATCATTCACCTGTTTACTGAAGTGGACCAGAGTGAATGCTTTCAACTTCTCTCTCTCTCTAAAACCGTTTGCATGCATTTTTGCTTCCAACGGTGTATTCACCCTGCTTCTGTACTCTATATTGGTGAAGTTGTGCTACCTGTGGTTCCTGAGAAAAGTTCTTGGGGCTTATCTTTGATTGTAAGCTGGCCTTTATACCACACATCAAGCAGCTACGATTAAAATGTACAAGAGCACTGAACATCCTCCGTGCCCTCTCTTCCACCACTTGGGGAGAGGATTGTTGTTCTATGCTAAAGACATATCGTGGTCTTATTCAATTAAAACTAGACTACGGGCCATTGGTCTATGGCTCTGCCAGGCCCTCAGCCTTGAAGACATTAGGCCTCATTCATCATCAGGGACTTCATCTCTGCACCGGGGTTTACTGCACTTCCCCAGTTCAGAATCTCATGAACATGTTCTACACCTCTGCCATTTGCAAGTGTCTTTAGTGTATGCTTCGAACCTTCGATCCTTATCACAGGATCCCAGCTGGTGTTGTGTTTTCCTTCTTCGGTGGGCCATGCTTTTTCAGAACAGACAATCTGCCATTATCCTTCTGGCTTTCGTATCCAGGCACAGTTGGATGAATTGAGTCTGTTCTGAAAGTTTGGGTGCCTACACAAATGATTTGTGCAAGCTGCATGGGAAAGCTTACCCACCAATTGTCTCTGTAGTCCTGCAATATCGTAGTGAATAGGTTCAAAGAGGAATTACCAAGAAAAATAATGCAGCACCACGTGGTACTGCTATTCTCACCCACACTGAAATAGAATATACTACTATGATACTATAAATTATAATTGGATCAAATTATTCTTTCTATATAAGGACAGCAGAGAGCCTGATGTGGTTTTTCTACAAGAAAACACACACACTCTACATAAGTAGGCACCTTGCCTTAAGATCAGGCTCAATCGATGATGACTCAGCCACCAAATTATCAGCATTACATCATTGGTATTCAGAGAATGTGCAGCACCACCCTGATCCTCCCTTGTACTGAAGCCAGTATCAATGATGTCTGCAATTAAACCCTACCATTTTCTAGAATGAGGGATTAAAGCACATTCTATGAAATTAGGCAGCAGAGTCACTATATGATGAACTGCTCATATGTTGCCATGCAGTAAGATATACAATACAAAAAGTTTTGCTTCACTGTTCAACAAGTGCAAAAATACTGGTAATGAGTTTTAGTTGCTGCTTTTTACTCTCTGGAAAATTATTTGAGTCTGGGTTAGAGCTAGCTACAATTTAAGGTGCAGCAAGCAGCTTATACTGCAAGGTAAGTGACCAACTGGTTTTAATAGGACAAGGTAGATACTGGTACATGCATATCAAAATACAAGGATAAGAGATGGAGTTTCTAGTTGATAAATGAGTGATAAGAGCTCTGGAAAAACCACTACTTCAGCTATTTAACATTAACTTTGTCAAGATTAATGGCAACAGGTTAAATGTCATCAGAGAAGCAAGTTTCTAACTACAACTAGATTGTGTGAGCTACAAAATAAAAGATAAGTCATTACTTACCAAGGTTCTGGCTGTCAGTTTCACCCATGCAGCAAAGGAACTGAGCTTCCATAGAATAACCATTCATTGCTGGGCAGTACAGATCCAATAACAGTGTACAGATTGTACATTGATAAGAGAGTCGCATAATTCACTGTATTCAAGAAATATTCTATGATTTATTACATATTATTGAATGCACTGGCACTTTGTATTGTGACTGTACAGTTAACACACGAGATGAACTGTTTCTTCTCTAGAAACCAATAGCAATAGCTTAGAAAGTTACTGTCCCAGATGGAAATGAACTTCTGGTAATGGCCTGCAATTATGACAAACTAGCTTCCAATCATTCAGTAATCACTGGAACGGCAAATGAAGCAGAAATGACAAAGACTAATGGTAACACATGGATTATATCTGTTGTATTATGTTTACACACAAGTAATTGGCTACCAATGCATCTGAGGGTATGTGGTCCTCTCTAGTGATGATTGCCTGATAAGATGTTTGCACAAGTTCATGTTGATTTTTGAAAGACAAATGCAGTGATGTACAATGAAGTCTCACACATTTAACGTATTTAGATAGTCATAGTAAATATTAAAATTAGAATGAACCTGTCATTTTAAAACATCATTCTAAGCCAACTGAAATTGTATAAGCTTCTGTATTATTGAAATACCAGAATCATACTCTGTCATTTAAAAACTATATAATTCTTACATACTGATTTGACATTAATAAGTAGTAAGATGAGCAAAAGTTGTATGAAAACTAATGCAATGATAATGACTAAAATAATTATAGAAATAGTAGTGTACAATGAAGTTTTATTAATAAATATTTCAGTATGTATGACATAATTTTAATTTAGAGTTTGTGCGTGAATTTATTTATGAAAAGGTAGAGTCTACTTAAAAACAAAATTGTAATAGACTTAATTGTACCAGATAGACATTTAGTGTTTTGTAAAATGAATATCAAAATTTTGAATAATTTGAGCAATTTATTTTCAATCTTAAATATAATGTAAATACATAGATAGTGACAATGTATTATAAATATAATGTAAATACATAGATAGTGACAATGTATTATAAATATAATGTAAATACATAGATAGTGACAATGTATTATAATGTAAATACATAGATAGTGACAATGTATTATAATGTAAATACATAGATAGTGACAATGTATTATAATGTAAATACATAGATAGTGACAATGTATTATAATGTAAATACATAGATAGTGACAATGTATTATAATGTAAATACATAGATAGTGACAATGTATTATAAATGATTTGTTCAACTTTTATTTTAATAAAAGTTTTTCTGCATATATTTATCATAATCTTCTTTCAGTAAAACTGCGAGTCAGATAGTGTTCCACTTTCAAATGAAAGTGTTATCTGTTTTAACTGACATTAAAGGTCAAACAATTTTCTAAATTTGACATCCTGCCTTGTATACTTTCTAAAATTAAAGTTTATCCGGCTAATCAGCGGTCTTGAATATCAAACACGCAAGCCATCAGAGTAAATATGATCAATATTAATGATCAAAATGAACTTTGAATTCCATCAGCCCCTCTCTTCTTTAGTAAAAAGTTTACACACTGTTAACTGTGACCCAATAGAGGTGAATTGTCATTTGATAATTGTTTGCTTTCAGTGTTAATGAAATAACACACCTACATTTAACACTGTATTTCCTACGTGACATAGTGGTTTTAAACGTGTATTTGATGTCAGGTACATCTCTACTGTAGAAAGAAAGTTCAGTTACGTCTCTCTCAAAAAATTATGAAAAAACAAGTTTCGCTATTCTTTAATGATAATTAAACAATTATTATGTGACAAAATAATTTACTACTGAGTTTATTAATTATATGTTAAAATTAAAGATAGTGAAACATACGTTATGTGTGTATGGAATGTTAAAAAGTCTTTTTCAAGACTTAAAAATGTAAAAAAATAATATAACGAAAACTATAATTTGTACATTAAATCACTCGATACTTATAAAACATTAGGTATAATAATTTTTTTCCATGACAGGTAATTATAAATAATTTGGCTTCATTCGTATGAATGTGTGATAAAACTAACAAGTCTAATCCTGTTAGAATAGTTTTATTTCTAAAAAAGTTATATTTAAGACTCTGATGACTTAATTGCCCTTAATAACACAGTGTAAAAGTAGAATACCACCCACCTTTGTAAAACATGTGTAAAGGAAAAGTATAAAGTAAAGATTGTAAAATGAAACCTTTTGTCGAGTTATATGGATAAAGACATCTGAGTGATCAGTACGATTGTCATAATCCTCCTTTTAAGGGCCATAGTGATTTACATATAAAAGGTCAGGAAATGTAAAAAATATGATTAAATATAAAATTAATGAATTAGTTTTATACACAAATCGGTTGTAGAGCATCATCAAATGTAGCCATTGATTACATATTGAGATGTATGTGATGATCTCATTATGATTCTGGTTCCACTCTTTGTAACTATGATGTCATGCCTGTATATCATAGCGATCTGACATCGTCAAGGAACTATGACGTAAAAACCTATGGTGGCATCATTATCTCTACCTCCTACCCGAAGCAGCCAATGAGTATGTGAATAACTTCTCGCAGACTTTCTTAGAAACTAATTCAACGATGCTGTTTATATTACCATCATATTATTTGTTCGACTTACACTTCTTCACGATGACTTTAACTTTCCAAGTCGGTTTATCATAACAGAATATGTGCTGAAAATTTCATACATTATAAATTTGACAAAGATTGTGGTAACACTTTGCACGTCAGATATATAGATGTTCTCATACAAATATATTCACTAGAACTCACTCTGGGAAAATGTTCTTCTACTAAAACAAAACATACTATTTAGATTTAGGTTTAAACATCGTTTAAGTCCCCAATTTAGCACTTAAAGACAAGAAGTAAGGTAGTTAGTCATCATCTCCAGCTCTTAAGCTACTCTTTGACCAACGAACAGTGGGATTGATCATAAAGTTACAATGACTGCACAAATAAAGTGGCGAGAATTTTCGGTGGGACGGAGGGTCGAACATCTGTAAACTTAGCCATACTGGATTTAGGTATTCAAGGTTCTCAATAAAATACGCACTTTCGACTGTGAAGATATAAGCTCTTCATTCCTAAAATACAAATATTTCAAACAAGGTACGTTTCTTATTAGGCACAATAAAATTTGTTCTTTGTAAGATTTTATGGATAGAGCTTGCAATCTCATTTTTTATAATCGAGTTTTCCTTTTGCGCAATATAAACACAAAACTAATTCTCTGTGAAATTCAATAACATTCTTTTAAAAACTTGAACGTCTACTTCATCGAAATAATGTTTAGGGTAAAAATGAACAACTCTAATATATTTTTTCACCACTGGTTTTACTTCCCGTTCAAATTATTATACATCTATGACAGTTCCACACTGTGAAATCCATAAGGATAGCACACTTAATTATGTGTACCAAAATAAACTCATGTGTGCTTGTGAGTACACATTTGAGAAGCTATAGTTAGTAACACATTTAACGTGCATTCGCAGGTACTCATTTTCCCAAGCCATCATGTGTACCAAATGGTACGCTTGCAATCCTCCTTCCTACAAAACATGTCTAAAGGAAATAAAAAGAATAGTTTTGCCTACAGTGGTATCTTTTGATATTTTTGGTCCATTATTTTGGTTTATCAAAAGGCCATATATCTTTGTGGCAAATAGTGTGAAGTCACTGTTGCGGGTGAATAACATTCGCGAATCAGCCTTGAAACTTGAGATAATTTGTTTCAGAAAGGTATGCAATTGAGTTCGAAAATGGTAAAAATTATGATTTGCGACAATACAATTTATTGGTACGTGTTATACTTGATATAACACTATGTAACACAAATTTTGTTCCTGGGTAGTGTGTGTTATTTCTTAATTGCTTATGTTGTAAAAGTACAGAAAGTGGCCATTATTTCCTTCAAACTTTGCTTTTGTGACCTGGGTAATGAAATTTAGAAATAAACCTATTTTCTATGTAAAAATGGGCAAATTTGCACATTTCCATTTACATAAGGTCTGAAGAAAACAGAGGCCTGGCATAGCCAAGCGCGTAAGGCGTGCGACTCCTAATCCGAGGGACGCGTGTTCGCGCCCGCGTGGCGCCAAACATGCTCGCCCTCCCAGCCGTGGGGGCGTTATAATGTTACGATCAATCCCACTATTCGTTGGTAAAAGAGTAGCCCAAGAGTTGGCGGTGGGTGGTGATGACTAGCTGCCTTCCCTCTAGTCTTACACTGCTATCTGCCCAAGAACAAAACAAAAGTAAAATTTTGTTACATGGTGTAATTGTTCATGCAAAATATTTTGCGTTCTAATAGAAACACTAGTTCTTCGTTTGTATGTTGTTTGCGCGAGGGCACCATTACTGTTGTAAGGAGTACGCATGCGCCCAGCGCGAAATTTGAAGTTTTTACTTGCACGTAGATCTACAGCTATCTGCCCTGAAAATGATCAAAATAATATTCAGTTCCACAGTTATAAATACCAATCCGTCAAGAACATAAGTACTGGGAGGAGGAAGAGGTCATAGAGAACCTGACCCTCCAGGTTATGAACATTTCTTACCCAAACACCGACGACATTCTTCTTCGAACGCTTCTACAGCTATCAAAAACACAAAAAACAAAGCTCCTGGAGAAGATGGTATCCAAGCTATCCTCCTAAAACACGGCACTCAGAGATTATATGAGCACTTAACAGCCTTAACTTATCATTATCAGCAGGATATATCCCTGTTTATTCGCTGGCTTTCCTTATTTCTGAAACATTAATATTATTGCTTCTTTCCAAGAAACAGGAATTAGCCTGACCAGTTGTATCGGCAAAATTTTAGAAATGATAATTAGTAATCGTCTATGTATATACTTAGAAGTAAATTCAAAATTACCCGAAATTCAAAACGGATTTAGAAAATACAGCCAAACTACAGACCACCTAATTAGACTAACAGAATCAATTCCAGACAGCTTCAATAAAAATGAATGCACTATAGCTTGCTTTCTCGACATTGAGAAAGCATTTGACACAGTGTGGCATAATGGATTACGTCATCGGTTAAAGGAAATGGTCTTACCCCAGGGAATTATTCGCTGGCTATCAAACTTCCTGGAAAACAGAAAGTGTAAAGTAGATGTGAATGGGGCCCATTCAAGGTCCTTTTCACCCGAAGCAGGAATTCCGCAGAGAGGGGTAGTTAGCCCTATCTTATTTATCATGTATGTAAGTAATATACAACTGTCGGACCTAAATTTAGGTTTTGCATCACAATTTGCTGACGATGTAACAGTCTGGAAAAGTGCCACCACTCCTTCAATAGCAGCAACAAACCTCCAGCTAGTCCTAAATAATATAGAAGAATACTGCCAGAAATATAGAATAAAAATTAATATTCCGAAAACCCAAGAAATATTATTCAGCAGATTAAATAAACTAAAAAAAGATCCACCCAAGCTATACATGAATGGATCACTTTTACAGACTGCTACATCTGCTAAATTTCTAGGTTTAACTTATGATACCAAATTAACGTGGATACAGCATACAAACAATATCCTGATACGAATCTGGAAAAGAGCAAATTATGCAAGAAGTCTTTCAAGTAAAAACCAAGGAACATCACCTGATAATATAATAAAAATATACAAAACATACATCACACCCATAATAGAATACGCATCTCCTGCCTAGATAAACATATCACCCAAACAATTACAGAAACTTCAAAGAATACAAAATTCAGTTTTAACTTCAGCCTATAAAGTACCACGTAGCACTTCATCTACATTCATGCACAAGTATGCGAACATAGATACAATAGCTGAAAGACTCTTGCATAATGCACTAAACTATTTTAATAAGAATTGCATAAAAATGACTTAATGTGTGATCTGGACAGATACTATGTGCATAATGAACATAGTCCTAAATACCTCTCTCCTGTAAATATAGATTTAAGAAATATAAATCAAGCTGGCCACCACGCACTAGACACTTAAAACTAGTTTTATTTTATCATTATTAGTAGTATTTCATATACATGGAAAAAGGTAAAATAAAAGAAAAGAAAATTAAAAAGGAAGAAAAGGAAAAAAACAACAACACTTTTTCACGACTATACATGGACAATGCCCTGAAAAGGGCCTGAGTACGGTGTCATACTCTGGCCCAAAGTTATACCAAATACCACACCCTAAGTATAATAATAATATAATAGTGCCCCGAAATTCCGTAAGAAACAGAGGGCTGCAAACACTGTGGTTTCAGAACAGGCTGGTTTTCAAGTGAGCAGGCTGTTAGCCTACTGCACAACCCCCAACCAAGAGGACAAGTTCTCAGCCCACCGAGGGGAATCGAGCCCCTGATTTTAGCGTTATAAATCCGGAGACATACCACTATACTAGCGGGGACACCCTTAGTATAGAAGCCATCAAAGTACGGGATGGAGGAAGAGGTCTAGCGCACTTGACCCTCCTGGATATTCCACATAATTACCCAAATACCAACACAGAGGAAGCTCGAAGCTCTACAGCATAAGCTGTGTAGGCAAAATTCTCGAAAGAATAATAAGCAATAGACTCTCCACATTTTTGGAGATTAATGCAAAATTACCAGAAGAACAAAACGGATTTAGAAAATATAGACAAACAACAGATCACTTAATCAGATTAACTGAAACAATAATAAACAGCTTTAATAAAAAAAAAAAAAAAATGCACTATCGCCTGCTTCCTCGATACTGTATGGCACAATGGTCTTCGGTTCTGAAGGTATGAAATGGGACCACCGTGTGAAATTATTCGCCGGTTATCCAACTTTTTGGAAAACAGAAAATGTAGAATAAACGTGGAGGGAACTTCCTCGGAGTTCTTCACTCCAGAAGCTGGCGTCCCTCTTTATACTTTATGTAAATAATATGCCACTCAAAGAACCAAACCATGGATACGCGTCACAGTTCGCTGTTGATGTAGCAATTTGGAAAAGTGCCCCTACACCAGAAATAGCAGCCACTAACTTACAACCACAATTAAACAGATTATGTGAATATTGCGAAAAATATAAATTAAAATATATACAGCGAAGACACAATTAGTAATATTTTCAAAATCAACAACACATCAAGAAGTTCAACCTCAGATCTACATGAACGGAAAGCTTCTCCAAACGACTACATCTGCAAAATTTTTAGGGTTAACATATGATTCGAAATTTACATGGATAAAACATGTAAACAACATAAAAACTAAAATCTGGCGAAGAATAAACTATGCTAGAAGTCTAACTGGTATAAACTACGGAACAAAACCAGAAAACATCATTAAAATATACAAAACATACATTAGACCTGTAATAGACTATGCAGCTCCTGCATGGATCAATGTAAATGTAAAACAAATACAAACCAAACTTCAAACATTACAGAATACACTAATTACATCAGCATGCAGAGTGCCTAAAACCACTTCCTCAAAGTTCATGCACAATTACTCAAATACACAAATAATACCCGATATACTTCTACATTTTACAATAAAATATTTTGACAAAAATTTGCGAAAAAATGAGTTTTTATGCGAACTTGACAGATATTGCACATATGATGAAGAGAGACCTAAACACCTCTCCCCGTTAAATTTGTACATTAGATTATTAAGATAACAATAATAGTAATAATAAAATAGAGCTAAAATAAAACAGGCCACCTACATTCTTGACTTATTTTTAAAAAAAGAACAATATAAATGGACATTGCCCTGAAAAGAACCAGACTATGATGTCACTCCAGCCACTCAGTATTTACTCAAAATATATTAATCAGGCCACTCCAACAAAGTAATGAAAGGAGAAAGAGGTCTAGTGTACCTAAACCTCTGGGTATACACCAGAGAAAGTTTCTACAGCATAAAACCCAGCACTGCGGCAGCTTATTTGACTTTCGACGGTATATTCTGAAGAATTATTAAAATATATAGATGGGAATGGTTGGTTTATCACAAACCGTTGTGTTCTGTGTTTAGAGTGAAACTCTGCTAATTTTGTGATGCAGTAAAATCATTAGTATTACTGCTCCACTTGATTAGCACAATGGTGTGACCTCGATAATGTACCAAAGAAAACGTAGCCCCCATTACTAAAACTTTGGGTCGATACCCGAAATTTGCTTGGTCTGTTAGCTTATAATTGATTTTTTTGTTTGATCTTGCATTTCAACTAAGCACATGGCTTTTAAGTTGCTAATTGAGTATAGCTGTCATATGCTTTTTAACCTAAGGCTGCAAGGGCGTAGATTTTTTACACCCGATGGGAGGGGGGAAGGTTTTTGCAACCACTTATGTGGACTGTTCAATTTCGAAATTGGTAATTTCTGATTATCTGAACCTGCAGTCACAGAGTAATCTTGTTGCCATGATACTTGCATGTATACTTTGGCCTGCTGACTGATACTCACGAACTATAGCTTAGATCGAAAAGCTTAGAAGCACGCCAATATTAAAGATGTACATTTCAGCGACTGAAAAAGTCTACATCTAGGCCTAATTATGTAATTCGATTGGTAAGAACACAAGAACAAACACACAATTCGTAGGCCTGTGATGCAATAAAACAATTCAACAGACCAAACTGTATGGGGGATGATTGTATGCACCATACCCCCCATTCCCCAAGATATACGCCCCTGCCTAACGGTGAGACCATTTATTATGTAAGCACTCTCAGAAGCCCCCCCCCTTTTTTTTCTCACTTCAATAAATCTAACAGCAAGTTGATGGTCTTATTTGCATTTTGTGAAGATTAAAATACTTTTATCCAGTTCATAGTCAATTTAATAAATATAGTCTGATTTGGTTTCAAATAGATCTAGACAAATGTGACTGCAAAGTGAAATGCTGTATTCAAAATAACACTGGTGTCTAGTCTATGACAGATACAGTATAACGTTACATATTCGATTTAAATAATTTCGATGTGGTAAAAATAACTTTTCACTATATCTAAAAAATCTACAACAGCAAATTTTTAGGAATTTGAATTTCAGTAATTTAGTGTTGGATTGTCAACCAATACTGCCTAAATTAAGCTTTAGATGCTACTGTTATAACTGTGTAAGTCAGAAATAAGACTTGCACATTTTCTTTTTGGTTGTTATATTGTGGTGGTAACTAAAATTAAATTATTGGATTTTATAGTATGGTTTGCAAACTGGATTCCATTTCGAAACGACTGTATCCTAGTTGCAACCTGTATTGCCATACATATAGAAGTTATAGAAATTAGTGTAATTTTTACAGAGCGAATTTATTCCGTTTTTTTTCCAGTTGTAAATCTTGGATAGAGAATATATGATTTATGGCACATTGCTTTTCTTAGGTCACAGGCCCGGTGGCCTAACGCGTTAAGGCGTGCACTTCGTAATCTGAGGGTCGCGGGTTCGCGCCAAACTTGCTCGCCCTCCCAGCCGTGGGGGCATTATAACGTTACGATCAATCCCACTTTTCGTTGGTAAAATGGTAGCCCAAGAGTTGGCGGTGGGTGGTGATGACTAGCTGCCTTCCCTCTAGTAGCTTTGTGCGAAATTCCAAAACAAACAAACAAACTTCTTAGGTCACACAAATAATGCGTGCTTTGTGTGTATTTTTTCGCATTGTCACATATTAATTTATACTAATAACCCGTTTTCCAGAACACAATGTGTTCTTCCTAAAATTTTGTGTGCTGAGGAAGTGTACCATTCCGAACTAATTCTGACGGTATACATAGCACACAAAATTTATAGTGCACGTAAGTATACTCTTATGTCATTAGCTTGGTTGCATTAATTTTTAACGACTGCTGTATCTTTCCTCTTTGAATTTTGTTTGTATTAAACTTTTGTCTTTCTAGAGGATTAGTTTCCTTACATTTTTGCTCTATAACTCAAATACTATAGGATTGCGATGAAACTTCGTGAAAATATGTAGAATATCATAATTATTGCCCTTGCAAAAATGGTTCGTGTCCGTTGATATTTGAATTTTTGAAGGCTGAATATAATCAACACTTCGTGACTAAAGTATATGATGTACTTTTCTTCAGTTCATAATTTTTTTTTAAATTTACACAAAACGTCAACTCAATAACAAATGCTATAACGGAAGACTTACGCTACCTCATTTGTATTTGTGAAGATTATATTTACGTGCAGAATAATAAAACTTGTAGCAAATTAAGAACAAAAAAGAAATGAGATGACTTAAAATAAAATATTGTATTATATGGTTAAGTAAAGCTTTAAATGTATGAAGTGGCTTCAAATTATGTATGTAGACAGGCAAATAACTAACACATGCAGGAAGACGCAACGAAGATGCCTTTAAGATGACAACCTTGTAGTTTCAAATTCCAAATGGTGTATTTAGTACACTAACAGATATCTATCGTTTGCCTACATCTTTTTCAATCACCATAAAATACAGAAAATTCCTAGACCCTATAATATTTAATAACGTATACGATAAGACAATATTACTGGTCTTAACAGCGATTTCTATACTTATGTTCATAGACCTATCGGTACCGACAGAAATGAATCAGCACCAAGAGGGAAAATTCTTTATTTCTGCACACAGTCAAATATATACAGCTATATGAACGAAAAATAACGTTTCGCTTTCAACAGAACCTATGCGTGCAACTTCAGTTTCAAAGCTGGAGGACGATTGTTATATGTTCTTCAAGAACACATATAGCCTTTGACAATTAGCACTGAAGCACATTTTACAGTATTAATGCTGAAATCCATTTAATAAAACTGTAAACCATGTATATGTCGGAAACTCTTTCCTTGGTTGTTGTTACCGTGTTAAAATATATCAGTAAAACTCAGCATCCCTCTTCTCCAAACTAGGAGAAACTGCCATACCACCAGTTCCTGTAGCATGCAACACAATATATTGCTGATGAAATATCAAAGATAATCGTCCGTTAAAGAAAAATTCATGGGGATAAGCCCTCGTGAAAAAATTATGCCAAAAATACACAACTAACGCTATCAATGATTTAAAGCAAACTCAGTCTTTGCTATGAAATAGCCAGTTACTCACAGATTTCACAATACTGACGCCACTTATGGGTAACCTTAACTGCTAATACCTAATTAATAATCGAGCCAGAAATCCTACAAATGAGGTGTAATTTGTATAGTTTGATATTTTTGTTAAACACAAAGCTACACTATGAAATAATCTTTACGATTACTGCATCAACATTCCTAAAAAATAGCTGATAATATTAAAGTTTTTCACTACATTTACGCCATCTACAATAAACTCAAAGCAACGATGAACTGGAGCCCAGATCTTGCAAACCTCAAATAATGTTTACTATATCGTTTACTCTCACATTTGGTATGGATTTTTGACAAATAATTCTGCTACAAGTTTGGCATCAATACATTTAATCTCTACTTACGGACTGTAAACACTTGCAACTTAAATTCGTAGTCAATTTTCATGACAATCCAGAAGTTAAAAATTGAAAATGAATTGTTCTTTAAAATGAAACTTATCTGAATGAAACGTTTAGCAAGATAAAACAGCTGGTAACTACTTCTAATACTTGTGAAAAACCGTTAAAGTAATGTTTCTAAGAAACTACGTTTTTCTTGTGAAATTGCAATGTACGCCAGAGAAAAAACATATATATTGTCTTCTTACATATATATAATAGGCAAAAAATTATTTACAAACAATTTGTAGGGAGCATACTACAAGTTTCGATAGAACACTGGTCTCTCTTCAAGTACATGTTTGTATAAGGAGTCAAAAATACCGATTTTTGGAATTCTTACGCAATATTGAAAACTGCTGAAACACGGTGTTTAGGCATGTTGGGGGTAATTTTCTATTTTACAGGTTAATTCAAGGTCATACCAATGCTATCAGTAAAGTAAATTGTGTCGGTACACACGTTATTGTAGATAAAAATTACTCTCAAAACGTTATTTATCCAGATTTGTTTTTCCTGAATTCATCAGTATATAGCAACAATGATTCACGGTAGGCCAGAAACAGCCCATCACACCCTCAAACACTCAAGTCAGCAGATTTTCGACATGCACCTCTACTAGGGAAAATCGGGGCTTTTACTACTTTTAAAGAAGTAAATCACGCCAGTCTGATATTATTGTGACATATATTCATATCACAAGTGGCCAGATTACTTCTTAAGAGGTAGTTAAATAATGTGCATGATGTCAGACTACATATGTATTTTCATTTTCACAAAACAAATTGTATTAAACTGATGACATTATTTTATGTGACTACATAATTAATATTTTTTCAGACTGGTTTAGGAATCTTACAGTAGTACTTAACTCTGTTTTGAATTTTCTCATAAAGCTACACGAGAGATACCTGCGCTAGCCATCCCTAATTTAACAGTGTAAGACTAGAGGGAAGGCAGTTAGTCATCATCACCACTGCCAACCTTTGGGCTACTCTTATACCAACAAATAGTGGGATTGACAGAACACTATAATGCCTCATGCAGAAAAGGGCAAGCACATTTAGTGTAATGGGGACTCAAACCCGTGATCTGCAGATTACTAATTGAGCACCCTAACCATCTGACCATGCTGGGCCTTCTTACACTTTTAACCATTGGGCTGTAAAAACAATTTATGTATGGCATTAGTTTCATGGTAAGTCTGAAATTATAGTAATACAGTCACTACTTCAATATTATATTTTATTTTCACATCTCAACATCATATAAACACAGTTCATTTTCTAACGCCTAAAACATGTATGCATGCATTTTCCAATTTTTGTTTCCACAGTACACTTGTAGATAAAATACATACAAGTAGCAAGTGTAACACATACATATTACTAAGATACTGTTTTTCAAACCAAACTTAATAGATAAATCAAGGGAATTAATGCATAATGTGCAATATATTCTGGGCTAAACACAATCTAAATATATAAATTCACACATTTTGTACCTGTTAACCCACAAAACTTAGCTCCACTGCAAATTCACCTTTCATAATTGACTTGTAACATTTTTTATATATTTCATTTTTAAGAACCACTGAAGTGTCACATTAAAGCCTAAAAATCAACATTCACTGACTGGAATTCTTGTAGTTTAATTGTACTTATGATTAACTGGTTTAGATATTACTCTTCATATCACGTGTTCAATTAAAATACGGTATCTGATGATAATGTTAGTAGTGGCCAAAATGAAAAAAGTAACTTTGCCTTCACAATATCGATGAGAGAGAGAAACTGTTTCTCCATCAGGAGATTTACAATTTTACATACCAATACCATCAATGATATAGTTACTATTCTTGCAAAACAAGGAAGACACCAATAACTAATATTAGACTGTAACACCATTAATAGCACTGACGTTATTGTGACATTACAGGTCAGTGGAAATACCATAACAAAATAAGAGTTTTAATGTTATGACACCACTAATGGCACTGTATGTGTTGCAACATCAGATATTTATGTCATTAGTTTTACCATTAATACTAAAATGTAAAAACTAAAGATTTACTATTTAGTTTATCCTTATCAAATACACCAATGAAAACTTCATTACAACTATCAAAAGAAACATTAAAATCTCATCATTTGTAAATAAAGTTTGTTAAGCTGAACTAACAAAGTTACAGTGCAGCACTTATAGTAACTTAACCTTTTAGCCATACAAACATGAAATGCACTTAAAACACCACTTTCCATAGATTGATAGAGTTATAGTCTTCTTATGAAATTTAGATATTATAATTTCTTTATAAAATGTTTTCCTATTTTGTTTAGTATCATTTTTTAAAAGATATATAATGTCCATGTATTTGGAATACCTTAAGCAATAGTTGGCCTAACTTTGATAGCAATGTGCATACAAGTACATATCTATAAATAAAGACATGTATCACAATCAGGCACAAATCCAGGGGAAGGTCTATGGGGCCTGGATCTCCCCTCCACTACCAACAAAAATATTCAAAATGATCTCGCATCTTGTAATTAATTAATATTTGAACAGCCCCTCTGTAACAGGACTATACAATGATTCCTAGATAATAATTACAATATTAATTATTCTGCACATGGGTATGTTGCATGATGTTTCATAAAAAGGCATAAAACCCTACCTAAATCACTGTGTAAACTGCAATTGACTGCATCTGTACTCTGTGCAACAGGCTCAGATTTAATTACACCTTGAACATTTTAAACTCATGTCAGGAAAACAGAAACAAGTGTCACTTTTTGGCTCTTACAAGCCTAAAAGCACTGATTACAATAAAGAACCACTGACTAAACACTGTTAGGATGAAAATGAGGAAACTCTAGGGATTATGACAATGATCATAATGGAGGTGGAATGTCAACAACAAAGATACAGAATTATGATATTTTATTATAACTTCTCTCCATAATATTGGATTTGTAATTAGAGAAGTGCAAGTTTCTTTCACCATCAAATCAATATACTATTACCAAGAAAATTCTACAACCAGACACACACTTTGTATATCTGTATCATGAGGGAGGTATACAAGTGTCACTATTTTCAAGTAATTGGTTGGAACAACATAACTGGCTAGTTTATTCAAAGAATCTTGATGGTGAGTTGTGTTTTCCATGTGTTTTATAAAATGTTTTCCTATTTTGTTTAGTATCATTTTTTAAAAGATATATAATGTCCATGTATTTGGAATACCTTAAGCAATAGTTGGCCTAACTTTGATAGCAATGTGCATACAAGTACATATCTATAAATAAAGACATGTATCACAATCAGGCACAAATCCAGGGGAAGGTCTATGGGGCCTGGATCTCCCCTCGACTACCAACAAAAATATTCAAAATGATCTCGCATCTTGTAATTAATTAATATTTGAACAGCCCCTCTGTAACAGGACTATACAATGATTCCTAGATAATAATTACAATATTAATTATTCTGCACATGGGTATGTTGCATGATGTTTCATAAAAAGGCATAAAACCCTACCTAAATCACTGTGTAAACTGCAATTGACTGCATCTGTACTCTGTGCAACAGGCTCAGATTTAATTACACCTTGAACATTTTAAACTCATGTCAGGAAAACAGAAACAAGTGTCACTTTTTGGCTCTTACAAGCCTAAAAGCACTGATTACAATAAAGAACCACTGACTAAACACTGTTAGGATGAAAATGAGGAAACTCTAGGGATTATGACAATGATCATAATGGAGGTGGAATGTCAACAACAAAGATACAGAATTATGATATTTTATTATAACTTCTCTCCATAATATTGGATTTGTAATTAGAGAAGTGCAAGTTTCTTTCACCATCAAATCAATATACTATTACCAAGAAAATTCTACAACCAGACACACACTTTGTATATCTGTATCATGAGGGAGGTATACAAGTGTCACTATTTTCAAGTAATTGGTTGGAACAACATAACTGGCTAGTTTATTCAAAGAATCTTGATGGTGAGTTGTGTTTTCCATGTGTGCCTATTTGCCATGACAGGATATTGCTAGATAGGAGTTTCATCTAAACCTCTGAGCAAGTTCAAGAACAGTATTTGAGAGACCTGAGTGCAAGTATCATCATAACAAAATGTTAGACAGTTGGATTTTTAACACAATGGTAAAAAAATACATCACTCTATGAATGCCAGGTTTATATAGCTGTTGGAAAATGATTCCCAAAAAACAGACAAAAGTTGGACTTAATCCTGAAGACTATTATTTTCTTTTGTGCATTACTTGATTTCCAAGTAGACAGTGGGGATTCCACATTTGCAACCCATTTAAGAAATGTACCAAAAATGCCAATTATATGTCAAAAACAGTACAAAGTAAGTTAATACTTGTAACAGATCATATCAGATCTGCTAGCTTGAAAAAGGTTAAATAAGCAGAAATTTATTATTATTTTTAATCATAGAAAATTAAACTGCAGACATTTCAAATAAAGGGTCAATGCCACTGTGCCTCTATTACATGCACAATGGAACCATTCAGGAGTAGTGTGTAGATTTTGTTACTTGCAAAAGATGGAGTCACTTGGCTGACTGCAACAGCTCTGGTAAAACAAATTTTGTCAAAATTAAGACCACACGATCTTGAGCTACATATACAGAAGTATTATGCTGCATAAAATATGTGCCTGCACAGGCACCACCATAAAATAAGAGTTCTCAGCTGCAATACAATTGGATTGTAATGCCAACATGTTAAACTTTGCAATTGTGAGGGTTTGCAAATGACAAGCCATAAGGAATGTGATGGGAATTATCAGAAATGTATAGTCACCAAATCAGTAGGAAATACTAAACAATAAGATCAGAGGAATGTCATGATGCTTGTCAAAAACACTTGAGTTTATGTAAGACACAATGCAGCAATGCATTTGATGTGTTTAATTAACTTTATCTTGCAATCACTGAGTCGCTACTCAAGATGTAAACTGATCATAGATCACTTCATGTTGCCATGGCAACATTCCATCATCTCCTGAAAGTACACTGAAGCATATTAACCAGAACATGTAGTGAAGTATCTACAGTGCTCAGCAAATAGTTACAATCTTACTTATCAAATTGTGCAAGTGCAAGGAGTTTCAGCAAGCTTCAAAACCTCAAGACATATCTAAGGTGCACAATGGGACAGGAATACTTCTGTGGGCTTTTGTTAAATGTGTATTACGATTGCCTAGTTCATCTCGATACACAATAAACAAACATGCCAGGCTTCACCCAAGGTACATGGAACTTGTCAATTGCTAAAGTGTTGTTTGAATTATCACTGTCATAAAGCACCTCATTATATTTTTACACATCTCATTCAAGTGACAGTATTGTTTTATTTTTATATTTTATAGCTTGGATATGCCATACACTGGTTAAAATATTGGTCAAATCAAGCCCACTCATCAAATGTAAAAAGGAATTTTGTCTAGTAGAGCTACATTACCTTTCTGAACAAACATGACTACTGAATGCAAAATGTGAAGTAACTGGTAGAAGTATGTCACAAATCTAAAGACTGCCTATATGTAAAGCAATTCTGTATAATGAAATTATGTAAAATTCTGAACACAATATCTAAATCAAGACACGTGTGCGTGCTGCACTTACAACACTTGGTGATATTCCAAGCATAAATACAAAAAAAGGCACAAGTTCACAATATTTCCCATTTTTAATTTACTCAGTATAATTATCATACTATGCTAAAAAAACAAGGAAACATATTCTAAGACACGTTTAAATAAAATGCAAAGAAGTATTATTTTATAACAAACAAACCATCGTACAGAAAAATTTCCGACTCAATGCAAATTATATTTAGGATATTTTGCATCAAGTTGCTCTGTTTGATTCTGTAAAGCAATTTTATATTTATGGCTTTTTTTTTCTTACTACAGTGATAAACTTTTCTACAAATTTGCTCCATAATTTACTCTATAATGTTGTATTTTTTTTTTAAATTCAAAATTATGAAGAGAGATTATAAAGTTTAAAATCACCAAAATCATAACTACTACTGAATCTAAACTGATTTTATGGAAACACACAAAAAAGTAACAATTTGTAACCTATTCTACCTTAACCTTTTCTTATTTTCTAAATGACAATGAATTTTCCAGCCAGGTGTTAGGAATAGAACTCATTTAATCTCGCATATCTAGTACAATCTTAGTTTTATTAGAAGTTGGCAAAACAGGCCATTTATTTTGTTGTTTTACCTAAGAAGATTTAAAAAAAAATCTATTTAAACTATGAAAACATTAAAATTTTACAATGTCTTACATATAAACATAAAACTGTTACTAAAATAACTTCAGTCACAATAAAATGTTAATTTAGTGATTCATAGAAATTTGTTCTAAAACGGATAATCTGATGTTAAGTTTATTTGCTAAAACACATTACTAAAATAAGAATTTAATGTTTAATTAACACAGAGCATCATAAGTCAATTTTTTTTATGGAAAAAAGCTATCATTATACAAAACAAAGTTCTACATCATTTAAGATAAAAATCTCAGTTTCTGAATTAACATTTGTTGTTGTCACAGGCAATTATAATAATAGTTACCAGTTACTATTACACTGTAGATAAACAGAAATAAAATACTATACAACAGAAAATTATCAATAATAATAATAAATTTAAAGTATCTTTATATAAGAAAGAAATCATGAAAATACAGCTACTTTTTCAATTTATACATTTCATGTAAAATAATTTTGATGAATATGTACCCAAATTTCTCAACAGGTGGAGATAATAGAGCACTTCAATGCCTTTCATGGGTGTTAGTATCTCAGAATTTTATAAAACAAAGTAAGAGGAGAAAGCACGGTCACATAGGCCTAGTAGACTTGAATCATGGAAGTTCTTTCCTTGCCAACACCTATCCACTTCACTGGACAAAATAAGATAAACATTAGTAAATATTACCACTTATTTGGAAGATCGGTTACTCTGTACCTAAGCTTGCCCTTTTTTAATTTAATGTTTAACATCAGTAAATTATGCTTCCATTTCTTTAATGAAAAGCAAGACAAGTTTTATCAAATTTATAATTGTTGAGCCACAACAGCTCGATAATGGAAAATCAAAACATGCATGCCCACTCCTGTACGAGTTGAAAAAACTTGCATTCTATACTAACATTCCCACTTGTATTAAGAACAAGACATCAACCCACATCCTCTGCTGACAACACATATTTGCTTCTGTACCAGATTAACTAGATATCAACACACATCCTCCACTCTCATATTAGTTCAACACTGCTACCAAGATACCAACACAGACATCCTTTTTATCATTAAGATACTCATCCCAAGTATGATATTTCATTTTTGGAAACTTACATTTACAAATAACTACATTTAACAAACCTTTTTTTTTTTAATGACATTTTGCTAGGTTCACCCAGCAGCATCAGGTGACATACATAAATGTTTCAAATTATTGAAGAAATATAATAGTAAAAAAACAGACCCGGTAACACTTTTTTTCTGCAGAAGTTTCTTGAAACTTTTAAAATTGCCAATTTCCAAAATTAAATTTCTAATAGTTTCTACTGATTTAATAATTGATAAGTAAAATAAATTCCCCCTTTAATAGAATTATTAGTTTGATGACATTGGTTCCCTTCACTGATTGCTCCTTCAGTGCTCTCACAACTGGTAGGTCAAAGAGTGCATGTCACAACTTTGAATAGCTCAATTCAAAATCTAATCAAACTACTTTATTATAATTGTATAAAATAAGTATGGCATCAAAATATATTTAATAAATCATGCTGTAATATTTAAAAAGTTTTAATTTCTTAATTTTATAAGAAAATACTTAAACTCCTCCATCTTCTCTTGGACAAGATTGTGACATTTGTTTTCTAGGTCTTCTCCCTCCTTCAATTAAGTGACCAGCCCTTTTTGAATAATTTAATGAAAATTACTTATTATAGTATAGATATTATGAATCAAGTATAATTTTTATAGCATTCAATTTTTTTTGTTTATGAAGCCAAAAACTAGAAAATTAAACCCACTAACCATACTAACCTGTCTCACACTCACACCAATTGCCTATAGTTCTCCCTGTTTTATACAATATTTTTAACCAACAGGAAGCAAAAAGTTTTAGTCTGTCCCTTGATGCATTAAACTGTTTTCTGTGCAGAACATTATCTATCTTACCTTCAGTTCAAACTTTTTCTTGTGCTATTAACAATGACAAGCTTAGCTGAATTTTTAACTCTTTACTGGCTGCTATATAACCCAGTAATGAAAAACCTGTAAACATTGGAAATGGTAGCTCATTTTATTCACTTTTTTGATGAAACAGTCTAACTTTTGTGCTAGATATCTATTTTCTGATCTATTATATTTTCTCAAAATGGGAATATTGGCATCTTCTCTAGTTTATATTTAAAAAAAAAATCAACATTCTCGATTTTATTTTTACTCACTGAATAAAATAACTAGAAACTGTAACACTAGTAACTGTAAAACAAAATTTTGCAGATATGATGTTATGTAAATAAATTTGATTTTTACAAGTTATACATAGAACAATTGCTGTTCAATTATTCAACTAAATAGAAATGTCAATGAAAATGCATCAAACTAAAACATTTTCTTCCTTTTATTAATAAAAGACAATTTTTCATTATACTGATTTAAATCTGTTTTCTGCTATACAAGTTAGCAGACTATACAATTTGCATTTTAGTTTCAGTGGAACATCACATCTTGTGTAATATCTTCTCACACTTCATGCATCTCAATCTGGTATTTACAACACACAGAATATCTACCCTGTGAGAAAGGTTCCAGAAAGTGATTATTTTGTCATACCTAACAACTTTGGAAGATTGAATAGATGGGCTTGCCTGTTGATACCTTTCTTATTGAACTTTAACCATAGCTTGAGCTACTTCTCTCCTAAACTGTAAATAAGTAACATTTGAAGTAAGGTTAACGTGCTAGTAAAAACTAAAGGCAGCAAATACAATCAAGTTTAAGGTATTTAAAAGTATGTTCCACTGCCTATTTTTTTGAGTGCAGTCTAGGCTTGTATGATGACAGCAACCAGTCACATCTACTCCTCCCAGTCATCATTTGTTGTACATGTTGATGAGATATGGCTGCCTGACTGTCTTCTTATTTTCTTTCTTTACTCACCATTCAGAACTGGTCTGGCACTATAGAAGTTACTGGCAATAACTATTCCCTATGGCCTGAAATCAAAAGGTCCTCTTTCCTGTTTTTCTTTTTCTTTGATATGAGAGGGTAGTGTCTGGTTCGATTCTTGCAGATAGTTCCAAAAGCATGAATGTTTAGCTGAGCCAATTCAGTTATTAGCTTACAATTTGTAAAAATATTTTGAAACAAACACTACGTTTATACCGACTACTTGGTTACAGCATTCCTATGACAACATGATATTTTTATTTTGCACAATAAATGGAAAAGATGCAACGAGAGCCATTTGCACTGCACAACATCCACATTTTTTTATTTGTATCAAACAGGCTTATATTTTATATGAATTGTGCACTATAATGGCCATAATATGGACAAATAGCTTCATTTATACTTAGAAATTCATGAAATATTCCAAACTTCTGGAAACTGTCTAAGCATGTCAAATTGTGGCAAGTACTTCAGCTACCTTTAATTAAGCCAAGTTATTACTGTTAGCAGTAATATGCAAGTACCTCTTGATGGAGCAAAACCTGTCTTTATGCATTGTCTCAACAAAGATTGATACTTCCAAGTATTCTTTCTTGACCAATAATCATTTTGAGAGGGCATACTGTGATACAATAATTAGCAATAATCTTTAAAACTTTCCAGTTTCATCCTCTTCTACTTGTTTTCATACAGTATGCAAGTTTATTTGTTCTGTTATATGATATTTATCACCTTCCTTGACACAGGTTGATCACTAGTAGGTGGAGGTGAAAAACAATATTAATTTCATCACTTGTTATTCTCAATGGCTTCCTTTACAATCTGCAGAAATTTAAATTGAAACACAGAGCCCACAGATCTGGAAATTCAGATAAAACTAATATTCGTATACACTGATCAATGTAAACCAGACCAAATTGGCTATCAATTTAAGTTTTCATAAAATCTAATAGTAAAGTAAGTAATAATTATTTGATTCTCAATTGAATACTGTCAGCAATTTGTCATGATGGCAAAACTTTCACTTTGCTCTACTTGTTCAAGTACAGAGTTTATCAAACTGAGCAAATGGGCAAAAGTCAGAAAAAACTTAGCCATAAAAAGATGAAATATCCATAACAACAGAAATGACAAATGTTCACTCGCACCTGTTTTGTCTTTAAATAACAGATCTGCTGTATATAATTACTGGAAATTATACAAGTCTCTACACATTACAACTGGCTTGTATCAATTCGCTGAAAATATCATGAAGATATACAAAAGCAAGACACATTGGTAATAGGGGTGGTACCATCAAAAATGGAATAAAGTACACTGCATCTGCCAATGTTCCCATTTTAGAAATGTTGTTAAAAATGTTCTGTATTTAGACAAAACTGATAAAAATCTGAACATCTGTCTCAATAATACGAAAGAACAATGACATATCAATACTGAAATACATATAGAAAATATACTTATCTTTTTCATTATATTGATATGAATGTGAAAAAAGTAGATACTGGTAAAAAATTATAAAATTTAAAACTTTCAAAGCAAGCAAAATAGCAGTGGCTGTGGTCAGATAAATATTATACAAGACAGATTCTGTACTTGTATCGGATTTAAATATTACGTGCTACAGTATTTTAACTTGCATGTTCAGACTGTAAAAAATAGGTGTGGCTTTGTCAAAGAATTCCAAGAAATTTATTTATTTTTTCAAACATGCCCTGGGGGAACTTGAAAGAAGAATATGTAGACAGTGCAATTAACAGTTTACCTGTAAATAAAAGTAGGGTAAACATATTACAGAGATGAAAAGTTCAGACACTGTAAACTTTTGCACCTTGTAACAACATAACTGGAGTAAGAAATTTAAATAATATAAAACACTGAACTATGCTTTAAATTTTAATTCTAATTTTATTGATATACATTGATCACAACAATTTCTTAACTAAATTTTGAGTATAATAAAGTAAACTCTTGTGACACGACCAAAAAAAGGCACTAGTCTGTATGATTAATTACCTTGCTGTATGCTTTATCAACTTTGCCAAGTCCCTGACACCAAATTTACCTTTACAGTTTCAATACTGTAATTTGTAATTTGTTTTGTACATCTTCACAGAATTTTGCAAGCTTTCAGTAATTATTAAGCCATTTGTAGACAAAAAAATAAGAATCTTTATAGTATATTCACTAGATTTTCCCATAAATATAAATAATCAAATTCTTGATGGCTACTAGTGCAAAGTGAATTTTATGTTAAGATTAAAAATACTCTTTTCACCTTAAAAATATGAAATTTAATCTTTGAAATATCTTAGACCTCCTAAATAAACTTAATGTTCTTTCAGTAAAACTTTAAATATTCAATTTATATTTTCACTAACTCTGTACAAGATTTGTTGATTTGACTGATCTTGTTACCACCAACAAAACTTCTATTATGACTTCAATTGTAACATGAAACTACATTTGTTTATTCTAAATAGCTTTAAACTTTAACAGTATACATCAGTTTGTACTTAATTTTTTTTCACTTTGAATAATGTAACTGATAATACCGTCATAACATTTGTAAATAATTTGGTGAATGTGGAATTCATATTACCCTATCAAATTATATAGCATACAAGCTTCTCACAACTTATTACTATTATTTTATTTAACCTAATCTGATATAAAAAGTCTTATTTTTTAAATTTTAGTCACTTTTATAATATTAAATATTGCATATGCATGAAAAACAAGAAATAACATACTTTCCTGGGTCTTTTTTTTCTGTCAATGCCCTACAACTGTACCAAATTAAAAAATAAATAAATAATGCACTAAAAAAAACAAAAACAGAATAGTCACATGCTAAAAGCAGACAATGTCCCATAACTATCACAATATTTCTGACTTTCTAACTATGCAACAAGAGTCATTAAACCTCAGCTAAGGACATCAAGTGTTTCCCATGGGATAAAGTTTGAACTGGATGCACAACAGAAAATTTTATGTACAGCAATCAATATAATTGTTGATAGACTGAAACTTTGGCTTTTTATTGATTACACATAATATAATATTAAACAGAAAATTACTGACAGTTTCTGAAAGAAAGTAACAGGTGAGTGTAGCAAAAAGAGTGATTTGTTTTTTTATTTTGTTGATCTGTAACTATATGTGATTGAAGGCTATAAGAATTATACTTTGTCTAAGCAATGACATTATTATAAGTAATTTATATTAAATTTCATACTTCTTGGAGGGATGGCAAATAAATTACAGAAGAGGAGATGCCCAGAGAAAATGTCACAATTCTTATACAAGGAAAATTTAGAATTTATTTTAATACCACTTTATAGAATTAACTTAAAACACACGCACACACACAGAATTAAGATTTGAATTATTAGTTACATTTTCATGCCAAATTTATTTGTGTACTAAAATAGTTTAAATTTTGAATATAACCCTAAAAAGGTTTAAATAAATTTATAATATTTCCAATATATAACCTTACAGTCACCATACATTTGTAAATTACCATGAATACAGGGTATTGGATAGATTGTCTTTTACATGAAAAAGTGGCTTAATTCCAAAGATATTTTTCAAGACATTCATTTAACTGGCTAATAAAATCTCAATGTCTTATGTGGTTTATGCTTAAACACATTTTTATTTTAAGTAGCTGATTAAATTAAAACATAGAACATTGAGTAATTGCAACTGATTTCTGCAAACTGCCAAATGTAGGGCATTTGGCAACTGTAGGTGATTTGTATGAATTGCCAAGTTCTTGGCAATTGGTTATTAATACTTTGGTCAACTTCTCAAGTATACTTTTTTGGTATATATTAGACACAAGCAGGTTGTGGAAAACAAAATTTTTTTGTGTAAAGCAGAAATATATTAAATATTCATTTCTCAGGTTAAAAATGTGTAATTAGAATATATTTGCAACTTAAGAGCAAAAAGCTGTCAAACTGAGCAAGAAATTCTGTAGCAGATAGAAAGTACGAGAATCTTAAGTAACAAAGTCCATCTAAAAACAAATATGGATTTTTGTAAGTTTTATGAGCAAATATTTAGTATGGATGCTGCAAGTTCAAATATGGTTTTATCCTAAAATTTGATAATCAGGTAGGTTTGTTCATCAAGGAAAAAACCAACAGTTAGATCTGAGCTAATAAAAGATCCCACAGAAGTGTAAAGATTTTGTGAGACATTTATTCATTAACTTTACCAACGTGGGCTTGATCATTTTAACCAACCTTGCAACCACCAGATAACCATAAAAGTATCCAAAGTAAAAAACGCTTGATGTAGTAAGTATATTGTCACAAAATATTTATTAAATATTACACATTAACATAAAATTCAGGTTTTTTAAAATATATTTTTTATTAAAAACTTTGCTATGAATACATGTGGTTCTTTGACTGCACTCAGACTGACCATTCCAATTACAAAGTGATTTTTATGAAAAGATTAAAATTATATTTGTAAAAATGGCTCGTTTGGGTTGTGAAAATATATCTTACGTAGGAGCAAACAATGTTTCACAAACCTGACAATGACTAAAGAAGGTCGAAACGTTGTTCGCTCCTCTACGTAAAATATTTTCTCAACCCAAACGAGTCATTTTTACATATATATTTTTCTCTACAAGTGGGTTTTCTTGACATCACTGAAGATTAAAATTACTTTTTTCATCATACAATTCTCAATTTTCAGATAGTGGTATGACTTTGCTGATCAAACAATCCATTTAATAGCCAGCAAGATTTTGCCAATCATACATTAATCAAGCCCACCTCTTATGTAAATAAATAATAAAAAAAAGATTACTATTTCTATTCATGATTACCAGACACAAATGTAACAAAAGATTCAACTGTGAACAGATACGTTCAGGTATTCAAGTTTCAATAGTCAGCAGGTACAACATTTATGGTGAGTTGGCAAGAGCAAAACACTGAGTAACAGACTAGCTTTCAAGGAAACTAATCTCTCATAGGTGAATCTTCTCAGTAAATCTATTATAATTAAAGTCGTTAGTTTTTTGTACTAACTTATGCAAGTATATTCTTTAACAGCAACATAAAGAAAAAATCTACTTACAAAAGTGTATTCATCTTACTTGTATAGGTCATATGTAAAACTAAAGATTACTTTTTAAAATGTCTGGTTTAAATTATATAAACACGTGAATACACTAATAGCATTACACAGCATCTTTCTTACCTGGCAAACCCAAGAGTTGTTCAATGTTTTCCACATAATTTTGGGCTTCAGGGGGCAAGTCCATAAACATCCGTACATCTTCTGTACTCTGTTTCCACCCAGGCACACTTATATACTCTACTTCTACAGATGACATGTCAGAAAAATTTGCTATAGATCAAGAAATTAGAAAGATATTTAGAAGTAGAATTAGTACACAAAAAACACTGTATTAATAAACCCTTCAAACAAAATCAGGATATATAGCAGCATACAGATTAATTACCTAGGCATCAGAAATAGATTTAGTACACACATTATCCTAAAAACATAATTATACACACATTGGAAACAATCAGTAAATATACTAGCCTAGAAAAAACATAAGAAACTAGTTAATACATATGCTACCCTAAAGGATACACCTGTAAACAAAAATATTTTTGATTTAATTTGCAAAACATTATGACACCAAGCTGGAAGATGAAAGTGCTTCCTGACATGCCACATCTAGTGCCTAGAACAGCACTATATCTCATGGATATCTTGATTGGTTGGTTGCTGTTTACTGGTACAAGGCAACTAGGCTATTTGTGCCAAATAACCTCTTAAAAATGTTATAAAATGCAAACATGAATCAAAGTAAAAGTAAACAAACTTCAAACAGTTGATAAAAACTTAAAAACATTAGTAAGGTGGGCAGTGTCACCATCACCTATGACACTATCCAATGTCAGAGGTGAACCTATGATAAAAAGATGTTTAAAGTTATGCTGTCACTCATGGTCACACATTGGTACATCAGTCCCAGAGTAAACAAAACAATGAGTTAAAATACTGTGATCAATGCATAAACTAGCCAGAATAACTTCCTCTTTCTGATTCTAATGGAAAGAAGATGGCCAAAAAGTAACAGAAGGTTTGATCTGGAAAAGCTTGTTATCACATTGCTCACTTCAAGTCAATTGTCAACAGGCACTGAGCTGTGCATTGAATACAGGACTGTGATTCATGTATGGGACAGGCACAGATGTATGAAGCTGCAGTGTCAGTGAACTTGCTCTCATGAATACTGACGTGTCTGATAATGAAAATAACCAGATAGAAACAAATGATAACAAGAAATGGGCCAGTGGGTTTTGAATATCAACAAGAAGAGGGTGAGAACTAATGTGAAGAGATTCCAGGGCCATAAGAGAGTGGGCATAATTAGTATAATTCATGCACTGCATAACATCTACATGATCCAGAACAAGAGAAATGGCATACAATTCAGGAGTGAACACAAAAACTGTAGAGGGGATCCTATGTGCAACCACTGAACTAAAATAAACCACGGCAGACCCCACAGAATCATCTGATTTCAAACTATCTGTATAAATGGAAGGATGATTCAAAAGATGTTTGGCAAACAGAAGACTGTACTTCCCATTGAGAGTATCTGTCTTCCTTATGTGACTCAAAGAAAAGTCACATTTGGGGATGGTAACAAACCTTGGTTGGACAGGCTGGCCAGTGAAGACAGTAACATCATCCAAGGTCAAACCCAATTCAGCCAGCTGTACCTTGATATGAAGGCCAAAATAAACAATGGCAGACCATCTATTCTGAAAAAACACAGCCCACTGAAGAAAGAAAACGCAACTCCAGGTGGGATGCTGTGGTAAGGATCAAAGTTTTTAAGTATACAGTAAAACCAGCTGCAAAAAGTAAAGGTGTAGAGAAGGTTCATGAGACTAGGTGTACAAATATTAAACTGGAGAATTGAGCAGATGCCTGGATAATAGAATCACTCAATGTTATTGATGGCAGAACCAATTTCGAAGAGCACAGCGAAAGAGGGCCAGTTGGCCCGGTCCAACTTCCATTGAGGCATGCAGGTCAGGTGGCATAAACCATGGCCAGTCTCTCTCAAAATTATAGGAAAATGATCGTCACCCTTCCTAGAAAAAGTGAGAGAGAAGTGAAGGGGAGCAGATAGAGGTCAATAGCAGTAAAATTCTGACTAGGTGCATGAAAATAAGTTTAAAAAGTAGTATTAAAGAGAGAAAGATTGTGATCTGAGAACAACCACCCCTCCCATCAATATCAGCACCACACCAGAAAGGATTTTCTCTATTAAAATCCCCCAGGGTTAAAAAGGGGACAGCAACTGTTCAATGAAAGAATTAGAGTCTGATTGATCCTAGTTCTCTCCAAGAAACAGGTAGAGAGAACAAACAGTGCTGGTATTACTCAAGGAAACACAGATGGCTACAGCCTCCAAGGGAGTATTGAGTGGCAAAGACAGGGTGGGCACCTGATGATTTATCAGCAGAGCCACTTTTCCACGCACTTGTTCATCATGCAATCTGTACAAAGAAAACTGCTGAATGGTGACTGCATTAGCAGATTTCAGAAATGTTTCCTGTAAGGAGAGAAACACAGGATGATAAGAATCAATCAAATCCTTAATGTCATCTATATTTAAAATGTAAACCATGACAGTTTCACTGTTTCAATGTGGCCATTTTAATTTAGGTCAAGATAGAGGTGAAAAACTTTGATTTATGACCATGTTGTTTTTCCATATTTAAAGGTCTTTTGACCTCCATGAATTCTGCCCTGGAACAAGTAGTTTGTTTGTTTTTTTGGAATTTCGCACAAAGCTACTCAAGGGCTATCTGTGCTAGCCGTCCCTAATTTAGCAGTGTAAGACTAGAGGGAAGGCAGCTAGTCATCACCACTCACCACCAACTCTTGAGCTATTCTTTTACCAACGAATAGTGGGATTGACTGTCACATTATAATGTCCCCACGGCTGGGAGGGTGAGCATGTTTGGCTCAATGAGGATGCGAACCCGCGACCCTCAGATTACGAGTCGCACACCTTAATGGGCTTGGCCATGCCAGGCCTGGAACAAGTAGGAAGGTCTCTGTCAGTAGATGTAGAGTCTAGTGATTGAGGTTGAGAGTGAGTAATTATTCAACATACTGGGGCTGAAGAATATGGGCCCAATCATACACTAGATGCTGTGCATTAAGGAAGTGGACCTGAGCAGTCACTGAAAGGGTTGAGAACAGAGACTGGAGTAGATGTTGATACATTTAATCTCTTAACTATGGAGGGCAAAAGTCTCTTCCCATGGTTGAAGAACGACTCTTTTGGAGGCACAGAGATCTGTCTACGCTTTCACCATAGCATTGAAACAGTGCAGCAACACAGTGTGCAAGTTGATGTGCAGTACACAGCAACTTCTGAGCCTCACGATATGAAATATTGTTAATGATCTTCAAACGTTGTACCTCTTTCTCTTACACCCACTTAGAGCAAGAACATAAGTACAAGATGTGCAAACCACTACTATTAAAACAGAATGATTCCAATTTGCACTTCTAGGTGTTGTAGTCTTTGCCACCACAACAAGAACATATTAAAGATCCATGGCAAGAGGACTTTGAATGTCTAAACTGCTGGCACTGGAAACATCAGAAAGGATTGGAAATATGTGGCCTTACCTTACAATTTAAGTATCCTATTTTCATAGCGGCAGGTGGATGTGGCAATGTAAATGTGAAAATAATTAAATTTATAGGTAGAATTATTCTGTCCTGAGTGGAGATACAGTGAGATGCAGAAATGTCTTGAGTAGAAAAACCAGCAAGGATCTCTGACTCAGGAATGTTCTTTAAATCCCTCTCAACTATAACTCCTCTTGAAGAATTCAAAATTACATGGGGAGTAATTTCAATTAGTATATTCCCCACAGCTTTTGACTTCAAGGAGTTTGGTGTGTTGTGGTAAAGATTTTTCCACCAAAATATTTCCTGAGAACAGCTTTCTTACTGAATTAGGGGAGCCAACAAGCCCCTCTCCCACCCACCATGGATCCCTAAGAGAGGATATACTGTAATGCAAAACAAGGACATTATTGTAACACCAGGGTTTTGTGAACACTATGCCCAAAACACCAGCATCAGACACAATGTCCACAAAAGCTACTGAGAACACCCAACACTGGTACTCAGTTGACCCTAGACTAAGTTGACCAGCTGAATGATCCTGGAAGAGGCCACTCTAAGACTGCCTTTACAGGAATTCAAGGCTAAAATAGTGTGTTAGAGTTGGACCCCTAAACCACCAAGATCCTCTCTTCCCCTTCACAGGTTACCATGTATGGCAAACATGTGAATGGACATTCAGATTGCAGAGAAGATAAACTGAAGTACAGAACCTTCTCTGCAAGGTCCCCTCACCATGTATAGGAATCCACCTTGAGCAGAATATCTCGATAGCAATTAAGTCCACCATGAGTGGCTAACACAGCACTACATTGTTTCTGTTTAATACACTAGAAAAAACCATAAAAGTTGCATAAAAACAGTATATTTAGAAAGCTTGGGTTTTGGTTTTATTAATAGAATGCATTCATCAGTGGAACCTTATTCATGATATACAATTTCCATATTTAATTAATTCAAAAGTAGTTTTTGTAATATCTTTACCAACTACAAAATTAAACATCAATATAACTTCATCAGAAATAATGATCATCAAAGCTCTTTTCTGGATAAGTTTCTATCTTTAAGAGTAAACATTAATGTAATTTATCTCTGCTTATTGTCTTAATGCATCTCAATTGCATCCAACTACAAAATTAAAAATTCCTTCACAATTTCAATGGCAATGAATATTGCCAAATTTGAAATTTCCCACAGTCTGGCATACAATAAATATCAATGATAGTTATAAGCAACAGAGATGTGAAATAAGCCAAAATAATAATTTATGCTAACATTAAAAATGTTATTCAGAAATATTTGTGTATAAATAATTTAGATATGAAATTTTTTAAATTGATCTATTTTATTATCATAAAAACAAACTTTTTAAAAACGACTAATGATTTTTGACTACAGGTCTGGGTGCAATGTACTCAGCTTATATCCACCAAAATAACCATGAGAATAGCCGCACTATAACATTTTTATAATGTATGTACATCAAGAAAGTTTACAGGTTATCCATAAGTGCTACAAGCTTTTTTGGACACAATATATCTGGTTCTTTAAATAAAAATTTTTAATTGAAGATTTACTCCTGAATTTTTTTCTCTCAGAATATTGAATATCCAAGCATAGAAAGTAATTTTGATATTAAGTTTACAAACACTTCTCTTCACTTGAAAATTTTTTGTATAATTAACTTTTTTGTGTAATTACTAAACCCTATAAATACATAAATGTTTTAAAGAAAAACTAAATTTATTTATTTTTATTTCCTTGTCTATTTCGATTGGGCAATATGACTGAACTTGTAACTGCCATACAAAACTTAAAATTAAAACTAAATTACCTATTTTCATTCTAGAATTACTGCAAACTAACAGGAAGCCACAAATGTTCATTCTAAATAGCTTAAATCTTGTAACAGTGTACATTTATTTGTATTTATAAATCTTTTGCTCATGAACTTTGAAATGCCTCCGATAAAAAGCACCATCATACACATTGCACACCATATGGTGCTCACATTACTGCACTGAGTAGCATAAATCTGGTATTTACTAAGTACAAATGTCCATGATAATGAGAAATCCATTTGAAGTAAAAAAGTTTTTAAAGAGAGCTGGTATGGGTACTAAAACTTTGATTAAAATAAAGTACAGAACAATGTTTTGACCTTCTTAGGTCATCTTCAGATTTACAAAGAAAGTTTACAATTGACCACTGTTGGGAAAAGTTTAGGGATGAGAATGCAAACATACAAGATACTATAGGGGTGTTGTAGTTAGGTGTTAGGTTATTAATCAATCAATTAAATACAAATGTCTCAGTCTTAGTATTAGCACACAAGTACTTTGTAAAATACAATTATGTTTTCGTTACATCACATGTGCTTGTGGATGAATATTATTTATAAACAAATTCTTAAATTTCAGTTATTTTTATTAAAACACAAGAAAGTAAATAGTAAAACATAGAGAAAACAGTGGTATTTTCTACTGATGATGTAGTGAAGTTTCTTTACACTTGCGTTGTACTTGCTAAGCCTCGTCAGGTTTCAAAGAAGGATGTAAAAAATGTTTTTGTAGATTTTATAGTCATTTGGAAACAAAAATTTATAAATTACTATAGTGATACTACAAATTTCTATCGTAACTTATCAGGCTTCCTAACAAATATATTTAAGTCTAAAAAGGTTTTATTTCAGGACACTGTATTGCTTTGATGCCACTCTTCAAGCTTACAACAGAAGTGAGTTTTAACCATGCATGTATTTTAGAAAGTCTAGTACAATTATAATGCATAAAGTAAGTGCTTTCAATTGATTACAAAAATATATAAAGAGAAGTGGGCATGGGTAAACAGGCATTTGCAAAACAAGAAGAGGTGGGTGGAGTCACTGTGGTACATTTGTTATATATGTCATCTCATCAAAATGAGGAGGTAGACTGTTCTTACTTAATATTCTATCTTGTCAATATCACTAACTTGAGTTTCTAAATTGTAAGAAACTAGAGCCATAGTGTTGTGGACATAATAAAATGTAATATAAACAAAAACAGAAACCATTATATCATGTGGCACACAAATCAATGATTGGCCTTTTTAATATTGGCTTTTAATTTAAGAAGTTAAATAACATACAATACTAAATGTGAATTATAAACCACAATTTGATGTAAAATTTGACATACATTCATAAAACAGTTCAATATAATGTTAAATATAAGTCTACAAATGCATTCTACCCTCTGATCCCTACAAAAAATGAAAAAGATATACAGAAACTCACCAGGTGGGGTTAATATTGTCTTTCCATTTAACTTGTATGATACTCCAATCTTGATTGTATCAAGTACATCAAGAATATCCAACTTCGTTAGAGCAATCCTAGAAAATGGTATAACTGTCATACAAAGATGTACAAATAGCTATAACTATAAAAAAGCCAATGGAAAGTGTACACCTCTATCCTCCCACAAAAAAGTCATAACAGGAAAATGTTATTTAACAGTCAACGCTTACATTAATTCACAAATTTCATTCACAACTGATTGTGAAGAAAAAAAAACGATTTCTAATAGAATAAAAAATAGCCAAACCTTATGACAGCAAATTTCCAAACTCTTTTAAGATGAAAATTCACATCCAAAGCACTTTGTGCATAGTTTTCAGTATTCTGATGTTTTGGTTCTTAAACTAAACACACATAATTGAAACGATTTTGTATGCAAGAATTCAGTATCAAATAATTAGAAGCAATTTCCCACTGTGAAACTTACGCTGAATAGCCGTTTACCATACTGGAATATCGTAACACTACCATATCTAACCATCCACAGCGTCGTTTTCTTTTTGTAGTAACTCCTATCTCTTGGCCTCTTTGTTGTAGCACTTCCCCCAAATCCTATGGAAACATAGTTAAAATACACACAATAAAACCTTTTAAAAACAATAGGGTTTTCAATTATGTATTACAAGTTATATAATGTCAAAAAATGTGATTTACCTGAATTCAGCAAAACAAAGCTAACATAACTTTAATATGTATTTATTAATTCATAAATTGACACCATTGCATGTTACATATACTTTGTGATTTTGAAATTCTATAAAAGTTAACAGCCATCTAATGGTGATAGAGTTCACTCAAACAGCACATGCAAATTCACAGAAGACAAAACTTTTGCTCTTAGATACCCTATCTTTAGTATTTTATTCTTAAAGCAAACATAGAATTTCTACCTGTGAATAAACATTATATAGGATTAAAACTACTACTTATACAATGAAATTGTTGTCCAAAACTAGACAGTAATATTGTTTTCATCAGTACATTTCATAACTTTATGCATTGTCCATGTATTTATAATGTCACTGCTATTGCTACAAGACTTGTTTAATTAAAACATTGTGTAACTAATGTATTTCATGCCATACAGAATGACCATTTTAAGTTATCAATTTTACAGTTAAACTGTAAATGTTGGTGATAAATTACAACAGCTAAATGATGATTCTAGGTTAAAAATTTGTTATATCCTATTTTTAGTTGTTTTGTCTTTTATTTATATACAGGGTGTTTGAAAACTCACTGTGCACTTACATATTTATTAACAGACATGTTTCAATATAGAATACAGGAGGTAAACATGAATGACAATTATAAACAATGTTGAAAGTGACCCCTGTTGGCATCAATACAACCCTGGATCCTTCTTATTTTATTTTTAAACACTGCTCTCAGTTGCTGGTTTGAAATAGACTGAATAAAATGTGATTACAAAACTCCACAGTGACTTTCCAAACACCCTGAAGAATAACTGTTTACACTCCTTTAAACCCAAATAAATGTTTCAGCAATAAAAGTTAAAATTACCATAAAACCTCAGAAGTTGGTTTCAAAATATATAAATTAACTTTAAAATTATGTTGTTAATTATTTTCTGATGTACTAGATTCTTGTTCATATTAACTGTTATACTTGTATTTGGATATTGGTTATATAAATATTTCTGATGTTCATCAACATGACTGCAACTGAAAAATATATCCCCATATCCTCTACAGTAAAATAACTTAATTTCAATAGGACATACTTTTAACCACTCTTTTCAATAAAAACAAAAAACATTGGACATAAGAGGTGAAATCTTTCTTCCCATACTAATTCCACCAGCCTGATTATTGTTTTAACCATAAAATGAAATTTCTTTGCTATACAATTAACATCAACTGAGAATATATGCTCTCAGAAAGCCAACTTATATCTGAAAATGAAAAACAAAATATTATATCAAAGGTGAATGCATATATCTGCATTAAACTTAAAACTGTACAGAAAAAAATGGAATGTGCTAACAATGATACAAGACTGTATAAAAAAACCTTATTTCAAATAGCAAGAAAAAATGCAGAAAACAGCACATTTCTGCAAAGACAGAATACTGAGATTAAAAAAATATGTGCTCACAAAGTTAATGTCACACCACATAATACAGCAATTTATGGAGGAAACTGAAAGAAGGAATAAGATATACATCTTACAATATATTTGATGACCATAAGTGCAAATCTTATTACTATTACTTTTCTTGTGCAAAAATATCCAACAGCTAAACTATTTCAATAGATAAGCAGTTCAAGAAGTAAACTTAGCAGAGATGTATATGCATTTCTTACAAAGTTTACTGGTGTCAAACAGGTTTGAAGATCAAAATAAGGTTCTTATAATAGATGACCATCATGTGCAAGTGAGTTGATTTGTTGATTTAGTGTTTTATGGCACAAAGCAGCTAGGCTATCTGCACCAAACATCTAGTAAAAAGGTAAAAATAAAGTAAATGTAGTAAAATTCATAAAAGGAATTGAAGGTAAAACAAAACAGCATTGAAAAACAGAAAAAGCATAAAACCAATGTTGACACCTAGTCTACAATGTTAAGAAAAGTTGTATAGAACTTTCTGTAGCAAAATGGTAATGATCATAATGGGTAGTTCAAACAGCAGCATTAGTCACCTGAAGTTGGCCTTTCCAGTTCTGGTGTCAAGTTATTTAATGTCATGGCCATTTTCCAATTTCAAATTGAACAAGAGAGGTTGAAGCTCTTAAAAGGGAACCACAATTAAAAAGTTGTAATGAATAAATATCAAACACTTAAATGACATTAAAAAGATAAATGGCCATTAAAAAACTAAAAACTTTATCTAGGTGGACAGTTTCACCGTCACCAATAACACTGTCTAATGTTATGGACAAACCTTGGGACAGAACATGTTTAAAATAGTGCCGTCGTTGAGAGTCGTAACAATGCAAGAAAGTAAAATGTGGCTTACAGTGATTTGAGTGTTACACAAACTACACACTGGTGCATTAGTTCCAGATACAAGAATATAACAAACTGTGATTAATGCATAGTCTAGTTAGAACAACTTCCTCCTTCTGAACCTTACAGAAGCTAGATGGGCAAAGTCCAATATAGGGTTTTATTTGGAAAAGCTTGTTGTCACGTTGCTAACTCCAAGTCGACTGCCAGCTGGCACAGAGCTGACCCTTGAATACAGGACTATAGTCCATGTATGGAATAGGCACAGTGGTGATAGTGCCAAAGCAGATAGATTAAGCTGCCATGTCTGCAAGCTCGTTCCCACGAATACCAACGTGGCCTGATATCCAGAAAAACTGGATAGAAGTAGATGTTAATGAGAAATGGGCCAGTCAGTTTTGAATATCAGCGAGAACAGGGTGTGAACAAACGTGAGGCGATTCCAGGACCAGTTGAGAACTAAGCGAGTCAGTATAAATAGTGCAGTTGGAGTACTGCTGAGCTTCAATATGATCCAGGGCAAGAGAAATGGCGTACAGTTCAGCAGTGAACACAGAAGCTGTAGAGGGGATTCTGTGTGCAACCACTGGACCGCAACAAGCCATGGCAGAGCCCACAGAGTTACCTGATTTGGAACCATCCGTATAAATTGGAATGGAAAGATTGTTCAAAAGATGTTCAATAAATAAAAGACTGTACTTCCAATTGGGAATATCTGCCTTTCTCAGATGACTTAAAGAAAGGTCACATTTGGGGACTGTAATAAGCCATGGTGGGATTGGCTGACCAGTGGATGGTGCTCTATTTTATTTTTAAAGAGTCACTTACTGGTTGAGTCACTACAGCTACATATACTCTTCCTAAAAAAAAATAATTGTAAAATGATCATGTGGGACCTTGAAAAGTATGGGCAAAATAGGCTTTGGAGCCAACTTAAGAAATGCATAGCTAGATCTCAAACTCAAAAAATGAAGGTTTACAAAAAACTTTAGCTTCTAAGTCATAAAAAAACTCATTCAAAAGCCATGAATGCACTATTTGTGATCAACAATGGAAAGAAGAATTTTGAATGTGGAACAGAAAACCTGATGAACTAGACTCAGCATTCCTGAAATTGAAAAAAATACATCAAGTGACACAATAACAACAAACTGAAATAAAAAAAATAATAATAAAACAACACACCCAAGACCAGTACAAAGGAAAGAAGAAAGGAAACAAAGTTTCTCACTTTGGAGAGGTTTACAGGATGAAAGATACCATATAATGTGCACCTCAAAAGCAAAGCAAATTTTATAAATTCATTCACATCTGCAAACTATATGGAAAAAGCATCAAAACATATGTTCTGCTTGATTATTTTACTAAAACTTGAAATCAAGAACAGGAATGTGTTCTACTTGTGGACACATCCAAAGGCAACTTTAGCAGCTTCCCCAAATGCCATCACTGTAGTGTCTGGGATCAAGTACCCGAAGGAAATGACTTCTTTAAAGGCTGCACTGTCAATTAGAGGTTTCTGCTTTACAAAAGTTGAAAATGCAATAAAAGTGTAAGATATGTTTACTTATTAGTGCCAGGTATTAGTTCAATTTGATATAGATCACAAAAAGTTTATTTGGATGCTTTGAATATGAAACAAATCATTAGAGATGATGATTTGTGAATGGAAAAGATGTTTTCTAGACTGGAATTGATTTCATTTTCAAGTAGTATATGCCAGAAATAATAGATTTAAGAATGATCAGAAACATGGTTTTATGAGAACACCACCAAAAAAAAGTTGTAAGCCTGGAAAAAGACAATACACTTTCATGTACTACAATAAACATAAACACAGCCATTATTGCATTGTTTGGGATTTCACTGATTTTCCTAGTTTGATTTCTGATTCATAGTAGAATGACATTATAGTGGACAACCTCCTAGAAGCTTTCGAGTTGATATCTTTGTACATTTTCGTGGATCTTCTATCTTTAAAAATGAGAATGGGTCAAATGATAGTCTCAAAGAAACATTCAAGCAGACATGTTTTACAATGTCTCCATGACTTAGTAAGTTACTAAGTGATTCACTTGGTAACCATGATTCTCAAAGATACTTGACATTTTGTAATTGAGATATAAAGGCATCATCACTGTGCAATAATCATATTACTGTGAATTCTAATTTGTAACTCATTTTTAAAGAAACTTACAATGCACTTATAAATCATCGTAGTAAACATTTTTAATTCAAATTAGCAGATTTGTTAGACAATACATCATGAAGATGATTAGACATAATGCATCATTTTTTACAATATAAAAATTATAAATTCTTATTGCACAGGAATTTTAAACTTATAACTGGCATTATGTGATCACAGCTTTCAAGAAACAATGGTTTGTTTTCTTCATGGTAAGACAAACATTACAGCATAATAGCTTATCAGGCAATACATTTCATGCACATTATATTTTTGGCTAAGTTCCTTCACTTGAAATGATAGTAATATAAACTCAGTAGGAGTCAATCTCAAAATACTAGATTACTACATTCACAACAAAATTTTGCACAACTTTCTGAATTAGTAAAGTTGTGTAGGTTCACATTATTCTGAACTAAACATCAGTTATGATTCAAGATATGTATATAAATTTCATATATTTTTCTACACTTGGCTTAGAAAATTTAGAAAAGCTTTGGTCAACCCAAAAATTGAGCTTTACTATATAATGTGTAATTTCCATGTATCACATTCACCATAAAGAATAATACAAATAATAAACATAAATCTGTAAAAAATGTTACACCTAACATTTGTGTAATAGATCACATTACTCTGAACTAAACTTTGAATAATACAAATCATACTGATATTAAATCAATACTACTAAACATCATTTAGCAATTTCCTAGAAACCACTAATGAATTTAAAAATGGCAAACGTTCAGTGCTGTTTATCAGTAGTGAATAATTTTTCACTGTTACCTAGTTTTCCATGACTGTTGTAATTGATTTCCATACATTTTTACATATAAACATTACCAATAATTCAAAGTGTACAGGAGCTTCCTGGAAAAAGGACAATACACAAGTTCCTTTACAATGAGTATAAACTAACACCAGCATATGATATTCATGCACTATTGTCTTCATGTGTGTAAATCAACAATTGTTTTTTCAGAAGAAAAACCTTAATGCTAATTAAGAATGTTATTGTACCTAATGTTGTGAAGACTAACTACAGTTTTAACTCTTTCAGCTTGCATACCCTTTACTATGCATAAAAAAGTTTCTTATATTCAAATTTTATTGAACTATTTTTTGTTTATGTTGTACCAATTAGAATAACAAATTCTTAGCTAATAATCTGTATTTTAATAATATGCAAGTTAATTTTTTAATTCAACAAGGAAATATTTTTTAAAAATCCCAAATTTCCTTAGCATGACATGCGACATTTTCTCTCGATGTCTTCTCTATTTTATCCACCACCCCTTGAAAAAGTAATAAAATTAAATGTAAATTACTCACCACACAATCGTTATTACTCAGACAAACCATACTTTTTATTCCCTTCAATTTTATTTGGTTACAGAACTATCAATAGAAACATCAAATGCTTCCTGCCACACCCACCTGTCACATCCTCTCTTTTAGGATAAGTTCATAATTTTCTCTTAAGGTTAATTATGTTACATTTAACCAAAAGAAATTCAAGGTTTTCTTCTATCAAATGACATATTGCATAACACTGTACTGAACAGATAATAGTTAATTTCACTCAAAGTACAAACAACATTCCAATGAGTAACTTAAATTCAAGCCAGGTGAATTTGTGATAGCTCTTGTCATATAGTTAGAAAATTAGAAAAATTAAGAGTTGGGGCAAATTGTCTACTTTTTGCACATTATTAATTATGTTCTTTGGTGCAATATTTAATTAAATAAAAATAATTTAGTATATTACTACCCTTAGTATAAAAAAGTAAGCTTTAATGTCCTTGACAATTAACAGCAAGAAAAAAAGATTGTGTAAGTACCTTATTTCTTATTTTCATAATTATTCTTCATTTATTATTCAAAGGGTAACTAAAATGTAATCACAGGAATCTTCTTAGGTTAGACTTTAGTAGACATGTCATTTGTACAAAAAAATCAATTTTTTAATTAATTATTTTTACTAGCAATTTCTTCACGAATGAATTGAATTTTTTTGCTATTCCAAGCAAGAAAAGTGATTTTTATGTAATAATTAAAAATAATTCTCACTGTCTCAAAAATCTCAACCTTCATTTTCATAATTGCTAAAACCTTCTTAGTAAATATTTGTATTTCATCTGTTATTTCCTAAACCCAAAAAGGATTTTTTCTTCAGCCCATAGACAAATCAAATAAACAGTAAAAAGTTGTAAAATCACATATAAGGGGAGATTTGCCCTGTTTTCTTTATTAGTGTCCACAATTAAGAATTTCAACTGCTAAACATATTCACATTTACTTTATCTGCATATTTTGCAGTCTATGATCAACATAAAAAATCTGCTGAAAATGAAACAATAAAGTACTGATTGTGTCAGTGGACTGTTAACATGACAGCATAAAATGATACCTTCAACAGCAATAAAGCATGCACAACTGACTTGACCCCTGCTTATAGAACAGGATGTCTGATTTATTTGAATTATCTATCTTGCAGTATTTATCTGGAACATAAGTTTAGTAATTATACCACACTTAGAGTCTGTGAAAACATTTATGCCAACAACAGGATGTGGAATTTCTCAGCTTATTTATGTAATCTAGTTCTACAAGTATTCTCCAGAGCAATAAAATTGAAATCTGAATCTGTCAAAATGTTTATTATATATTTCAGTGCCAATACAATAAACATAGCAATTCTTGGAATAATGGTAATCCTTCTGGAATGATAGAAATTTCGTGGTATATGTACAGGTATACAAAGATTCAACTGGTGCACATGATTGTGAATTTCTGCTTCTCTTTCAGCAAAGTTATTCATCAAACAATAAACATCCAGGTTTTAAATCCAGTTACTATTTTGCAAGCATTGAAATGCAGTCTGGCACTCTAACTTTGGCTATTTCTCTACACTTTGTCAGAAAATATAAACAAATTAGTACCAAACAAATCCATTCCACCTGAAGCATATTTCTTACTAAAACCTTTTTATCTAGATGTAATTATTATTTATGATACATCTGGAATCCTTGTTGAATAGCTTTAGCATATAGTTGTTGACTAAAATACATTGTAGCTGTTTCTGTATTTTGATATAAAATATACTGCTTTTGAAATCCAAGATGCACATAACAGATATATATATACACACACACACACACTACACAACAGAGAATACATGATGCAAATTAAACTATTACTACATAAATCTTTCTCTTCCAATTAAAGCAGCAGTCTGTCAGGCAAATCAGCAGTTGAGGAAGTTGATACTTTTATTGCAAGCCTCTGACAATCAATCTATAAAATATAACAAGATGGCCTCAGACAGAACCAGCTCCTCTTGATTCTGTCTTATGGATGTGTTAGGAAGTAGCTCAAAGGTCTTCATCAGATAAAGATGTATAGGAACCACCCATTTGGTGGTTACATCTAAACAAGCTAAACCACCACCACCACCACACAGAAAAGTCAGGGCTCAGAAATGGAGGGAAAGGAGTAAAGTTGCAGTGTATTCTAGGACTGGCCCTTCCCAACAGGAGAAGCCTCTCAGTTGCAGTGACACTTGGACTTGGGTGCAAATCACCCAGAAGGAGTAACTAGAGTTACCTCTATTTAACACAGGTGAGCTTATATCAAAACAGGTCACCACCACTTTGAATAAAACTTTTTTATACTTTTGTGCTTAGAGATTTTAAATATAATTGTAAATGAAACAAATTAGTATGCAAACCACAGACAGGCATAACAAAAAAAAACAAAATACCAAAAGCAAAAAACAAATGTACTAATGCTACATGTTCTGAAATTTTAGCATATTTAGATTTAACTTTAACAAAGGGACTACAGCCTTCTCCTTCTGAGTATTGTTTTACTTACTTTCCATAATCATTTGTTTACTAACATCTTCTCTGGGGACAGGTTGTTTTAGCTATCCACATTTACTTACATTTCAATAACAATACTAATGCTTTTCCTAGAACTGACCCTAACTATGATAAACTCAAGGTTAAAACTATCACAGAATGTCTACTAAACTTTTGTTTCCTTCTACTCTCCTAACAGAGAATTAACTATGGCTGAACAAATGCTTGGAACAAAATTTAGAATTGCTTTCCTTCAGTCTTTCCCAAAGAAGCCTGTCAAGTGATGGGTCCTGACAGAAGCTGTGAATGGATACTGTCTGAAGTCCAAAATCTAAACAGGGACAAATACTGGCTGAAGGTTTAGCAGAGAATGTTGTGATAGAACTGATGGATGAGTACAACAGACTAGAACACTGGGTTTTCATTGACACTTTTACACTTTCCCTTGTTTCTTTCACAAACAACTGACTGTAGGAACCTATACTTGTGGGACATGCAAGAAAAACAGACTATTTCCCATAACAACTGGTTTCCACAAGCCTACAAACAGGGGAAGCACGATTTTTTTAAATGTGAAACTCTGACAGTTGTGAAATGGACTGACAAACAAGACATTTATGCATTTTCATATGCACACTAGTACTATGACAATGGCAATAAGAAGAGGGAGGGATGGTGAGGTTACAAAACCTCAGTTAACTGTGAACTACAACAAGGTTATGAGAGGGGTAGACCTAAATGACCAACACTTAAATTACTGTTCTACGTGACAATAATATAGTAGAAAAAATTGACTTCTTTTAGATGTGTCAGTTATAAATGTTTATATTTTCTACAAACAATAAGCCAATCACCTGGCATTATCCCAAAAGACCTGCAGAATGGACCTGGTTACAGCTCTTATTCAGCCTCTACTTCAAAGCGGACTAGGTCCTTCTGGCATACCACTTTCAAGAACTGTACAGACCTTGTCACCTCTGAGATTCACACTTAACAAGCATAAGTGGGTCACAGCAAAAAATACAGACTGTGCCTTCCAAAAAAATAAAGTAAGAATGAAATAGAAACTATGTAATGAATTTCTCCATATTAATCATACTGAAGTATCACACTGGTGTTACTCTTTAAAGAGTAATTCTTTACCTATGTCTGTCCTTTTCCTTTACTTTTTTTTCTCTAAATATTTATTTCAAAGTATAACTTTGGTTACTTTTACATTAAAGTGTGGCTGAAATATTTTGTAAAGTTTTCTTTTGTTATTCATATAATAGTGATGCTTTCTTTCATGTGTCAAAATCAATTTACAATATCTCATATGTTTGAATTAAATTACCTATGTAAACTTGCATTAATTGGTAGCTTTTTCCTATGCACAATAGTAAGCATGTTTAGTTTCTTTCCATTCTCAATCCTTCCATTAACATTATTCCTTCCATCATGAGTCAATATTCATACACATTTTATGTACAAATGTGCATAACGTGATATCAACCCCTTCACTATGGGCTCAGTATAATGTATACAAGCTAGTGTGCACATTTGCACACATTAAGTATTTGCACTTTAACTTTTGATACAGCAAATTTTTTGAATACAAAAAATCAGATTTTTTAATGAAATACTTTTACTAAAGACTTGTTTGTGAAAATAGTGTGTTTAGTTACTAGTGTGAGTGTAAAGTGATTTCATGTTATTATTACAAAATCTATTCTTCATCCCAAAAATCTCATATATTTGCATAATCTCTAGAACCTAAATACACTTCCAGAGATGACAACTATTTCAAATGACTGAGCGTAATGATTGTAGACAGAGCTCTTTATCATTTGCAGCTACTAGGCCTGACCAATGTCTCTAAGCTGTTTATTATTATATTCTTATCATAACTATTATTTATTACTGCTACAGATTGCTCATTTATGACTGTGTTTTGCATATTTAATAAATAAATGAAAAAAATTCTTCTGAAATTATGTTGGTGAGATGCCGATTTTGTATGCCTGGAACAATTGTTTATCCCGCCATGCGCCACAGAAAAATTGATGTGACAAACTGTACAAAACACATGACCGTCACTGAATTTTGATGCAATGACCAGATATTTTGCACTATACTCTTTCCTAAATTTTTGATTCGCAGTTTTACTCCTTTTAAAATTGCCAGAAACAAGACAATCTGGTGAACGAGGCCTCTTTTTTTCCATCTTTTGAACGATCGCATTGGTATTTCTATGCTGTTTAGAAAATGAGAAATACCCATTCTACACAAAGTGCTGACTGGCTGACAAGCACTGATGATGTAACTATGGATTCCCCCACGTACCCAGTATGGAGAAGTACCACACTCAAACTATTGGTAGATGTCAGAGATACAAATATTTTTTATTATTTCAAGCACAAATATGATTATCGCAAGTAGCCATTTGGACTATGTCTTTTATTTCTTATCAAAATGTATTTCTATCTCACTAGAAATTTTCTTTTCACCCTTTCAAGTCCCAGGAGAACAATTTATCACTTTATTGTATAGGCCTATATAATATATAATAATTTGAGAGTTGCAACAAGTCGTAATATTTGTCTGTATGAGCATATAGTCGTAATGTATACATCAAAATCATAATGGTTGGCATTTCTGCATTTCAAATGTTTGTTGTCAGTAGGAATTTATATTTTGTTATTTTCTATACCCTAACTATGTGAGGGTCTATCACTTAGCCAACCTTATATCAATCATAAAAAAATTAGAATATAATTTATGCTATTTTCACACTAAAATGAACACATAACATGAAAATAAAAATGTTTAGTCTAAGTAACTTAAGTTTCATAATGCTATATATATTAGTTTATTATACTGACCTTCCAGTGAGACCCAGCTAGCATTATATAACTTGCATTGACATAATGACATGCAGTCATTACATATCTGATAATATAAAATGAACTTGTATTTTGCAATATATAGTTGCATTTCAATTATTATACATTATATATGTATATAAATTATCACTATTCAGTAATAAATTAATAAACATATTTTTCATAACATATATAAAAATAAATTAGGAATAAAGCAAATAATTATCTCTTCTCATCATGTCCTTTAAATTTGGTTGGTGCTGGACATAGGTTGCTAATCCTTTCAATATTTTGCATGTGCAGGATATCAAACAAATTATTTTTTAAATTAGGTTTTATATATACAGATGAATAAACAAGAAAATCACGAGTTAACTACACTGACACCATAAAATTCCATCATAACTTTTTAAGCTTAGTAACTAACATTTATTTAGATTTAAAAACATGAAACTTTGAGCAGAACAGACACAACATAACTTCATGAAATCTTGGTTTGAAAGAGTGTGGTAGCCTTTTCACAGATTAAAAACACACACACACACACACACTATAGTAACAGTATTTGCAGGACCATTTCCAAAAATGGAAAGAGGTGAACAGGGCCACTGTGTTTGATTCAGTATACAAGCTATATCTCAGCAAAATAAAGATACAAGATTCTTACTATATATTCTAGCTTGTTAATGTTGCTAATATGAGTTCCTAATTTATACAAAACTATAGAGATAGTATTTTGCATCACAAACACCTAACTTTAAACAGTGCTACATACAACATACCATGTGACTCACTAAAATCTATATTTAGGTGTGTTCTTTTAATATTTACTTTTAAGTTAAGAAATTAACTCATATATAACATTAAAGTTTGAATTATAATCTACAATTTTATTTCAAACTTACTGACAAATTAATATTTGTTCAAAAAATTTTGAATGCAAGTTATGAAATGCAATGACTTGTGACCTTTAACTAAAAATGTTACTATACCTAGTACTGAGGGAACTGAGCAGCTACAGATGTAGTTTTAGTGCATAATTAAAAGGTTTAAACATTTTTGAAATACACATGCTTTGCATTCATTCTCAAAGCTTATGATATTACAAAATGAATGAAAATTTTGCTGAAGGGTTGTGCATGTCTCCTAAAGAAACTGATATTTCTTGAGAGTACTGCTGGCTTGTGTTGATATGAATAATAATAGGTAAAGAACAATAACGGAAAATAAAATTAAAAATTAACTACATATTAAAAAAAGCCCCAAAATTATAAATATAAGCAAAACATCTTTAGAAAAATTCTACAAAAGTAAAATAATTCATTTTTCTACTTTTGATCATTTCATTGATGATAACAGAAAAAGTTAATGATATTCTAAAAAAAGTAAAAAAATATAAATACTAAGCTTAAAAAAAACAAACTTGATATTCATTTAGGAGGTTCTTAGAGGTTATTAAAATGAAATATTAAAACTATAAGATACCAAAAATTATTTTAACAATGAGTAGGAATAACTAGCATGGATGAACACTTCTATTAGAAAAATATGATTATAAATGATGTCACTGTTTGTGCACAAACTACTTATAGTTTAACAAAATCTTATGATGTTTTGTGAGGAATGCAGAGTTAATGTATTTTTGTTGCATACATGTCCTTCCATAGTTAAGCAAATGTTAATTTCATCTACCCATGTTTAAAGGGTTAGCTGCAAAGTAATTCCATAAGTAAAAAAATTAACACACACTACAGCATTTTGAGTACAACTATAATGTAAATATACATATATAATTATAGAAACTTAAATCACTAAGGCATATCATTTATTACCAGACAAAAAAAAATCCCAAACTTACATTCTTCAATTCAGTTGGAAATGGTCCATCTCCTACACGGGTACTGTATGCTTTCACTACTCCATATACTTCCCCGACATACCTTGGTGGAATCCCTAATCCTGTACAAACACCTCCTACAGTGCAGTTTGATGATGTAACATATGGATATGTCCCTCAAAAACAAAAGTTTTGGCATGTTATTAAACGTTGTTCTAAAAATTGTTCTATATCTATAGTTTTAGAAAAAACAAAGTTTAACTGGTCATCTTACAACCTTACTCCTGCACACTTAAACGTATTTTAGATTTTCATATTAGCAAAAGAAACAGTTTCCTCCAGTACTTGAAAATTAATATAAGGAACAGTAAAGGAGGTGAAACAAATTAAGAAAGCCAGACAAAAAGTCTAAAGATGAAGGCAAGCTTACACAGCAGCCAATGTCTTGAGGACACTGATAAAGAGAGTGCTCCTCTGGAGAATATACATATAAAATATAGGTGTCCAGAACTGTTTACCACCTGAAAAGCACCAACTCTCAGCTACATAGGCTCTGAAGTTGAACAACCACTTTGTACTTAGTATAGTTTTGATAATAATACCTTTTAGTAAAGTAAGTGCATCTTCACAAAATATGGTAGACTTTCAGTAAACATTAAAAGTCTTTTACAGACAAAAACAGAGATTTTTGCAAAGTATTTTTAATACTATGTGAGGGTCTATCACTTAGCCAACCTTGTAACAATCATAAAAAATTAGAATATAATTTATGCTATTTTCACACTAAAATGAACACATAACATGAAAATAAAACGTTTAGTCTAACTTAAGTTTCATAATGCTATATATATTAGTTTATTCTAATGACCTTCCAGTGAGACCTAGCTAGCATTATATAACTTGCATATATAACAAAGTTATGTCTGTGAATGCATCAAGTGTTTTAATTAGTCCAAAAGCAAAGTTATTTTTTCATTTCAAAACTCTCTCAAATTTCATCAACATAATCTCTAAAACCTCCTATTAACATCTCAGTTTTTTCTTTGGTAAAGCTATCAGTTATTTTCAATACTCTAACTCTCTACAGGAGTGGTTAAGTTTATCAATCTCATTAACAACTAAATAAAAACACAAAACACGCACACCTAAAATAATCAAAACAAGTCCAAATTACCCCCTTTTTTTTTCTTTCTAGTAAATTTTAAATGCAATTACATTTGTCCATCTTAAATTTTATAATTTTATTGCCCTTCTAACTACTATTAGTACCATTACACATTGCAACTCCCTTGGGGAACCTGCAGTTCACATTATACCAACAAACTACAATATCCATGAATTACTCAAAGCTGTTTGCGTGCATGCCTCAAAATTATAATATTTATTTCACCTAACATAATCATACCTAACCCAGTTGTTTTCCTATTTTTCAAAATAGTTACCTTTATAATAAATAAATAATACACAAAACAAAAAATAAAATACTTTTGATTTTTTTTTTGCTGTTGACTTTTAATGTTACTTAACCCTCCCCATTTTCTTCATTCTAATGATAGTAGTACACCAAATTTGTATTTAATTAAATATTACACATACACACACAAAACAGAATTATAATATGCAAAAAAGAGAAAAAAAGAGTGGACAATGTCCCTGTAACTGTTACAATGTTTTTTGCTTTCTATGCCAAGATCTCTTACAAATTATTCCAAGATAATCAATGTTTCCTCTGGGAACAAAGCTTTTACTGCCAGAGATATTGACAATTCCTTGTGTAGAAAACAATGTAATATATTTTTTAATAAATGAAAACCTTGACTTTCTGTTGATAATAAATACTATAGTACTGATTGTGATCTCTATTAGAAATATTAAAATCTGAAAGAGAGAATGTGACAAGAAGGGTCTGATTTTCTATTTCAGATGGCTCCCAAAGGGGAAGTTGCAACAGTGGATGCCACCTTAAATGCTGCAAGTAGAAGCAAAACACACAGAGTAGTTCAACAGTAGGTTTCAAGGATGCCAACTCTGAGCAAAAGATCACCAGACCAAGAGAGAAAGCTTACATTATAACCAGTCCAAAACAAGAGTTGTGAATTTTTTCACTACTGTGGATAAACCAGAGAAAACAAAACATGGAATAATAAATCAGGATGTGGATAACGCATACGAGATAGTCCTTGTTATCCAACCAAACTACATTCAAGCAGGCCAGATCTATAACAGATTGTCAACCTCCTCCTTTCCTTTAGAATAGCAAAAGGATGGAAATAAAACCATAATAGTATCAAGGAATTGGTCTGCAGCATTCAAACTAGAGAGATAGAAAAGGTGGGAGAAAAACCACTGGAAGTACAACTTCTCCAAGACGGGATTCAGGATTGGGATTACTACCACGGTGGCAAAAGTGCATGCAAATGGTTTTAGAAAGAGGAAAGGTAAAACCATTTGCTGTGGTCCATTTCACTACATGAGCAAAGGCAGTCTTAAGCTGCTGCTCAATGAGCCTCATGTTCAACAACTGACCCAAGATGTGGAAGTTGTCGACATAGAGACTGTTTGCAAATGTGGGGTGAGAGTTGTCCACTCGTGACATTAATCTTTATAATGAAAAATGAGACATTCAAGACATAACCCTGAGGGACTCCAAGTTCTTGTGGGAAAGAACGTGAAAAAGTTTGAACCCACAGACTTGAAATTGCCAGTCCGTTCAAAAATGTTTAAAAAAAATGGGAAAGTAGTCATGCAACCCACACAAGTGGAGGTCTCACAGAATACCTTACTTTCATATTGTATCATAAGCTTTCTCAAGGTAAAAAAATACAGAAACAAGATGTTGTCACTTGATAAAGGCTTTCCTGATTGACATTAAGTCTAATCAGGTGGTCTGCAGTGAAGCACTTTCATCAAAACCCACACTGGGTGACCAAGACAAGGTTATTTGATTCAAGGAACCAAACAAGACAAGCATTATCCATCCTCTCCAAGATCTTACAGAGACAGCTTATCAAAGCAATTGGGACAGTAGTTTGAAGGAATCTTGGGATTCCTTCCACTCTTAGAAAAAGGAAGGGCAATAATGTGGCACCAAGCACCAGGAAAAGCATTCTCCTGCTAGATCCAGTTAAAAACAACCAGATAAATAGAAAGAGATGCAGGAGAGAGATGGTACAGCATCTCATAGTGAATATCAACAGGTCTAACTTGTGTACTGCCAGACTAATGAAGAGCAAGCTTGAGTTCCACCAGTGTAAGGTGGCAATTATACTTGTAGAAATGATCAGCCTGAAAGGAAAGAGGTAATCATTCTGCCTGAATCTTGATGACTAAGAAGGTGGGAGATGAAGCAGATGTTTTTGATGCCTAAGAAAAGCTTTCTCTGACAGTATTTGCAATGCTCTGGGCATCAGCAACTTCCTGGCCATCAGAGAGCAAGATTGAAAGCAGGGCAGAGGTATACTGCCCACTGACATTTCAAATTTTGTCCCATATGACTGTGGAACTGGTGAAGAATATTAGTTGTGAACTTAATCCAAGATTCTGTCTGGCTTTGATGTCTTACCTGCCAAGCACGTGCATAGGCCTGCTTGAAACTGATATGATTTAAGTGTGGGATACCTATGAAAGGTATCAGCCTGTTTTTTAGCTTTCCATGTCATGCAGCAGGCAGGATTTCACCACTGATAACAATACAATGGAAAAACATTTCAAGGTTTAAGGAATAGATTAAGCAGCTGCCTGGATAATACAGACAGCAGGATCAAGTCCTGAGAGAGCAGTGAAAGAGGGCCAAATATTCCAGTCCAGCTTCCAATGTAGCACACAGGTCAGGTGGCACAGACCATGGCCAGATTCCCTCAAAATGATGGGAAAATGGTCACTTCCCTGTGGGTCACCATCAACCTCCCAAGAGAAACGAGACAGAAGTGAAGGAGTTGACATTTTTATTTATGTGAAGGAGAACAGAGGTGAAAGCTCCTCCAAATTTTGACCACATTCTTTCTCTTTATTAGAAAGTCTATTGACCTACATGGATCCTACCTGGGTCAAATTGGCAGGTCTCTGTCAACAGATGAAGAAACCAGTGACTGAAGGTGTGAATGAATAATCGTTCTGCATTTTGGGGTCAAAGAAGATAGACCCAAGGGAACATCAGAAGTTGGAGCCAGAGAAGGTGGATCCAGGGAGCCACTGGAAGGAATGATGAGGACAGACAAGTGTTGATGACATGACAACTCTCTTAACCATGGAGAGAAAAAGATTCTTCATGTGGTTTGAAAACAACTTTGTCAGAGACAGATATCCATCTGTACTCCCATTGTAGCAGAGGAACGTTGTGCAGCAGCATATGTGTGAGATGAAGTAATGGACAGTAACATTTGAGCCACAGGATAAGTAATGTTGTGAACCATTATCAAACACTGTACCTCTTTTGACTCCACCCAATTTGGGCAAGAACAAAAAGAGGGGTAAGAGCCACTACAATTAACACAACAGGGGTCCATTTCACACAAGTAGGCATCATGGTTCTTTCTACTACAACAAGCAGACACCAATGATCATGGCCAGGATGTCTGAGTGACCAAACCACTGACACTGGAAACATCTCAGAGGGTTCAGAATACATGGCTGTACCCTGCATTTCAGATAACCTGCCTTGGTTGTGGCAAGTGGATATGGTGATGTGTCAGTATCAGAACATTTGGTCTGCATCATAATTCCATCTCTGCAAATGGAAATATGCCACACTGCAGAAACTCCTTGGGTGGATAAACTAGCAAGGATCTGTCTTGGGGATGTTCTTCAAATTCCTCTCAACAACAACTCCTAGGAACAAATTAAAAGTAACATGATAGTAACCTTAATGGGTATATCCCCAATGGCCTTCAAATGTAAGAGGAGTTCACTGTGTTTTGGAGTGGATGCTTCCATCAAGATGTCCCTAGAACATAGCTTAGGAGAGCTATCAAGCCCTCTTGTCCCTTCTGAATAAAAAAAGGGAGACATCTGCCCCTAAAGATTTGTCTGACAAAGAATGTAATATCAGAAACTCAGAAGACTGATAGACAGAATCTTCAAGACGTGGTCATTTACCTGTGGTCTGTTTTTTTATTTTGATTGGGGGATCCATAATAAATAAAGAATATTCAGGTGCCCACTGATCCCACCCCAACATGGAGCCCTTCAAGAGAATGCACTACAATGCCAAACAAGGACCCTACAGCAACGCCAGGGTTTCGTGAGCATAATACCCAAACACGAGCATCAGATACAATGTCCACAACACCTGTTGACAACATCCAACACTGGTACTTGGTTGACCCTAGCCCAACTGGACCAGCCAAATGACCCAAGGGGGGGCCACTCCAAGGCTGCCCATCTACAGGAATTTAAGGCCAAAGTTGTGTGTTAAGGTTAGACCCCTCAACCACCAGGATCCTCTCCTCGTCTTCATGGGTCTCCATGCACGGCAAACACGTGGGTGGATGTTTAGAACCCAGAGAAGGCAAACTGAAAGAACACCATGTACAGGAATCCACACCAAGGGGAACACTTGCAAAAATAAAAACAGGATGTTCAATTGATGACTAAAAACAATGTATAGTAAACCTTTACTAATGACAAAATTCTTATTCAAATGAATTTGTTATAAAAATGTTAAAAATTAAGTTCTAAGTAGATTAAGAAAAATCCAGTTTATGGTAGGAAAAATCAAACCATGGCTTTGTTAGTATTATGTGAAGAACAATCTCCTGTTTCAATTCTATAATAATGTAAAGTTTATAAACAAGCAATTTGAAAAAAATCAGAAAAATGGGGAGAGGTTTTTCAGAGGGTTTGACATTGATTGATATCTAGGTAAAGCACAAATTGAAACAGTTATTTTTGATATTAGAGATTTCTGAAATGGGAAAACAAGAACTTAGACAAGTCATGAAACAGTAATCATGATTCAGATTATTTTTTGTTGAAATAAAGAAGTTATAATGACAATACATTAATTTAAGTTTAGCTATATTTTCATGTAAAATGTTTACTGGTATGCATTAGAACTGTTTAATTAAATTTTAAATTTGAATGTAAAACAAAGATTGTGACATGCAAACAGTCCAAAAGGTTATGCACAAATTCAAGGGGTTAAGAAATGTTCTTTAGCTATTCTTATTTTGCTCACAGCCAAGACTGATCTATAATTTTTTACTTTTCACACAGGAACACAATATTAACTGCATATAATATGAATTCTGAAATTAATACAAACATTACAAAATAAAAGATAAATAATATAATTATTCTGTATTAAAATATAATCAAATGACAAAAGAAATATCTCAAATTTTATAATGTATACCAGCATCACTCACTTAACAAGATGGATCACAAATTTATACCTACCCATGATAGTTTTTGTTTTTATTAGAAATAGGATATATATTCAAAAAAATATAATATTTGATAAAAAGTGTTTATTATTTTAAAGTTTATTTTATATAATGATATAATTAAATGTACAATACAAAAGAGAATGTAGTTTATGTTTCTAAACAGCATTTCCAATAGTCTGAAATTTGGGTTAAAATTTGTTGATATTTCTCAGAGTATGTACATAAGAGTTATTGAACATATAACTTTAATTTCTGCACAATCCCAATTCATATTAATATAGTTACCTTTCACAACTTATTCACTGACAATAAATAAAAAAGTCTTAACTTTAGAAAAATTCACAAATGCTCACGCTGACAAAACATGAACCATGCACTCAGTTTCTGTACACATATAGTATTGCCATCTTCGAGAAAAGTGTCACTAGCTGTATAAAGTAATAAATCCATGCATTTTGAAATTTTAATGTCTATTGCTAAATGGCAATGAAATAGACAAAACTTTCTGGATTACCATGGAGAAATTCAAGGTTATTTCCTGATTTCATAAATTAAAAAAAAATTCCTATGCTTTTCCCATTCAGGAACAACATTTTTCACAACTTTCTCCAATTTCCCAGCAGTTAGGGAACTATGAATTTATACCAAAAATTATACAAGTAGATAACTGTGCCAAATCCCATTAAAACACCTCATATTTTACAACTCTTAGTCCTTCTGTAAGAAAGTTAAATTTTGTAAGTGAAATTTTTCTCATACATTATATATGCATTTTTAACAAAATCTACAGACAATAATGAATTGGTAATATTTGTACTACTGCAATATTTTATAGCATTCAAATTAGACAACATGTTTACAAACACAAAAGCTACAAATATATATGATAAGGAAGGATATTTGCCTACCTTTACCATAAATTTCATGTGAACATTTTTTCACATTTTTTCTTAATTGTAAATAGGAAAATTTTTTTATAAATATATTGTTTGTACAAAAACTTTGTACAAACAATCTTTTTCTTTATAAAGATCTGAATCTCAAGTATTTTGGTGTCAGCAAGTTATTTTGTAAGTGAAAAGTTTTTACACTCTGATAGCCAGCCCAGATTGCAAGCATACAGGAAAGAATGTTAAACAATTGGGATTCAAGCCAATGACCCTCAAATTGTAAGCCTAGTACTTAAACTACCAGGCCCTAAAAATGCACTGTAAAATCAAGGATGAAGCTAAAATTCTTTTCTTCTGATATTAAAAATTAATTTTAAACCGATGAACAGCTACAAAAAGAAGCATTTTAATTTCTATATTGGCAGCAAAGTGATAAATATTTTGCATAAAATTGATTTTTTTAACCACTGGTAAGTTGTATTTAAGAATTGTGTAAATTACCCTTTGTATGATTATGAAATTACATTTAAAGAATCTCTTACCAAAATCAATGTCTAGGAGAGCAGCATTAGCTCCTTCAACCATCACAGTTTTACCTGCTATTATTGCATTGTGAAGATAAGACACAGTGTCAGTCACAAAAGGACGGATTTTCTCAGCATACACCTGTTATACAATAGCAACAGTGAAGTTTAAATTTTGTTATATGACAATAAACTTAAGAATTTTTTCAAAATGTAACAGGAATATTACAAGTATACCAGACAGTGTTCTATTGACATTAAGCTTGACAGACAAAATCCACTTTCAGACATTTTCAATAATATAGAACAAAGTTAAATATTAAAACAGTAAAAGCAAAATAATCATGATTTTATAACTTTAGTTTAAACAAAACATTTCTATTTAAAGTTACTAAAGAATATCATTTTGAATGTCAATATATTCAAGTCAACCTTCACATAAAAGTTGATATGCAAGAATAGTAGTATAACCATAAGAGCTCTGTGTGAAAAATGTATGAAGATCTAAGTCAATGATTAATCAAGAAAATGACAAAATTGAGTTGTTGAGATTGTACCCAGAAAATCATTTGAACTAATTCATCTTCAGTTATATACTGGAAAAGAACTTGCCATCTCAGTATTTTACTTCTAATTTATTAATGTTAAGTAAAAAACAAAACAAAAAAACAATACCAAACATTTACTTTTCTAAGAGAATATTTCATTACTAAATAAGCAAGTAAATACACACGTTAATATCACAATATTTATTACTATAAGAAAAATGTTACTCTGATGAATTCACATTTTAGAAAACACACAAAGTAAAATAACAGAAAATTTCATATATTTTTTGTTTAATCCTATACAATGGCATTTCCCTTCACCTTATACCTCGCCAGTTCTGCTTCCACATCAACATTTAAATCAGGGTATAAACGCTGGAAGGCTGAAACAAGATTGTGGAATCTGCAGAGATATAAAAATCAAGATGGAATCTTTAAAAAAAATTTAATACAGTCAAAAAACAACTAAAGCTAATCAGTAAAATTAGCTATAAACCAAGTAAGTGTGTACAGCTGACCAACAAACTTTCGTGTAACTTAACAAAAAATGCAGCTCACAATTTCTTACAATTCATGGCTTATACTTTTCAGTGCCAATTGCAAACAATTTAGAATATTACTGATATTCTATCAAAAACACTTCCAAAGAGAATGGAGGAATGTAGATGCAAAGTGGTGCAAAATGGAAAAAAACAATATTTATATATGCAGTTTAACACTTAAATATGTCTGTCTTTTGGAAAATGAATCAACTAGTGTTAAAATGGTATGCAACTGAAATACATTTTTATTGATTCAGTTGCATACTGAAATACATTTTTCTTGATTCAGTTATAGATGAGTGTGTGTGAATTTACTTATGAAGGTGTAGATAAAGCATAATTTAACACCTGGTAACACAGGATGGAATGGAAGTTAGATTATTTACACTTTTATGCTATACATTTGTGCAACTGTAGTGAGAGCAGTGAATTAATCTAGTGTAGAAAGACTCCTATAGTGTTAGCTTATCTAAAGAAAAAAAAGTGGAATTTGTGTTTCATGCTATACAAAGAAAATTTAAAAGCAAAACTCCTGTTAAGGATCCATAAATAGTTTCTGAAGACATAAAAAAATCACTGTTACTACAGCAAGTAATTTTTGATGAATCAATTCTATATCATTAAACACAACAGATCACTAAACCAGAATCAATGTGAGTGTTCCTGAAAAATACCATCACACAGCAAACTAACACCAATATTTTTTACCCTAACACTATGCAGCAACATATCAAATTATGACCAAGCAGTTTATGTTACATAGAACCATGTTTTGTATACTAATCAATCCTTCAATAATTTGTAATTAAAAGTTTACCAATTGGTATCATAACTTATGTTGGATTTATTTTGAATTGGGATGAACATTCGAATAGAAGTTACTCAGTTACTACAGAGTGTTATAATGTACTTACAAAATATGTCTGACAAGATTTATCATGAGGATTTACAAACTTTAGTATTTGATCATTTACTTCAATTATAAAACAAGAAAACACTAGTTTAAAATTGTGGCTATTATACAAAAATTCACAGTTTTAATAAGCAAATTTTTTTCTCTCACACATACACACACACATAAAAAACTGAGTGTCTTAGGTACAAAAAAATTAAGCAATTATCCCATGTAAAAGAAAATAAAGTTTTACTTTAAAAATATTTTGTTATTGTTTCCAGAATAACAACCTTCAATAAACTACTGTTCTGGATTGAAAGGTCAATCCTTAGCCTCTTTTCAACCCATCAATCACTAAGGATTGAACATTCATTTTCATCAGTTTCTTATTTAATCTATTTATATGTACTTAGAATCTATTCCAAACTCTTACCTAACCAATTAAACAATCTTTAGTCTTTTACATAACTCATCTAATGTTAGTTATTCAAAGTTCTCTATACTCCAGTGTTTTGTTCATACTCACTTTTCGATAAATAAACTGAAGTCCCCCAAAAGATCAGCTAAACGAATTCCATTTCTACTTGCCTATAGAATAGCAATTATAATCCAATTAGAATTATATTTTACTTTTAAAATAATCACAAAAGTTTACTTTTTCTTTTGACAGCTAAGTGTGGTAAACAACATTTTCATTCAAGGTTTACAGTATTAAAATCATGCATCCTTGTATGTTGTTTTTAGAAATCAAGTTATAATGCTAAACAGAAAATTTTCTGAACATCAAGTAACAACTTACAGTTCTTTACTAGTCACTTTGATCACTAAAGATAGATAAGGGAGCATTATGCAATAATCATAGAAACAATATCCAATCATTTTAAATTTTTCAATAAAATAAAGTTGTCATAGAAGTCAGTGTACAGGAAGTACTTAAAAAATTATTTAAATTTTAGAATCTTGTTCATCATTAAACACTAGTTAGAAATCATAATATGAAGCAAAATTAATAAGTTGTCTCTTTAGTTGTCAAAAGTAATTTCCATTTGTTAAAATTAAATTCAGGTCTAGCAAAAATAGTTATTTATATAGACTAAAATGTTACTAACATTCTACTGACATAATTTTGGTGTAATATTTATTTTAAGACAAAACTAACAACATTTATAAACTAAATGCAACCATGTAAATATTTCAAATATCCTGGATTTACAAAATTCAAAGATAACTCATGTTTCACCACAAATTACTAATGTTTTGTTGAAAAATCACTAAAATCATTACTACCATTATCCATCCACTTGGATAAAAGAAATGCAGATGATCATATATCAGTGTTAGACCCAAGGGGACTTGCATCTAAACCAAACTTCATAAAAACTTTTATTGGTCTACTGGATCAGTAACTTTGCAATTTCATTCATCTATATCTAAGCTCATCTAGTCATTATCACTATTATCAAATTCCAAGTAATTCAAGTGAAAAGGAGATTTTCATTTTAAGTATTAAAATACTTTTAATCATATTATAGTTTTCATGTTTCATTTGTACAACCTCTAAAACTTTTTAAATGAATACTGAAAAGTTTTGTTTAAGGTAAACATTTATATTTAATTTTCTCTAGGTATAACTATATTATAACAATAATGAAACATAATTTATAAATTGTCAGACACATTTTACTGCAGACTCCAGAAATAGAACATTACAAGCAGTTTTACAGATAAATGAATATTCTAATATCAAAAATTTGTGTATTAACCTTGATGAAGCTGCAGGGAGAATATTGTTGTTGATCAATATAAAAAAATTCTTTTACATGTACATATGGAGGGTTAAGGTCATTATTTTTATAAACTTTCTCACTAACTGTAGATATCATCAACATAATTTTTAATGTTTTATTTTCCTTTCCTGTCCTTTACCTTTTACTAAAAAAGATACTAAAATATTAGGTAACTTAACTAATATTAAGTAAAAAAACTCTAAGTTGAAAGAACTGATGCTCCTTATTTTTGAAGTGATGTATCACTGATGCAACAATTATTTTGAAAAATAAATTAATGGAGAAATTAAATAACTTTTTATTTCAAGTCTTTAGAAGCATGAGTAGTGTTAAAAATATTTCCCCATGCTACTGATATTTATATCACCATTTGAAACCACCTCAATCAGACAGATGAGTCCTTAACCATTTGAGTATGTAATTAAACTTTGGGTGGTTCTTAAGAAGTGCAAATCATCCAGTACTATTTTGTATCAAAACTTAGTAGTGGTATATGCATGTGCACATATAAAGTAGGGAATCCAAGGACATTAATGTATACTGATCAATGTCTCACTACAAAGAAAAGTTGTTTTATAATACTGTGTGGTAAATCCACTTCTCCCACAAAATAACTGTAAATATCAAGTCAGATAAATCTGATTGTAGCACACAAATGGTTTAAGCAGTATTTATGATGTTTTATCACAAGTTATAGCTTTTATAGCAAGTAAAATTTCTATTTTGAACAGATACAATGTTTTAGTCACCAGTCCAATTATTTTCAAGTATACAAGTCTTATTGGTAAAGAGCAACTTAGTACTTAATTTGACATTCAAAAATCTAACAATGTGTTCAAATTGTAGGTTGTTTAGTTGTTTAGTAGTTATTGGTGCACACCAACTACGCTATCTGGTAAAAGCTAAAATCACTAAAATATATAAAAAGAAATCATGCTGAAACAGACCAAGTCCAATTTTCAAATTAAAATCTTATATAGAGTTCCAATGGCCTTTAAAAATTTAAAAATACAACTGAGATGGACAGTGTCACCATCGCCAATGACACTGTCCAACATCAAGTGTGAACCAGAGGTAAAAATTTTTAAAATTGTACATTCACTCTCGATCATAATAACAGTATAATAGTAAAATGTGAGATATTGTGACCTAAATGTCATACAGACCACCACTGCTGCATTAGTACTAGATAAAATAAAGCAATGAGTTAGAAAACTGTGAGCAATGTATAACCTATCCAGGATAACTTCCTCCTTCCAATCCTTGCACAAGCAAGATGGCCAAAGAACAACAAAAGGTTTGATCTGGAAAAGTAGTTATCACATTGCTCACTCTAAGTCAACTACCAAATAGTGCAGAGTCAAGCCTTGAATACAGGACTGTAGTCCATGCATGAGACATACACAGCAGTGATAATGTCAAAGCAGACAGACTTAGCTGCAATAGCAGCAGGTTCATTCCAGCAAATACCAACATGGCACAGCATCCAGAACAACTGGATAGAAACAGATAATAGAGAGAAATGTGCCAGTTAATTTTGAATATTAGTGAGAACTAACATGAAGGAAAACAATCTGTAGGTTACAGAAACATTTCCCATAAGGAGACACACACACAGGATGGTAAGAATCAATAAACTCCTTAATACCATCTATATTTGAATGAAAACCCTAATACTTCCACTGGATCAGAGTGGCCATTTTTATTTAAGTGAAGGAGAACATGGCAGGAAGCTCTTCTGTTTTTGACGGCATTATTTTTCTTTATTGGACAAAGGTCTATTGACATCCATGGTTCCTGCCCTGGGTCGAAAAGGCAGATCTCTTTCTGTGGATAAAGGATTCCTGTGACTGAGGGTGTGAACAAATGGTTGTTTTTCTTCTAGGACTGCAGAAAAGGATGGACCCAAGGAATCACCTGAACCAAAAGCTAAAGGAAGCAGAACAAGGCAATCAGTGGAAGGAAAGAGAGATGGAAGCACACATAGACTTGTTAACTCTTTTAATCATTGAGGGCAAAAGAATCTTCAGATGAGTTGCAAACAGCACTGCAATCATAAACATCATAGTTTTTGTCACCACAATGACTACATGTTAAAGAACCACGACATGATGTTTTTGAGTTAACATACTGTTGACACTGGAAACATCCAAGAGGGTATGGCCATACCTTACAGTGCAGATAACCTGCTTTTACTGTGGCAGGAGGATGTTCCGATACTAACATTTACATCACCACATTAGTAGGCACCATAATTCCATTTTTGCAAGTGGAGATTTGGTACACTACAGAAACACCTTGGCTGGAGAAACCAGCAAGGATCTCTGACTCAGAAATGTTCTTTAAATCTCTTACAACTATAACTCCTCTGAAAGAATTGAAAGTTGTATAAGGAGTAACCCCAATGACCTTCAATTTCAATTTCAATTTTGTACGTTATGGTGAATTTACTAACTTAGGGGTGCCAGCAAGCCCTTCTAATCCCTTTTGAATAAATAAGGGGGACATCTGCCCTAAGGATTTCCCAGATAAGGAAAGGATTAGAAATCGAGGTGCAGCATCTGACTGTGATGTTGACTGTACAATAGATATCCATGCTTGGTTGTTTTCTGATTATCTGTTTTTTTTTTTCAATTTTCTCATTTTTATTTATATTTTCATAAATGGAGTTATCCATTCCAAGAGCCCACTGACCCTACCCATCATGGAGCCCCACAAGGGAACACAATACAATGCCAAACAAGAATACTGCAGCAATTCCAGGGTTTTGTGAGCACTATACCCAAACACCAGTATCAGACAATGTCCACAACACCTGTTAAGAACATATAATACTGTTACTCAGTTGATGCTAGTCCAAGTTCACCAGCTGACTGACCAAGACTGCCCATCTACAGGAATTCAAGGCCAAAGTGGCATGTTGGCATTGGATCCCTCGACCACCAGGATCCTCTCCTCCCCTTCACAGGTCACCATGCATGTAAAACATCAGTGGATTTTTAGATCCCAGAAGAGGTAAACTGAAAGTACAGAACTTTCTCCAAGAGGTTCCTTCATGTACAGAAATCCACCTCGAGGGGTTAGGTTATAAAATTGATAGTTATTACTTATGCATATATGTATGTTAATCTGTCTAGACCAACAGATTATTTATGACTGAATATATATACATACATAGTGAATGTGATATCATTTAGAATTCTGTCTTTTTGGAAGGATAAAATAGAAACATGAGGAAATACCTATTCAAGACAAAAATCTGTTCTACACAAAATGTTTTTCAGAATTCATAAAACATTTCTGAGTTTAAACAGATAGGCAATAATAAGAGGAATTATGTTTGAAAATTTAGTATTGCTCAGAGCAAAAAGCAAAACTCTAAAAGAGATTATTCACACAAGTGAATTACATACTACCCAAAAATATTTGTTGTCCATGCAGTAAACCACTCTGTCAGACCTGTAAGGTAATAAAAACTGACTAATTTTATGTATTCTTAAGTTGGTTGGTAAGGATAATAAAACTTTAAAATAAAGAACAACTTTGACCTTCTTAGGTAATTTTCAAGTTAATCTGATCTCAAATAATTGAAATAACAGTAATTTCACAATAAACTAATGCATTACAAACATATGTGTTATACTGTTGAGAATTAAGGTTCCAGCAGTTGGATCATTAACCCTACCATGTCAGGCTCTTTATTTTACAAAACTTTTAACCACTATATAACCATGATGGTATACACACTATAACTTTGAAAATACTTATTATATCTTAATGAAATGTATAAAGATTTTATTAAACCTGAAGTAGTCTTTTGTAAACAGAAATCAGAATTTTTAATCAAGTATTTTTGCTGAAACTGTTTAATTACATAGTATTAGAATACTGACTGCTCCAAATGCAAAGTGCTTTTCATAATAAGATGAAAAATACTTTTCTTAATTTTCAGATTTTGTTTGCATAATCCCTAAAATCTCCTTAATAAATACCAATTGTTTTTGTTGTTTTTTTCAGAAAAACTTATTTTCTATCATTTCCTCTATCCTAACTCTTCACAAAGTTGGTAAATTTGAACAAACCTCATAACCTTATTTTACTCCAAGTGAAGATTTACAAATTTTAGTGTCTGACATAGTTTCATTAACAACATTTCAGCAAGAATTGACAAGTTCTATTTGTATAAGTCACTGTACCAAACATAAGTAAAAATGCACCTTATAATTCCTGAATCTATATATAATTGAAATAATTATTTCAGACAAGTTTCACCTTAGAGGCATATGTTGGTCCAATTCCCTTCTTAGTTGTTCCCAAACTGAAAAAGATACATAATTTTGAATCAGGAAAACAAATGCAATAAAACATTTGTTTTTTATAAAACAAAACTAAAAAAAGATATGTCTATGGTTACAAAATTTCTTAATTTTTTTGTCATCAAAATAAAAGTGAAATATTGATTAAATCCTCTAAATTTATTTTATCAGCCAAACATGGTTTATATATTAAATAAATAAATACTGACCTTTGTTTTCCTTTTTCCACTTCTTGCATCCCATCAACAAGTTGGTGGAAATCAAACACTAGAAAAGGTGAGTTGGTTATTTCATTTTGTCATCTCTGTTATGTATCAATAACTAGTTAATTGAACAGATATTATGACTTTAACTAAGACTTACAATAAATAAGTGCAACAATAAAAACAACAAAAACTAATAGAATACATTTGAACTTCTGCTTCAAGAAAGTAATATTACCACTGCACTAAATGCAGACCAAAACAGAAATATGAGCAACATAACTGAAACAACATAGCATAATAACTGCCCATTACAATATTAAACCAAATGTTTGAAAGATTTCAATTTTTCAAAAATATTTTACTACACTGCAGTGTGGTGAGGTAAGGAGACTCACTAAGCCTAACAGATGTGATGAAAATTGTTAAATTGTATGTTTTATCACACAATTACTCAAATGCAATACCAATTCTCAATTTGCTTAGAGATCATTAAGTAAAAATGGAACTGTAAATACTTTCACTACGATTAGTTTAGTTCACATAAATTCTATAACACTATCCAGAAGGTTTTTCACACTTCCGAGGTGAAAAACTTCAAGGTCACATGATGCTAAACATCTGTAATTGTTTTTTCACATTTTCATTTTGAAAGAAAATGTAAAGACCAAACACAACCTTAAGTGAAAAATATTTTGAACAAGAATGCAAGAACCTCAAGATGAAGGTAATTTCCTATACATTTTGAATATATATCAAAACAAAATATAATTTGAGCTTAAAACACTAGTTATTTAAGTTCATTTTCCAACACTAACTTTACTATCTTATCTTACACCTTATCTAATCTATCAAATTTTAAATTTCACATTGTAGTTACTGTTGTAAAGAATATAGGTGATCAATTTTTTTGCAGTCAATGAAACTTAAGGCTACCTTTTTATATTATACTAATGACACAACACTACATTTTTATTTAATTGAATAATGCAACTGAGACCACAGAAGAAAAACAAGCAAAAAGCAAAGAATACCCTCTAACTATCATAATGCTTCTGACTATACAATAAAACATCAAAATTTCTCCATAGCTCACAATGTGATTTCTACGAGACTAAATTTGAAACTGAACAAAATGTCTAATCTGTACAGAAAACAAAGTAGTATGATATTACTTAATAGATTAAAACATTAGCCTACCATTGGTTATAAACAATGTAGCATAAAATGTTAGACAGAACTACTATCAATTTTTGAAAGAGGATATGACAGGTAGGCATAGCAAATAAGTCTCATTAGCAAATTCATGGCTCAATTAACAACAAAATTACTTGGCAATTGTCCAACCTATTAGTTAATTTGGGCAATGGAATAATTATGTTTTGCTGAGTAATATACATATTATGATAGATAATTTACTTTAAATTCTGTACTTCTTGAAGGGGTGATGACCAAATTTACACAACAGGGAAGATTTAAAGAACAAATGTTACAATTCTGAAAGTAGGGAAGACTGAGGATTTTTGAAATATTTCCTTATAAAATCAAGACCTTAAAACTTGTATATTAAAATGTGATTCAATAATTATTTTTTCACAAAATTTCTTCATATACATTAATAATAGTTAACATTTTCATAAAGGGTTAGGTGGAATCCATCAAGCTTGTAACCATGAATGTATCCATACAGTATGATTTTTGATGAGATGTGCACATTTACAAAATTTTGCTGGTTATCAGTAAACATAAGGCTTTCCAAAATAAAATGTCAGGTTTTCTCATGAATGTTTTTCTTTCAAAATGTTGAATAAGGAACATGCAGAGTAATTTTCATTTTAAGAATAAAATTTTTTTGTGCAAGATAAAATTTTCAATTTTTACATGTGAAATCTTTACAACTTTCAGATAATTATCAAATGTTTTTTCATAAATGAAACTTTCAATTTTATCTGTTATTTTCACTGCCAAATCAGAATCTCTGTATGTGTTCAATAGATTTCACCAATCTCAACCACAATAAAAATTTTGGACATAAATATAAATGTTTTTTTCTTTCTAGAATGACTAAAATTATAAATCAAAAACAAAGTTTTGATCCAAATAGCTTAAATATCAAAACATACATTTTTATATATATTTATTATTCTTATTATATTGACCTATAAGTCATTGCTGGCTAAAATAGAGGTTACAAAGACAAGGTGCATATGCACTCATGTTACTGTATCCAAGAATATAAAACTAACCTATAGTCTTCACAAATTAACTTATGTTTGCTGTGTTTTAGTTAACTAGTATTTTGTAAAATACAATCACATTTCAGTTGTATTTTATATACTCTTCAAAAAAAGAAATGCAAATTTTTGTTATTTTAAAGAGAAATATACGTAATAACGTTACACACTCAGAGTATGTGATGTTACACATGTTAAAGCACTGATTGTCAGACCAAAATGACAATAAAAGTTGTGCACTTTGAAAACGGAGGATTTTTCGCCAAAACACATTCGTGTCCAATAAATTTGTTTGAGGGATCTGCATGTTCTGCAAGTGCAACACGTGCAAAATCCCTATAAAAAGTGACGGGTTCTCAGTTTCCACAGCTCAGTATTAAGCCACTGACACGCAATACAGTTATGCCAAGACTGACTGAAGCACAACGCAACAACGCCATTGTTCGCTTGGAAGCAGGCGAATCTCGATCAGATGTTGCCAGAGCTGTGAATGTCCACTCAAGCACCATCACAAGGCTATGGAATCGTCACCAACAACATGGATCAACTTGTGACCATCCACGATCTGGCAGACCTCGTGTGACCACGCCCGCACAAGATTGCTACATCCGGTTACGTCACTTTAGGGATAGGACCACCACTGCAACATCTACTGCCTCAACCATACCAGGGCTGTGTAGGATTTCCGATCAGACCATACGCAATCACTGAGATTCTTAGGCCCCATGTGCAACCCATCATGGTGGACGTCAACGACGTTTTTCAACATGACAACGCCCGTCCTCACACAGCCCGACTCACCACTGTCTTCTTGAGACACCACAACATCAACGTTCTTCCCTGGCCCTCCAGATCACCAGATTTAAACCCCATTGAACATCTTTGGGACGAGTTAGACCGACGTCTGCGACGGCGACAACCTCAACCGCAGACTCTACCTCAGCTTGTAGCAGCTTTGCAGGTTGAGTGAACAGCCATTCCACAGGATGTGATTCGTCATCTCATTGTTTCCATGGGCAGGAGATGCCAAGCAGTTATTGATGCTCATGGGGGGCATACTCGTTATTGACGTTGAGTGACGTTAAACTTCAACAAGTGAGCGTGAACTTTGTATTTGCAGACTTTGGATGTTCAGCAGTGAATGTGCAAAGTTTCACACGTCATACAGAACTACCCAGAATAAACTTGTTAACAATTTGTCTCAAATTTTGCCTTTTGCATTTTGTTTTTTGAATAGTATATATATGTAATCTCTTCTAGTCATGGCCTTTACATTTGGTTCTACTTGTCGAAGATTGCTAAGAGTTAACAAATGTCACACAGGAAGGGTATGAAACAATATAGATTTTTTGTTTTATATAAACATTTGAATATCCAAAATTTAATAAATTACTATATCAACACCCCAAAAATCCATTGAAATTTATCAAGTTTATTAACAGAGTTGTATGTGAAAAAACAAATACGAATTTCTGACAAGCTAAGAACAACAGCACAAAGGTTTGTCTTGAAGAAAAAAATATGGCATTATATTTTAAAGTGGCTGGGAAAAACCACTTGTGAGACATTCTGAACTTTCAATTGGTTATTCACATGTCATATATATAATTAAGTGTATATAAGGAGGTAAGCAAGAAACCATTGCATTTGATTCACTAAATAAAGTTACATCTCATCACATAGAAAAGATTGGTTTTTATTTTATATTCTAGCTTTTAAGTATCAGTCATTTGTGTTTCTAACTTACACAAAACTACAGACATCTGAGAAAATACCTTCAAATAAACAAAACTACTTAAAACTGGCATCATAAAACCAAAAACTCCATAAATTACCTCAACACACCCAAGCACAAGTACATTAATACTAAATTTGTTAACAAGTACCTCAACCAAGACAGATAATCCAGCAAAATTAACTTTGTTGTTTATGTAGTTCCATAATGTTTTTACATATGATTTTTATACCTAGTTTATAATAAATTACACTGTTTTTCAAGATATTGACAATGATAGTTTTTAAAATAGTTGCATTAATATTCATCATTTTCAAAACTGCTAGAAGACATTTAGTCAAAAAAAATTGTTTACAATAAAAAAAATTAACATTTGTGTGTTTTATTGACATACTTAATTTTTGCTACAAGTCTCAAACACACATGCAATGTAGGTCCTTTAATATCCAGTCAACAGTACATAGGCTAATGCATGTTTCCAAGTTATCACTGAAAAAACCACTTTTTTAATGTGCTATAAAAAGCCCAAAAAAATATCTTACTATATACTTAAAACAAATCAATAAGAAGGGAGAACCAAAATTGTGACAATTAGAAAACAAAACATCTAAGGCTCAAGTTAGGGATTTTATTGTTATTTAATCAAAGTACATCTACAATAACTATTTTTTATCTCAAAAGTACCTGTAATAATAAAGAATTATTACCATGTTCAGATATAACATATGCATTCAAATAACCATTTAGAGAAATAGTGGTTAAAATCAATTTTTAAGCCCCTTTAAAACACACATTTTCTTTTTCTTTTGACAAAACAATACTCCAAAATAAGAATTACTTATTAAAAAAAAGAAAAAACTAACCAAGGTGTGCTCTATCGGAGATGTATAATCTACCTTTACAGTCAGGCAGACCATTAGCTTCATTCTTAGCTATCTCTTCAAAAAACTGTGGTAGATTTATTACAACTCCATTCCCTGTAAAAATAACATACTTTTTTCAAATTACAAACCACATGTAATTCATACATTTTACCATTACTGCTTCTGCAAGTATACTATTTTAGATGTAAACTTATGGTACAAATTTTTTTTTGAAGATACTATTGTCAATAAAAATAACAAAGTTGGATGTGATGTTTCTATTTTGATGTCAGTCGAGTAGTAGTGCTAAACCTTAAAAACATCCACGTATTTATACTAAAGATGTGTATGAAAACTTACAAAGACTCTTCTGAGTCAGTCTGAATAAAAAGTGATTTTAATGGTTTATAAATGACACCAAACTCGAGCACTTTCAAATATTTTACTACTCTTTTTCCTGAAAAATAGTGAACTATCTGAAAGAACTTGAGTTTTGTGTCTCGTTTTAAAACCATTACAACTTTTGCATGTGATCCTGTGTGATAACTTCTTAATCAGAAGTGATTTCAGTAAGAAAAAAAATTTTTCATATCATTTGCATGATCTACAGAACCCCCAAAATGAATATCAAAATTTTTTGTGCAAAAACATATTTTTTTCTCTACGTTAACACTACCTGCAGCAAATACACATATAGCAAATGTTGAAAAATATGAAGTAAAAACACATTTTATTTCTAAAAGTATTGCAGAAAATGAGGTATGATAAGTGATACCCAAGAAAAAAAATTATAAATTAATTAAATCATAAAGACAGTAAAACAGAGAAACAAACTAAATGGAAAATTAAATAGAACATAAATAATGTTTTCTACAATGTAAGAAAATAATGAGAAAATTAAAGCATAATCACATAGTGTTGGTCAGTAAGATTCAACAATGAAGGATATGTAAATTTAATATAAAAAAGGTGAACAAAAATATCAAATGAATAAAAAACTAGCTTGTGTGGCACAATGACAGAAAGAAAGATTAGCTTTAATGTGTATTCTTGGAGTTACATAATGGAAGTGCTGGGTGGCTTTCTCTATTAAAAGCTTAAAACTGGGAGTGATGGATAAAGTCTTTAATTTCTTTAGATTTTTGCTCATAATTGCTTTGTCCACTTCAAAGTTTATGCAGTCTTAGAAACTAAGAATATGGAAGTGATTGTGGTGTGGGTTAACAGTTGTAGTAAAAGGTCAGAATAAACATGGTTTGGTAAATTTTTCTCTCTAGTTATGTGAGCTGTCTAAAATTCACGTAGCTTTGAAATACACATTTCATAGCACAAAAATACATAAGACATTAAATTATAATGTTCAAAACTATAATAATTTACCTGGTTTTTTTAATACCCAAAAAATAGGTTTAAAAGATTTCATTATTTCTGAGATCATCTTCCATCCAAATATATCATACCATTACTCAAATTAGCTACTTTTACCACTAAAATATAACAGTACAGGATCTTAATATTTTTCCAACCTGAAAATGTATTTCCAATTGATTCTTATCTTTCTGCACACACACACTGGCTATTCCTTGTGCAGCAGCCTTTCAAATTTTGCACATACCACTACCCTTGAATTATCTCATATGTAACACATAGCATGAACTGTGCTGGTGTATGATATAATCATAATGTATTACTGGCATTCTTCTGATGTAAGCGTGAAACATTTTCCATGCACAATACTCACATTACATAAAGCAAGAGAAATTATGTCCCTTCCTATCACAAGAGAAAAACAGTGTCTCATCTCACTGGCAAGAAAAAACTGGGTTGGCTGGTTGGTTGGTTTAGTGTTTTATGCCACAAAGCAACTAGGCTATCTGCACCAAACATCGGGTAAAAAGTTAAAATTAAAGTAAAATTATTAAAATTCATAAAAGAAAATTAAGGTAAAACAAAGTTTAATTTTTGAATAACAAACATAAATACATTAAATCTAATTTTTATATCTTAGTCTACAGCAGAAAGAAAAATCCTACAGTAATACAAGTTGTAAAGGATTTTCTGTAGCATAATTGTAATTATCATAACTCGCCAGGATAACTAACGGATAAGTTCAAACATTAGTGTTAGTCACCTGAAGTTGGCCTTTCTAGTCCTGATTTCAAGTTATTTGATGTCACGCCCATTTTCAGAAAGAAAAGTAACACGAGCTTTAAAGACTTTCAATAGCAATCTTTTAACTATTATAATTTGCCAGTTTGACTAACAGGTTGTTCAAACATCAGATTAGACACCCAAAGTTGGCCTTTCCAGTCCTGCTTGAGTTATTTGATGTTAACATGCCATTTTCTAATTTCATATAGTACTAGTTGTACTTTAATTCTTAAAAGGGATACGCATTAAAAGAAGATCTAATTTATAAACTAAAAATTTAAATAGCATTAAAAAGATTAATCATGTTTAAAAAAACTAAAAACATATGTAATGTGGACAGTGTCACCATTGCTAATGATACTATCTAATGTCATGCATAAACCTTGGAACAAAACATGTTTAAAATGGTGCCATCGTTGAGAGTCGTAACAATGACAAGACATTAAAACGTGGCTTATTGTGGTCTGAATATCACACAGACTACACATTGGTACATCAATCAGTCCCAGATAAAAGAAAACGATGAGTTAAAACCTGTGACCAATGCATAGTCTAGTTAGGACAACTTCCTCTTTCCAATCCCTACAGAAAGAAGACACCCAAAGTCCAATACAGGGTTTTATCTGGAAAAGCTTATTTTCATGTTACTCACTCCAAGTCAACTGCCAAGTGGAAGAAGCCAAGAATTGAATACAGGACCATAATCCATGTATGGTTGATTGATTGATTTAGAAAAACAGAAAAAAGTATAAAACCAATGTTGACACCTAGTTTACAATGGAAAGAAAGAAAGCAGAGTGAAAGAAGTTGTAAAGTACCTCCAGCAAAGGTAATGATCATAACCTTACAGAAGTTCACCTGAAGTTGTCTTTCCAGTCCTGGTTCCGTTATGTTATGTGTCATTATCAAAATGTAAAATAGAAGTTTTAAAAGACATATGGCAAAATCATAATAATGTAGCTAAATGTCCAGTAAAAGTAAAGTAAATGCAGTAAAATTTGTAAAAAATGAAGGTAAAACAAAACAGCAATTAAAACAGAAAATTCCATAAAACCAATGTTGACATAACTATAAAGTTGTAAAGAACTTCCCAGGTACAACTAATGGGTAGTTCAAATGGATAGTTCAAAAAGTTTAAAATACAGCAGCATTACTCCCACAACTGGGTAGTTCAGCAGCATTACTCACCTGAAGTTAGCCTTTCCAGTCCTGGTGTCGAGTTATTTAATGTTCTGGCCATTTTTCAATGTCAAATTGAACTAGACAGAAAGAAACTGTGAAAAGGGAACCACAATTAAAAAGGTGAAATGAATAAATATCCAACACTTAATTGAGATTAAAAATATTAATGGTCATTAAAAAACTAAACTTTATCAAGGTGGACAGTGTCACCATCACCAATAACACTGTTCAATGTTACGGACAAACCCTGGGACAGAACATGTTTAAAATAGTGCCGTCGTTGAGAGTCGTAACAATGGCAAGAAAGTAAAATGTGGCTTACAGTGATTTGAGTGTTACACAAACTACACACTGGTGCATCAGTTCCAGATAAAAGAATATAACAAACTGTGATTAATGCATAGTCTCGTTATAACAACTTCCTCCTTCCAAACCTCACGGAAGCTAGATGGCCAAAGCCCAATATAGGGTTTTATTTGGAAAAGCTTGTTGTTGCGTTGCTCACTCCAAGTGGACTGCCAGCTGGCATGGAGCCAAGCCTTGAATACAAGACCATAGTCCATGTACGAAATAGGCAGAGTGGTGATAGTGCCAGAGCAGATAGATTTAGCTGCCGTGTCTGCAAGCTTGTTCCCTCAAATATCAACGTGGCCTGGTATCCAGAAAAACTGGATAGAAGTAGCAGTTAATGAGAAATGGCCCAGTCGGTTTTGAATATCAGCGAGAACAGGGTATGAGCCAACGTGAAGGGATTCTAGGGCCAGTATAGAACTAAGCAAGTCGGTATAAATAGTGCAGTTGGAGTACTGCTCAGCTTCAATATGATCCAGGGCAAGAGATATGGCATACAGTTCAGCAGTGAACACAGAAGCTGTAGAGGGGATTCTGCGCAACCACCGAACTGCAGCAAACCATAGCAGAGCCCACTGAATTTCCTGATTAGGAAGCATTTGTATAAATTGGAACGGAATAATTGTCTGAAAGATGTTCATTAAATAAATGACGGTACTTCCAATCTGGAGTATCTGCCTTTTTCAGATGACTGAAAGAAAGGTCACATTTGGGTGCTGTAATAATCCATGGTGGAATGAGCTGACCTGTGGAATCTGCAATGTTATCCAAGGACAGACCCAAGTCATCCAATTGCACCTGGATGCACAGGGCAAACGGAACAATGGCAGATCATCTGTTCTGATAAAGTACGGTCCACTGAGGAAGGAAAACACATCCCCAGGTAGGATGCTTTGGGAGTTGCAAACGGCAAAGGTGCAGAGAAGGTTCATGAGATTCAATGTATAAGCTTTGAACTGGAGAGGTGCAGAATACCCCAGTGCAGAGTAGAAATCCTTGGTGATGAATGAGGTCTAGCATCTTTAAGGCAGAGAGTCTGGCAGAGCCATAGACCATTGATCCATAGTCAAGTTTTGATCAAAGAAGAGCATGATATATCTTTAACATAGAACATTGATCCGCTCCCCATCTGGCAGAAGAGAGAACACGGATGTTCAGTGCTCTTGTGCATTTGACCCGTAGTTGCTTTAAGTGTGGTATAAAGGTCAGCTGACGATCAAAGATAAGCCCCAAGAATTTGGTCTCAGGGACCACTCACAGCAAAACTTCATTGATATGAAGTTCAGGATCAGGGTGAATACCTCGTTGGCAGCAAAAGTGCATGCAAATTGTTTGAGAGAGAGAGAAATTAAAGCCATTCACCATAGTCCACTTCAGTACCTGATTGAGTGCAGTTTGTAGTTGCTGCTCAATATATCTCATGTTCAACGACTTACATGTGATGTGAAAGTCATCGACATAGAGCCCATTCACAATAGTGAGAGGGAATTGTTCAGTGATGGCATTTATCTTTATACTGAAAAGTGTGACACTCAAAACACAGCCCTGAGGGACCCCAAGTTCCTGTACAAAAGAACAGGAAAGTGTCAAACCCACACAAACTTGGAATCTCCTGTCCATCAAATAATTTTCAGTAAACATGGGTAAATGGCCACACAACTCATATGTATGAAGGTCTTACAAAATGCCATACCTCCATGTTGTGTCATGAGCCTTCTCAATATCAAAGAATATTGATACAAGATGTTGGCATTTGAGAAAGGCTTCTCCAATTGATGTTTCATGTCGAATTAAGTGTCTGTGGTGGAGTGCTGTCGTCGGAACCCAATAATGGGTGGGTGAGATGAGATTGTGTGATTCAAGGAACCAAACAAGACGAGCATTAACCATCCTAAGATCTTACAGAGACAGCTCGTCAAAGCAACTGGACAGTAGTTTGAAGGAATCTTGGGATCTTTCTCTGGCTTAGAAAGGTGTAAAATGATAGCCTGGCACCAGGCATCAGGAAAAACATTCTCCTGCCAGATCTGGTTAAAGACAATTAGGACATCAAGAGAAGCAGGAGATAGATGGTGCAGTATATCATAGTGTACATCATCACGTCCAACAGATGTACTGCCAAACCGATGAAGGGCCATTTTCAGTTCCTCTAGTGTAAAGGGACAATTATAGTCAAAGAGACAGTCAGTTCGAAAGGAAAGAGGTGAATGCTCTGCCCGAGTCTTGATGGCCAAGAAGGTGGAGGAACAAGCAGAAGTGCTAGATACCCAGCAAAAGTTTTCAGCTAGAATATCAGCAATGCTCCGGACATCAGCCACCTCCTGACCATCAGAGAGTAAGATGGAGAGGGGGACAGAATTGTTGTGCCCACTGACCTTTCAAATCTTGTCCCTTATGACCTTGGAACTGGTGGTAGAAAATATGCTAGTTGTGAACTTAATCCAAGATTCCTTCTGGCTTTGTCATCTTACCCACCTAGCATGTGCACTGGCCTGTTGGAAAGCGACACAGTTCGAAAGTGTGGGGTATCTACAAAAAGTACCCCAGGCCCGTTTTTGAGCCTTCTGTGCTAAGTGGCTAGCAGGATTACACCACAGGATCAAGTTCTGTGAGAGCAGTGAAAGTGGACCAGTCTGCCTGATCCAGCTTCCACCAAGGCACGTGGGTAGAGTGGCATCAACCATGGCCAGTCTCTCTCAAAAGGATAGGAAAATGATCACTGCCTAGTGGATTACTGTCAACCCTCCATGAAAAATGGGAAAATAATGAAGGGAAGCAAACCAAGAGATCAATAGCAGTAAAGGACTGACTGGGTGCATGAAAATAAGTGGAAGAACCTGTATTGAAAAGAGAAAGATTGTGATCAGAGAGCATCCGCTGTACAGAGCAACCCCTCCCATCAATAACAGCACTGCCCCAGAGGGGATGATGTCCATTAAAATCCCCCAGGAGTAGAAAAAGAGATGGCAACTGTTCAACAAGAGCATCAAGGTCTGATTGATCATATGTCTCTCCAGGGGACAGATAGAGAGAACAAACAGTGATGGTATGACCCAAGGAAACATGGATGGCTATGGCCTCCAAGGGTATGTTGAGTGACAAACATAGGGTGAGCACATGCTGATCAACCAATATTGCCACCCCTCCATACACTCATCCATCACACAGCCTGTCATTTCTGTACAGAGAAAACTGCCGAATGGTGACTGTATCAGCAGGTTTTGGAAATGTTTCTTGTAAGGAAAGACATTCAGGATGGTAGGAAGCAATCAGTGTTTTGATATCATCCAGATTAGAACGTAAACCTCGACGGTTCCATTGTATCAAGGTGGCCATTTTTAATGATGGGTAGGCAAATTGGCTGGAGAACTCTTCTGTTTATGACCACATCTTTTTTCCTTACTGTCCTTAGTCAGAGGAGGTCTATCAACCTCCATGGATCCTTCCCTGGGTCAATTGGGCAGATCTTTGTTATTGGAAGGGGATTCCGATGACTGAGGATGTGAACGAATGATTGTTTTGCCTTTTGGGGTGGAAGAAAAAGATGTATCAGAAGAAATGCCTGTATTTGAAACTGAAGGATGTGGATTTTGAGATTTGTTGGAATGTATGGGAGGAACAGAGATGGGTGTGGAAGTCGAGTCATCAACCTTTTTAACCATGGAGGTCAAAAGGCTTTTTTTCATTTGTTTTGAAAACGATTATCTTGGAGTCACAGAGAGATCTGTCCGCAGTCCCACTGTAGTTGTGGACAGTGCAATTATGTCCGATGGAGTTGTGGACAGCCTCAGGATAACTGATGTTATGAGTCATTTTCAAACACTGCACCTCTTTTTCCTCCAACCATTTTGGGCAAGAACAAAAGTAGGAGAGGTGAGAACCATTGCAGTTGACGCAATGTGGGTCCATGTCACATTCATAGGCATCGTGGTCCTTGCCACCGCAATGAGCACCTGTCAGGGAACCACGACATGATGTCTTTGAGTGGCCAAACCTCTGACATTAGAAACATCGGAGAGGATTTGGAATGTATGGACGTATCCTGCAAATTAGATAACCTGCCTTGATGGTGGGAGATGCACGTGATGATGTAAATGTCAAAACAAGGGTATTTGTTGGCAGTGTAACTCTATCTTTGCAAGTGGAGATGCACCTCACTGCAGAAACTCCTTGAGTGGAGAAACCAGTGAGAACCTCTGACTCGGGAACATTCTTCAAATCCCTCTCAGCAATAACTCCTCGTGATGAATTCAAGGTAGCATGAGGGGTAGGTAACCTCAATAGGTATATCCCTAAGAAATCAAGACTGAGCTACCCAAAAGATGTTAATAGGATCTGAACAGGAGTGTTGCAAATAAACACACAGACACATGGGAAAAGTAAAAAAAAGAGGAGAGTACATATATAGAATGAGATGAGAACAGTGCTAAAGATATCCACAGCCAGAACTACTTGGTGATGAACAGGAGTGTTGCAAATAAACATACAGACACATGAGAAAAGTCAAAAAAAGAAGAGAGTACATATACAGAAAGAGATGAGAACAGTGCTAAAGATATCCACAGCCAGAACTGCTTGGTGATGAACCAAGGATTAGAAGAGGAAGAGTTTAGTAATGACAGGAGTGGTAAAACCACTGATCAATGATGTACTCAACTGAAAACAAATCCTATGAAATAAAGTAACCACTCCACATGAAAAATCATTTCCAATCAAGCAAGTCAATTTTCAAAAATTTCAAAACTTCCATAATATATCAGGATATAAGATGAATGCAATGTGAATGAGCCCAAAACAGAATGTCTAGCATGTGAAAGCAAAAGTTCCTGCAGCTTATCTCATCTGGACAACCAATATGTGAAATGATCATAGAACTGTCAAAATGAATCATAACCAAATGATTTACAAGGTATGGTTGAAAAATGGAATGTGAATGACAGATGGCAAAGATTTCCAGAACACTGATGTAGAAAATATACTCCATAAGAGACGAACCTCCCAAAGACATGAAGTTTTTTACAACACACCCAAACCCATAAGAGATATAAGTGAAGGTGTGGAAATCCTGATGGATAAGCAGAAGAAAAATGCTTATCACCTGGGAAAAAGGCAGTGCAAACCCCACAAAACTAAATGCATTTAGACTTAAGAAACATGTCTATTGAAGACAGTGCAGAGAATAAGAATGAATTTAATATTGAGTGCAAGTGCTTTTGGGGAAGTATACTGTAGATGGAATGTGTCACCCTTCTTTTGGAGAGATATTTTTGCATAATGATTATACTGTGCACAAGTACAGTTCGTGTTTCACACATCTTACATGAGAGATAGCTGAAGGTTTGTGATGTGCAAATTCTCTGAGGCAGATATGCCAGGAATAACTAATGTGTGAAGATGGGTAAGTCTTTCGTTTTAGAATTGTTCTTTCTATTGATAATTATAATTAATATGTCCAGTAGCAATATCAGAGACTTAAAAACACTTCTAAAAGGCAGAGGACATGTGTCAACATTGGTTAAACAAATAAAGCAAAGAAAAAAAAGGGCTGTGCTTTTACACCTGACTTGTCAATACCAATAGTAGGTGGGTGTTTGAAAGCAGTTGAGCAATTTGAAGTTTTTGTAATGGAACAAAAATTTTATAAATAAAAAGACAGACTACCACCAAATCTTAAGATTCTGAGAGGTGTAGAATAAAAATGTTTTCTTCTGAAATTAAGAAATTAAAACTTAAGAAAAATTAATATTAAATTATATTTTCATGCCAAACTCCCGGACATCCATTGATTAAGAAATTGAATTTTGAATGCAGTTCTGTAATAATAATAATAAAAATGGCTTGAAACATTTGTAAATGCCATTACTGATCTTTATTTTCTATTTGAAATCATGAATGATGAAATAATAATATAAAAAGAATAATGCTGTTTAAATTGGTACCCTCAGATGAAATTACATTAACATGGAATTACTTTTGAGCCCCATTACATTTACCAGAAACTTAAAAAATATTATTTATATGGGTTTGGACAATAAGTATATAGCTTTCCCAGTAAGACCAGCTCCTCCAGTAATCCATGTATCAGGAATCTCCTGAAATTAGCAAACTTTAAAAATTCTTTAGCAAAGGAAAGAAAACACTATCACATGTGATGAAGGTTAACTTGTTTCATAAAAGTAGCCTGATGCCACATAAAAGAGTGGAAAGATGTGAGCTAGTTTCAAAATAGTTAAGAGAAAGAAACTTAGCTGCCAGAGGCATTGCAAACATAGCAATATTTCAAAAACTACACTACTTAAACCTAAAATTACAATTCTATTTTTAAAACTTTTATATAAGGATAAAAAAAGTTTTTTTTATCAGTAAATGTCACAAAAAAACCTACACAAACCAACATACTTGTTAGACTTAATAAACAAACAACAAACTCTCAAAATCACACTGAGAATATTAATTTCAAATACTGGTACAAAAATATATTTCTACCTTTCATCATTCCATCATAATATTACCCCTTTCCCATATGTACAGGTAAAAGTTTCCCTGAACTTACATCTACTGATTTATTCTCTATTTACCCACTACAGATGTGCAGTTGGGATTCACAATCCCACTAGGTAAGAGATGGAAGTCGTACTCTTTCTCTCCAACAACAACGGTGTGGCCAGCATTGTTTCCTCCCTAGAACAGAAAATGATTAAACACTTAAGACTAACAGAACATGGCATTGTAACTAAACTTGCTTTGTGTGTGTGAACTGGGATGGGAGGGAGAGTAACTGAAGTAACACTCTTGATAGCTAACATACATCAGCAGCCATGCTGGCTACTGAATTTAAAACTCAATAGCAAAATTAAAACCATGGATAAAGTGCATCTCACCCTGTTGTAAAATTATTCTGATTCTTAGCTTTCACACAGATCCTGTATGAAAATATTTTCCATTTTGTGTCATATTTTATCTGTGGATATGTATTTCACACCCTTCATTTTGAATACAATGACTGGTTTTACAGATTTTCTTGGCAATAATTTCTACACACAAATTCAGTATTTGAGAATCTTGTTGGCTTTCTTTTAAAAATGAGAAATAATAATTACAAGCTAGTTGTGGGTATGATATTTACTCAAACTGTTGAAAATGATACAAATTTTGTTTTAAGCTATGTGTTCCCTCACAATTGTTTAATTTTAAACAGTTAATCATATTTGTTATACAGGAATGTGGTATGCAGATGTGTGCATGCATGTCTTTAGTTGGTAAAAGATTCCAAATTGAGGTTCCTGAAGAACTTAACATTTTATTATTTAACATTGGTCAAAGAATGTAGCTCAGCTCAGTTACTTAGATGTTGATTAGATGAAATATTTCATTTTGAAGTCAGTAAAACATCAGTGTGAAATTTTAAACACAGAATACCACTAAATAGGCTACAAAAGGTACAAAAAATATGCTTTCACAAGAATATTGATATTTGTGAGCACTATCAGAAAGGAAATTCAACATACTTGAGATTACCACAGGAATATTATTTGGTCTGACTTGTCAGGGTGATTTACCAGTCAAATTAAATTCTTTTCACATTGTAGGTGAAGGGTGATCCATGTTTTTGAAAGATCAATGATAACTGCAAAACTTTTGTGGAACTTAAGAGGGATTTTGGGAAGTTTCACACAAGAAAGGGGAGTTCATGTAAATTTGGCTTCCTGCCAAATAAGCAAAAGTAAGTTGATAAACAATTCATAGATGTTGGTGTAGACCTTAGCTAAACCATTTTTAGGATTTTCAATTGTACTATATATGGAGTATTTAACTGTTATGTAAAGCAGAATAAATGATGAGCTACTTAAGCCTTGCAATGAATAGTATACTACACAGGATCTGAAAAGGATAACTTACAGATCAAATTATATATTGTACCACACAACAACTTGAGGACATTAAACTAAATACCGTACTGCATAGGCAGCACTTACAAAGGCAGCAGTTTATGTGCCAAACTAAATAATGTACTGTATAGAATTTTAGGATAAGAGCATCTTCTGGGTCTCAAAGCTGAGAATATATATATTTTTAACTTAATAAACATTCAGAATACAATAAAGTAACTTTACCACTAGAAATCCTTTCTTTGTAAATATTAAGATGCAATTACATACACCAGAAACCATTTCATTATAATCATTACATAGTGTATCCACAACATCAGAAACCTTTTCATAACAACAAGAATGCAACAGTGTATCCAAAGCAAAAGAAACCCTTTTATTATAATTATTAGGATACAATAATGTGTCTATACAACCAAAAACATTTTCACTATAATTAAGATGCAATAATGTATTATAAAATCTTATAATTATTAGCTTTGTTCAAATGTTCTACATATAACTACTAATTTTAGATAAAACCTAAGGTCAATGACAATTTTTAATTTATCACACAGTTATCATATGAAATATAAACTTCATATTGTAAGGCTTAACATTTCTGATGTCAGCAGCAAACAGAGCAAAACTTGGCAAAATTGCATGTGACCACACCCAGGTGGCACACTGCCCAGATAGCAGGTGCTAACAATATTTTTATATTGTTAAAAAGTTCTTGAAGCTAACTCAAAAAATACTTTTAGCAACATGTCTTCTGACATTCTTTATTGTGAGGCTTCAAACAAAGATGAAAAGAAACTATCACAAGAATAGTAAACTCTTTCTTGCCAATGCTGCATACATTGCCAAAACTGTTCAGACATCTGGCTTCTCTTACAAAAGTTGATTTGGAGCATAGCACCACTTTCCCAATTAATTTTTTACATCTGGTTCTTAGGTGGCTTAGAACACAAAGTGAGTTATGTTTCATTCCTAATTAAACTTCATTTATCTTTAAACTCCTCTGTACTGATACTTTATCAAAGTTGTTAGAACTTTTAAAAATTTCAGTTTTAGATTTCCAGTGTTATTTTCCTTGAGTCTGTGTGTACTATTGTGACACAAACAGATTAATTTGTCAGATAAACAGCAAAGAACCAAAAACTATATCAACTTTAACATCTCTAATTGCATCTCCTTGTTGCCATAAAAATCTTTAAACATACAGGTAATTCAGTCAATCACCTTGCTCTAAGCATTAATTACAATACAAATAATAAATAGACTACTTCAAGTTGGATCTGTAATAACTTCAACACATACAAAAATAGTCTATTATTTGTATTGTAATAATAATGTATCACAGCAGGCTAGCATGTTGTATTATTTGGCAAAAGGCCTTGTACAAGGTAAATGTAGAGTGGTTGACATAACATACTTTTTGCTTCTACTCTTAAGTTCTTACGGACTACAAACGTAAAATAATTGAAATTAGGATCCAGATGAGTAATGCTATAAAAACAGTTAGTCAAAATAACTGTTAATGATTATTACTGTGTTTTTATTATTCCATCTCTCCCTCTCCAATTACTCAAAATATTGGCACTGTGGTTTCTAATTATCATTTCTTACTAATTCAAAGTTCAACTTATTTTGTGTCACAAACATGATAAACTAAAACAAAAAGGGAGATATTATTATTCCAGCTATATATATCTGATATGATTGTGAAAATAATCAATTAGTTGAACAAAATAAACAAATGAACCTGATAATTCACTACTTACATGATTTTACTACTAGCTCAGCTATATATCTGAAAGTTATAGATTTTACATGCCTTTAATTTGGTATTGTCAATGCTTTCTGAAGATCCAATTATACATTTGTATATATTATATATAAACAGTAACCTTTTGATTATCAAAAGAGCAGCGAGACAAATTTTTTGCCTAATAAAACTATATTTACCATACAATAAAATTTTAAACTGTTATATGAATTTGCAAAATATCTTTTGTCAAACTTTGAAAGATTCTTCCTACCACTGATGTACAACTAATTAGCTCATAATTACATGTACTTGGACATTTTTTCATCTCCCTTAAAAACTCAAGTAACATTAGTCAACTTTCATTTTCATTCCTTTGGTTCCCACTCACTAGTTACTGACTTCCTTAAATATTCATCAGAGACCCTAATCTAACCATTCCATTTCTCTTACCCTTAATATATTTGAATAAATCTTTAATGTAATTTTTAATCTTTACATATTTAGCCAACCTAGCCCAACCTTGTTTCATCAACTCTTTTACTGTTTTCTCAACTTAAATATTATTTGGATTAGGTATGGTTTTCAAGTTACAGTCACATAATGATAATTTCTTTTATTAATTTACACAGATTTCTTACTGAATAAGGAAAATATTTCCAAAGTTCTGTACATCCAATGAAAAATAAGTTAATTACAGTACCGAGTTCATAAATAATATAAAGGTAAACTGAAATTTAGACATTTCTTTTTACTAAAGTCTTTTTGCAGGTTTAATTTGATATTATAAAAATAAGATTAATGACTTAGAGAAAATTCCAGAAACTGATTTGTTAGACTAAGTATTTTTAATGTTCCCACAAATAGCAAGCAACAATTTTAATGGTGAAGTGATGTATCACTAAAATTTACAAAATGTGTAAATGATTATGGCCGAATTCTGAAAAGTCAGTCATTTCTTACATCAATGTTTGACCTTTTTTTCTTCATAACTAAATTTTGAAGGAGTCCAGTGATATGCCCAAAACTTAACAATAACCAGAGCTCATGTTAGTTCCATTAAACAGTATCAGTGTTGGTAAATATCACTTATCAATATTGTGTGTTTGTGTGTTTTCTTATAGCAAAGCCACATTGGGTTATCTGCTGAGCCCACAGAGGGGAATCAAACCCCTGATTTTAGCATTATAAATTTGGAGACATACTGCTGTACTAGCGGAGGGCACCTTACCAATATTAACCTTACTACTACAGCAATAGTAATAAAGCTAATTGTAATATTGACTATAATATTTCAATTTCCTTTCAGTGCTTGTTTCATATATTTATTCTTATGTTACTTGTATTGTTTTCTTTCTTTAGTTTTGTTCTATTAGTATTATCTCTATGTATCTACTGAAAACAAAGTATCACAATTATATACGTCTTAAATATAATTACACACCATTTGTAACTTTCAATTCCACTAACACAATAATTCAGTACAGACAGTAAAATATGGTTAAACCATGAAAATCGAACCAAGTAATGCTGAAAGTCATAGCAATAAACAACAGGATCAACTTTAAATAATTAAAAATTTAGTTTTTACCTGACAACGACACACAATATCTGCGTTAAAAGCAAGTAAATCAACAACTTTTCCTTTGCCTTCGTCACCCCATTGTGCGCCTAATATTACTGTTACCGGTTTAAATTCTGTTTTGCGTCGTTTCATGATAGGATCAGCATGCATTTCTCCGTTTATCTCACCGTTCTGGACAGTAGCCATCTTCTTCTGTACCGCGCTAACGCAAAGAAAGATACTTAATCCTGTGACCAGATCTAAATCAAAATAGCTTCAAACATAAGGCACCAGATGCCACTGAGTTCTAGCTTTTAACCAAAAGTCCCGAATAAATAAAGGCCAAGTTTAAATAAAACACGACGAAAATTATAAAAACATATTTAAAAGTATTCATCTTTATAATAAATTCATAATAAAGAACTAATATTTGACTTACATACTTATATTATAACATAACTTAATGTTTAAGGGCAACAATGAACGTATCGGTACATTTCGGGTGTTTCATTCTCTAAACTAAACTATTAAATAAATAAACAATTTTTTATGCCAGCCCTTATCATTCATATAGTTATCAAGCTTTATCTTGAACTCGCTTAAATTTATTGCCTTCACAACGTCTGAAGGCAACCTATTCTAGAGGCTAATAACTCTGATAGTAAAATAAAACTATCTCAGCTGAAGACGGGCCTGGCATGGCCAAGCGCGTTAAGGCGTGCGACTCGTAATCTGAGGGTCGCGGGTTCGCATCCCCGTCGCGCCAAACATGCTCGCCCTCCAAGCCGTGGGGGCGTTATAATGTTACGGTCAATTCGTTGGTAAAAGAGTAGCCCAAGAGTTGGCGGAGGGTGGTAATGACTAGCTGCCTTCCCTGCTAAATTAGGGACAGCTAGAACAGATAGCCCTCGAGTAGTTTTTTTGCGAAATTCCAAAACAAACAAACAAACAAATAGCTGAAGATTTTTCCGCATTCTCTTATTATTCTCGCAGTTAAGTATGAAAAAAGATGCACCTATACTTTTAATTCCCTTTACAACGTTAAGCATCTTAATGAGATTTATTACATTTAAAACACACCTGCCAGTTTGTTAGCCCTGCTCACTAAACGTTCTAAATCCTTTTATAAAGCAGAATTCTCTTCATAGCCAATAGTTGCAACACCCAAGCATTATCAAATTTAAGTAATTTATAAATATAAAATAACTATGTTTTTAATTTACCTAATATTAAACAACAAAAGAACGTCATAACCGCCAGTAATAACAATTATCTAAGCATGCACCAGATAACACTCTTAGTAACAATATTGAGGTGAATTTTGAAAGGCTCGTTTCTTTGTTTTTTGAATTTCATGCAAAGGTACACGAGGGTTATCTGCACTAGCTGTCCTTAATTTAGCAGTGTAAGACTAGAAGGAAGGCAGCTAATCATTACCACCCATCGCCAACTGTTGAACTATTCTTTACCAATGAATAATGTGATTGACTGTCACATCATAATGCTCCAACGGTTGAAAGGGCGAACATGCTTGGTGTGACGAGGATTCGATCTGGCGATCCTCAAATTGTGAGTTAAGCGCCTTAACTACCTAGTCATGCCGGGCCTTTAAAAAAGGAATTATCTAAATTAGTAAACTTGTCATTATGACAATATTCACATTCTTCTTTTTACCAAGTATCCCGCTGGAACAGCCGTAACTCTACGGATTTACAATGCTAAAACCAGGAGTTCGATTCTCCTTGGCGGATTCAGCAGATAGCTTGATGTGGTTGTTTGCTACAAGAAAACACACACACACACACACACTCTTTTCATCAAATGTAAAACTGGAAATATAATGAATGACTAAAATTTAAGTTCATTGTATTTTAGTTCTGCGGACATTTCTCTCGAGTTTGTTAAAAATGTTTCTTTTGTTTTTATTTTCACGCAAAGCTACTCGAAGACTATCTGCTTTAGCTGTCCTAATTTTAAAATGACAGACGAGAGGAAGGACAGCTAGTCACTGTCTCCCACCACCAACTCTCAGGCTACTCTTTAACAACAAACAGTTGAATTAACCATTACATTATTACCATTAAAAGGAAAAAGATGTTTGGGAATGGAACTCGAACTCGCGTCATTCATATTGAAAGTCGAGCGTTCTAATCTCTCTTTGCACAGAGTGGGAGTTGTAGACCCAATCATAATCCAGTAGAAGTTACTGTCTTTTAGCTTAAGCAAGTACAGATGCTATGTTTTCTTTTTGTTTGTTGATAGTAATGACTATGTTCATTTTATTAAACATGTTCATCCTCATTATATCTTATACACAAGAAAAGTCAATTGGTTGTTGTTTTTTTCAAATACAAATTACACCACAAATTTTCTGGTTTTATTCATCTGCTCTTATTAGAGGGTATAATAATACGATACTTATAAGAAGTGCTTAAAATGAGGGAGAATACATCATATTTCTTTCAAGGAAGGTCCGAAACGATTCCACTACCTTTTAATTAATGAATTGTAAGTTTTTCAGAAAATAAAGGTTCAGTAGACAATGCAATAAATATTTAATGCAACAAAGGAGTGGGGGAGAAAACAGCATATTTATTCTTGATATATCGCGTAAGAGCAAGGCAGGAATGAAAAAAAAGCGGTACAAGGAAGGATGAAGCAAGTGAACCCTCTTTCTACTGGCTCTGTCAGTGTAACTGAGTCTGTAACTACTTTTCTATACCATAACTTCTAATCGTACTCACCTGTTTATTGTCTTGTTGCCATTTAAACTATGTCTAACTAATAATACTGTCATACAAGTTGTAAATCACTCGGGACCGTACAGTTCACGTTACCATATTTAATTACACTGACCAACAGAAACAAAAATTTTCTCTGTTACTAGTAAATATACAATCGTTTCTGAATAATTTGGCATTGCAGATTCTAAAAATCACAATGCTCTTACAGATAACCTCTAGTTTTCGAGTTCTGACAGATTTATTTGAAATATTCTCATATATAGTGAGAAGTTTTCCTTTAATAACTTTATTCATTTATTGAAAATTGCATTTACGAGTGTATAATCTACATGCTTTTATAAGTTTCTTTCATATACACAGCATGAGCAACAGAAATCGGTGACTTAGTGTTCCTATTGTGCGAAATACAGCTTTCAGACTTACTTTAGATGAGTTGACAAAAAGTATACATTCTTGAGGATGCTATTCAGTACCTAATTCTTCCATCAGTGCATGAACATTCATACAGAAACATAAAAGTATCGTGCATGCTGTAGTGAAAAGCAAAACTTTGATGACAACTATAGTAAACTGAAACTCTTCTTTACAGACCTAATAAATTCCACTGCTGTAAGCAAGAGCTAAGAAATTCTTCATGTTGATTTGATAGAGTTAAGTCCAAATCAGATCATTTAGCTCTTCTTCTGTATAAGATTGGCAGTTTATATTGAAGTACATCAGGAAGAGAACTACTAGATGAATAGGATGAAGAGATACCTTTCTTCCCAACAAGCTAACTCTTCTGTTTCCTAATTTGCTGGTGTATATGGCACTGGAAAATCATCCCCATATGGTACTGGTTTCTTTGTAAATGCAATATCTCTATGTGTAATGAATTGTTTAGTTTTGGCTAAATATCCAGAAACAGTGGTTATGCCAAAATGACACTAAATTATATAATTTTTAGGCTCATGCCATATTTAGGGAACTGGAAATAGCATACTTGCTCTCTTCTTTTTAGCCACTGTGTCAAGCCAGATGTGCAACTGTATAACATATACATGGAGCCCACTGTTTTTCTTGGTCACCAATTTTACACCCAAAATAGAGGTTTGAGCTACCTTTAACTTATGTGTGATGTTCTTTCTTCATGAAACTGTAGTATATTTTCCACAGATGTAACAGAAACTGTTTGAAAGATTTTTGCACTTTCAATCTTTACCTGAACTGAAGGCAGTCACTATTTTCGTACAATTTTCTAAAAATACAATAATTATGTTTACAGAAATAGAGTTTAAATTATTTTAGAAACCAAAGTTTTGCAGGATTTGATTATACCATGAATATGATACGAGGAAGAAGAGTGGACTTTGTTTTGACTGTGCACAAAGCAAGGCAAAGTGATCAACTTAGTGAGTGAGGGGAACTGAGAGAGAGAAGCCCCTGAATCTGCTACTTTCATGCTCAATCAATGAACTACTCGAATGTTATAGCAAACTGAAAATGTGAGGGTTTCATGATTTCCAGGCAGAGAAGGTGGAAGTGAAGTAAAAGGGGTGCAATTTCCTACAATTCTATTGAGAACAAATATCATATATGAGCAATCTATTTGGAATATTACACAAAAACAGTATATTCGATGTTTGAAGTTATAAAAAATGTATGGCTTTTACCCATAGTGTAAAGTTAATTTCACAGCATAAACTTATTGTACTAAGTTTATTGCATGGTCTTTCACATAATACTGATGAAATATTGTAATCTCAAAATATAGAAGTGATGTATAAATTCTGGCTACATTTTTCAAATTAGTCTGTCAAACTACTCGTAATTACTTAAGTTTTTCCATGTAGCAATTCTTTTTTTTTCAGTTTTGAGTAACACCCAAACACTTTATAAGTAATTCTAATGCCATTATTCTGTAACATCAATCATCATGTTAACAGAGTTAAAAGAAGTATCTATGAAAAACATTAGTTAGGACAACTGTCTATTCATATGCAAATACTAAGTGTTTGAAGGCTTAAATAAGTGTTGTTGGAAGTATTAGTTTCAAGTCTCTTTGCTTTGTTTTAATTATATGCCCTCAAGTTAGTGCCTGTGTGCTTCATTCACTCACTACATCCTCACTTCAAATAAATACCTCGTGTAACAGCAGTTAGTGTTAGTCGATCTCCAATGGCTACACTGAGAGAATCCACTCGGTCTGTCTGCAAATCAGCTCATGACAACGTTACACATTGTCCTGCTAGTGGGAATTTCAAAAGACAGCATCGTCATAATTAGTTAGTCAAGTGAAAACCTTTGGAAGTACTTGCATTTCTTGAGAATACATGTTATAGGTGGAGATGGTTTTGAGTACATGTTACTTAATCAGTACTTACTTCATTGATGTAACCATGCATTTCAATCTATTTCAGCCTACATGCTCAGCTGAACTTTTGATTGATGGAATTCATTGAAGTTATACTGGAATCTGGATTTTTATATGAAGGATCAAATTATGAATGCACCTGCCTATCTTTGTTTTTTCATTCCCTGTTTATAAGCATTTTCCAGTTGATCACAGTAAAGATGTCAATTGAAAATGTCCACCTTCTCCATCATTCAATTAACAAAACAGATGTCAGATGATGAGTTTTAACAAAGGTGATGGGCAGTCAGGAGATTGTCTACTCTTGAACTTCATTGTAAAAAGCTGTATTGCCACTTCCCAGTATAGTCCACAGAAACACACACATATATATTGTAAAGTTATTATTTTTTTTTTATGTGCATGTACATGATTATTTTGATAATGATTTGCCTTTTGTTAATGTAAAATATTTTAATCTTTTTTCTCATATATATATATATATATATATGCAGGGGCATAGATTTTTCAAATAGTTTAGAGAAATGTATTAATAAGGAAATAGGTCTATAATTCGTAAAATCAGAAATATTACCAGATTTATAAATAGGAATGACCAATGATAACTTTAAAGCATTAGGAAACTTCCCTTGAGTAAAAGATAAATTAATTAAAAAAGTCAAAATTGGTGCAAAAGATTCAATTCTGTTTAATAGTTTTAGCATTCTTAAACAGGTTATGATAATAAGTCCATTTAGTCTTACGGGTCAAGCTAACAACATAATTCCTTAAACACTTAAATCTAATCTTTAGATAAATATCATCAGGAAATTGATGTACTTTCTTTTTAACTTATCTCTTTTAATCATTAACAAAACCAATTCACTGGTAATCCATGGCTTAATTTTTTCTAAACTTTCGTGACACAGAAACAGTAGTAGTACAACTTTGAATACAATCAGTTAACACTTCAGCAAAATTATCATAAGCAACATTAACATCAGAACAATTCATAACACAGGACCAATCTGAAAAATTCAAACAAGAACTCAATTCATTAAACTTAATCTTTTGAACATTTGAGACATGTTCTAGATCCGATAAAATGTCTATACATAAAACAATTGGAAAATGATCGGTCAAAAAACTCTCAACAATATAAGAATAACAATTTTTAATAGTATTTCCACTAATTAAAAAATGATCAATACAAGAATTAGTAACATTGGTTATCCGTGTAGGAGAAGAAATAATAATACGAAGATTGTTCTCAGACAAAAACTTAAAATATGCATTTTATAACAAACATCATCAAATGCCAAAACATCTATATTAAAATCACCAACAAGTATATTAATATCATATTTGTATAAATTCAATTCTAATGAAAGCTCATCAATAAATTTCAATACAGGCAATCTAGGAGATCGATAAACAACAAAGAGATTAAATTTCTTATTTTGAATCATACAAAATAAAATTAAAGCATCAGACTTAATGTACTGCACTTCTTTTATCATAGTCAGTATCTCAAATTTAACAAAAACTGCCACTCCACTAGCCTTATTTAGACCAGAAGATGAAGAATAAAAGGAGTAACCTGGAATCGAAAAGGAAACAAATCCATCCTCAACAAACCAAGTTTCAGAAAAAGCTATTATATGAAATTTAACAACGCTTGATTGTAAAAAACAAGAAATTGGTCAAAATTTTGAGTAAGACTTCGAATATTAACATGTATTAAATTTAAATGACCAACAGAAAAAACATTTGGTAAATCAGAAAGAGAAGACAAAGTTGGTGTAACACCAACAATATCATCAAAATCATCAGCCATTGCAGTATTTATAAATTATTAAGATCAATCAAGCAACGTAAAACAATGGGCTGAGTAGTTTCTGATTTCTAATAAGAATATTACCATTCGATACCCAAAGAAATTTATAGCCAAGATCTTTCTGTTTTCGTTTTGCTTGCATGAAAATATCCGATAATATGGAGAGATGTTCGTTAACATAAACTGGATAAGATTCATTACAGACCTTAATATCATTAGTATTAAGAGAGCGAAATTTAGTTTTCTTAAGTTTAAGCAGATCAAATTTAATTTGCTTTACGACAAAACTTAACAACAATCTGTCTCGGACTCTTATTTTCAGTTGTTTTCTTTCCTATACGATGAACAGTGTCAATATCTGTAGGAGCACAGTCAACCCCAAAAGTAGTTGTAATCTTCTCAACAACTTCTTGCAAATTCTCATCAGGCTTCTCTGGAATACCTCCAATCAAAACATTATAGTTATAAGAATATTGTTCCGCTTCACACATCTTCCTCCGAAACTTGCCATCTCCTTCCACAATTCTTCATTTTCATGCTTTAATGTTTTATTTTCCTGTTTACACTCCTTAACTTCAGCTCTCAAAGTTGTGATATCCTCACTCATAGTTTCTACCTTCTCTGAATAATATTGAAAGGAAGTCACTAATTCTTCGACCTTTACTTTAATTAAGTGAAAGTCATCAAGTCTTGACAAAATTTCAGTAACTTTTGTCTTAAGCCACTTCATATCTGCCTCCCCATATTTAAATCAAGCTCACTATTCTCAACAAGATTAACTGTCTCCCCTCTAACGAAATGGACACAGTCCTTCTTAATGGAGTTTCACTATTTAGGCTTAACTTTCTTTTTCTCATACAAAAATTTTGACACTCACCAGAGCAATGAAGGGCTTTATCACCAACTTTAATATAAACTTTTGCAACCACTTGTGTGGACTGTTCAATTTGCAAACTGGTAATCTTTAATTATGTGAACCTGAAAGCTGTAAACATGCAGTCACAGAGTAATCTTGTTGCCAAGATACTTGCATGTATACTTAGGCCAACTGACTGATACTTATGAACTATCGCTTAGATCAAAAAGCTTAGAAGCACGCCTATATTAAGGATGTACATTTTGGCTACTGAAAAAGCCTACATCTAGGCCTAATTATGTAATTCGATTGGTAAGAACACAAAAATCACAAGAACAAACACACAATTTGTAGGCCTGTGATGCAATAAAACAATTCAACAGACCAAACTGTAGGGGGGATGACTGCATGCACCATACCCCCCACCTAAAATGAAGGGGGGATGTATACCCCATCCCCCCAGGATCTACACCCCTGTATATATGCAAAGTATTTTGAGATCATTATTTCATAGTTTTTTTTAAAAAGTATGTGATAAATCCCTGTTAAAGGTATATTTATCTTTATAAGTATATACCTGTGATATGCATTCCTTTTGTTAGATTTCCTCACCTTTTTTGTACTTCATATCATTCACTATTTCATTGTCTTTTGTCTGTTTTGATCTTATTTTCATTAATGTTAGAAATTTTTATGCCATATGTGACTTATGTGAATGTTTTAGGAGTAAGAAAAAGTTAACATTTCTTCACCACGTCTTAAATTTAAAGATAATAGGTTTTAATGTTAATTTTAATCGTCGACCTGAGGACAGACTTGAAAGAGATAGGAGTGATATTGTTCCTTACCTTCTATAACAACACAGGCACTTATTCCAAATTATTAATTATTTAGTTTCTAAATTCTCGTGGTGAGAACACTTGGTTAAGGATATCTAGCATTATCTTGTTCTAGGCACTTAAACCCTTGGTTCTTTTAGATTATGCCCAATGTTCACAAGAATATATCAGTGCTATATCTTGAGCCTGGGTTGAACTAGTTAAAATTGGAATATCCTTTACTGGCTGCTCTATGATATCCACTAAAACTGATAGCTGCCCAATTCTGTCAAGTAACAGAGGTCACAAGGTAATGCCATCTACTGGACAGATAAAGCTGACGAGCTATCCACTGATCCAGTAGAAGTAATTATTTACCAATCTGTGCAGGTTGCTAACTGCTCTTATATTTTGTTTAAATAAATATTGTTTCTGCTATTATTTAAATGCATGTTGTCTATTTTTCACACAAATTGAATCAAGTTATTAAAAGTAGAAAACTCACCTAATTTTCAATCTAATATGCTGTTATTTGAAGGTTTACACCTCTTATAGTTGTCAGAAAATCAGTTTTACCTGAAAATACCATAAAATCTTTCTTTTAAACAATAAATACCAAAATTTAATAGTTTTAATACGTTATACCTTTCAGTGGATTATTTTGGATTACTTGATACAAAATAGCTGAAAAGCCAATCCAAATAATGAATTTTTTTCCAGTGTGTGAATAACGTTAATTTGTAAGCCTAAATTTGAATATGATGGTTCAAATAGTGTTTTACAAAATTTCCAAAAACAAACATATGCCCAGCTCATAAATACAAAACTCTACGACTCAGTAACTTGCTGCTACAATCATTCTTGTACTTTTATTTCTACATAATACACAAAATTTCTATATCCTTAGATTAAATGAAATTTCTTAATATTACATGGTGCTCCCTCCAACAAGCATTTAGGTTAAAATACTAAAAATATAGACTATAGCACTGATCCTGCCTCTAAATTCTGAAGTTTTTAGAACAATCCTAATTTGCGAACAAAGCAGCACATTAGGATGTTCATTCACAAAATCTTTTTGGTTTTATTTTCAGCATGTTATGGTATGCATATTCAATGACCTCTTGTACTTTATCATGTGCTGTTCTGTCACCATAAAAGTTCTCCATAAGTGGTTTTTTTAGCCAGCTCACTGACGTTGGAAACATTCTGAAAGTGCTCTGATGAGAAATTCTTGACATTTTCTCCAAATATAGTACTTTCAAAGACTGTCAATACGTACTACTTCTTGATTCTGTAAATCACATCAGTGGTTCTTTTTTCTAACAAAAAATAATCATTCTCAACACATGCTTAACTTTGAAGTTTATCCTTTTTATGATGGGTATTTCCAACCACAGCATATTATTTCAGTAAAATCCAGTCTTATCAGCTTTATTATAGCAATTTTTCATTTTATCATCATTACCTGATTTAACTCTTTACTGGACAAATATATGATATCAATTAATTTATCTAGCCAGTGGCTCTGTAGTTCCTTCACTCATAAGTAGTAGTGAAAGGTCTTGATTCCATGTTTTCTACAGTTCATCTACATAAATGGATAACTAATTTAAAAGTGTAATGTTGCATTTCCCTACTATGCAAAAAGAAGATGGGCAAAAGGATGTTGTCTGAGTCTATTTCCAAGGATCAGGCACATTTACACAAAGTTTATTCAAAGTTCCACTCTTGAATTCATTGACAAGTTTCCTTGCTAATTTCTATTTTCTGGCTATTTGGTTAAATAGTTTATTACAACCACGATGTATTTATTTCAACTGTTAATCTGTGAAAAAGGACCAAGTACACTAACAGCAGCTCTCTCTTGTGATAATTGAACACATTGTTGCTGTAGCTTTCCATGCTGTTCCTCCTCACAACATAGTTAACAATTTAAACCTATTCATATCCTGTAGCCCACTTTAGGTTGATCATCTTTACTCTCTGGCCCTCTATCTTTTCACAGTGTTTACATTCTTTGTTAACACACAGTTTCCACAATAATGCATTAGCATTTACATGGTTCCAAGGTGGTGCACAATGTTAAAGTTGTATTTCTTCTTTTTGCAAAAACTCACCAGCCACTTCAGCATTGTAGGATCTGTTCACAGTGTAAAGATGGTGATGAAAATGGCTGAATACTCAAAAAACACTTAGTAGCTCTTTCCAAGTGGTAAAATACCCTCTTTTTACCAGATTGGTTCCCATGCTATAAGGCTCTTTGTGAACTTGACGATGACTGTTAGTGAACATGTTTATTTCTAACAGCTTCAGCAACTAACTCAAAATATAAACAGAGACATTAAGTGTATGAAACAATTAAAGTTTATACTTTTATTTGTTCATGTCTTTGTACTAATTTATTTCACTGCTACCAGATTATTTATTCTCTGACAGAATAATACTTTTGGCATTATCATTATCTGTGGAATTTATAGCTAATTTGGTGATCAAATATTCAACTTTTCCAAAAGTAGATTAATTTATGCAAGTATTTGTAGAACAAGTTATTCAACAGAAATGGGATATAAATTATCAAATTAACAAGTATGTAGCTTTCCTCTAACTTATTTAACCCTCAAACAGCGGGAATGCTGTGGGTAGCAGCATCAATTGATGATGGCTGCCATTTAAGGGTTAATAAAAGAAAAAATAATGGAAAACTGTATAATCAGCTAAGGTTGATAATATATTTCTCTTTTAGAGCATGAATTTCCATGTCCCATGACTGTCGTCTAACATTTGATTAGAAGATCACTGGAGCCATCTGCTGAGAAATATTTATTTTCTTTCTTACACTTAGTATTCTCATGTCTTTTCCACCTAAACTGACTACAAACATATATAAATCTTTTATTCTGTAATTCATAAAAAATTCATGTAGTGTCATCAACTACAGGCTGAAAAGCAATAGAATATAATAAAAAAACTAAAAGTTGTGGTGTTTTTAAGTTTCGATTATTTGTGCAAAAGCACCATCTTTTACTATATTTATGAAGTACTAACATTCTGTATTACAGATAAGTTTTTATTCTATATATTTCTAGAATGCACTTTTTCTATTGTAAGGCAAACCCTGGAAATTTAGTATTTTTTGGGCACTATCTTACCAGTACATCTTCTATTTCTATTTTGAAAATGTAGAAAGTTAACATTTTTCTAAACTAAAAATATATTTCTGATATTTACATCCTCTCAAAAATAGCTTTTCTTGATTAGTACTGCCCTGTATCTGTTCAAATTTTCAATACCTGCCACTAGCCTTCCACTTCCCACTTCTGCATATTCATGTGTAAATAATTATGCAGCAGTTCTTCACATGTTTCTTTACCTGAAGATGACCAAAGAAAGTCAAAACATTGTTCTCTGCTTTATTAGTAAAAGTGTTAATACCCATACTAGCTGTCCTGAGATACGTTTTTACTTCAAGTGAGTTTCTCATCATCACAAAATACATGGGAGTCTCTGGAAGTGTACATCAGTTCCACAGTGGCAGATGATCATCTACCTCTTTACCTCAAAATAAGAAATGGTAAGGAAAACAAGCTTCTGTACCATAACTCATTTTGTAGGTTTGATAAATGCCCTATTTGATATCATATTTTAAAAAGTAGAGCCATTGTGTTGACAGGTTCAATCAACAAACACCCAGCAGCATCTGAAATTTTACATCAGGTCTGTGGTAGGAAGAGTCTGAATGCCATGGAGCATCAGAGATGGGTGGCAATTCCTGTCTGCTTTACTCATGGGTATCCATAAGTGTATGGTCTGGAATGAACATATTTCTGAAGCAATAGGACACTAGAGAGAACTACCAGTAGTCCTATGGAACACCCCATCTCTATGATGTGTATAATGTAATCCTGCAACGTAACTGTTTCAGCATAGATAACAACTGAATGGAGACATGCAACCACATCTGGTGGCATTTGAAATTGTACATTTTCTCACTTAAGGAATAGCTACAATGTAAATGAAATCATGCATGGTCATAAGATGAGCAGTGCAGATTTCCAAAGAAAATAAAAGTATATCTGGTCAGGCACCACTCACCATAAAGTGGATCTACAATATACTAGCAAAGAAGATCCTGTAAATAAAGAAATAACAAAAGCATGGTAAAGAAAAATTAAGTCTGTAATATAACAAAAACTGTTAATCAATTTGTAAGCAAAATTGAGCATGTCTGTACAGTATTATGCGCCAATTGAGAAGTTATTAACAAGTATAAGTGTGGAAAAGGCACTGGTTATAATAGGGGTTGTATTGTGCTCTTACTGGTGGAGTATTGCAACATAATCACTTACATATGAATACACAGAAGCAGACAGTGGAAGGCTAGTGGCATGCTTTGAAAATTTATGTTGACAGTGAGCAATGCTAATCAAAAAAACCTATTTTGTGAAAGGAGGTAAGATAAGATATCGGAATACTAATTATGTCTAGTATTCACACTCGGAAATATACTGTAAATGATAAATCTTGCAAACAGTGGCAAGCTTCCAAAATTAACAGATGAGTATTGAAATATAAGTGTCAAAAAAATGATGTATTCTTTTTTGAGTGGTCTCTTCCTCATAGGAACTCTTGATAAAGAACATAATACTCTTTGAAAACAGTCAACTTTAATAGCACAAATACACGAGTTGTGCAAACAAGTGAAAGTATATAGTTTTCATATCAATACTGATCAGTGGACTGTATTTATTAATTTAGTATTTATAAAAATACACATACAGCACTAGTCACATGTTAAGACACTGAATTATTCAGTAGTTAAACAAATACACAACCTTCAAAAATTAAAACAAATAAAAATTGCTTCAAAGCATTTCCTATGTACTTATTTTCTCCAAAGCCTGTATTTGTATTATAATTCAAAAATCTTTTTTTGAGCTACAATTATTTTTCTACATTCACAAGACAGAAATACTTAAAAATACCACAAACACATAACAAATTAAGTGCAAAAAATCTCCAATTCAAATGTGTACACTTTAAAATTGAGTTGGGCAGTTTAATTTCAATATTGGATGGTTCAAAATATTCAAGTTATTTTATACTTTATGAGTTTGGATAAGTTCTATCTTCTTGTAAATAAAAATAGCAACCAAAATACTAGAATGCCAGGCAACTGACTTTGTTTATTATTCCCAGTTGATAAGAATGGATAGAAAAAATCATGAGGTAGCCTTGCTTCTAAAACAGGTGGATGGACATAATATGGTGAAGATTGTTCTGAAACATCTACAAACATGACTGAAGTGGTCACTCTCACTACTTGAGTCCATTCTTCTGTCACAGAAGAGCAGTAAACTCCAAAACAATGAATCTTCACTTCTTTAGGTTCAGTGAATTTAAACAAAACACCAATGATTATAGATTGAGGACTAGCTATAGATCCTGCATTTGCAAACAATACATAAATGTTAAGTCCAAGCACAACCTTTGGACACACACCATCTGGTGTTAATTCCAAAATTTCTTCTGTCGGTTTACCTTCCTCTTGTATTTTTAACCAATCATTAATATCATGTCTATCAGAGTTACCAAATTTGCCAACATACTCTGGAGGGTTGTCTCCTACCAAGGCAAGCATAACCATTTTCTGGATGTACTGACAGCCCTTAGTCCTTAGAGCAGTGCTATTTAGGTGAAGGACACACCCAGAATGCAAGTCTTCAGCAAACTGTATCGGTAACTGACTTTGGATAGAGTCACATCTGCTATCTGCAGAACTTCTTAAAATGGTCAACCAATTATTTCTGTCACTGTCCAGCAAAATCACAGGATAAGATAAACCATGAGCATCTAAAACAGTATCCAAGTGGCCAGCTAGGACTGGCTCACCTACAATATAACCTGGATTTCCACTTCGTTTAAATGTTACATTACTGTTTGTTTCCCACAGAAATTTAACTTCCAACTTCTGTGATACAGAGTTTTCTGTGTCTCCTACTTCTACAGAGGCCATTTCAAAGCTTACACTTGCATTGCTTATCCCATGTATACCATTATGTACAATATTAAACGTAACAGCTGTAACAACATTGTGGCATATTTTGGATGACTCATTGAAGGATGGAGCAGGGAAAAAGCAGCTATCAGGTAAACCATCAGTATTCCAGCAATGATAATGTCCAGTTGGTATGACAGGTATGCAAGTATCAGAGTCTTGACACAAAATCTGTTTAGATTCTGTGGTGTTTGTATTGATGTTATCCTTTTCTTTCAAAAAAAGCTTTAGAGACTTTAATATATAGAACTTTTGATAATAGGTTGTAGTTGTAAGAGCAAGGTCCTGCTCACAGTTTTTGGATACAAGTCGTACACATGAAGAAACATGGTTGATCATGTACTTCACTGGTATAGAGCCATCACAAAAACTGCTCAGTAAAGAACCTGGCAAATCTGTAAAAAACATTTTAAACTCTACTTTGTTACAAGTTCTCTTACAATTTAAGTTTATTTTTAGAGAACTTGAATGCGACAATTCATATAGTTTTTACACTGTAATAAAGGCTATAGGTTTGGCTTATTTGAATTTTGTGCATAATTACATGAGGGCTATCTGTGTTAGCCATCCCTAATTTAGCAGTGTAAGGCTAGAGGGAAGGCAGGTAATCATCATCACCCACTATCAACACTTGGGTTATTCTTTTACCAATGAATAGTGGGATTGCCAATCACATTATAATGCTTCCATGGCTCAAAGGGCAAACATGTTTGGAGGGAGAGGGATTTGAACCTGTGACCCTTAGACTGTGAGTCGAACACCCTAATCATCTGTCTATGCTAGGCCAAACACTATCAGATTTATAAATAAATACAGCAGAGAAACAAGTGCATAAAATGAATAAAATAGAAAGTTAATAGTAATATTCATAAAAGTATTACGCTCAAATTAGCAAGTGCTATATAATAAGAGAACATTAGCATGGTTTCCTTGCAACATTCATATTAAAGGCATTTTAAAATTAGACAATAAAAATTATAAAAACTAAAAGGTAACAGATCAGTTAAGCAACCACTTATGTACATGAATTTTATCATGAGTGTCACTCTGGTGTATAGTTAACCAGGATGTTATATCCAAGGCTAGACATTCCATTAAGAGAACACAAAAAAGTATTAAATTCCTTGGGGAGGTTACTTACTACTTTACATTAATCTGTCAAGAAAACTTAGTATAAATCATTAACTACTGGTTAGCAGTAAGTTTGATAATGAGACCAAAGTAAACTTAAAAGAGTTTGCCTAAGTCTAGTCATACCCTCTGCTCCACCTATGCAAATCTCAGCTTCCAAGAAAAAATATATTTTTTTGTAATTACAATTTGTTGAGTGTAAGCTCCTAAATTTTTATATATATCAAAATTACATAGCTGTGGGTCCAGCACTAAATACTGACAGTTAATCAAATACTTGCAAAATGTACTGTAATTTATGATTGTTAATAAATGCCATATACTTCTTTACAAAAAGACTTTTGATGAATTTCGTATTCTCATGTATATTCCTTCAAGCTGGAAAACCCTATTGGATAGTGAAAAATAATGATTTAAAAGAAAAATTAGAATAAAAGCATTCTGCAGTAAATGGCATAAATATAGGCAAAGTATTGTACTTAATGACTAGAGAACTATTTTAGTAAATATTACAGTTACCAACATCTTTCATAACTTTTTGTTTGCCATTACTTCAAATATTATTAAAATGTGATACTCTTGTAAATTGTTAAACTCAGCAACAATGGAAAGTAGAAAACAAATTACATTTTACAAAATATTTGCTAAAACAAAGATTTCAGCAATTATATGCAAGAAATTTATTCCTTACCATAATTATTTTTAAGTAACTAATTAGAACTATTGATAAACATACATACATAATTTTTCTCAAACTATTTTAACTAAAGAATATCACACATACCCTGATACTTACACCAGTGATTTACTTGTTCAACTCCAGTTGAAATAACCCAAACTGGATCACCTGCTATAAACTCTTTACTGGAATAGATTATCAATTCTTCAAAGGAGTTTGAAAACCATGGATAAATATTTGTTGGAAGTAACTGCTTAAACTCTTCTATGTTTTCTACTGATTTACCATCTTTATACAGATGGCGTTTGCTTAGGTTATCACGTAAAATACAAAAAAGTCCACTAGAAGTTTTTTCTAAAATGTATTCAGTATTATTCCGGTAGAGAATCTCCGTCTGAGTACAGTAATGAACATCTAGGTTTTGCCACACCTTTGAACATTCAGTAAACACTTTCTTATCATCTGCAGAACAATCAGTATCACAACAACAATTAACATCACATACACTCACATGTAGGTCACACAAACAGAAATCTTCAAGAAATGGTTCTGACCTATCTTTTCTTGTAATCACATTGTTTTTAGGTGCAATACTTGTGTATGTAGGATCTATTAATGTTATATTGTCATCTTCTACTGTACTGAGTGTATCTAATACATAAGAAATTTCAGTTTCGAAAAAAGACTCTTCTGTTGTATCATTACTGTTGTTTGCATCTTCTTCATTTATAAGATATACCTGAGAACCTCTTGTACTGGTCTCATTTACCTTAACTGGTACAATCCCTGTCTTGTTCTTCCCCAATAATACTTCCTTTGTCTTTCCCTCTTTAGTGATATTACTTGTTTTAAGGTTATCAATAGTTTCTTCTTGCATAATACTTTTATTATTCAATGTCTTCTCCTCTTTAAGGGATAAAGTCTGATTTGGTTGTGGTTCAGTAAAAGGTTCCACTGTTGTATTCAGAGCTATATTAGACTTGTCTGATGCAAATAGAAATGCACATTTGACAACAAAAGTTATAAAGACAGAACCAACTATTTTCTTATGCATCATTGTCAACACCAGTTGGATGTAGTTGTTCTATCTCAACAAGTAATGCTTTGTAGAATTCAGAACTGAATTTTTCATTGTTAGGAAATTCTGTACAGGTGTATTGTGCCAATTACAACAGTTCAAAAGCTATGTCAGCAGAAGACCACTGTTACCAGAATCTGGATTTAAAAAATTCTTCTGATTGTTTTAAAATATTATCAACTCAACAGCTTACATAAAGTTGGAACATGACAGTCAAAGAACAGTATTTGTATGTATTCTGATGCCACACCTGGAAGTTGAATTAAAAAAAACCAACATAGTTATATGCATGACATTCAAAGAAGTAATTGGGAGAAAAAGTTTTCAGTCTACTTGCACATAAGATCAAGTTTTAAAAAATGAACCCATTGCCCATGAAAAAGGACTATATTTTTCTGTACTAAATAATATTTCACAATTATTCAGTAGACTGAGTTGCACAGCATTTTAATATTTTAATAGTACAGTAATACCCCATTTAGCACTCAGGAAGGGTTTCTGAGAACAGAGTTCTAAACAAGTTAGCTTTAAACATTGCCATTTTAACATTTCATATATGAAGATATGTAACTGAATGCATTGTTTCTTACCTGGGAATGGTGTTTGAAGATATGTAACTGAATGCATTGTTTCTTACCTGGGAATGGTGTATAAGTTTGGGTACTGGAAAACAAAGTGTTACAATACAACATTACTTAAAGTAAATGAACACAAATAGTCTTAAAATACAAAGAAAACACATCAAAGTGGTGTTGATTCACAATATGGTACCAACCCCAGGGTGGAAGTCAGCAAGTATGTGAGGCAGCAGATAGTGAGAGGCAAGGCACATCATATGGCTCTTCTCATCACTGGAAAAAAAACAAAACAACAACCTATAATGATGACCAACATGGTAATATGAAGTTATGGAGGTAATGAGCTGGTTGTTATAATAAAACTCACAACAACACTATCAGGCATAACTGAACAGCTGACAACTATTGTCTCAAGATTTACCATAAATTTAAGTAAATTATATTTTTATCCATGAATTTTTTTTCTTTTTTCACAACATTATTTATATGAACCCAAGCAATGTCATTTTACTTCAAAAATGTTTTAACATTAAATAACATGAAGAAAGCAAAGTGGGTGCATAGACCTAAACTATTCACATCACTGATATGCCAGCCTTCTACAACAGAAATGTTTTAGTCAGCCAAACAGTACATATTTAATATCACTTATAAGGAAAATACATGAAATAAATATGAAAGAATTAATTGTTACTGTGAAATTGTTTAAACAATTAAAAGAAAGCAAGAGGTATGTATGTACACATTCTCTCTCACAGAACATCTCTTTGCAACAGCCAATGCTTCTGAGCATAATTCTCTTTGCAATGATTTTGCATTCCCACTCTGAGTCTTTCTTTCTGCACTAGTCCATGAAATGTGTGATTTGTTTGATACTCTCTTCCAAAAATGCATGTTACTATTCTATGTTCTTTGTTAAATTATTCTATTACATAAAATTATTTAGTGCACTAGCACCATTAGTCAGAAAAAGTAGTGTTCAGAGAGATATGGATTTTCATAATTTGTTTTTCCCTCTTGTAAAAATAAAAATTCTAAAGAAGTCAAGAGCTGGATAGCAAATCAACTTAAAGTGGGGAGGTGCTAAATGAGGTTTTACTTTATTCCACAGAGGAGTTTGAAGTTTATAATTGATGGTTAAACTTCTATTGGTATGTTTTTAAAGTGTGAACAAGTTTTTTAAAAAATAAGTAAAACATCCACTACACAATAAAATAAACAACATTATTAAAAAATCTTAACTACCAAAATATAATACATATGATTAAAGCATACACTACTGTTTTTCATTTTTTCCTTTCTAGCACTTAGCATATCTACCAAGATGTATCCTTTCTTGCATGCAAATGGGTGAGCACATTGTTTCTATACCACAGACAGCATTTATTTGATAGCCCTAAAGCATTGCACTAACATGTTGCCTTTGAACAAATTTATATAATTTACAATGTATGACTTAATTTTTTAAAGAAAATTGTGCCTTTTTAATTCACTTTGTATTTTGTTGTTTTAGCTTCCACAAATGTTTATGAATATATTACAGAAAACCTTAAACTGTAAGTTTGAAAACCCTTAGTGATAAGTCTAAGGCCTATGAAATACCTTATCATATTCCATTTCACATATTCATTGCACTTTCCACTTGTAATAATAAAACATGTTTTAGGAGCTCTCATTATGTCTTATCTAACCAAGCATGAATGCGGTTAGTTCCACATAAGACAAGAATGTATGTTGTAAAATAGTATTTTCACTAATACTTTTATTTTTAATACACTTACTTTCAAGTTCATGACATACTTTAAACTCAACAGTTTAGACTTTCAGAGAATTCCTTATTTAAGTTATATTTCTATTCTGATTGAACACACACAGAAAAGTTAACCTCTGAAAGATTTTCAATTTCTAGCATCAATTCAAATAAACAATAAAACAAATTAGTACTAAAATGCACAAATAATTTTACAATTAATACTTCAGGTTTTGCTATATCACAATCATGAACAAGTAGCAAAAATGTGTGAGGTTTTCATTTATGTCTACAAATTTTTAGTCTGTATTGTGTACACATAAATCTCAACCATCTTTGCCTTTAATGCAATATTAAAATAGGTTTGTTTTTACTTTCTTCTACTACTACCAACCAAAGAAAAAACACTTATACAGCATTTTATGGATAAAACCCATAACTTATATAATGTTATAGTGGGACAGCATGTACTGGAATTACATTTTGACTTGTCTTGCATTTACTATACAGTGTCATGCCAGTAAAAACTGACGGCTTTTGGACAAGGTATGTAACTATTCTTTCTGAGGCTGAGGCAGAGTGCTTAGATCATGTTCAAGTTGGAGATTTAGAACTTCAAATCATCCAGAAAGAGACCTGTCATAAGCATAAGTGTACTATTCTAACACCTCATTTTTGCACTACTCTTTTCTATGCAGACATTTTATGTTTAAACTTTGCTCTCACTGACCTATCCATCTTGTCAATGTGTGATTGTAGATAAAGTGTAAGAGGAGGTGTGTTTCAGAAGTTAACATTTTCATTTAGAAAAATTTATTTCCACCCTTCCTCCCCATGAAATGGCTAACTATGGGTCAGTAACTTTGGACCTTCTCAAAAACTGAATAGGAAGTAATAATGTGGATCTGGTATAGTGGGTGCATTGATGTAGGTAGAGTGAATCACAAGATAAAAATTACTCTGGGTAATATAGTGGAATACAAAGGCTGGAGAAAGTGATGTAAGATTCATACCAATGCTTAAATGGGCAAAGAAGAGAACTTTTCATTGGGATGAAGAGAACTTTTCATTGGGATGAAGAGAACTTTTCATTGGGATGAAGAGAAATTTTCATTGGGATGAAGAGAAATTTTTATTGGGATGAAGAGAAATTTTCATTGGGATGAAGCTAAAGTATGAAAGGTGTATTTCAGAATATTGATTCTAAAATATCTTTAAACATAAATATATAAAACTTCCTTAAGAATTTGTGGTGGTAAACAAAATTGGAAAGCTAGAGTAAATCCTGTCTTTAGCTTTAATAATTTACATGTAGTTTACTCTGTTCATCCTAAAGTGCTGTACATAAAAATATTTCAAAAACATTAAGAACAACAAATTGAAAATATGATTAAGAATATTGTGCAGGTTTCTCCCTATGAATTTCAGCAAAAATGATATCCTGACACTGATGATTTTTTTATTCATGAAAATAAACATATTATTACATGATACTTTCACACAACAAATTTTATATAAAGTTAATAAACCTTGTTATCCTAAAACTTCACCAAGAAAAAAAAAAGTTTTGGCAATAAGCCAACATACATAAATTACTTGAATAATTCTTTCACTGTTGAAAATAAAATTATTTTTCAAACATGTGCAGAAATAAATATATCATGTTTCATGAAAAACAGCAATGTTCATTAAAAAAATAAATTTGAGAAGTTATTATTTCCTAAAACTGAAAATGTATTTCTAGCAATACTAATCCCTTCCCACACTTATAGATTCCACAGCTCAGGGTTGGAATTATAGAGTCATGAACCCTATATCCCATGTTGGGATGTACTGAACTAAGGACCCAGGATGGGAAAAACTTTGTTTTCAGAATTATGAAAAGACAATGGACCCTCTTCCATAAAAAAACATACTGAACCAATATTAATCAGAATAAAAGGGCCACACTTAACGTCACCAGAGAGATTAGCATCATATCTGAACTGTTATTATGAGTACACTCCCATGCAGGCTGATGCTTCACCTACTGACATTTGGGGAAAACATCCAAAGGCCCAAATATGAGTGCCCCCATTTTTGTCCTCTTCTCCAAGAGTGAAGGAAATTTGTTCTAACACTCTGGAAGAAAAGCTTCTGCTTACCATCCCAGTGACTGGAAAGTGAGTTTGGTAAAGACTCTCTACCTCCACTAGTAGAATTTGAGGGGATAAAGCATGTTGGGGAGCCCTTACAAACAGTACAATAGGTGAACCAAGTTTCCTAAATCTTTAAAAGCAAACCAACTCCAATTTATTCAATCTAATGATGGGCAGGAACTGGCAAGATCCCCTTATGCTTTTCTCCTGAATATCCATGAGAGGCAATACTGCATATCACAGTAATACCAGTCAGACTCTAGGTTGCCTTACAGAATACCTCACTTTTATGGAGCCTGCTGCAACCTGAAAGGTAGCAATGAAAATACTCACCTCTCTTTATACTCTAGCTAAAAAGGTTAAGATAGCTATAGGGCACAGGCAAATGCCCTCATATGCAGATACTGCAAGATCATACAAGTAATGTAGGATACAAGTACTGGGGAAGATCCACATATGAGACTGCACAATGTCCTCCTGCAGGAAAATCAACCAAGCCACTAAGAATATAGAAATGTGACATATCTGATTATATGACTTACAGAAAACCAACTACCTTCTAGCATCTCTGAAAATATTAGTGCTGGCAACAAAACTTACAAAACTTTCAATGAGCATGGAACTGGGAAATAGTGATCAAACGAGTTGGTGAAAAGGATTTATCCCCTTCCCTGTCTGACAGTGTCTGGGGTAAGAATAACCAATCTGAGGATGAAGCAAGAATAAAAAAGCAATTAGAGAGGACAAACAGTGCAAAACACTCTAACAAAACTGCATAACCTCTATGTCTGAAGCTTGAGCTTCTGAATAGCCAGATATATCATGTCAAATCATGGCTACCTCCACAAAGATGGACTAAGAAATGAAAGTGAATATTCTTGAAAGTATTGCAGAATCATAAAACAAAATGCAGCTGCTAATCCAGTACTAAATGGATTGGAACAAATCATAGTTAGTATGTTAAGTAACAGCATACAGATTAGCGGGAAGGTCTAGAATGATAATCCTATCCTGATCTGATGAAATGCACCAACTGCCAAAGACCAAAAGTGAGGTACTGAAGCAGTTTGGTGTTACAATAAGAGGCAAACTCTCCAATCAAAGTTGCAAAATAAGAGCTAAAGCAACAGAACCTTGAGATGCAACATCTGTTTTTGTTGGGAGAATCTGTTTTGGTTGAGATAATCAATCTGCTACTGCAATCACCACCTGTGTAACATGGCAATTTTGTAAGGTGATATGATAAAAGTGGTCCTGGTAAAGGAGGTCCAAGATTTGAAAGTAAGGAATCTTGAACCAAGTGCCTCTTTGATGAGAAACACAAAAAAAAAACACTACAGAATTGTTACAGTGAAGCCTGATGATTCTTCCATAATAAACCCTGACCATGAAGCATTGCTTTGGAAGATCAGGAAGGACTATAACAATATGTAAGGAAGCCTCATCATCTATGAGTGGACTCTGGAATTCCTAAATGTCAGTACATGTAAAACATCCCTGAATGGAGGTATTTATGAAGAGATGAAACTCTGGATGAAGAAATGATATAGGATCCAATATCCTAGTAGCAACCCAACTTAGCAACACCTCAAGACTGAAAAATGTTTGGGTGGTTAGAAGTTTATGGCACAAAATAATTGGAATGGAGAAGTGTGAAAAGCTCTGATATGGAGTTGAAGCCTCAAATGGTGAATGAGATCCAGCATCTTCAAGGCTGAGGTCCTGGCACAACCATAAACCAGAGACCTATAGTATAGTTTAGACTGAATGGAATCAAGATAGATCTTGAGCACAGAACATGGATCCACTTCTAAATAGGTGAGAGAGAAGATGCTCAGTGCCCTCATATTCTTGACAAATAGCTGCTTGATGTGAGGAATGAAAGTAAGATTATGGCCAAAGATAAGCCCCAATATCTTTGCCTCAGGGACCATGAGAAAAACAACATTACTGAGACAGAGCTCTGAATCAGGGTGAAGACCCCTTTTTGATGGCAAAAGTGTATGAAAACAGTTTTGGAGAAAGAAAAGGTAAAACTGTTTGCTGTGGTTGACTTCCACAAATGATTGAGACAGTCTGTAGCTGCCTTCCAATAAATCTTATATTTAACAATCCACGTGAAATGTGGTAGTTGTTGACACAGAAGGTGTTTGCAACAGTAGGAGGAAGTTGGCAAATAATATATATGGTGTTGATCTTGATATTTAAAAGTGTAGCATTTGGGATATACCTAAGAGCCTCCAATTCCGTGTGTAAAAGAATGGGAAATAGTTGAACCCACATGGACTTGGAATCACCTGTTCATTAAAAAAATTACAAATAAAAAATGGGTAAATGACCATGCAACCCATATGAGTGGAAAACCCATAATGTGCCATATCTAGATATAGTGTCACAAGTCTTCTGAAGGTCAAAGAACATGGAAACAACTTTTTCTCTCTTAAAGAAGGTTTCCATGATTGAGATTTTAAATCAAATCAGATGGTCCATGATAGAACACTGTTGACAGAACCTACAATAGGGTAAGAGGAAGTTGTCTGATTCAATGAGCCAAACTCAACAAGCATTAACCATTCTCTCTAAAACCTTACAAAGATAGCTAGTCAAAGCAATTGGATGATAATTAAAAGGAAATTTAGGATCCTTCCCATATGAAGAGGAAGGGAAGACAGTAGCCTGGAGCCAAGCATAAGGAAAAATATTCTCCTGCCAGAACCAGAAGAAGAGCAAGAAAGGCAGGGGAGAGATGGTGCAGTATTTCACAGTGAACATCATCAGAAGAGTGAGCTAGCATTCCATCAGTGTATAGAGGTGATTATAGTCACAGAGACAATCTGTCCAAAAGTAATGAGACAACTGCTCTGCCCAAGACTTGATGGGCAAGGAAGCAGGAGTGCTCTGTACATCAGCAATTTCCTGGCCAATGAAGAGCAAGATGGAAGGGGAATAAGAAGCATACCTCCCATTAACCTTCCAAATCCTGTTCACTTTGAAACTGGTGCTACAGATACTACAGGGTGTTCAGAAAGTCACTGTGCACTTACATATTTATTAACAGACATGTTTCAATATAGAATATAGGAGGTAAATATGAATGACAATTATAAACAATGTTGAAAGTGACCCCAGTTGGCATCAATACAGGCTTGGATCCTTCTTATTTTGTTTCTAAACACTGCTATCAGTTGATGGCTTGAAATAGACTGAATTAATGCTGTTATCAATGCTTTCAAAACTGCACAGTGACTTTCCAAACACCCTGTAGTTGTGATACTTAATCCAATATTCCTTTTGGTTTTGACATCTAACCTGCCTGAAAGCAATGTAGTTAGAAAAAGTGGGACACCTGTGAGAGATATATCACACCCATTTCTAAGCTTTCTGTACCTGCTAGAAGGCTGGAGACCACTGTGGGAAATGTGTCAAGGTTTTAGGTGCAGAACAAATGGCTGCTTGAATGATGCAATCAGTTACTATCTCTATGCAGTTGTTATCAGATGGAAGACTGAAGATAGTACGATCAAGTTCTCAAAACTATAGAAAAATGATAACTGCTCCTTAGGGCACTGTAAACCTTCCAAAAGAAGTGAGGGAAAAGTGAAAAGGAACAAAAAGATCAACAGCAGCAAAAGATTGGTGAAGTGCATAAAATTAAGTAAAGGAACCAGTATTTAAGAAAGAAAGGTTGTGATCTGGGAGCATATACTCCATGGAATGACCCTAACATCAAACAGCATCAGTCCCATCCCAGAGGAGATTGTGCCAATTAAAGTTTTCCAGAATTTCAAAGGGAAACAAAAACTGTTCTATGAAAGCACCTGACTGATCATAAGTCTCACCAAGAGACATAGAAAAAACACATGATGGTATGACCCAAGAAGATATGGATGGCTACAGCACCCAAGGATGTATTGAGCAACATAAATAAGGTAGACAGATGCTGGTTGACCAGCAGTGTTACCCCACCATGAACTCATCCATTATACAACTTATCATTTCAATATAAAGAAAACTGTCAAAAAGTGATAGTATCAGCAAGTTTCAGAAACGTTTCCTATAAGAAGATACACATGGAATGATAGGAATCAACTAAGGCCTTAATTTCTTTAAATTATAATGAAAACCTCAACAGTTTCACTCTATCAAAGTGGAGGAGAGCCTAAACTCCAACATTAGACACACTGTCCACAAAACTCATTGAAAATACCAAACACTGGTACTAAGTTGATCCTAGCACAATAGCCCTAGTCAAATGACCTGGGAACCACCCCAAGGCCATCTGTCTACAGGAATAGAAAGCTAAAGTGGTGGGTAGCAGTGCCACAGACATCACACAACCATCATGATCTTCTCCTCTTCAGGGGTTACTATGCATGGCAAACATTTTGGTAGATGTTCAGATCCTATGAGGTAAACTGAAATTATACAACTTTGTCTGAGAGATCCTCTCACCACATATAGGAATTCACCTCAAGAAGACTAAAGAATGATGCTGACTAAAATAACTGGAGAATCCAGTGAATTGATATTTGTGGTCCTTCAGTAACATAAAGACCATTAAAAGGATCACTTATGCTCTTATCCCAGAAGAGAAAGAACCATCCATACAGTGGGAGGAGAGGTGAAAAGAGTCAGATTTCCTCTTCCATAACACAGAGCCAGATGTGAGTCAGCTGAAGAGATTGTCATATGAAAAGAGATTAATCTCCTTAAAATTGTTTTCTCTTAAAAAAAAAAAAACAGTTAGAGGGAATCTAACTGATGAAACTTGTGAATGAAACTGATAATGTTGATGCATCAACATGTTTCATATTTAACAGCAAGAATCATAGAACTGGGTACACAAATAAAGAACCCATCTTCAGCTAACACAATTTTATTTCTCAAGTTGGGTGGTTGGCCTATGAAATGAGTTGCCTTTGGAAGTTGTAGAGGTAGTAAATTTGAGTGAGTTTAAAATAAACCTTGACAGATATACAAATGATAAAAGATGGATTTCAATTGTTTTTTTCATTTAATAGCTTTGGTTTGGCTTAGAGGATGGAATAGCTGAGATGGACCAACAGAGTCAACATGCTTCTACCTGGTGGTTTTAGGATATATTACAATGCTTCAACAACCTTGTTGGGTAAGGCACAGGTGTCCCTTCACATAACATAAGTGAACTGCCCTGCATGAACCACAATGTTTGCAGATGGAAATAAAATTAAATATTCACTCCTAGACCTTGCAGCTTTTATGAAAGGTGCTCGAAAGCATCTAGGAAGTGATCCAGGACAATGCACGTTCAAGAAACCAAATGAAGACAATTAACCAAAGGCAGCTTATAAAAAAGTGGCCTCATGTTTGATGCATACATCATTTAAACACTGTGTCGATTAATGTTGATTGAAACAACATTTAATCAGATAAATTTATTTTGTGAGAGCAAATTAAAATTGGGTTATTTGCTGTGTCCACATTAAATCCTGAATTCCAATGCTGCAAGCTCATAAACTCACCACTATCCTACAGGAGGACTGAAAAGCTCACAGATTAAAAAAAACAACAGGAAAACAAGAATTTAAATTCCCTCCAGAATGTCAAAGATTGCCCTCAATTACAGCCTTAGAGCTTCCTAAAAAAATTTTACAGAGTCAAATATATGAGGTGTGATCAAAATGTTCTAAGACTTTACTTTTATACCAAAGAGTAATGTACATACATCAGTATTATATGCCATCTCCTCCAAAGTAATCTCCCCCAGCCGTTCCAATGTTCCTGCCAATTTTGGAAGCAATGCTAGAAGTCTTCAACTGTTATGTCACTAAGTTCTGCTTTTACATTATTGTGGATAGTTGGAATGTCATCAAATCTCTTTCATTTCAACTTAATTTTGATTTTTGGGAGGAGAAAAAAATCACACAGGGCAAGATCAGCAAAATACATGAGGTGTGGTATCACAGGAATGTTTTTTCTGCCAAAAATTCTTGAACAGACACAGCAGTATGTGAAGGCACATTGTCATATTGAAGACACATGCAGAGTTTTTCAGTTAAAATCACTTGACACAATCCAAAGAAAATGTTCAGTTCATCAGCAGTTTTGCAGATAGTTAATTGTGGATCACTTCAAATTTTTCCTTTCACCTCAGTGACAGCTTCATCAGTGGACAATGTCAACGATCATTCAAAACATGGGTCACCTTTACCTGACTCCTGGCCATCTTGGAAGCATTTTATCCAGAGATAAATGACAGCCTTACTCAAGCACTCATCAGCAAAGGCAACTCTTTAATATTTCGAGGATTTCTGTCCTCCTTTAACATTTGTCACATAAGACTTGATGCAAAAATGCTGCTCTTCTTTTCTGTCCATTTTTATTAGGACAGGGGCAAGATATACGTCTGTCTTTGAACAACTTTTTGCTACATGCGTATAAGGTCTGGAGAAATGAAATGTTCATGAGATAGATCACTATTTGCACTTTGTACACACCTCAGTGAAGCTCACTGCCACTGTACTGGCATCTGTAACAGAAAAAGTCTTAGAATTTTTTGATTAGACCTCAAATGTTTACATTTCATTATGAGTAAAATTACTGATAGCCTCAACCATGAGTGATTTTCCTCCTCCCTCTGATTGTTGTGCAATGCTAGCTATCATAGGAGAAACCTGATTGGCCTCTATGCAAGAATAACAATACGATAATTCAAGTGATAAACCAGCATGCCAATCAGAAAAATATGTATCTAACTTTTTTATGAAAATTAACTAGATAACACTGAGACATCAAAGTATCTCCAAACAATTGTAGCCCTGGGAAAACCATTAGTAATGCTTTGTCAAGAAAAAGTGATAATTATCTAAATGAGGTGCTTGTATACAGTACAATGATTTAGGATGCCTTGATATAAATAAAGTGTGTCATGAGACAAATACTGCCGAGGGCAATTAAACAGGGTGTAACACTGGAACAAAAGAGAAAAAAAAAAATCAGACCAATGCTTAGATTGTCAAAGAAAGAAACCCTGGTAGGAATAAGAGCTGTAAGTGTAAATGGAGCTAAGTTTGTTTTGGGAATTTTAAAACTTGTTAGATGGAGTACTAAGTTAAACATTGTTAAAGATCCATGTTTTGAGAAATTTACACAAAACAGGGATCATCCAGAAACGATTCCAATTAGACTCCTATTAGCACAACTGATAAAATTATGTTATTGCCATTGCATATTTACTTACAACTATTCCACATGTGATTCCATATATTCAGAAAAAATCTTCAAACACAGAACAATGGAGAAAAAGAGCCATTTATAAGTCATGAAGATAAACTGAAAGTAGATGAATCTGTGTCCTTCCCAGTAAAATTCTAACAGCAACAAAACAATGTGTGTAGGGATGGGGCTAAATAGGACATCTGTGCCAAGGTAGATGTAAGGAAAGGGTATTGCCTAAAAACCCCTTAGGGCATTGAACAAGAGCAGCAGAAATGAGATATGGGTGAAAATGTATGATAGGAGAGCTACAAGGGTAAGACAAAAGGAGGAAACTGAGCAGGGGATAAATGGAAAGGATCTTCCAGGGCAGCCTTCTACACTGGAAAAACTCACACAAACTGCAGTGAGTTAAAAAAGGGTTGATCAGCTTGCTGATAAGCCAAAGCATAATGATCTTAAGCCCATGGAAGACAAGGCATGCAAACAGCAGAACTCAACTGAGAAATGAGAAATGCCCAACATGTACCCTGGTGTGAGGGAAAGGAAGAGAAACAAGGTAATCTAAGGATGAGTGTCATGTTACAAAGGAAAGAACAGTATCATATGTAACTGGTAAAAAAGAAGAAAATGGAATGCACCTGAGAAAATATATATATAAAAAACAGAGTTAGGAATAGTATATTCCATATAAGCAGCATGTAAAGGCACAGCATAGTTAGGAGGAGGAAAAAGACTGTTACGTTCTTCTTCATCATGCACAGGGAATAAGATGATGCAAGAAAAACCCAAACATTTTTAAAAGGATGATCCATATGATGTTCATTCTCCTGATGGATAGCCAAAAAATCCTTAGTAAAGACCCTCAGTCCTAAAGCTTGTATAATGGCACTCAAAAGTAGTGGTAAAAATATCAGAAGTTGTAAAACACAAAACATGAAATTCATCTTAAACTGTAAAGAAGACAAAAATGAGAAAAAAAAAAGCAAATAAAAGCAACTTAGAAAACTACCAATAATAATTGAATAAAACAAGTAAATCACTACTTCACAAAAAAGTTAAATTAACATGTGAAACGAGCCCAATTGAGAAATGTACACACTTGATCACTGCCTAACGAGGAGTGATAGTTCAGTAAAACTGAACAGAGGGGTCCTATGTGTCATGAAGGCATGTCGCACTTCTATCGGTAGATTGGTTATTGCATGATGATTTACACGCAACACACAGCTGAACCACATTGATTATGTTATGTAGGAGGTAAAAGCCTTGTTTCACATGCAGATATTTTGCATACAGAGAGCAGCACTAAATGAGAATAGCTATTCATGTGAGAGGAGCTAATGTATTGCACTGGAAACAGAAAATCCCGGACTTACAGATTATCACTTGTGAAAATCCCATTTACAAAAACTTAGATGTCTCAAGATATATATATAGTTGTATAATAAATGCGACTACAATCATTTAACTACATAATATGGACCAGGTCATTTTGATTGGATGACAACAATTTACTGTTTGTCTTATTTATATATGTGTGTGTGTGAGAGAGCAATGTTGCTTGCAACACCACTAAAAAGTGTAAATAACAATGCTGGTGTATTCTAAGTATTTCAAGAAGTTCCATCAACAAGCTAGTAGAAGTACCTGTCCAACAGATGGGTGAAATAAAAACTCATTTGTAACAAAGGATACAAATTTGAGCTTCTATTTTTTTAACATTATAAACACAAAACGTGCAACAGAAATACATAAAGGTATCAATACTGAAAATAAAGATAAACTGTGTTCAAGAATTCTATCAATTCTATACACATGTTATCCTACATCACTGTGTCAAGTTGTGCTGATTTTTCTTTTTGAAATTAGAACTAGGGATCACAAAAATGAATTATAGGAGGGTAGGAGTAATCATTAATTGAAAAAATTATTTTGCAAAGAGGAGTGGTTGATGTTTAGAATTATTTGCCTTCACATGTGGCAGATATGGTAAATTTAAAGAAGTGTAATGAAAGTCTAATAAATATTTAAACAAGAAGGGCTGGGATTTTTGGTTTTTTGTAGTTTAGTGGATGAGAACACTTACCAACAAGTACCCAGTTGTCTTTAAATTTTATGTTATTCTTGCCACAATTTCCTATTATATAGTTCATTAGTTTTCTAATGACATTTACATATGCAAGCAAGAAATTATATCTAAAATACACAACAAAAATATGAACTATTTGATCATAGAAAAGATTTTGAAAACCAATAGTTAACTCTTGAAATATTTTAGAAAGGGTTGTAAGCCTTAATGAGCTTATTACAGTTCTTTGGTAAAACACTAAATTGTTCTGAAAGGATGATGCTGTATATCTTGACTTACAGCTTCCATGTTTGCTGCTAAAGAAGAAAAGTCCCCCTTTAAAATGGTAATAAAGATGAGTAGAAAAATGAATTGATAATATAAGGAATGTTGGAAGGATGTGACAAGTGATTTTCTTTCTTATTTATGACATTTGCTATTATATTACTAACAGTTTGCATAGCTTTTCAAATTGTAATATTTCTAGATGAACAGGTTATGCTCCAAAGCTAAAATTGATTATCATAAGAACCTTAGTAATTTAAGAGAAAGATACACTGTCAAAAATATTCAGAATTGCTATCTAGTTACTCCACATAATTTTCTTGAGCAAGAGGAAGTTTGGTACTACATGAAAAAAACAACACCTAAGACATTAACATTAAGATAGCCTCATTTAGTTAAATTAGTTTGGTGAAATAATAATAACTGAGTTCCAAAATCAACCATGGCATTTGTGAAATTATCTGTAATAAGATTATTGTAAACTTGTATACAGTGATTTGACATCTCATTTAGAAAGCAGTTTTCAAATTTCTTTTGCACTTATTTCCATAAAGATAACATGAAACTGGAAACATAACACAAAGATAACAACAATTTGATTCTTCATGGTTGTCCTTTTCCTCAAAAAAAGAGTAAAAAGCATAGCTTGGGATTCTAAAATTAGGCCATGATACTTACCTTATGCTCTAATGAACCACTGAAATTTACCATTTAACAACTTTTCTGACAATGCATATGAAAATGTAGCATATCTTCTTATAATATTGGCAAGTGAAGTGTTTAATGTTTTAATATTTACAATAACCATAAACAGACATACAAACACACACACAAAGTTTATTTTAGTATTTCTTGTTATAACAAGATAGTACAATTGATTATAGAGTACTTATTTTCCTTGCTACTTTTATTATAATTTGTATAATTTAATCCATTCAAACACCTCATATGTAATGTACATTTTTGATGACAATGTGAAATGGCATGCTCTACATTTTTTAACAGTTAATTATACTGAAGAGTTAAATGAAAGTTTCATCTCCTGATGAAGGATATTTTTTAATTATAATATAAAACAAACTGTTAAGCTTAAGGATTACAAGTTTTAAAACATCCAAATTTTAAAGATAAATTTAGATATAGAGACCTTTAAAGCTATGGAAGACTATGCAGCTGTTTAAAACTGTACTGTTATGAGTTTAGGCAAAACTGTACCGAATTGCAGATTACTGAAATATAAAATACATACAAAATAAGGTAGAAAGGAACAAACTTTATTCAAACTTTTATCAGAATGAATATTTTCTCCATTAGCTTTACATTTGTGCTATATTTTATGTTGATAGCATTTTTGAGGTTTAATGATATTCTCTCAACATGAAATTCAAACCCAAATTGCTGATTACTGAAATACAAACTACATATTTACATACTTACAAAATAAGGTGGAAAGGAACAAACTTTATTCAAACTTTTATCAGAATGAATATTTTCTCCATTAGCTTTACATTTGTGCTATATTTTATGTTGATAGCATTTTTGAGGTTTAATGATATTCTCTCAACATGAAATTCAAACCCAAATTGCAGATTACTGAAATACAAATTAAATATTAACAGAATAAGGTGGAAAGAAACAAGCTTTATTCAAACTTTTATCAGAGTAAATATTTCCTCAATATTTGTGATGTACTTTATGTCAATGGTATTTTTGAGGTTTAATGATATTCTCTCAAAGTCTAAATAAATCTTATGCATCTATATGTTTAATGATTGTCTGATGGCTCATTCAAAGATAATTTCCTCTAACCTTTCAAGAAATACTAAAATAAATTCAACAAGACATATTCCTAATAAAAATATAATAACTTTATGCATGTAAGTTGGATAAATTTCACAATGAAACAAGAGGTCTGAAACCCTCAAACCTTAAAATTAAATGTTACAGTATGTGTTACTGTTAGTGTTATGCATGACTTATGTTACAGATGGTCTGACATTTCATACCAAGGTTAAACGTTTCAGATATTTTGTTTTATTACAACGACTTAGCCAACTCAGATGTGCAAGTTTACATTTATCAGGAATCTGCTTTGTTGAATTTAATTTAGTATTTCTTGAAAAACTTATGATAATTCATTTTACAATGGACATAACACTTATCTAAATAGAGATGTGTAGGACTGATAATGATATACTTATCTGACACTACTAGTAGTACAGCTTAATGGAGAGACGATACATATGATCCTAAACCAATACCAGCTGTTGCAATATTATGAAGAGCTACAGTCATGCACAACAGTTTACCAATTGACTTAAGTAAATGTAAACCAACAAAAGTAGGTAATCTTCTTCGCGAATAACTGACTGCAACCTCTAACCCTTTCAATAGCATAGTCCAAACAAAAACTGTAAATTATTAAATATTATTGAAAATATTACTCATTATTAGTTTACATTTGATACTTGAATTATTATGTCATTAGTCTTACTTACACCTCTTTCTATCCTGTGATGGTAACAGAAACAAAATTACTGTAAACATAAAATACCTATTTCTTGTTGGTAAACACGACGCTAACGTCACGCCTTATTTGTCATTTTAACCATTCAACGTTAAAGACAATTTTTTCCCTGTAGGGCGTAATGTTAAAACATAAATACAAATAACGTCTTTAACGCAACCGATATCATAATAAAATATAACCCGGTCTGTGAAGCAGTGTATCTTTCCTATGTCTGCAGAGAAAAACCATTATATCGAGAGTATTTATTTTAAATTTAATTAATTTAAGCCATCTAACAGAAATATTAAAAAGAAAATCAAACAGTGTATTTTCATCCCTCTATTGATAAAAAGGCATATAACACTTACTCAGTTTCCGTTAGAAAATAGAAAAAATTAAGAAAAAAATTTCTTAATGTATTTCCCTTACTGGAAACAGCGATAAGTTTTCAGATTTATAATACTAAAACGATGGTTTCGATTCCCCTTGATGGACAGAGCAGACATCTCCATGTGAGTTTGTTATAAGAAAAACATACACACTTCATGCAGCAGAACAAATTTTATACTTGGTATGTTGAAGGTGCTGAAAACCGATGAAAGAAAGAAAGGATTTTACTACCAGATATCTTACCTTGTATATTATATTTTATCGACGTTTCGAGAAACTTGCGTATTCTCTCTTTCTTTTTCTTTTTTTTTCAGTCAGAGATATAATTAGTATTTAATGTCAATTTTAGTGACAAGTGTGTGTCTTCAGGCATATGAGTTTCAGGTCTCAATCACCTGCTTCTTACTTTGCTCCATAGATGCCGCTGTTCGATCAAATTTTGATTTCATTATTCCTTACATTGTTGTTTGCTTGCGGAGCAATCTTTTATGTACCGCTAAAATACAGATATACCTTATTAAACAGGGGTAGAAAACAGACTACACATAATCCCTCAACCAGAAACGCGCCAGAGTTTTACGAAGTTGTCTATGACCTCCTGCATAAATTCTATAAAACACTTACTTGTCAGAGAATAAACACCAATAGTTTGTTTTTTTATAATATCGCGCAAAGCTACACGAGGGCTATCTGCGCTAGCCGTCCCTAACTTAGCAGTGTAAGACTAGAGGGAAGGCAGCTAGTTATCACCACCCACCGCCAACTTTTGGGCTACTCTTTTACCAACGAATAGTGGGATTGACCATCACATTATAACGCTTCCACGGCTGAAAGGGTGAGCATGTTTGTTGCGACGGGGATTCGAACTTGCAACCCTCAGATTACAAGTCGAATGCCCTTAAACCACTTGATCGTGCCGGGTCAATAGACAGTTTTCCTAATGGAAAGGGATTACTTTATTTTCTGACTGATTTTTTTCAAGATCTAATCCACGCATTTTGTTGTTCTTTTATTTTACAACTGCTTAGTGTTGGTTCTTGTTTTCTGATATAGTGCATTATTTACTTTCGTTGTTTCCTGATTTTTAAAGTTGTTTTCCCCTTAACCACTCTGTATTTTCTGGTACCTAGTACGTCCAATTTTATTGTGTTTTCTTCAGTGGTGAATATGTTTATTTTTTCTCAATGTGGTAACGACCTTATGTTATTTTAAACATTGTCTCAAGTGTCTGCCTGTCTCTTTTACGTATATTTCGATACCAGTGTATGGTAGTTTCTAAATATGGTTTAGGTTGTTCATATTTCTTTTGGTTACTATGCTGCTGTAACATTTTCATTTAGCACTGATTTTTTTTCCTGTGAGTGAGAAGATAGGTAAGTTAAATAATGGGAAATTCATCAAGATATTTACTACGGGTTATATTTGTACCCATTCACTGATTGAGTTCGCGGGAAATAAAGAGAGACCAAATACAAGTGCAAAATCACAATAAAGAACCTTTATATATAAAAAAACACAAATCAGTTAATATATATTGTAGAGGCAACAGACTCTGCCCATCACGAGTATCGAAACCCCATTTCTAGCGTTGTAAGTTCGCAGACGTATCACTGTGCCACTGAGGAAGGAGGGACAGTTATTGTTATATTTTTGCTGTTATTTAGTAAATTCAGTTTGCTTAGAATAAAATTAAAGTTTTATTCTATTTAACATCTGATATTAAAAAAATAATAGCGAAAACCATTATTAATTATGACACTGTGTCAGGCATACAACAAATGGTCAGATTGTGTTGGTCGGCTTAGAACAAAAGATCGCTTTGATTTAAATATGTGAGTTTTTTTACACTAAATATTATATCATGATTCAAAACATTGCTGTTAGATACTAAATAGAAATTTAAAATCATTGACAATGGTCAGTTTTGACTTATCTTACACAACTGTCTTTGCTAACATCAAATATTTCCGAGTCATACACAGATCTAACCATCGTTATTTTAACGACCATCCTAGGACTTTAACAAAATAGTGTTTACTTTGTCAAGTAATCAAGATAAAATATATACTTTGATACATTATTGTCATTTGTCTAGTAGTTTATTTTACTACAGTTAAAAATAATAAATGAATAGCTTACCATTTATTCATACAAATTGTATTAAAAGTTCACAAAACATTGAAACTATTTCATAAATGCAATCTCGACCTCACAAAACATAGAAACTAATTTATAGACCCATATGGTCTCGAGCTTGTATGAAAGATAACCATACGGTCACACATGACAATTAATGGTGATGTTTACTGTAAATATAAAATGTAAGAAACATATCATTAGCAGAGGCAATATGTTATAACTTTCGCTTTTCACATAATGTGATGATCTTGGAAATGACCTTTTTTTATATATTTATACAAAATCGTTTTATTTGGAAGAAGAATATCCTTCATCTTCATCATCTGTAATATATTTTGCCTAATTTGGATAGTTCCTAGGTTTCAGTAATATAGTAGCTGTCGAATATCCAAATGTTCAATCATATTATTGTGTGAATAACATAAATCTCCATAAACGAAAGAAATAGAATACTGACCAAAATTATTTGTTCAGAGATGATGAACACATCACTAATCATTTACAAAATATTATCCACAAAATATGCTCTCGTAACCCATGTTACTACTTATTTCTGTTTATTATTTTACACACACACATATCGAGAACAAATGACCTATCTAAGAAGAAATTAAAGGGTGACCATTGTTGTGTCCTCATTTCGTAGAAACGGTTGAGAATGTCTCGTTTAAATATCTTAATAAATGATGTAAAGTTAATAACTGATATTGTGTATTGACCAATAAGATGATTGATAAAAACAAGTATTGAGTTAGTTTCTACAAAATGGAGAGACAAACCAGAAATTCTGTTTCATAAACTTCATGTTTCGCGGGTTCGAATCCTGGTCACACCAAACATGCTCGCCCTTTCAGCCGTGGGAGCGTAATAATGTTAGTAAAAGAGTAGCCCAAGAGTTGACCGTGGGTGGTGATGACTAGCTGCTTTCCCTCTAGTCTTGCGCTGCTAAATTAGGGACGGCTAGCGCAGATAGCCCTCGTGTAGCTTTGCGCAAAATTCAAAAACAACAACAATCTTAGGATAAACCCACCATGTTTACAATCCAAACAAATTGTTCAGTTAATATAAAATTATTACGTAGTAAGTTGTTTTGTTGCATAAAGTCAAATTATAAAAAAATGTTACTGCACAATAAAATTTTATTGTAAAATGTAGTATAAAGTCAAAATTTTAAATATTGTATGATATTGTCCTATTTAGGGCAATTTAAACATACAGACATGTATTGTGTTCATGTTAAAATGTATATAATTGTGATCATGGTACATTAAATATTGTTTATGGCATTTATTATATCACTGAAAATTTTTAACCACGTGGTTGAGTAACATATAGTATTTTTAGGACAAGAAATTTAATTGACCGATGAAATAGTGTTAAGCAAGCTTTTTATGACAAATTAATTATAAATGATTTAATTTTGTTTGTTTTTGAATTTCGCACAAAGCTACTCGAGGGCTATCTGTGCTAGCCGTCCCTAATTTAGCAGTGTAAGACTAGAGGGAAGGCAGCTAGTCATCATCACCCACCGCCAACTCTTGGGCTACTCTTTTACCAACGAATAGTGGGATTAACCGAACATTATAACGCCCCCACGGCTGGGAGGGCGGGCATGTTTGGCACGACAGGGATGCGAACCCGCGACCCTCAGATTACGAGTCGCATGCCTTAACACGCTTGGCCATGCTGAGCCAAATGATTTAATGAAATAGTTATAATCGGTCTAATGATTTAATTATAACTGATTTAATGAGCTAATGTTAAGCATCTTTTTCGTGACAATTAAATTAATTAATTATCGACATTATGAGATATGTATTGTATGAAGCATGACAGCCTGAAAACATATTCTTTACTTTGTGGTGCAATTAGTAATCATCTATTATGGCCACCTGTCATGGAGGCCTAGTACGCTACTAACAATGCGTCCTCTGGCAGTAGTCCTTGGAACTACGTCGTATTCATCTTTGGTAACATCACTCCTCTCCTTGGGCGTGATAATGTGAATCTTAATACTGTCAGAAGATACCACCTGACCTATCACTGAAGGACACTGCTGTCTGCATTCTTACTCAAAGGGCAGCATCACAGTCGTGTCACCCATGTGACTTCAACAGAATGACAAGAAACAAAGACAGCTAGGATAATATCAATTTAATGACTTACTTGATCATGCACTGTGTGAAAACTGCATATAATTAGAAATAAATGACAAGTTTAGAATAGCACTATGTTTAAACAAGAACCTAGAGATGTATATACCACATTATCACAATTTATAAAGTTGTTAAAGATTTTTTTTCACATTCCCCAATTTATTTGTAAAACCACTAGAAGTTACTTGTTTCAGTTATATGCTCACCAATCTATTGTACGGAAAGTAACAGTTGTGTTAGATCTGGATGACTTAGTTTTCATCAGAGCTTCTGTAGCATCAGATGTAGTGTCTATTCATCAGTGGAGCTCTCACCATTTGCGTGATTTATCATCATGGCTGATACTTCGTTAAACTTCCTCTGGCAGAATTGTGTCCTGGGCTTGAACACTTTTCAAAAAACGGTTTGTGATCTATGACAATAATTTCCATATTTCATCACCTTGTGTCTGGCCATTCCCATGGTCTTTGAGTGCAAATATTATAAGCCATAACTCTCTTGTTTGTTATGTAAGTTATATATTACGATTTCAAATAACCAAAAATTTTATCGACAATATAATGTCGATATGCATCAAATTTATGATATTTCCTAACAAGATTAACACACAGTTTTCTTTCTTAACACAAATATATTTTAATATACAAGGGATAATATAATTTATAATAATGGTTATTACAAATAATGATTTATATACAAAAGTTTTATAAAATTACAATTAATATTGTCTTCTATCTTGTCTGGAACTGAATACTTTATCGGAAATTTTAACAAGATGATTCACGTAAATTTAGGTATACTAAACAATGCAAAAACCGTATTCAGAAACTTATCTGAAATCATTGGGCCTGAATATCAAATCAATCATTTAAAGCTGTAAGAGTATTGTGTATTATATAATAAATGAAAGTATGTATATCATCACATTGTACAAAACATATGTCAAATTAAAGTGCCTGTAAACACCTTGGTAATTTATTATTATCATGACAGAGACAAAATAATTGGAAAATAGGCCACAGATTGTCAAGCATTTCTAAGTCGATCATAATAGTTATGACTTACAGCTAAGATGGGATGTTAAACACATGAAGAATCAAGAAAAAACAAGGCATAGTTATGCCTTTCATACAAAAGTAAGCAATATCTTTTATTCCACATAAATGGAAGTTGTAAAACAGCTAGCGCTATTGAAACACTTCAATATATCGAAATTTTAAAGTGAACTAAACAAGAAAAAGACTTAAAATGAAAAATAATTAATACTTAGTTTAATGATAGAATTGCAGTTGTGTCAGTAGATCACGTCTAGGTCGGATTCCAAATATTTTCACTTAAAAGGTTTAATAAAAAAATAACTAAGAAAACTATTCAGGAAATGAATTAAATAAAAGATATTTAATATGTTCATAATAAAAAGAAAGGTTGTTGAAATGAACAGAAAATTTATATAACTGAATTTCAGGGTTTTAAGAATGTGATTTAAAGGCATATAAACTCCATAATCCTGTGGGGAGGCAGAGTAAGGAAAACAATATTAAATGATTTTCAACATTTTTAGCTATTTTCAATGATTTTTCGGATTTTTTTAATGAATTTGATTTGGCATATTTTTTTTGCACTATATAAGGCGAGTGTACCTCTGGACGGCTGGTATGGGTATTAACACTTTGACAAATAGAGCAGAAAACAACGTTTTGACCTCCTTAGGTCATCTTCAGGCTAACAAAGAGAGACTTTGGAACTGAATGTTGCTGGGCACCTGTCTTGGGGACAAGAGTATAAGTGGGTACGGAATTGTAGGGGACGTTGCAATTAGAGTTAGGTTATTAATTACTTTAGGTATAAAAGTGTTCTTTTATATTGGTTTAATTTTGGTTTCGGTTATTGTATAAGTAAGGCTTCTTTAATTTTGCGTTTGTTTATATTTATTTCTTTACTTAGTATCTGGGTTTTTTCTACGGTTATGTTGTGTTTATTTTATTTGCACTGTTCATAAACGTGTGAAGATATTTTTGTGTTATTTGAATCCCTTTTTCCATTAAAAGTCATGGGAGTAGTTGCATTGTATTTTATAAATAATGCTGGTGTTGTGGTTATCAGTGTAATTTTTACATAGTGTAAACTTTAGTTTTGTACTTGGATTTTGAATAAATTTGAGGTTTACTGAAATGTTGTGTTTTGTTGTAAAATTTTTCCAAATGTTGATTATTTTTTCGCTGATGTTGGGAACAAACGGTGAGCAGCATTGTAAGGTTTTGTAGTTTGTTATATCTTGGGATTAATTATTGTTCGTTTGTTGTTAATTCTGATGTTTATCTAGGCGTGTGCGTATAATTGTTTCAACATTCTTTTGAGGAAATTTGTTGAGGTTGTTGAAGGGTTGTGTTATTTTGTTGATTTAATCGTTAATTATATCAGGTGAGCATAGACTGTGGCTGTGTTAATTTGGTTTCTTAATATTTTGTGTATTTATTTTGTTACAAATGCTGAGTTCCAGGGAATGTATAATCTGGTATGGGTGATTTTTCTGTGGATTTCTATTTTGAATTGTGTATCGGTTCTTGTGATCTTGAGGTTGAGCAATGCTATTGGTTTAGTTTTTCTGTTCACAAGTGAACTTAATGTTGGGGTGTATAGAGTTAACGTGACTGAAAAAACTAAGTGTGTGTTCTATAGATGTGAATCCAGTAACTGAGTCATCAACATACCTGTTCCAGTATAGTGAAGGAGGGGGGTGTAAGGCTGAATTGATCGCATTAGATTCAATTAGTGCCATAAAAATGGTAGCTAGAACTGGTGACACCAGATTCCTCATAATTAGAGCATTTACGTATAGGTAGTTTACGTCATTGAATATAAAGTTAGTTTTGGTGAGGTCGAGTATTGCATGCCATTCTATCAGAGAGCAACATGTGTGCCGATTTCAGGCAATAGTGGAAGGAGCAGAATCAACGATTTGAAATATCACGCACCATAGACGATTACGTCAGAAAGTGACACCAAAAGGCGCTTGCAAGGGCTGCACAGCTGCCTGCCATTACCCTTGAAGATGGAAGTTATCTATAGGCAAAGAAAGCATTGCTGAAAGATGTCATGTGACATCATAATACGAGTGTTACTCAACAGCAAGCATATTGCTACACCACAAAGTAGCACCAGAGGATGTATTCAAATGATAGTGATCAATGCAGATAGTTTACAAGTAAAAAGTCAAAGTAGATCAATATGATATTAACTTTAGAATAACAATTAAGGTTCTAAAGGTGATAATTTAATTTAATTTCCGTAATTTTGCATTTACAACTAAGAACGAAAATGCATTAAATGAATTTTATTGTTTAATAATGCTGAGTTAAATAATTGTAATTGATAATTATTACGCTATTTACCTATATGTATACATATATAGTATGCTCTAACTAAAAACATGCCGAAACAAAAATATCTGCACCAATTGAAAGGATTCTCAAAGTACAGGCTATAATGTGAGATATAAAATGTACCTTAGGTTTTGAAGGTGACAGTTGAAGTCGGACCCACATTGCGGTGGGGATACACCCTCTATAAGTCTTAATATCTGTCCGCCAGTCTAACATAAAGAAATAAAATAATATTTATCGAAATTAAGAGAGTAAGTCGTGGGTGCTCAAGCCCACAACGTCCTACATTTATGAAGACAGTTGTGGGAAGATGACTGCTCTCCAATGTAAAGAAGAAGAAGAAAAAATAAGAAATAAAATGAAAAAAACATTAAAAATAAGGAATTACCGTTTCGAGGTAATTAAGTTAAATAAACTTACCTCCTGAAGTTAGCATTCCAGCCTCCATTATGGTCTTAAAGCGCTGTTAATACTAAAGAGTTAAGTAAAATATAACAAAATTAAAAGGAAATACAGCAGTGGTAGTTCTTAGTCTAGAGTACTCTATTAAAAAAAAAATCTTTATTCAACCTGAAACGTTTCTGGAAAAAATTTCATTGGCTGAATTATTATTAGTATTCGAGAGAGGTCGTTATGAGTTCCGAAGCACGTGTTTCTTGTAAGTGAGCAAGCGTAGAGAACTAGTGAGGTAGACTTTGACCATGATGGTGATTGTTTTGTTGAATGCACGTAGAGAATTAAGGTACATTGGTGAGCTGTCATCAAGTATTTGTAACAGCGATAACGAAAGTATTTTAATCATTGTACTTTGTGCTCCACGCGACAATTTTAGCAACCACGTAAGTTTTACGTCGTCAAGTAACAAGAGAGTTAAAAAATAACAACAGGATTTAACTTTGTAATGAGTGCTAATTTCCATGTAAAAAACTGTTAAAGGAAAATTATTTAGAAAATGTTCCTTGTTCAAACAAATAATTAAATTTCAAGAGAAAATTAACGAAATTTATAAATAATCGTGTTTCAAGGCAGATAATGGCTATATAACGACGTTGCTTTGTGCAAGTGGCTCTTGTGAAGTGGAAATACAGTAGAAAATTATTGATCTAACGTAAAAGAATAAATACAATGTAGTTGAAGGACCCGTCGAACAGTTTAATGTGACACAGAACGTTACGATGATGATACATATAAGAATTGCATAACGAGGCCAGTATGAAAAGTGAGTGTCATTGAAATGGCCCAACGGCGAAGAGGTTGTTGTCGGTTCTTGCATTTGGGAGAGGACAACGCTAGGTTTCTATTGCTGGCTGTTATCATGGTGATATATATGTTGTTTGGGGCCACAGCATTTCACTGGCTGGAAAGCGACCACAAGAAACTAAGTCGACAACGTTACGAAAGATCAGTTGAACAGTTCTGGATAAAGTATAACAATACTGTTAGCGTAAGTGATGTGGAACACTTGTTATACAGTTTCGGAAACGCTTCGGCAGCGGGTCTTCTCCATAAACGACGGCAATGGGACCTCTCTGGAGCCTTTTATTTCGTGGGCACTGTTGTGTCCACAATAGGTTAGTTGTGGTGTTCAATTAGTTACGATATTAGTGTAGAATACAGGGTCGTAGGAGTTCTTTTTTGCAATGGGGTCTATCAAAATATTCCTAATTCACAATATTATAACATATTTCAGTCATGTTGTCAATGCATTATTAATTATACTCATAATACCATGCTTAAATAAAAGATAATACATGTAGGTTATACTTCACCTATTAACAAAAACAACGTTTTTAAAGTTTATGTATATACGATTATTTAAAAATGATAGCATTATCTTGATGCCACCAAAACAAACAAATAATATGACACTGTATTTTTACTCTTTCTTACAAAAATAATAGTGAACCAAAATATTTTGTGTGGCACATGTCTCCAGCTCCTACATCCCTGGAATATAATATTACATTCGAACAGTGTGATATAAGTTACTAACTAAAGTAATGAGTAATTTCTGCCGTCACATAACGTTTCATTTCTTCGGTGTTATTCTCTTAGGGTATCAATATTAAGACGTGAATGTTTTCGTTTAAATTTGCGTATTTAGCACTGAAACAGTTTTTAGAGGGCAATACTTGCATTTCTTTAAATTTTTAATTTCATTACAAAATTAATAATTTAAGAAATAATTTCGTGGAAAATTGAAGATATACTTTTTAATATTTAATAAAAAAAAACGTTCGTGTGACTGTTTTTACTCATAGAACCATAAGGTAAATGAAGTGTTTTGAGTTAAACGTAATATTTTAGATCAAATACATTTCTTCTAAAGAATGTTTGTATTTCACCGACACACATTTTTATAGAAATATTTATATTCTTGCTATACCGTGTGCTTTTATATATAGTTGTATAATTCTATAGTCCAAATTGTGTCAATAAGAAGTACAACCTGGAGTGTTTTGTTCATTTAGCCTAGGGCCTGGCATGGCCTAGCGCGTTAAGGCGTGCGCTTGGTAATCTGAGGGTCGCGGGTTCGCGCCTGACTCGCGCCAAACATGCTCGCCCTCTCAGCCGTTGGGGCGTTATAATGTGACGGTCAATCCCACTATTCGTTGGTAAAAGAGTAGCCCAAGAGATGGCGGTGGGTGGTGATGACTAGCTGCCTTCCCTCTAGTCTTACACTGCTAAATTAGGGACGGCTAGCACAGATAGCCCTCGAGTAGCTTTGTGCGAAATTCCAAACATCATTTAGCCTAAGTAAAGTAACGGTAAACAAAGCTGAGGCATCGAGTTTTATAACAGGTTTAATGAAAACTTTTATATATATATAATATAATTATTGTGTGGCAACCTGATGTGTCAATGATTGTACTTTTCCTGAGTTCAGTTTCAACCAAATATATCTGAGTTGGATGACGAGAGCTACCATCACACTATCACTGGTTTACCAAAATCTATAAAATTTCCAGATTTGTTACAAAGAATTTTTCGCTATAGTACAATAAGATTTGTGAAACAGGTTTAAATTTTAAAAGTGGCTATCTACTAGTACGTCTCCGGTGGACCAGCGATATGCTAGTGCTAGTCTGTTTCTATTAAGACGCAAGTTTGATTTTACTATATGAAAATACAGGATTTGATTATTTCATTTTATTATTAAAATCCGGATGAAATTAAGAGTATTATTAAAATACTCGTTTTGTTTATATTTTCGTTTTTGTTAAAAACAACTTGTAGTTATGCTCTGTGAAAATAAAATACTAATATCTTATGTAATGACTGAAATGCAGGTTTTAACAATTCTACATTGATATTGCAATTCAAGTTATTCAGTGTATTATATTAAAATATACAGGTTTGAACTATATTATAGTATTATCAAATAATACAAGTTTTAACTATTTTATGTTATTATTACGATACCTGTTTTTACCTATCTATTTTCAGGAACAGGTTTTGAATTTATCATTTTATTAAACTACGAGCCTTCATTATTCTATATTATTTTTAAACGAACTTTTGTACGATTATATGTCGTACAATTATCAAAACGTAGGTTCTACCTGTATCTTATGTTATGTAATATAACTTATTTCGCGTAAGACGGGCAGGCCGGGAAGGCTAGTCGTCGTAGTTTCAACTGATTCTGTCAGTCCACACTTTATTTAGATCAATTCAGGAATGCAAGAGTAAGTGGAGCACACAAGCACTAACTGGTGTAATGTGCAGTTAAAGTAAGGAATCGGAATCTGACTAAATTTCACACTATAAAGCATTTTTAATATGCTTTCAGAATGTTCTATGATACAATCAATTTGAATATTTGAATATTTTGATTATACTAACAAAACTCTTTTAGTACAACTAGTAAACCGTTATTCAATAATACTTTCCATAACATAATTAATTCATTACACCATATCAACTTAACGATATTCTAATTAATGAATAATGGCAATAAGTTACTTACAGAGCGTGTAGGCGCGAAACATTTGGTAGTCTCATCGTCAAAGTGGTCATAACTCTTCCTTCAACTTCAGAGGTTCGGATGGCGATAGCCGCAACTGCTTCTTTCTATCGACTTGAAAATTCACTCAAAACACGAGAAGAGCTAACTATGAGCTCGTGAAGAACTAACTTTTGAGCTTCAAACACGAGTTTTACACAAACTCTTTCTGGTATTCTTGCGATTTTCTAAATAACGTACACAACTTCCCAGAAGTAGATCTGGCACTTATTGGTTATTTTTCTTTGATCGTTTCGCAGTTCTCAAAAACATAAAAAAAACACCTGCTCATTGGTTGCAGATAAAGTCTGTAAATTGGCAACCTTCTTACTTGTATCCATACACACACTTTTGAAATGGATACTACAACAAAGTTCCGACTTACTTCCTTTCTTAGCAGTTTTGTGCATGATAATGTAAACATGCAAAGCGTCTTTGGTTTAAACACATTTTTAATTTTAAATGATGACGTAAATACTAAACTTACTTGTTAGTAATACGTTTTGATTATTTTTGGAGTTTGATATTTGATTTAAAACTTTGTTTACCAATGAAAAGAGGAATAAGAATTAGTGGATGTTTCGAGCCATGTGAGATTTTTTGTATAGATTCTGTTTTATTTGTTAAAAATTATTATGTGGCAGTGTGAAAGAACTAAAAGGGATAACCATTACTTTGTAATATGTTATGATTTTTTTTTTTAAATTTCTGATGAAGACGAAAGTAGTCAGAACAGGTAATGTAAGGTATGCTTAGAAGGTTTAGAACAAGGTTATTTTGAAGGAGTCTGGTTTGAAATGTTTTCTTGCGGTAAATAGATGTGGCAGGAAGATTGTTTTATTTTGTATGCGTGGACTTTAAAAAGCTAAGTTATTGTTTTTTTCCATCTCACATGTAAAGATTGTTTATGGATATTGTAAACTTAGATATTCTATACTTCTTGGCGGGATCAGTGTTGTGAAAGAATAGAAAAGTATCATCAGTGTACCTTCTATATAATACTGGTGTGTGATAAAGAAGACAGTTATCCAGCCATTGACGGTTGTAATAACATTGACAAATATTTCCAAGGGTTAGACCTGGAAGTGATTCTTTCGCCATTCCATTTATCTGGTCTTAAAGATGGCCATTAAAAGTGCAGTGATTACCCTTTATGGCTAAGTTAAGAAGCTATTCGAATTTTTGTTGGTTAAAGTTAGATTGTTTGTTTTCCGAATTTTGCACAAAGCTACACGAGAGCTATCTGTGATAGCCGGCCATAATTTAGCAGTGTAAGACGAGAGGGAAGGCAACTAGTCATCACCACCCACCGCCAACTCTTGGGCTACTCTTTTACCAACGAATAGTGGGATTGCCCGTGACATTATAACGCCCCCACGGCTGAAAGGGTGAATATGTTTGGTGCGATGGGGATTCGAACCTACGACCTTCACATTACGAGTTAAACGCCTAAACCCACCTGGCCATGCCGGGCCGTTGAAGCTAAAGCACAGAGCATTGTTATTAGAGAATAATTCTTTAAAAATTATTTTAATTGTTTTCTCAGCTGAAATGTTAATGAATAAGGACTGAGTATTAAAGCTGGCCGTAACGAATTGGTCTGCATTAGGAAACTGAAATATCTCTTGAGCGACAAAAAGAACCTTTAACAGTAAATTCGTTCTTAGTGAGCTTAATAAATGTACGAGATATTTGGCAAGTTTGTAAGCATGGGAACTAAGAGAACCAGTTTTGGGTATTTTTTATGAGACGTACATAAGCCCAGGAAGGGTTTGTTTGTTTTGATTTTCTCGCAAAGCTACACGAGGGGTATCTGCGCCAGCCGTCCCTAACTTAGCAGTGTAAGACCAGAGGGAAGGCAGCTAGTCATCACCACCTACCGCAACCTCTTGAGCTACTCTTTTACCAACGAATAGTTGGACAAATGGAAGGGGCTACTGTTAAAATAAATAGTTTTTTTGCTTTTGTTTATAAAGAAAAGTTCTTTTAGATTTTGTCCAGTGGAACAACATATGATGTTACGGAATATTTTGCAATATTATAAAACACAAAAAAGAAGCGTTATTTGCTAAATTTGTGTATGAAATAAGTGACAATAAAGAAAATTGATTTTTTTTTATTACAGCGGATTTAATACTAAAGATGCGTTGAAGTCCTCTAAATTCATATAACGTGGTGAAGTTATAATCAAAGAAAATTTGGCCCAACTTCATGAAATATGGAAAAAAACATTTTCAAATTACTTCCAGTTTAATATAAAAGTTAATGTTAACCGTAATTTATTTTTTTAAAAATGATTGTGAAAACACAAAATGACTGAAAAAGTTCGAAAAGTGACACAACCTTAGGAGACAATATTGGAGTACCATAGTTCTACCAATGCAACTAATACATGAAGAGATTTAAAAGGCTTCTTTCTGCATGTCAACCCAGAAGCCGGAGAACTATAAGCACGTTAAACAAAGTGTAGTTAAAAAGAAGACCAATAACTAACAACATTGATAGTGCAGTAAACTTACGTATTCTGTGTAAATCTCAAAAAATGTAGAAATGGATTTTTTATATATTAAGTTCTAATATGAAAAGGGGATTAGGATACGTTAGCGTATCAACATTTACAATATATATCTGTATATAAGTAATGGTTATAGAGTCATTATCGTTATTCACCACAATGTGTAGGGGAAGAGGGCAAGTCGTGTAATCCAGCAACCATTCTATTACTGAAAATTCCATTTCGATGGAGGTTCTGATGGTTATTGTGGTTACATTTTATAGTAATCAATATCATTATTAAAAAGAGCGCAATAATATGAAGTTGCTGCTGACTTACAACACCAGAGATTGAATTTCGATACCGACAATTGACCCATCAAAATTAGCCCATGGTATAACTTTGTGCTTAAAAACAAACAAACAAAATCTGCATGGCAGCTTTTATAGATTAGGCACAGAAAATTATATCTACTCGGTATCCGAACTATAAACCTAGATTGGAAGAAAAAATCTCATTTATTTTATTTTTTTACTTATAATAAAAAACCGGAAAATTCATGTGAGGTTTGATGCATGTGTCTTTAGTGTCATCATTCAAGCTAGCTGCTAGATTGTAGTATATTTCACACAGCCTTCACCAACGTATTAGGCCTTCTTCGCATTCAATTTGCTTATCTTCATAGCAAGCCTAAACATACACTTAAATTCCTAGTTTCGGATATCTTGGAATATTTCTTGATCTGTGTCGGATTCCAGATCTTTACTTAAACTGGTTTTGGTGTGCTTGCTTAGGGCTCCTGTTTTGGTCTGTATCCACATCTGAGCGTGCGCGCGCGTATGTGTATGGGGTTCATTTAAGTGTTTGTTTGTTTGTTTTTGAATTTCGCACAAAGCTAGTCGAGGGCTATCTGTGCTAGCCAATTAAATGCGAAAAGCAGATGGTGTCGAAAATGCTCGATTTTGTCCAGTTGACATTCCATTTAATGAGCTGAAAATGAAAGCAAAAATTAAAGACATATGAAAATCAAACACACCATCTATTAGAGTAAAAAATTATCTACCAAATGACATGAAATATTTTGCGAAAGCGTTTTATTTATGAATATATTTTTTTTAACTTGAAAAAACGCTCACGAATTATTCCTCAACCCAATAACTTCCAGGAAAATCGGAAATACCACCTTCTTCATGAAAATTTGTTAATTCTGGTCAGACAGCTGACCAACTATTTCGATGTGTATGTTTCATGGAGTACTTGCATTTCAGACCTAAAAAACGATTCCTGATAATAAAAAAAGCTGAGAAACAAAATGCCTATGCCATCTATATTCAACATACTGCTAACAAGACTACATTATAAACACAAACATCACACCAAACGAGCTTAGACAGCAGACCATCAAACATAAAAACCAGAGGGTCAGTGTTTTATAGCACAAAGCAGCTAGGCTATCTGCGCAAAGACCAGAGGGAAGAAACGCACCAGATCAGAAAAAACTTTTGGTTTGGTTTGTTTTGAATTTCGCGCAAAGCTACACGAGGCCTATCTGCGCTAGCTGTCCCTAATTTAGCAGTGTAAGACGAGAGGGAAGGCAGCTAGTCATCACCACTCCCCACCAATTCTTGGGCTACTCTTTTACCAACAAATAGTGGGATTGACTGTAACTTATAACGCCCCCACGGCTGAAAGGGTGAGTACGTTTTGTGTGACGGGGATTCGAGCCCGCAACCTTCGGATTATAAACACTCGCAACATTAAACAATAATGTGTTGTCTGTCGGTCATTCAGTATGTGTTATTGTGACATCACATAAGGCCTACGAGTTTTTCCTCGCAATATATCAAAGACTCTTTAACCTCTAGCGTCAGTTTTACTAGAAAAGCTTCAACTACTATGAAGAACACTTCAAGCGTATCAAACTTGAAACATTTGTAAACATCACGAATGCACTACAATCCCAGAGGGAAGCTTTCTTTAAAGATGTCTTCCTTTTTATTTATTCTTATTATAACACAAAACTTTCTCATTTCATAGATCATTTTAGTTATCATTAAGCACAAAGCTACACAATGGGCTCTCTGCGTTTGCCACTCTGAATGTTAAAACTCATTTTTTAACGTTATAAGCTTTCAGAATTGCCGTTAAGCCATAAGGGAGCTCTATTAAACACAAGGTCAATTAAACATGTCTGAATCTCAGAGTTAAAAAATTTTTCTCTGTTTCACTGAGTTTCAGTATCATCAAGTAAATAGGTCACGACAAAATTTATTTTTTGGCAATGTTTTGCTGTTATATTTTTGACTGATCATAAAATTACTTTTTCATAATCATGAATTTTGGTCGTGCTTAATTTTTATTTTCTTGCTTAGTATTTCTAGGGAATAAATTAGAACGGAATAGTGTGAATCGGAGATCCACTTTTGAGGATTCAAGCAATCTGTGTTCCTAATCTTCTGATTAGTGGATCACAAGAAGGAATTTCAACTTTTTCAAAATTCCAGTTTAACGACTGAATGTGTTGAATGTATTGAAAGAAATGGCGAATTTCTATATGTTGTCAAATTATATCCGATGAGGAAAATAATGATGAGGCCTAAGACAAAATATTAACAGTTAGATCCGAGAAGTCTGGTTTGCTTTGCTGTTTATGTTGAACCAAAATAGAAATGAAAGGTCCCTTTTAACCAGCAGCTTTAGGAATAGCCAACTAATAACAAAATATATTTTTAAAGCCAAAGGTATCAGAACACCTCAGAAATGCACGAACTTCTTAAAGTGCAATGGCGGACGATATAAAATAATTTGCATACAGGTAGGATTAATGTATTTTACCACCCTATTGTTACAAATTATTTTGTATTACACCGACAGTAATTTTTCAGAGTTTGTGATCAAAAGTTTGTTTGTGAAATTAAGCCCACAAACTGCATTAAAGTGAACTTGAGCTGCAGAAAATATTATTAACACCTGTCTTATGCATAAGTAGAGTTAGGATCACTGAAACTGTCTTAGAATTTGGTTGAAGAAATCATACTAAACGTAACTACTACTGATGAAGATTTCATAGCGAGTTCTTTAAAGCAAAATATTAAGCAAAGATGAAGAAAATTACTTAAAGATTAATATGTCAATGAATATTAGCTTTATATAAATAAGGAATTTTAAATAACTAGTAATGCAATTGTAAACAGCTTTATTCGGAATGTGTTAAAAGATATTGTATTAAGACGAAAAATCATGTAAGTTTTATATCGATCTTAGTCAAATGAAAATCTTTGTCATTTTGTAGCGAAGCTAATAAAATTCTTCTCTGGACAGAATACAGAAGACGTTTTGAATGTACTTCAATAATAATTTTATTTAATTAATTGCGAGATATGTTCTCCTTGAATTCTCTGCTACCTTTTACAGTTTATTTTCGTATATAAACAACAATAACTGATATGCATCATTGGGTAAAATAACAGATAATATTTGACTTAGTATTGAAATGCGTTATCTTTATGCCTTGCTTCATTAATAGACTTAAATAACTCATTTTCATGATTTTCAACTTGGTAATTTTCTTACAAACAAAAAAAGAACAGCTTTTTCTGAAAACACCTCTGTTATCATATGGAGTTTTGTATTATTTCACTTTTTTATCACCGTCACCTCTATAATCATTATATTCTACTGAAGACAAAACACGATTATCAGTGAGTCATATCATCATCTTCACCATTGCCATTCACGATATTCTCTTTGTAATTTGGCCATAACCATCTTCTACCTTTTTCTTTGTTATTAGCACTCGCCAATACACATTTTGGCTGCTTTCCCCAGCATATCTGATTCAGTTTAGCAGAAATGAATAATTCATCACATTCGTAACCACAAAGAGAACATTCCAAGCCTTTTGAACATTTAGACATTTCACATCTGTCGGATAAAGGTTCCATTTTAAACTAGAATTAGTATTTTTTCGGTAGTTGTTAAAGCAGTTGTCAGCAATTTCTATCCATCGATTTGGAGCTGCCAATGGACTATTGAAGTGAAAATATTGTTAACTTAGGATAGCCTTGGCATTGTTTAAAACAAATAATTCAAACGACCGTATCCAATTACTTGTTTGTTTGTTTTTTATTTCACGCAAAGCTACACTACGGCTATCTGCGCTAGCCGTCCCTAATTTAGCAGTGTAATACTAGAGGGAAGACAGCTACTCATCACCACCCATAGTCAACTCTTGGGCTACTTTTTACCAACGAATAGTGGGATTGACCTTCACACTATAAAGTTCCTACAGCTGAAAGGGCGAGCATGTCTGGTGTGACCGGGATTCGAATCCACGACCCTCACATTATGAATCGAACGCCTTAACCCACCCATAGTATCCAATCGTAAAATACTTTATAATAGTGGTGTCATAAGTGTAATTTTTTAAACTAAACCTTGACCTGAAAATAATGGCGATGTGATCACGAAAAGAGACTGAAACACTAGTACAAATGAAGAAAAATAAAGAAAGAGACATTAAATAATAAAAACGAAATTAGATTTTATAGAGAAGCATAAAGAAGAATTTAACTAAAAAATAAACATGACTACAGACAAATTCTAACCCACTTAAGTGTAGTAGCCCACCCCTGTTTTGAAACTGTTTTTATTTTACACAGAAAAAGTATCTAGTACAATGCATATTATTGCAATGCATGCTCTTTTGGGCTGTTTAATGAAAATTATGCCAAGTTCAGTCCACATAACAATGACAAATTTATTTGTTTCTTCATTAATATTTGCTATACACCACACAGAATTTCAAGACCCGTAGTTCATAGGCCTAACTCATAACTACAAAACGTACAGAATTTGCTCACTAACTGATTTAATGAATAAACACAGAAACTTTCACTACAAACAATGTTCTGAATCACTCAATGAATATTCAGTAATTTATTATTATTTACTAACTGATTTACCATGTATATTATTCTTATCTATACCATACTTGGTGTTTACTTTCTATATCAATTTTCTAGATAATATGTTCGTCAGCTATCTAGCAAATATCTAAATTAAAATATTGAAATAAAGCGTACAACATAAAACTTCCTGGATTATAAATTGCCCTTAAATTCCTGATTTTTATATAAAACAATATACTAAATTCATCAAGGTTTTTTATGGTTTTCCAGGGGCTATGTATATAAATAGAATGGCCTCTTGCACTTACTGCTGACCTCTCATTGGAAAAGTTCCTCAAGGTATGTAGCAGAGCAAATTTACTCGCTCTTCTATCTGTGGTGGTACTTTAAAAATGGTTTCGGCCGCAGCTCCAGACTCTTTAGCAGGTTGACTTTTTGCTTGCGAGTTCTTCTCTGATATTACACATCTCTCCATTCTCCCACCAATGCAATTCTAAAGATTACCACAGTGTATTACCTTTGATTACTTGCCCTTCTGAAATCTATAAACTAAATAATCTCATTTATAGTTTTCGGTAAAAGTTATGGTTCTACCAAACATGCACTAAACTTTGGAGTTAATCGTTTTTTGATAGAAGAATTGTTCAGTCACATGTAGTTAGATGAAGCAATATCCTAAGCATTGAGGGGTTAAAAACGATAGTTTTTAGTTACATTTTTAGTTAGTTTTTAGTTTTAGTTACAATCATAGTTACACGAAGTGTAACCAAATGGCACATTTCTAAACAACCAATGACAACTTTAGTAACGTCGTACTCCTACATCCGTTGTCATGTGTCATGGCAGCTTAGAAATGTGTACAGTTCTTAGAATGATTGATTACTCAATAGTAATTACCTTATCTGCATAGCATATCTGTTTTTACAAAAAAAGAGAGAAACGGTTCTGAAAAGAACGGATTTTCCGTGATAACGTCTCTAAAATAATTTAACATACTCGTACAATCTTACTGTTTCCCTAGTTTAGATTTATGGATTAAACGTATTATTATGCTATTTCTCTACCTATATAACTATGATTATTATTATGTATAGCAGCAAATGAATTCTTGACAAAATATTTCATTTTACACATGTGGACAGTTACTATATATTTTACATTTACGTATTTCATGCGTTTTATGAAGGCTGATAACGCTTCTGCTGGCGGACGGTGTTACTATAAATGGATGCTGTTACCACAAGTACTGTGTGTCGAAGGTTGGTGTGATTAGACAGATGCTGTTGCTAAGATTCCACAGGCGAATGGTGTTTCTAGAAACAACTTGATCAATAGGATGACGAGCTCATCGCAAAATGTCTCAACATGGGATTACGTCATCAACACTGGGGTCCAGATTTAATTACGTCCTAAAAAGTAGAAGTGAAAACCATTATTTTAACGAAACAAGTATTATAACACTGTACATTTCGTTGTCAGTTTTTCACACATAATATATTAAGTTATCTATTATCTTGAAATTATTTTATCAAAAATAATGTACCATTTTTATAGGCATTGAAAGAGACAGTTGTCAATTGTGTTTTTAAGTATCGATTTAGTACATATTTAATGCACTGATTAGAGTTTTCACTTTTATATTCAAGTTGCATTTTTTTTTTTTTTTTGCATTTCCTTGATGTTCTATATATAAAACATATTGCTAATTCTTTGCTATAATCAGTATATTATAGAACTTTTATTCGCCCCGAGAAGGGTTTAAAGTAGCTGTTTAACACGTTCTATAAAGTGGCTAACATTGTGTGAGCTGAAATCATCTGCATTACACGTAGTATGAAAAGGTTAATATTTTGTTGGTTTAAAGCAGCTGTTTAACACGTAATATAAAGTGTCCAAAATTGTGCGTTAAAAATGGCTGAGAAACCCTAGTATAAAATGGTTGGCATTGTAAGGGGTTAAAGTATTTTTGTAATACGTAGTTTGAAGCGGATACAGCTTGTCACCAATGGGTATATATAACATTTTCACATTGACAAAAATAAGTGCGAGACTGCTTTAATTTATTGTCACTACGATCCTATGGTAAATACGTGTACTAGTTGTTAATGCATGCGTTCCTATAGAATAAAACGTAGTTTTATTATTTTGTTTTTTAAATTTGTTGTATTATCCATAAAACATTTGTCAATTATATTTAAATAAATATAAAAGTTGTAGCTTTGAATTATTTTGTACGCCCAAAAATGCTTGTAGGCAGTTTTTTTTTTTAATTTCGCGCAAAGCCACTCGAGGGCTATTTGCGCTAGCCGTCTCTAATTTAGCAGAGTAAGACTAGATGGAAGGCAGCTAGTTATCATCACCCACCGCCGTAGAGGTAACACTACATACATAAATGCTCTACAAATAATAAAAGATACGTCATTTATACAGATCTAATAAAGAACAACTGAGCAACTCTCTAAAAACACTTGGCAAAGAAGACTGTATAACACACTGAGCTCAGAAACTGACTTCAATGCACCAGTGGTAGAACTCTGTATGGGCGGAAGACTATCAAGTGCACTAGCAAACATATTTTTAATTCAACTGAAAAAAAAACAGCCATCTATATACTTTTATGTTGGATGATATATATCGATGATGTTACCTGTTATTTCAACTTTGACAAAGAAAAACACAAAAGAAAAATTCTCAACAGCATCAGCAATATACATCCTAACATTCATTTTACAACTGAAGACGAATAAAATTTCTCCATAAATTTTCTGAACGTTAACATCATAAGAGAACTAGCAGGATTTAGACTTAAAGTTAATAGAAAAATAAAAAATGAGAATAACATTGGAAATATAAACACATCACAAAACAGAAACTAAAAAATTTGAATTATGTAAATAGCATTTAATACATGTTCTGTAAATAATGTAAACGATGAACTGTAACTCAGTTCTGAAATCTTCGTTCAAAAATCAGCATCTGAAAAATGTTTTTTTATTTGAAATAATGGGCACATCTAAAAATTAAACGTCAAACACACACAAAATGTGTAAAGTTCAACTTTATTACCACCAGTAAATTCAGTAAAAATCTGGATTATGGAAACGATTCTTAAAGTAACACAACATCAACATAAATTACATAATCATACGAAAAACCAGGTATTAAAATCAACCACCTTATTATTAACAATTAAACTTACTGAAATTAAAAACAACGGAGTCATCTACAAAATCAACTACTACTCGTGTTAACACTTTTATACTGCAGAAACTGAAAGCAAAATAAACCTCAAACTTTAGGAACATCTTAAAGAAATAAAATTCATCATCAATGAAAACAACGTCAAAATCATCCTAAGAGAATCAAACATCAACAGAAGAAAAATAGCCGAACTGCTGATATTACCATCAAAGTGAACGCTAAATAAATACTTAGGAATGCTCTTTATCTACATCGGTTTTTATCCATTTCATTTTAATAAAAAAAGCTAATTTAACGGCACCTGTATACTTGTTGTCATTATTATGAATTTGTAACATCCTCCGAAATTCAACTGCTTTACTGAATGTAACTTCTACCCGATAATAATCCGTTACTATAAATCAAAACGTTGTGATCATTAAAATAAGAACTTGTCTACTGGAAAATTAGTTGATGCTCTAATTTTCAGTATATTACTCAAAAAACAATACATAACTGTTTGTCTTGTTGCAGTTTACGCAAAACTACTAGAATATTATAAACACTAAATTAGTTGATGCTCTAATTTTCAGTATATTACTCAAAAAACAATACATAACTGTTTGTCTTGTTGCAGTTTACGCAAAACTACTAGAATATTATAAACACTAAATTAGTTGATGCTCTAATTTTCAGTATATTACTCAAAAAACAATACATAACTGTTTGTCTTGTTGCAGTTTACGCAAAACTACTAGAATATTATAAACACTAACCGTACCTGGTTTAGAAGTAATAAACACAGCACAAGCAGTCCATAGTGTAGCTCTTCACTTAATAACAAACAAAAATTGTCCTTTAATCGTTGGAAAGTTGTATCAGATCCAAATCTGTCAGCTCACTTCATTCTTCTGATTTTCTTTGACTCTCAAAATATTTATTTTCCTTTCTTTCAGGTTTCGGGATGACCACACCTCAGACAGTTCCAGGAAAAATCATGGTTATTCTTTATGGGTTCCTAGGGTGTTCAGGAGTTTTTCTCTTTTTCAATCTCTTTCTAGAACGAAGTATTACCTTTCTGACTTTTGTCTTACGATCTATCCATGAGATAGATCTGCGACGCAAAGGTCAGTACTCTAAGCAAAGGTGCGACTCGCCAGCTTCTTTGGATGACCAGTTGAATATTTGGAAACCGTCTGTATATTGGGTGATTTTGTACTTGTTTCTCACAAGCATACTTTTGGCTGTTTGTGCCTCAACACTATATGCTCCAATGGAAGAGTGGAGCTACTTTGAAGCAATTTATTTTTGTTTTGTCGCCTTCGCCACAATAGGTTTTGGAGACTATGTAACCAGTCAACGTGCAACCTATCAGAATGTCGAGTTATACCGCCTGGTAAACTTCTTGTTCTTGGTGTGTGGGTCTTGTATCATGTACAGCTTCTTCAATGTTACCACTATAGTCATCAAACAGTTTCTTAGCCATATAATCAAAAAGTTAGACTGTAATTGCAAATGTAAGAAGAAAGCTAAAGGCAAAAGCCAACAGAACGTACAGTGTGGACGTAGGGATGCTATAACCCTTCACCAGATGAGACACTATAAGAAATCTGCATCTGTTCCAGAATGTAGTGACCTTGATTCTACGTACGACAGTGAGGGCGATCGGCGTAATTCAGATGAACTTATTTCCATGGAAGACTTTATGAAGTCCAACAAAGTATCACTAGCCGTGATGCAAAAACAGTTGCATGAATCAGCAATTAGAAGACAGGAAGTACTTCTGGCATATTTATGCGCTAGTGATAACGAAGATGAAATAAAACCTGAAACAGTTGGGCCTCTGACTATTGCCTCTAGAAAACTCAAAGGGGATATAACTTGACCCTCCTTATTCAACAGGATATTTTCGAAAGTTTATCTTTCAACAGACAAACAATCAGTGTAATCGAATATGTTTCTGAGAACTCATTAGCTAAATTCCAGTATTTGTTTCTTTTTTAATTTCGCGCAAAGTTACACGAGGGCCATCTGCGCTAGCCGTCCCTAAATTAGTAGTTTAAAACCAGAGGGAAGGCAACTAGTCATCACCACCCACCGCCAACTCTTGGGCTACTCTTTTACCAACGAATAGTGGAATTGATCGTTGCATATAACGCCCCCACGGCTGAAATGGCGAGCATGTTTGGTGCGACGGGGATTCGAAATTCAAAATTTCAGTATCAAACTATTTATATCAACTAAGTTCCAAGATCAAAGAAATGATTTCAGTTAAATTCCAGTAAAACAGAAATAATTTAATTCTAGCATCGCAGAGCTTATATCAGCTAAAGATTAGCACCACAATAGCATATCTACTAAACACCTATAAGCTGAATTTCAGTATCACAGAAATACATCAGCTAAATTCTATTGTCATACACTTCATTTCAGTTAAATTTCAATATAATAGAACTGATAAGCTAAGTTACAGAATTAAAGAAAGGATATTAACTAAATTCCAGAATCACAGAGACAATACGAACTAAATTCCAGTATGAAAGAAATCATGAAAGCTGAATTCCGATATCACAAAACTCAAATCAGCTACATTTTAGTATTATAGAACTTAATTACCAGAATTAAGGAAATTACAACATATAAACTTTATTTTGACATGTAGTGTTTCCATCAGCTTAATTATAGTGTCACAGAAAATGATAACAGTTTTTCTTCTATCACAGAGCTCGGATTGACTATAGACTGATGCCACAAAATGGATATTAGTCCATTACCATGATCATGTAATTCAAATCACCGGAAATGTTGTATTGTATAAATGATATCAGCTATTCTAATATCACAGAACTGTAATATCACTGTAATCACCTAAAAACCAGTATTACATGAGTGATATCAGCTAAATTCTTGTATCATGAAACTTGTATGAGCTGAAATATAGTATCACATAAATGATAATAAGCTTTTGTATCATAGAACTCATATTAGTTAAATTCCAGTGCCATGGTACTCACATGAGATAAATCCCAGTATTGTAGAACTAACATTATTTGAACTCGTGTTAAAATGCATATATCAGCTCGATTTCATTGACATGAAAGTCATAAGCTAATTTCCATTATCACAGAACGCAAATAAACTAAATTCAAGCATTATATATACAACTCATATGCATATTTGTATACGAAACTTAAACATTTTTTATTATAACTAAAACATAAGTTCATACTTTTATTTACCAAATTTGATGCATTTTACTAAGGAAAAAGTTATTTCTAAAAAGAAATATCCCTAGTGGCACAGCGGCATATCTGCGGATTTTTGCTGCTACAAACAAGATTTCGATGCTCGCGGTGGGCAGAGCACAGCTCTTCGTGTAGCTTTATGCTTAACAATAAACCACAACAAAATTAGAATTTTGCACAATTTGTCTAGTTAACCTTCCGCATTGTATCTAATTAACGCCCCCTCCAGGCATTTTTATAAAGCTCACTGTGTGACGGCAATAGTAATACAACATACAATCCACTTTTATTACCGTAATTTTATTTTGACAAAAAGAGAGGAAAAAAACACACACACTTATTAGCACTGAAATCAACAAATTCTTGTATCAAAAATAGAATCCGAAACTGCAATAATACTATAATTAGCGCCACCTTTTTATAGTTTGCAACAACACCGAGGGCATTAATTAAATGCATTACAGTATTTTTACAAAAATAAGGCGCTCATCCACAATAACAATTCCATAGATTGGGCTAGAAGTTCAATCGCGTATATAGTATAAAGCAGTAAACTTGATAGAAGTCATTGCTGCGTTCCTACACTTATTCCATTCTTAATACAAAAATCCTCTAATCATAGTTATTTTTTCCTTTTGATCCCTTAAAAAGTTTTAAAACTCTAAGTATCAAAGTAAAAAACAAAACAAAAAAACGTACTTATTTCACGGAAGCTCAACTTTTGGCTGTTAACAGGATGATGTATTTAAAGTTTTTAAAACATGTTTCATAAGGTGCTTCTTTAAAGATAGATAAGAAAATCACATTAGTAGTGGCTGGGAAAAAAAACAGTTAATTGCTTTGTTAGGTGGCTGGATGAAAAAAAAAGGAATATTGTTTGTTTTGGAATTTCGCACAAAGCTACTCGAGGGCTATCTGCGCCAGCCGTCCCTAACTTAGCAGTGTAAGACCAGAGGGAAGGCAGCTAGTCATCACCACCCACCGCTAACTCTTGGGCTACTCTTGTACCAACGAATAGTGGGATTTACCGTCAAATTATAACGTCCCCACGGCTGGGAGGGCGAGCATGTTTGGCGCGACTCGGGCGCGAACCCGCGACCCTCAGATTACGAAGCGCACACCTTAACGCACTAGGCCATGCCGGGCCAGGAATATAATTATTAACGGAGTTCATTCACACGAAACCGTTATTATAGAGGATTTTCTTAAGGATCAGTGCTGAAACCTTTGCTTTTGATTGTTTATAATAACGATATTAATAGCAGCATAATTAGTAAAGTCTATCGAAGACTTTAATATCTTAATATTTCTAACTGTATAGACGAAATTTGAGATGTGACGAGTTTACAGAATAAGTTGAATCAATAGGTAAATCAGGAAAATATTTACCAAATGACGGTTTATTATAAGTGAAAAGTAAACCATTATGTTTATCATAATTTAAATTACAACTCGGAAGCGTGACTATAAAAGAGGGAATATTTTGATAGAGGTAGATAGGTTACTCAAGCCACGAGGAAACGTTCTGTAGAGAAGCTAATAGGATTTAATAAGAGTAAAATGACTGCATTTTATAAACCAAAACTGGGTACACTTTATTAATAACTCTAACTGTACTCACTATAATTCTAGATGAAAGCCGTACTGGAGAAGTTTGCTGTGTTAGTGCCATCTGTATCTCTAATGGTGAGCGTTTTTGTTGTAGTCTTGTGTCGGTGTAACTCCACTAATTCTCGTCACACGACGAAACTTTCTTTTGAATTTTGCGCTAAGCTACTCGGGATGTTAGCCGCCCCTAATTTAGAAACGATAACCTTGTCAACACATCTCTCACAAACTCTTGGGAGACATTTTACCATTGAATAGTGGGATTAATTGTAATATTATAACGCTCCAATGCCAAATGTGCGAGCATGTATAAAGATACTATGCAAAACATAATAAAACTGAATGTTTATTTCTAAAGTACTTTTGCTACAGAATTCGAAATAAATTAAAGAATTAAATGTAAGAAAAATTTCGGAGTAAATCTTTCGAGTCGAGGAGGACATCTGATCACTCTGAATGTTGTTGTTTTTTTAGGACATCTGGGACTTATGCTCACTCTGAATGTTTTTTTATTAAGTGCAGTCATCTCTAAAATCGGCAATCAGGCTTCTCTTCGATTACTGCGTATAATTATGGTACACATATCTATAATGCGATATTGACGTGTTGGAAATGGTTGAGAGGAAAATTGGGATGTTTATGGGTTACGAAATAATCTTATTGAAGTTTGCAACTGTCTATGACTCGATAGGATAAAAATTTCCGATTTCTTAGAATAATTTTATACGAAGGCAATAGGATAAAGCATAAGCTTAAATTTTAAACAAGAACGATAGGTTCCCGTTAATAATTTTATTTTTATAACAGTGACTGGATTAAAGAATGAGTTGCTGTCGGTAGAGTGGTAGGCACTTCACAGAAATTAAGAGGAAATTAATGGTTTTCTAATAAATAAAGAATGCATTTAGATTTTCACCTTTCTCAGCGATGAGTGTACAGCGACATCCTTGAAGAACTAAATGGTTACATTTTTTTTGTATTGTTAAATTTGTTTTTAGTTTGTTTAGTGACAAACTATGTAGTAAACTTTAAAAATATTTTACTAAGTTTGACATATATAAACATAAACGATATTGTTCTTTTTGGTTGTATTCAAATCATTCATATTTGTAACGACTTTCCAAATATTGTACAAAAACTACTGCTTTTATTTCAGTTGACTTCCTATTTTGTCATAAAAACAATTATCTTGATTTAACAAACTCAACGTTTCTATAAAAAGTTTGAAATATTCTTCCTTACTGTAATTTATAATGCTTACAATGAGCAACAAAACGCAAAACAAAACTGTTTATTCTGACGTAGATATTTATAGATGAATTACATGTTTGCAAATGAAACTATTACATTTAATACTTTTTAAAAAGTGTTTAAAGTATAGGCAATCACCCGATATTCCAATAAAACTTATTCAAAGAGAAAAAGTATTTGCTCCGTTATTAAATTGAGAATAAATCATTTTCTACACTGTCACTGTTGTTTTCAGTCAAAGTTTATAATTTTGAAATTAACGTTTTCGCCAGATTAAGTTTCAAAATCTGTTTCTACATCAACTAACTTCACAAATTTATAATCACGAGACAGTGAATTATGATTTTTAGGGGATCCCGATATATTTCTTACTACATTATAAAACATCAACTGATACACTTTATTCACGTATATGCTGCTGTGGCCTGGAATAAAGTAAATTAATAAAGTCAATATTCAGAGCTGTCAAAACATCTTACACACGTTCCTTGAACAAAAACATTCTCCAACCTTATGAGGAGCTTCCAGGACTATCAAGAATCCGATCTCCACTCTTACAGTTAACTAGACAAATTCGTCTTTAATACCTTCATGAACAGAATCAAAATTCTGTCCATTGACCACTCAAACATTAAATCTCTCTCTCTCTCCATATGGATCTTGCCCATAAACACTAATATCTTTAATGACTGAAGTGTTCGTTACTTTAAGAAAGGTCACATTTGGGGGCTGTAATAAGCCATTAGGGGTGAGCTGACCAGTGGATTCTGCAATGTTATCCAAGGACAGACCTAATTCATCCAATTGCGCCTGGATGCAAAGGCCAAAAGGAGCAATGGCATATCGTCTGTTTTGAAAAAGTAAGGCCCACTGAGGAAGGAAAACACAACCCCAAGTGGGATGCTTTGGTAAGGAGCGAAGTTTCAAAGAATACACTAAAGGCAGTTGCAAATGGCAAAGGTGCAGAGAAGGTTTGTGAGATTCCACGTACAAGCTCTGAACTGGGGAGGTGCAGAAAGCCCCAGTGCAGAGTCAAACTCCTTGATAATGAATGGGTCCAGCATCTTTGACGCCAAGGGTCTGGCAGAGCCATAGACCATTGATCCACAGTCGAGTTTTGAAGGAATAAAAGCACGATATATCTTTAACACAAACATGGATCTGCTCCCCAACTGGTGGTAAAGAGGACACGAAGGATGTTCAGTGCTCTTGTGCATTTGACCCCTAGCTGCTTTTAAGTGTGGTATAAAGGTCAGCTTACGGTCAAATATAAGCCCCAAGAACTTGGTCTCAGGGACCACCGACAGCGAAACTTCACCAATACGGAGTTCGGGTGGATAACCCGTTGGCAGCAAAAGTGCATGCAAGCAGTTTTAGAGAGAGAAAAATTAAATCCGTTCACCGTAGTCCACTTCAGTACACGATTGAAACGAGCATTAACCATCCTCTATAAGGTCTTAGGGCAGTTTGTAGTTGCTGCTCAATACATCTTATGTTCGACGAGTGACACGATATGTGAAAGTCATTGACATAGAGTCCGTTTGAAACAGTGCGAGGGAGTTGTTCATTGATGGCATTTATCTTTATACTGAAAAGTGTGACACTCAAAACTTGGCGTTTGAGAAAGGCTTCTCTGATTGATGTTTCAAGTCGAATTAGATGGTCTGTGGTGAAATCCTGTCGTCGGAACCCACAGTGGGTGGGCGAGAGGAGGTTGTTTGATTCGAGGAACCAAACAAGATGAGCATTAACCATCCTCTCTAAGGTCTTACAGAGACAGCTCGTCAAAGCAATTGGACAATAGTTTGAAGGAATCTTGGGATCTTTCACAGGTTTAGAGAAAGGTAAGATAATATCCTGGCACCAGGCATCAGGAAAAACATTCTCCTGCCAGATCTGGTTAAAAACAATTAGAAGAATGTTAAGAGAAGCAGGAGAGAGATAGCACAGCATGTCAGTGTATATCATCAGGCCCAACAGATGTACTGCCAGACCAATGAAAGGCCATTTTCAGTTCCACCAGTGTAAAGGGACATTTATAGTCAAAGAGACAGTCGGTTCAAAAGGAAAGAGGTGAACAATCTGTCCAAGCCTTAATGGCCAAGGTGGAGGAACAAGCAGAAGTGATAGATACCCAGCAAAAGCTTTCACATAGAGTATCGGCGATGCTCCATACATCAGCTACCTCTTGGCCATCAGTGAGGGGGACAGAATTGTAGTGCCCACTGACCCTTCGAATTCTGTCCCACATAACCTTGGAACTGGTGGTAGAAGATATGCTGGTTGTGAACTTAATCCAAGATTCGTTCTGGCTTTGACGTCTTACCCATCTAGCATGTGCACGGGCCCATTGGAAAGCGATGCGGTTCGAAAGAGTGGGATATCTACGGAAAGTACCCCAGGCCTGTTTTTGAACCTTCCGTGCCAAGTGGCAAGCAGGATTACACCACGGACGAGAATATCGTGAAAAACGTGTCGAGGTTTTAAGAATATATAGAGCAGCTGCTTGTATAATACAGTCAGTTACTGCTACCACACAGTTGTCTATTGATGGCTGATTCACGATGGCAGGATCAAGTTCTGCGAGAGCAGTGAAAGTGGACCAGTCTGCCTACCACCGGAGCACGCGGGTAGGCTGGCATCGACCACGGCCATTCTCTCTCAAAAGTGTAGGAAAATGACCACTGCCTAGTGGATTATTGTCAACCCTCCATGAAAAATGGGAAAATAATGAAGGGGAGCAAACCGAGAGATTAATAGCGGTGAAGGACTGACTAGGTGCATGAAAGTAAGTGGAAGAACCAGTATTGAAAAGAAAAAGATTATGATCAGAGACCAATTAAACACCATTATTAATAGTTTTAATAATAATTAAAACATTATTAAGAAGTGATGTATTCACGTACAGAAATTTACACCGAGGAGTAGAAATTCGACAGTTATAATGTGTAAATCTTTCCACATGATGAGAGGTCTGGTAGCCAACATCTAACAAGCTTGACCCGGCTTGTTAATATTTGTTAAATATTAACATAATTTTTTCAGTCCCTCAAATGCTCTTGTTGGCATGTATCACATGCTTACAATTATATTCAACATGTACAGTGTAAAACACTACCTTTCTAAAATCACTGAAAATGTAATTGTTCCAACCATCGCAAAAATAAGTCTACAACAAAAATAAAGATTATGACAAGACAATAAGTACATTAATTCTTTGGCACTACGAACAAATTTGTCATTTGGACAAAAATGGACACTAGTTAATGCCAATACCAATGGAATTCACAGTAAAACAATTTTTAAATGCTATTTCAGAATAAAATTGACATATCAATTCCATACATCTTCTGGTTAGGTTTGATATCCAGCTTCAGGAAAATTATATAATAGCAACTAAATTTCACTTCCCTTCTCAAAAACATTGCACCAGGCAAATACGTAATCATTCATAAACTGTATATGTTTAATGAGGGCAAAAACTTAGCAGGGACACATGTAGGAAAGTAAATATGATTTAAGAAGTGATATGTTTACAAAAAAATTTAAATCTAATAGCTAATATCAAGCACAGCCAATATCCATTATATGAAAACGTCCAATACTGGAACCATCAGATCTGTTGCCATACGTTTCGTTTTTACCTAAGCTCAGTCAGCCCTAATAAAACTATATCAGAATTTTGCGCAAGTGGTTTTTCATCCAACCACCATTTCACCACATTTTCTAAATGTTTCAAATATTGATCCTTCTAGCAGATGAATCTCTGCCAAATAAGAGAATGGCATTTCGGATAATAAATTTATTGTATCTTGTCAGCAGTCATTGTGCCATAAACTTTGCATACATCAACGTTTGATCAAGATGCAACCCACATTTGTATTGCTTACCCATTAAGCTTCACAAATTTGTTAAGCACAACAACAATCTTTCTGCCATTAAACAAACTATCAGTGGTTGTTGCAAAATACTGTCAATCTGTAATTTGTGTCCATTTCTGATTTTTGTTTTCTCTCCCTCCTATGCAATGGTTCATAGGCAGTTACACTTCCATTAAGGCCACTCCATGCTAACGTATATCATACTGTTTTGGAGATAATATTCACATCCATGCAAATAGCTAATAAGTCAATGGCAAGATTTTTGATGGATTATCATGCAAGGTTTACCCTTAACATCACTCTTCATTAAGATACTGGGTTTTGAACCTCCCCATTTCTATTATCAACAGCACTGGTTTCAATTACTCTATTCAGAATATCCACACTGCTCCTAGTGAAACAGTGCTTCAGTTGTCATTATCAGACAAAACTTTCATTTCTGTTCTGGAAGCAATGGGTATATTCACCACCATAATTTTGTGTTGGACAGACATTAGTTTGTTATCTCACAAAGTGGTTGTCAAAAGCCACTCTCCCCTACAAACTATCATCACACAACCATACATTTGTGTAAAAAAGTGCAAGAGCTGTCATAATATTTGCATTTCATGCCTATTTCATTAATTTCCCATATTGTTAATCTCTGCTTGGCTATTACATCCTTAATACTGCACTATATTATTTAACAAATTCCAAGACAGTATATTTAATAGATCCACTGCCAATGAGTATTTTTACCAAATACCAGAAGTTTTCAGGCTGTGTAGGATACTATACAAACATTAGTGGCCAAGGTGCTATTTCAATTACTCTGTTTTTGCAAACTGCTTAACAATACTGATAGAGCATATGAACTGGCTCAAAATGAAATTATAATTTTTTTTTATCTTTTGAGTCTCAACATAAAACAATTACAATAAAGCTTGAAATGCTAAACTTAAATGGCTGTTACAATTTATATCTGTTTATGACTTCTTCACCCCGTCCCCCACAAAGTTCCCTATATAAAAAAGCCTTACCTTTCTTTATAAAGAATGAAAAAAAATTTCTCCACTCCAAACAAATGTAGTTTTATTTTTCCACTGGATGTGTTTCCCTGCATTATATTTTATGTATGCTAAATCAAACTTTTTTAAATAACTGCTCATTCAATACAAAAATATTATTTCTAATACATACTTTATTTTCCAAAAAAGTTTACATTCAAACAAGATTACTTGTCTTCTGGTTTGTTATAAACGTAGGTCAGGCAGCACTTGCCACAATACTGCCTGTCAAAGTGAGAGGCCATGAACACACCTGCTCCACACTCTTCATTGTCACATTCACGTCTAAGTCGAGTGATTTTCCCATTTTCATCCACCTACAAATATAATTTTTAAGAGATTTAATACAGATGAGCAATACAACTAAACACAATACATTTACATACTGAAACTTCGTGTCCATTTCTGCCTTTTGTTTTCTCTCCCTCCTATGCAATGGTTCACAAGCAGTTACACTTGCTTACTTTTAACTTTCAATACCCCAAACTTTCTAATCTATGTGGTATGCTGGAAAAACAAATACCTTATAAAACTTCAACACAGCAAGTTTCACCTTCTTCTTCTTATGTTTGGTTTTCTTGGGAGTGGTGTAGTTCTTCTTCTTGCGTTTTTTGCCACCACCTCTTAATCTTAGAACTAAGTGAAGAGTAGATTCCTTCTGGATGTTGTAATCTGACAGAGTTCGGCCATCTTCCAGTTGTTTTCCAGCAAATATCAGTCTCTGCTGGTCAGGAGGAATACCTAACAAAAAGAGTGACTTATTGCAACTTCTACATTCAACAGTATTCTGACAAACCAATATGAATATATTTCAAAACAACTATTTCATCTCTTTGGCCTCACCCTTAAATATGCACTTTCCAGAACTTAGAATTATTGAATATAACTACTATACACAGGAACACAACTGTAGGTATGTAGAAATCAGAGGATAAGATACAGTAAATAGTTTTTATATTAAGACCAATAACTTACAGGTCTAATTTTGGTTCTTTATGTTTGAGATCACTTTAACTGCAAACTTTAATAGTAAGCCAAAAGATAACAGTATTTATACACTAGGAGAAACGTACATGCATACATTTTAATTATTTACAAAGTTTACATTGACCCATGTGATTAACCATGGGGTAAAATTGAGACTTTAACAAAAGCCACCTTTTCACATTATGATGACACATTGTCAAGCTCATGTACAATAGGAACTGTGCACTTTCTTATATGTATTATTAGTACAGTAAAGAAGTGTTGTGAGAATACACAGAAATTGTAAAAATGTGTAATGTTCTCAAAATTTGCCAGATTTATGAAGCAATAGATAATGAAGTTTTGGAAAGATTATTAGCTTAATTTCAGCCAAAAAGAGTTCTCAATTTGATGTCTATGTAAGCACCATGGTTAGATTGCAATCGCAAGGCATGGATATTATGAAGATTTTCATATTTTTAATCTTAATTTTCATTAAGAAAATGTTATAGTCATTAGCAAATACACACATTTAAATCATTGTTGTTGTTAAGCACTAAGCAGCAAAGCGTACTAACTGTGCTGTGCCCGTCACAGATACTTGGGTCTTAGCATTATAAGCTTTTAGACTTACTGATGCTCCACTGGGATGCAGAGCTATCAATTTATTTTACACTGACACTCAATATTCTATCACAAATATTCCTGTTCTTTGCATGGCCTGTCATTTTCTTCACCATGATACACTAAATGGATCACCAGAAATGACTGCTCACAAACAAGCCTGTTTTAGAGCACTCCTCAATTCTTTTTTTTCCTTTTAAGAACTGGACTTAATACTGATATTCTGAATAAGTATACTCTGCTGATTTCCTTCAAGTTTGAGGTAGTTTCTCTTCAACACCCAAACACGCCAATCTAATACTGACTCATGGAAACCTGAACCTAATCATGCAATAACGCTCACCTTTTCTCATGAATCTTTCATGAGTCAGAACTAAGTTCATAAATATAGAACACTAAAATTAAGGGTTTGATTCTCCTTCATAGACAGAGCATAGATTGCCTTCTGTGAAACCATGCTTAAAAAAAAAGTAGCCACATGAAATGAGAAAAATTGGCATAATGTACTACCCTCAACCTAAGTTTTATTTGGGGAAAATACACTATCAAGATATTCATTTCAGCAGTAAATAAATTACACAGAAAATCAGGAATCAAATCCACTTAGATATCTCATCTGATTAGTCAGTTACATTTACAATTGATCTTGCACAGAAATCCATACTATCAAACATTGCCATTAGTCACTTCTAAATAACATTTGAACAGTAAATGGTATAACAGAATTTTCTTTGTTTGAAATTTGATTCCAAATTCATATTAACCCCTTCTTTACAGAATGGGTGCAATCCACCCATCTTATAACCACAAATAGAGTAATCATCCTATGATTTTTGTTAATGTTGGCATATATTTACAAAATCTTTGAGGCTATTGGTAAACATTACAAGGATTTCATACACAAGTTTTTGAAGTACTTAGATTTTTTTTTTTATTACCGATTTTCTCCAAATTGTTTTCTTTCAGAATGTTGTCTATCCCAGAAGCAAAGGAGCTTTAATATCAAGATTAAAAATACTTTTATGCATCAAAAAATTAAATTTCACATATGAAATCTCTATAATTATTCAGATAATTATCAAATGTTTCAAGAAAAAACTAATATTTTATCCATTATTCTCCCTATTAAATAGAAAGCTCTGGATGTTTGACAGATTTGACCAATCTCAACAACCACAAAACAAATTTAGGATATAAACACTTCTCTTTCTAGAATGCCTAGAAATAACACAAATGTTTAGTATAAATACCCAAAATGTCATAATATTATACATATATATTATTTTTACCTTTCAGACATTGCTGAAACATCACAGAAGTTACTATGATGCAAACACAGTCATGTTACCATATTCAAAAATATAAAATTGACCCCTACAAACTGACTTCACTGTTTTAAGACTAGTATTTTGTAAAATACAGCTACATTTTGGTTATAATATATACATGTTTAACTTTTCTTGTTAAACTTAAAACAGTGAACCAAATAGTTCTCTTCTTGTATTTTAAGTTTTTTTATTTATTTACTTTTGAATTAAGAAATTTAATACTGCATAAAATGAACATATGAACTATAATTTAGTTTCATACCCAACTTAATGACATTCATAAAATTTTGAAAGCAAGTCAATAAACAAAGGCATGGCTTTGACTCGTGACCCACATGTAAATAGTTAAACTGTTAGCAAGGCCATTTCACTCAAACATTCTGTTCAACAGAAAGTTTTACTGGTATTGATAGAAACATACAGGTTTCTTCTGCTGTTGTCAAAGGAACAGTTAAACTAATCTAATGAGAACAAACTAAGTTGCTAAATGTTGTAATCTAAAGTGTTAAAATTCATTAGTAAACCATGTAGTAACAGCATGCACACATCCAAGTTTCAGTGATCTCATAGCTCGTCTAATTTTAGTGGAAGGATTTAAGCCATACTCCAATGGCACAAAGCATGTGGACATCAGCAAGTTTGGATCATGGAAAGTCTGCAGGTACCTTTCCAAATGAGAGAAAACTGAATACCACCCCACTATTTTGTTTAGTTTTATAATCAGTTTTTACAAGTACAAAAACAGAAATGAATTTTTAATATGTAAAAAAATAATGCATTTATTTTAGTTTTATTACCACAATAACTGACAAGGAATTGTGATAGTACTTAGTTTATTGCCCAAATCTCAAATATTGTGTTGTCAAAAAACTACCTCACTTCAGCAGTTGATGGGGCCAGAGGGCTAGATGCTTAAGTTTTTGTAGCTTGAAGATGTGAGAAAAATTTGGAACTTTACAAATATTATGAAAGAAATGATCTACAAGAACAGTAAATCCAGTAAGAACTACTATACAATTTATAACCAAATGTAATGAAAGTACAGATTTATCACCAAATGTTAAGAGCCCATACCAGTGGTCAGCACATTTCTATTACAGCTTTTGCACAGAAGTTTGTTGTATGCAGCAAGATTTTACAACTTTTACACTAACTTTATACAATTCAGTTTACTCTGATTGGGTAACCCCAATCACTCAGCATACAGTGTTACCCAAGATCGTTAACAAACTAATGAACTGATTTTTCTCTAATATTTCAGTTTTGTTCCTTTCTAATTTCATCTTATTCAAGACTTGGCCATGATATGCAAATTCTAACTATTTCTTTATTAGAAATATAAAAGTAACAAGATTGAGCATAATATTTTAAGTTTTATAGCTCATTTTGGATGTCAATATATTCAACATACTGATGATTAACTCACTAAATCCTTACTGAGTACCCTTTACAATAAGTTAGGTATCTCCACCTTTCACTACAGATGGTATATTCAACTTTTGTTCAACTATGAAGTTATGAAGTACGTGTACGTGAAATTTAAATAATCTTCTGATTGTAATAAATATTAAATAAAAAAATTGCTGTAAATGCTTATAGATTTTTTAGTTTGAAATAGTGTGAAAGGTTTTTTTTCAAACTTAATCATGTGTAGTTACAGTGAATGATCTGATTTCAATAAATTATCAAATAAGAAATAAAACAATTCACTCAGGAAACTTCAGAACTATAAATTGATAAGTAATTATATACAGCTTAACTTTTTAAATGATAAAATAACACCTTTCTCATGGCAGCAACAAATCTTAGTATAAATAGAAATCATTGAAAGAGTAGAAAACATACTTTGCAGTGAACATATAGTATATACAAGCTTCAAACTTGACATTACTAAAGCACCTATCACGCATTAAAATAGATGCTTGCATTTATTTAAACATTTCATAATTCTTACCAGTTTGATTAATACATACTCTTTTCAACCATTTTGTAGTAACAAATATTTTAAACACTTCTTTACAAATAGCTACAAAGTTCAAACATCATTAAAATATAGAAAACAACCAATTTATATCAAATTACAGTAACTAAATTCACTCCTAACTCCTAGAAAAATGAACATCTAATTGAAGTTTAAACTATTTGAAAAAATAATAGGTTTGTTGAATTTTGCCCTTAAAAATGTTTGTTATACATGTTTGAAAACTATGGAACTTTTCGAAACAATAAGGGGATCAGGCAAGCTCAGTCAGATTTGGCAAATACAGTAGTCTACAAAAAACAAAACACCCCACTCACAGAAGGTGCAATAAAAATATGTATGTCAGCCACAGTGAATGGGTGAAACAATGTTTCTCTAATTATCCAAAATTTATTTTAAAACAAAAAATTGTCTTTGTTTTGTTACAACCATTAAATGTTGAAATTTTGACACATGACTAAATTAATTATAATCCAAATGATCAAGATTAACAATATTTATGCATTAAATAAATAAAGGCCCTTTAAAATTATTAGAAACTAAGCATGTTTGTAATTACATAAAATGAAATATTTTCACACTGGAATTACATTTCTTTTGAGTAAAAATCAATTCAAAATATGAACTGACAACACTGGAAATGTATTTAATGTTTCAAATGATGAGCTGTCACCACTGATAGCATTTGATGTTATATCAAAAGTGTTAACAGTGATGCAATTCCAAATTCAGAACACCACTACCATGGTAATAACATGTATTAAAAATCTTAACCAGTGAAAGATTGTTCTCACCTTCCTTATCCTGAATCTTTGCTTTCACATTCTCTATGGTATCACTGGGTTCTACCTGTTAAAACAAATGAATTCTCATAACATGCAACACAATAAAAAACACCAAAGCTTTAGTTAATTTTAGAGTATTAAACTAATAATCCAAGTGCCTATTAAGTTCTTACCTTGGGTGAAAACACCACAGAAAACATTCATTTCCTGAAATGTGAATTACAGTTATGATTGTAATCCAATATCAACAAAATTAGGACATTTTCATAACACTTAATCAGCTAAACACTGCCAAAAACAGATTAAGCTTGTTAACACTAGCTCTTCGAGCACATCACAAGGTTTTAAATTGGCTTAAATTAAGTTTAACCCTTTCTATTTAGAAACAAGTTAGACTTTTTCAAATACTGAACAATGAAAAAAGATGTAAACAACTATCTCTTCTAGCTACAGCTTTTAAACTTGTTTGCTGCTGGTTGTAAGTTCCCTTTCAAAATTTTACATGTGGAGGATATGAATTTCTCAAGGCTTTACATTACAGTGGAATACCCAAAAGAAATTAATATATTCATACTATAGAATTTCATTAATTTATCAAGTTTAATAACCACATTGTATTTAGTTAAGAAACAATGAAACTTGTAGCAGACTAAAGATACAACCCACCTCTCTGAAATCTTGGTTCAAAAAAAGGTGACGTTTTAACATAAAAATGGATGAGAATACCACAAGGGGGACATTCAAAACTGTTGAATGGTTACTCCCATGTCATATATGTAAGGGACCATTTCCAAAAATGAAAAGGAATAAGAAATGAACAGGGATATTGTGAATTTCATTCCACATAAAAAAGTCATATTTCAATGAAATAAAAGGATGAGGTTTTTATTTTATATTCTACCTTGTCAATATTGGTACTCTGAGCTCCTAATTTGTATAAAATGAAAGTATACATTGTAATCTACAATTTCATACCAAACTTAATGACAAACAACAATTCAATAAAATATTGAAAGCAAGTCAACAAACACAATTGCATGGCTTTGATCCATGATCCATATGGAAGAGTTAACTCTTATGGAGAGTTTCAATTAAAAAAAAAAAAATCTGTACAAATTTTGTACAACTAGTATTGATAAAGAGGCTTTTGTTTTGTTTTGCAGTTATCAAAAGCACAGTTCACCTATGAATAGCCCATGTGAAAAAGTAATTTTCATATTAAGAATAGTAAACACTTTCACATCTCAAAAATTCCAATTTTTTGTAAACCTAACCTAAACACAAACTATATTCTGTGAGACATCAGTTTTTTTCTCTACCTTAATTACAAATGAGAAAAGTCAATTAGTGACTTCACAACCATAAAATATCTAAGTTATTTTTTCTTTCTAAGACTTCAAACTGTAACATGAAACTACATTAGTTTATCCTAAGTAACTAAGCTTGCAACAGTATATATCTACTTATAATTAAATTTTATTACTCTTCAGTGGCCTTCAAACTACAGTGTTTCTCCGAAAACAAGACATGGCTTATATTAATTTTCACTCCAAAATATGACACTAGGGCTTATTTTTGGGGGATGTCTTATTTTGATATATTAAAAACATGAAGTTACAAAGTAAAACTATTAAACTAACCATTTAAAATAAACTATTATTAAACTATTAAACTAACTGATTAATACTTAAACAAACTAATTAACTAACTATTAAACTAATTAATAATTTTTTTTTTTTTTTTCTTTCCTCTTCCTGCCACTCTTAACTAGGGCTTATTTTAAGGGTAGGGCTTATATTAAAACTATCCTCAAAAATCACACTAGGTCTTATTTTATGGGTAGGTCTTATTACCAGAGAAACACAGTATTTCCAACTACCACTGGCACCATTATATGTTGTAAATCGTACATGCAGTTGATGTTATACTGTCAAATTACATTAACCATATGCTGCTCTGCTTGTCATATAAAATATTTTACCTAATCTTAACTAACCTAAAAATATCTACATTTTTTAACTTTAGCTACTTTTATAATACTAATAAAAGAATAAATATCTAAAACAAAAAATAAAGTGCTTTTCCTTTCATTTTTCTTGCCACCAATTGTCAAGGATATTTAAGCCTATTTTTATAATACTAAGGGTGGTACTCCAACTAAATCATTAAATCAAGTAACCCACTAAAGAATATAGAATAAAATGTAGAAAGACAATGTTCCATATCATCAGTTTTTCTGGCTTTTTAACGATGCCACAAGAACTGTAACAAATTCATCCAAGTTACACGATGCTTCCTGTAAGAATAATGCTTATTCTGAAAGAGAAACTGACAATCCCCTGTATGGAAAATACTTCACAAATGAAAACCTAGAGATTCTATTATAAACAATAATGTATTAAATATGAGAAGTTAAATCCTGAAAGATATGCAATGAATGGGATCCAATTTTCTAATTAACATTTCTGCAACTAAACAAGAGAGAACTATATTACAGTGTAACTTACATCAAATTTAATAATGATCAGAGGTGTGGTGAAAAATGCAGATAAGAGAAAAATTTCTCACACTGCCTCATAAAATCAAGAACTTAAAAGTTATAGACAATTAAAATGTGGATGATTAACATGCTTTTATGCTACACTAATTGACATATCAAACAAAAAGCAGTTCTTAACATAAAAATACCTTGTGGCATGCAGAGCAAAGGATGCCAGTGAAGAGAGGGTTAATGGATTATTTCCATTATCTAACTTTTACTTCTATGAACTTCCCCTTTAAACTCTAGAATTTTCATAACCAGATTTTTGGGATGAAGAATAGTTTTTGATTATAAGAAGTCACTTTGCACTTCACCTAATAACAATACACTCAACATTTATATAAACAAACATTTGGTTTATTACAGAATCTGATGTTTTGTATATAAATCTATCAAATGTTGTTAAGATACACACACAGCATCAGAAGTTATAAATGTTCAAACTGTGTATGTTAATGAATAAAAGCCTAATAGTCAGGGTGCTTTAGAAAGATGGAATCTCTTACTCCACTTTGCTCCTGAAGATGAAAGGTCCACTTTTTGAAAGCACTCTGGTTTCATGGTTTTAGTTATTTCTATCAAAACTTCTTAAACCTAGTTTGTTTTTTTTCTAACTTGTGTAGATTACACCAAATCTGTCAGGAGAGGGTTAAGTATATACATACATATATTTAAATTGGAGGCTTGATTAAACAAACAATGTAAGAAATAATGAAATTTTATTTACACATTTAGTCGTTTTCTAAACACATGAAAAACAAAACAAGATTGAAATATTTATCCTCTTGGCAATAATTATAGTAGAAGCATAAGTATACTGTTGTTCAAATGTATTTATTCAATGTTCAGTCTTGTTTTAGTAAAATTTATATTTTTTTTGGAGCCAAATGGGAAATTACTATAGTTTTATATAAATACTCTGATAACTGTACTTGCATTGACAAATTTTTTATTGATGACAAACAAACAATTCCTCATAAAAAATAAAATGACATTTCAGAATTCAATGACAAGTCGTTTCTCCACGAATGACTTTCTCAAAAGAAAGAGAGGGAATGTATATTTATGAAACCTTAATACTAAAATTTCATGCAATGATTAACTACACTATGAATAAACAGATGGAAATGTATGAGCATCTTCATATGACAAAACTTTCCAAATACCTTAATTTCATCGACACAAGACTGCAGAACAATTTTTTTTTCAAACCTACCTTTTCCTAGTAAAACAATGCCTAAACTACACTATGGAACACAAATTTTGTTCCTGAATAGTATGTGTTATTTCTTAATTGCTTATGTTGTAAAAGTACAGAAAATGGCCATTATTCCCTTCAAACAAACTTTGATTTTGTGACCTGGATAATGAAATTTAGAAATTAACCTATTTTCTGTGTAAAAACAGGCAAATTTGCACATTTTCATTTACACAAGGTGTGAACAAAACATGAATCAAGATTTATATGTATTTATACTAAAATTATAGAAAAATATTTGGAAGAGAGTAGTTTTGAGATTTGCGACTAATGTAAATCACTTTCCCGTACCAGCCCCAAATATACACCCTTGTGCAAATTAATTGAAACAAGACAGAAAATTACAAGTTTTTGCATTTTAATTCTGAGAATCCAAAAATTAATCACAAATTAATACATGATATGACCACCGTTATTTTTCAGAAGATCATTAAGCCCCTTTGGCAGAGTTCACGAGTTGACTGCAATTTTTACTCATTTTTGGATCATGATGCCACATCTCAATCAGCTTATCTTTCATAGTACAGTCTTTTCCCTGCAGTCTTTCTTTATAAATCACTCAAAGATTTTCAATAGGATTTAAGTCTGGAGAGTTTCCAGGCCAATCCAGCACCTTTATTTGCATTGTAGTCATAAACCTCTTCACAACTTTCGATGTGTGGCACAGAGCCAGATCTCGCTGAAAATGCCAGATCCATCTGGAAATCTCTTTTTCAATTCTTTCAAGTCTCGTCACTGAATAATACCTTCCTCCATTGTTCTTACATTTCAGACCCCATTGATACTGTTCTTTTCCTTATTGAGTTAGTAAGAAGTTGTTTTTTGACTGGTCTCCTTGCCCTTCTAACGCAATTTCGAATGACGTAATATTCCTCAAAATTTCGTCATGTATCCCAAAAATAGATTGATCGTACTGCAAAACACAGCTAAAGACGTCATCTGTGTGTGAAAAATGACTATTAAAAGAAATCAGCAGGTCCAGCAAGCCTACACCAGCTACCATGCTGAAAATATTGTAAAATAACCATTTGTTTTGATTAATTTGCACAAGGGTGTAGTCTCCCATCATGTTTTTGTTATATGCTCCTTGGTATAAGCATTCAAAGTCCAGTATATCTTGGTGTAAGCACTTGCCTTGCTTCTCTGAGTATGTTCCCATATTTTCCCTTGTATTTATCAAGATGAGCATCAAGGATATAGACTTTCAGGGACACCCCACAACCGATTTTGCTGTAGTTTTTCACCAAAGCGTCAACCAGTTCCACATAAATTTTGGCTTTGAGTGCTCAAGAAGCCCCAATCCACTGCAAAAAAGCTGCTCCACACTTTTTTCTCACTTCATACTGAGCTTCTTGGGGAATTCTGTGCAATCCAGCATCTTTATTTGTGGTCCAAAGAAGACACCAATTTTGACCTTTGCCTCAGACAGCTTAGGGAAGAAGCCTTGAAGGCTGCAGACTCCTTATCAAGAGTTGCAACAAATTGTTTCATGAGACCCAATTTTATGTGCAATGGTGAGAACAACATCTTCTGGAGATTCACTAGTAGCTCACATTTGACATTGTGCCTTCCCACAGAAAACTCATTCCATTGTGACCAGTGCTTCCTGTTAGTGTGCTTAGAGACCCATAAGCTACTCAGCACTGAATCTACCCGAAATTTACTAATTTTCCAGAAGATTCCAAAGTTTTATTACCCACATCACAAAAGCAAAGTTTGAAGAGAAAAACAGGTCTACTTTCCATTTACTTTTGGCATAAGCACTTGGGAAATAATACTTTCTGCCAGGAACAAGAAAAAGTAAAAATGTTGTTACATAGTGTTATCATCTTTACATGTCAAGACTAACAAGGCAAAATAAATAAAATTTATTAAAAATTTTCAATCTTCTTGGTAAGAAACTTACCTCAAGTGTGATGGTTTTCCCTGTTAATGTTTTTACAAAAATCTGCATTTTTCCTGGTGGAAGCTATAAAAAGGAAAAATACTTTCAAAACCTCACTCAAGTCTTTCATAAAACATAGCACTTCCAGTGATTTCTATTTGCTTTTAATACATTTTCCTACAGCTTTTTGTGCACAAACATGCTCCATTTTCACAACTGTTAGTTGAAGGGTATCTGATGGCATTTAAGTTTCAAAGAAATAAACTGTAATCAATATTGCTATTAATTCTACTAACTATTGTTGGAGTTATAAAACAATAAATTTATCAAAATTCCTGTTGTGCTACAGGATGATTAGGCTAGGGATCATCTTTAACCAGTTGAAAGATCTTGAACATACCCATACACAAGGTCCACTTGAAGCTACTGATAGAGCCATGAACAGGTATGGCAATATAAAAAGGAATAACTTTGTAGGGGCAGAATTTTACAGTTCAAACATGAACTCTAGAAAAACAGTGACTACTAGGTTGAAGGGAATGCCTAATGTAGTTAATGTGCACTGTATCACCTTCACTATTGGAAACCACATGCTTAGGGCAAAATAAACAGGTTAAGTCTTATGGTGGGACAAAATCAAACCCATGAGATAACAAGGAATTGTTAAAACATTTCAGAAGAAATTGTGTATGATTTTTAATTGCAGGATCACTTATACAAGCTAGAAAATCTTTCAGTTCATGTTACTCAAGTATAGCTTGCTAGAAATCTCATAGTACACCAAATTTGAACTTCAAACATATGGTGTCACATGAGAGGACATCTTAGATGATTCAGATGCCACTAATTTGCAGTTAGTGCATTTTAACCACCAGCCAATTACACGAATCTCAATTTTCATAAACAAAACTACAGACACTGTATGCAAAGCAGACCTCAACAGATCCAAGGTTCCAGGCCACCATGATGAAAAATTATCATTGCACCTGATATTTTCTCTCATTTTATTTGTGCATAGGGATGTGCTAAATTGAACTTTAGTCCAAAACAGTTCTGGATTCTTAAATTTTGGAACTATTTCTGGATTTCAATCCCGAGCTGAACTCTGTTTCTAGGGTTTTAATGGCAGATTTAGCACTTAATTTTTTTTAAAGAAATGAAGCCATGCAACTGCACATCACCTAACTAATTTTGCACCATTTCCTTCTTTCTCCAAATACAATCAATCAGTGCATATGTTTAGACTCAGACGTAGCAAAAAACAGTTGTTTCAGGCAATACTACCAAATAGTTGTTGGTATCAAATGACCATTGGCATGTACTAATTGCTGTAAAAGTAAATAAATATACATTTCTCAGTAGAAACAATATTGAAGTTAAGCATGCTCTAGAATTCTGAGACTAACCCCTAAGTCTAAAAATATGATATAGATTGAGAATGTTCACAGTGACAATGATGAGATATACGTTAACAAGTATCACTGATAGCATAGTCATGATCAGGAACACACCAATCAACAAAAGGCCAAACATACAACCAACTTAATAGCTCAAAACCTAACCCGATTCCAAAAATTTGTAATTCACATACAAAGCCTTGCAAATTTTAATGCAGTATACAAAAGGTTTCTTCACTGTAAAAAGGATTAACCCTTCTGGGATAGGTCACAGATCAAAAAACCACATCACGACATTTGTTGACCTACATTCAAAATTTTAATGAACTACTATTTTATGAATTTGTATCCAGTTTGGTATAAAACTGTAGATTAAAGTTTTGATATTATATAGAAATTAATTTCTTAAAAGTAAACATTAAAAGAACACTTAAATATCAATTTTTCAGTCATGTGGTATGCTGAATTAGATGTCAAAATACAGTGTTATTTCATGTGAACTAGAAATTAGTATCAACATTGAATACTGACAAGGAAGAATATAAAACAAAAAACTCACTTTTATTCTGCCAAGATATGGCTTATGTACTGAATCAAACATTGGCCTTGTTCACATATTTCCATTTTTGGAAATGGTCCCCTTACATACACTTAATTTAAGAAATGTGAATAACCAAACAACAGAGTAGAATGTCCATGCTGGTGGTTTTCTCAGTAATTTTAATCTGATAAAAAGCTACCATATTCTTTAAAAACAAGATTAAGGAGCTTGGTTGTATCTAAAGTTTTCTTCAGACTTAAATACAACTTAATTACCAAATTTCAAAAAGTGGAATTCTATGGTATCAATATACTAACTTATGATTTTTGATTATAATTATTCAACTGTATATGTGAAACCTACGATAATGTTTCACATCCTTTACCTGCAAAATTTTAGAATGCTTAGCAAACCTACGTCCAACAGCAACAGTGTATGAAGGATGTAGCGAGATAATTGTTTGCTTCATTTATTTACTGTTCTATATTTTAAGAAAAACAAGTTTAATAACTTATTTCTAAATCACATATACATATAACTAATGAGACCATTACGAAATATAGTCCACTAAAAAAAGTTCAGCTACGTTAGCCTAGCAACACTAGGTCAGCATTAACAAAATTATATATATAGCATTATGAAACTTGTGCTGCTCACACTAAACATTTGTACTTGTGATATAAGTTGCAGTCATTTTAGACATAAAATTAATATTGTATTTCTTATTTTTTTTTTTTTTTTATAATGGTCACTCAAATTGACAACTCCCAAATAAAAAAAAGAGACAACACACATTTTGATAAGTTTTTTTAATCATACCACGAAATTCACCTCACACTGAGTAATAAGAGACTCAATATTTTTACAAATCTTCATTAAAAACTTCATAAGTGATTTTTCTAGTACAAAAAAACATGTAATCTTTACTAAAGTCTACCAAATTTTGTGAAAATACATGTACTGTGTCAAAAGATATAGTATAAATACTTAACATGTAAAAACATATACAAGAACTCATGTACGTTATTCCAAGGCCACTGCGAAAGGGTTCACTTACTCTGATAATGCTATAAGAATTAAGAGAGGACTTTAGAGCAGTGATAGGAATGGAAGATTTTGAAATAATGGGGTTAACTGAAATATGGTTAAACATAATTTTTATGACAAAAAGTTTTTGAAATTCAGGGTTACAGGTTATATATTTAACAGGGACAGAACAATAGAGGATGGAGTAGGAGTGGCTTTATATCCAAAATGAGTTACATCCTCTCGAAAATGAGGATATTAAAAATAATACCAAAAAGATTGAATCCATTTGGGTTTCTATTAGTGGGTATAAAGAGAAAAAGTTTTTAGTAGGAATTTACTACAAATCACCAAATGATACTGATAAAATTAGCAAGAAACTTTACAATGAGATTAAGATTTCAGCTTTCATTAAAATCAGTTACAGGTTATTTAACTCCAGACATATATTGAGAAATGGTATAATCAAACCATGAGGGAGAAAGGTTTTAAAAGTTTTTCAGGATAGATTTCTTCAGAAATTAGTCAAAGAACCTACAAGAAACAATACTATTTAAAATTTATTGTGAACTTCAGATGCAATTGATAAAGTGGAAGAACACTAGTTGCAAGTCATCACTGTTTACTATATCTGATGTTTTGCTGCATGGAAGATAAGGAATAATAATATTTTGGTTATAAATTATAAAAAAGCAAGTTTAAGGGGTGCAACATTTTATAAATATATATTGTGAATTTGCAACTTGGTTATTTGGAAACACTGATGAGACATTTAAAATAGTTTTAAAGTTAAATTTTTAAATATTTAAAGAAAACCTCTCATAAAATGAAAGGAGTAGCTGCAAGTAAAAACTACAAGTTAGAGAATTAAATTGACATTTGTAGGTTATTAAAAAGTTCAAGGAATTTGGTGTAACTAGAAATTGGAACATCAAAAACTATCTTTGAAAAAATATTGGCTGAAAATGTAGAAACTAACAGTAAAGATGTATATAAATATAAAACTCATTTTGCACATGTTATAATTTTCATTCTATTACATTTATATTATTAAGCATACATTCTTAAAAGTTGACAAAATATTGATTATCAATAAACATTACATGCAAAATATCAGATTTTCAAAATTCAGTCTTAATGTTTGTTCAACATTTTTCTCACGCCTTCTTTAATTTTCCATGTTGTTTACACTGTACACAAATTTTCAAAATTCACATGTAAAATACTTATTATGTCCAGATATGTTTATTAAACATTCAAAAAATTATGAATTTGTATTTTAAATAAATCTTTATTGGTTCAGTTCATTTGACCGATCTCTTAACCACCATATACAATTAGGAAGTAAAAATGAATCAACTTTTATTCTAGAATGACTGCAGATTATAAAATGAAGTTACAATGATGCAGTTACTGTATCCAATAATACAAAACTAACATTGTTTCTTGCACAGTGACTTATCTTAGCTGTCTTTTAGTGGACTAGTTGTTGGTAAAATAGTTACTTTTCAATTATTATAAGAACTTACATGTATATAACTACTATTTACAAACAGGTTTTTACACAATTTTTAAGACAAAGCCATAAATAAAGAACACTATCTCTTCTAGTTATGACCTTTTTTTATACGCATTGCTTGTCCTAGCTTGCTAAGACAATTTTGCACATGCAGAATATAAAACAAAAGTTTTTATTTGTGTGTGTGTGTGTGTGTGTGTGTGTGTGTGTGTGTGTGTGTGTGTGTGTACACAAACATGAATAAAAAAAATTCACAAGTTACTTTACTGATACCATTGAATTACCTTACTATTTATCAAATTTAAGAACTAATTATATTTATATCTAAAAAAAATTACACAATCACAGTTAGACTAAAGATTCAATGGCTCTAAGATTTGTCTCAAAAGAGAGGATGCTATTTTATTTGAAAATAAACGAGAAAATCACTAAGTGGACATACTGAGCTTCCAATTGGTTAACACACACACACACACACACACACACACACACATATATATATATATATATATATATAGAGAGAGAGAGAGAGAGAGAGAGAGAGACACTTCACAAAAAATGGAAAGATGTGAATGAGAGCCAAGATTTTATTTTATATTCTTGCTTATTAATATTTGTAATTTGAGTGTAATTCATACAAAAATACAGACTTTGTAAATTTGACATTACAAACATCTAACAAGAACCACATGGCACAAATACAGTTGCTTAGGTGTTTAATATTTACTTTTAAACTAAGACATTAAATAATGTATCAAAAATGTTAATAATAACCTGCAGTTTGATACCAAACTTAGATATAAGTTCCTGAAATAGTGTTCTGAATACAAATCAACAAGTGGAATGACATAGCCTTTGACCTACAACCTATCTGGAAAGGGTTAAGGGCAAGCAAAATATTACAATGGAAGTACGGCCCATCAGGGATGATAAATAAAGGCTAGACTTCAATGTTAATAAAATAGCTGGGTTATTAAATTTAGCTTTTTCTTTCATTTTTAGTGACGACGATTTAACCCCATGCTAACAACACTATTCTTAAAACCCCTCCCACACATTGCCAAGTTGCATTCAAAGTTTAATTAAACAACTTTAATATAAATGTATTTCAATGAAATTATTATTAAGTGTTATAACTTTAATTTTATTTTATCTACCTTACATTGCTGTAGTCAGAAAAGAAACATTTGAAATAGCAATTAAAACTGCAGGTTTTTGGTGTCATGTTTTAGGTTCAAGGTTACAAGTCCAAACTTAGCTATACTGTGAGAATATAATACTGTTTGTACATAAGGTCAACTTAAAGATCCCTCTATGTTTCATCAGCTTCTGAAAAATGTCCATGTATTTCTTCATGGGGGCTAGACATTCTAATATTTCTAAGTTTAACCCCTTAACTGCAGAATTTTACAAACTAAATTATCAACCAATTAAAATTTAGTAATAAATTAAGCGTGTTCTGCAGGCTGTTGCTAAAAAGAAATTAAAGCACACCATATAGTGCACTCTAAAAGTGCTTGTCAGTTTACAATCACAACATATGACATTTTTACAGCTAAAAGGTAAAGATCAGTCATGCCTAACTGAAGTCAAACTGTGTTGCCAGGTGACAGTTTGAAATAATATATAATAGACACATTGCACTCTTCAGTTACAGTCTAATAAAACCTCTACTAGTGTATGAATTTGTAGGATGAGATTGAAAAGAAGCTTATTAGTCCACTGTTCTCTCAAGTAATACCTAAGTTTTTTGCTTTGTAGTTATTAGTTTGCTAAACAGTTATGTCACTCTCAGGTTTTACATTTATATTTTATTACATGTGTATCATTTATGTTTACAAATGCATACTGGAGAATTTTATAATTGTACACACTTAACTTCAGGGACTTGTGGAAATGTCGTTTGCATGAGCATAAGTGAAAACATTTGTGGATGACCTTTGCTATGCAAGAACTCTAGAACTCAATGGGGTCATGTTGGCATATCTGCATCAAGAAAAAATGATAAAATTGGGAAATTGAAATAAAGAATGAACTAATTGACAAGATAAAAGAACTTATGTGTACAGAACATACATATTCTCTACAGACAAAAGGGTAGCAGAGCAGAATAAGCCAGTATGATTTAGTGTTTCAGAGAACACATCAGGGATAAACCTAACAAATTTAAACTTACCCAAAATAATGACTTGGAGGAATAAAGGAAATTAAGTGAACTGGCTAAAAAGATAAAAATTGTACAAGAAAGGTTAGATGAGTTGTCCCGTTTGCAACGGGGTTAGTATAATAAACATGAATTAAATAATTTAAACTATAAATTTTGATACAGTGTATGTACCTTCACAACATTTGCAGATTGTTGGTAAAAATATTAACGATACTGTTTAACTAACAAAACATTTGTGAGAATATATTGTCTCTTTCGTTACTAATCCAAGTAGCCATAGACAATAATTCTCTTTCCACTTTCCTTAAATGCCCTCATCAATGTTTTATACTTATCAATCAATAACATCGTCATATAGATACAAAATCGGTTAAGACGACGGAGCTATGAACTAACAATTTGTATTTAGAAATAAAAACAAACCATTCCATGAGTCACTATGCTGCAAATAAAAAATATTGCTGTTGACCCCACAAAAAAAACGTAGAATTTGGTGAATAGTTCTAACTTCTGAATTACGATTCGTCTTTCCACATTGTACTACTTTACTAGCATAGATTACATAACAAAATTACTGACTGAAAATAATATTCTCTCACAAATATTACCTCAATACACTGATATCAATTTCAACTATAATTCACTTTAGTTTCAAAAGAACACAGCAAACTGAAAGAAATGGCTGTCTTTAACCCTAACGGCATTCTGCACATAAATTAGGCCTAGATTACAGCAAATTAAAACTTTTAACTTAAAACTACTCAACTTTATAGGCAAATTGATTATATAGAAGCTCATACAATATATATTCATAATTAAACATTTTTCGAATTACGATAAATAAATACATACACAAAAGCAACCTCACCTCACTTCCTCTCCCTCACCACCACAACTACCTATACAAAAGAGAAATTCTTCGCTTAAACACACGTTTACTTCTAGCAAGTTACACAAAATCTACGGGGTCAATAGAGTAGTGTACGGGGCAAACCAAACAAGTCTCGTTCTCAAGAGTAAAGGACGGATTTCATAAATACAACAAAAATTATTATCGATATGAGGTGGAGATTTCTTAAAAACTTAAATTGAAATATAAAACACATTAAACTCCTATATGTAATACTATAATATGCTTAAATTATCTACATTAAGTGGATAATTAGTCAAATATTTAAAGCAAACATTATAAAGCAACAGAAATTTGTTTGTCTAGTTCAGGGGTGGGCCCGGCATGGCCAAGTGGTTTAAGGTGTTCGACTCGAAATCGGAGGGTCGTGGGTTTGAATCCCTGTCGCACCAAACATGTTTGCCCTTTCAGCCGTGGGGGCGTTATAATATTATGGTCAAACCCACTATTCGTTGGTAAAAGAGTAGCCCAAGAATTGGCGGTGGGTTGTGATGACTAGCTGCCTTCCCTCTAGTCTTATACTGCTAAATAAGGGACGGCTAGCGCAGAGAGCTTTCATGTAGCTTTGCGCGAAATTCATAAATCAACAAACAGTTCAGGGTTGGGAAACTTTGCAAAATGTGCAAAATCATTATTTTGCAATTGTTCCGCAAAAAGGGAACAATTAGATTTAATTGAAATTTGTGAATAGACTGCGATTGCTCGCTAATGATTTTACCCCTTCCCTGAAGCTTCGTATTCAAATTATTCAAGTGAGCCATCATGTTGCACAAATAGTGCAAATCCCACTGTCATGACAAAGTTTCAATTTCAGAGAAATTTTAATCTTACCTTTTTCAACAAGATCCCATTTTATTTAAGAAAATAAAGAAGTACATCGTTCCAAGACTTTTAATCTCCTTAACTATCTTGCATTTGCAAAATCAGTAAAAAATCATCAAAAGTACAGTCTGTTTATTTTGAATTTCGCGCAAAGCTACTCGAGGGCTATCTGCGCTAGCCGTCCCTAATTTAGTAGTGTAAGATTAGAGGGAAGGCACCTAGCCATCGCCACTCACCGACAACTCTTGGGCTACTCTTTTACCAACGAATAGTGTGATTGACTGTCACACTATAACGTCCCAAGCGCTGAAAGGGAGAGCATGTTTGTTGCAGTCGGGATTCGAACCCGCGACCCTTGGATTACGAGTCGAACGCCTTAACACGCTTGGCCATGCCGGGCCTCGAAAGTGTCGTCACTGCATTTCGTCAAAAACTCAACAAACCGTCCATGGATGAGATCGCTTTCACTTGTAATATAATTTACAATTTTTACAACAATATCCATCAAAATTTTCAATTCATCACTTTTAGATATCTGAGCATATAAATTTTTCTGATGCAAAATGCAATGGAAAGATGGTAGCGTCACATTATTTTCAATCAAATGCTGCTTCAAAAGACAAACAAATCCTAATTTCGCCCCAATCATGGCGAGAGTACCATCTGTTGTGGCAAAAACCAGTTGTTTAAAATCTAGATTGAATTTTTTTGATATTTCAAGAAAGTTTTCAAAGATGTTTTTTTCCACATGTTCTATTTCGTAATACACAAATATCAAACATTCCTACCCTCACTTGAAGATTTGAAGTTACATATCGAACCCAAAATATCAACTGTGCAGTGTCACTAATATCTGTTGACTCATCTACTGCTAAAGAAAAATACAGTCTTTTAGTTGTTCAAGCAGATCCTTATACTTTTTTAAAGTAGTTTTCATTTTGTTTCTGATTGATTTTCCAGACAGAATAAAACCTATTCCAAACCTTGCCAACTCCCACAAAACTGTCATCTCCTCTACAAGACAAAACTTTGAATTACCTATGGCTGATTCACATCTACCATCTTTGCTTTGACAGATCAGGTCATTTGAATTGCGTTCTTGTGGACAGGCAATTTTCTTTTAAATTAACTTGTACTTCAGTTTTTGAACATGACAACTGATCCACAAATACTTCTTAATGATCAAACCTAGAGTCATCAATCTATTTTGTAGTAACTAGACTATAGGGTGGTATAGGAGGAACATTTCTTTTCTCTCTGAATATCTAGGTTTGGATAGCACATTTTTATATTTTTAGGTTGCACATTTATTTTAAAGTTAAAAATATAAGTTAGCTTGCTTGTAACAAAAAATAAAAATGGTATAGACAGTACAAGTACAATCAATACAAGTACAATAAAATAGTAATATTTTATGAAATTCTTCACTCACTTATAATCATCATAGAGGGGCAAATTATGGCTTTTTAGCATAATTGTGTGAATATAAATGACAATCTACACGATTCCAAAGTCGGGTTCCATTTGGGACACCCAAGTGGATTTTTTATTTTTTGTAAAAGAATTAAATTTCATGTTGTCTAAAGATAAGATGATAATTTTGAAGACATGCCCTTTTAGCAGCGTGTCCGTTTATTAGTCTGTTTTCGAGAATAACTGGAAGGATTTGGGAAATCGTTTGGCATGAATAATCATGTCAGTTTTGTTACAGGAAGCTCAGAAAATATGGCATTATCATTATTATGATATAAAAGGCTGTTAAGTTTATATGTTGTTAAATTATTTCTAGAGTAAATATTTTATCATTGTTTAGTGTTGTTCGTAACATGACATTTACAAGTAATTAATTTAAAGTAAATGTTATAACAAGTTTAATTACGTAACTCTATAATCGTCTATGTTGTGTTTGCAGTTCACTGATGTTGAGATTATCGATTGTCGCGTGAAATTTATTGATGTCTACAATATAGCGCACAGACGATTAAGTAATAAATATAAATAGTGAGGAATAAGTGGGAAAAGTACACAGACAGACAAAGACACAGCGGATGAGAAGTTATGAAAAGGAATTAAATAGAAAGCTAATAGTCGTGGAAGGCCTAACGGTTAATATATTATAGTATGTTGAAATAAAATTAAAAAGAACCATTTATTTCATCAAAGAGAGTTCTGAGCATATATTTATATTGTTGATATTTTAAAATCAAAATTTTAGCTTAATTTCCCTATAACGTATCTTAAAAAGCCATTAACCGACCTAAGCCTCACCGAAAGAATCTGACTGTTTTGGCGAGATAGGAGAGAAAAATTACTTTATTACAAAAAAATTGATGAAATTTAAAAAAGAATATGATGTTAAGTATAATATTTCTAAAAAACTTGCAAATGAGAAACACTGACACCAACTTTCCTAAAAGTGAAACCTTCAGTCCAACCAAAAATAAAATATATCAGAGAAAAACCCCAGATAAAACGTTTAAAAACAAACTATAAATGAATTGAATCCCCGCAGCAAACTTAAAAGTTTAACTTCTGAAGATTACAACTTCCGTCAATACAAAAATGTACCTACTTTTAAGGCTTAACTATCAACTTGAGGCTAGACAGAGAGTTAGAAAATCTTCGCCTGTAAGTAAAAAAATCAAAAAAATCCAGAAACTGTAAAGAACCAGTTTGTGAACTTTCAACTCAGTGAACCTCACACTTCCGCCCTAAACAAATGTGTAAACTACGCAATAACTCCTTTTACCATCCCAGTATTAGATTTATATATTCCTTAGTTTATGTAAGTATTTTACAAAAAATATTCCGTAGTTTGTATATTGATTTATCTTTCTATTGTTTTTGCTTAACCATACCGAAATATTTTTTTGAAAATTCACGCGAATTAATATTTATATGAATAAGTAACTAGAAATCAATTCTATAATTTAAATAAGTTGTTGGATTTTCACTGTTGATAAAAACACTAAAACGTTTTTTACTGTAAAAACTTTCTGTCTGTTGATAGTACCAATGATCGAAAGATCGTACCTGTTCTAACAATTAACATTACTTACTCTAACGATTATAACTTATACTAAAAGATTCTTTATCAGTAAGTGAACGTAAAACGAAACTTGTATTTACATTTAATGTTGACTTTCAAAATGTGTACTGCATACTGGAAGAATTTACCCAGTTTGATAAAAACGTTTATAAACAACATTATGCTCACGAAGCTTTTGCACACGAAAAATCTGATTTTTTACTGAAATTTTTTTATTAATATTCGTTTGGGAAATTGTCGATTCTTTTTTAACTATTACCTGAGCGAAGTGACATTAATTTTGAGATTAAAAATACTTTTCTTTGTAACATTGGGTAAAAACATGGCAAAGGCTTAAACGTGTACAGAGTTTGAACGTGGCAGAATTGTCGAGCTGTAAAAGCAAGGTCTCTCTCAACATGCGATCGTTGGCGAAATTGGGCGAAGTAAAACTGCTGTTGAAAATTTCTTAAAATACCTGAAAGATACGGAACGAGAATTTCAGAAATTTTGCTGGCGTTGAGCAGGATGATTCGACGGGTTGTCTGGCAAGATACCAGCCGATCGTCGAACCAGATTAAGATCCTTACGGACGAAAAATGCAGCTCAAGAACAACAATATGGCATCTACAAGAGAAAGGCTTTAAAAACCGTAAAAGTCTTCAAAGGCCACGCCTCTTTCCACACCACGAAACAGCTTGGTTAAACTTTGTTGAGAAGCACCCAACATGGGACGTAGAAAAGATTTGTTCTTTGATGAGAAAACATTAACCTGTATGGTTTAGATGGCTTCTAACGTTACTGGCACGATAAGGATATCCCTCAGGAGACATTTTCCACACGACACAGTAGAGGAGGTTCCATCATGATCTGGGGTAATTTCTCCTTCCATGGAACAATGTAGCTTCAGGTTATACAGGGGCGTCAAAATGCAGCTGGCTACATTGGCATGTTTTAGAGAGCATCCTTATTGACTGAAGGCCCTCGTTTGTGTGGAAATAACTAAATCTTTCAGCAGGACAATACTGCAATCCACAGTGCCCGCAGGACAAATAACTTTTTCATGGCGAATAACGTGATTCTTTTGGGCCATCCAGCGTGTTCACCCAAACTGAACCCCATTGAAAATGTTTAGAGGTGGATGGCAAGGTAAGTCTATTGAAATGGACTACAATTTCAAAAAGTGCATGATCGTCGTGAAGCCATCTTTCCAGCCAGCCTTCTGCAAACGCTTATATCAACCATGCCAAAGCGAATGTTTGCAGTTAGTTATTCGCAATGACGTCCATGCAACTCACTACTGAGATCTCTTGTTGGGCATTTCCAACCCTGTTTAGGACTTCTTTTTGGTATGGTCTTAAACTTTTGACCAGCGAGTATTTAGGCAAATTTCAAAGTGTTCACATTTTCCCTATTAAATGCTAAAAAGGTTTTTATTTTATTTGCCCTTTTCTTATTTTCATTTTTCGAAGCGCTACTCAAATAAGTGGTTGAGCCGAACAACGCAAAATGCATAATTTTTTCTTTATGTTCATTGGTCTTAAGATTTTGACCAACAGTGTATATAACTATTTTATGAGATGTAAAAATAATGAGAACTACAATATATTTTATGATTAACTTTAAAAATATATACGATAGAATGAAAATAGAAGCTATTAGAGATAATAATAACTTGAAAGGATGAAAAGCAGTGTTAAAAATAAATAGTGATTGTTCAGAATATGAAATGTGCTAAATAGTTTCTGTTTTCTTGATTTATCACGTTGTTTTTTAAATGGTGGTTTACTTACAAGTTTCATCCATTGTCTCTGTTCATCTTTGCATTTATTTTCATTAATCAGTATAACGTCCATATAATGTCTCTTTTTTTACCTATACATCCACCATTGCAAGATGTGATTGAAGTCTTCAACATTCTATGGAGAAAAGAATCTTTACTGTTCCGACAATTAAAACGAGAACTTAGTGAAATTTCTCTTATTCTATGCGTAATGTATTGCGAAATATTAGTAGTTATAGTATTAATACTACAAGTAAACGCTAATCAGAACAACAACTAAGTAACATAACCTGTCTGATTTTGATCACAGAATATTAAATGGAAATAAATATTTCATAAACGCTAGTTATTAATTGATACCTATACAAATACAAGTCATTATTATTATATGATAGAAAACACACCGAAAATCCTATATTACACTTGACAATCTTTAGACTCCAATTTGAATGGAACCGAGACGCCACCACAGGTTACAAAACGAAAATACAGACGATTATTTTATATTACAGAACCTCCGACAGGACTCCGATGATTTAAGCCTAAACTCTGATGCACTGCTGATTGAATACGACCATAGGATATTTGTTTTATTCTATTTTAAATAATAAAACTTTATTTAGATGATGTTGTGGGTTGAAACGAATCAGTTTACATCCTATGATATGATAAAAATCAACATTTGATAAGATCAATCAGATTTTTATTTATTTTCAAGTGTAACAACTGATTTTTTTCTTTATTTTACATCGGTTAAAAAAAGACAAGCTTCTTTAATAAAAATATCAATCGAAACAGAATGTGGCGGTGGTGGAAATTTTCATTTTTCGAAAGTATTTGGATAAAATAAATTGAAAAGTTCCGGGGTACGACAGTAACATACATAGTAACATAATAAAGTGCTAAAAAACAAATATCATGCTTTTAAATACTGTCCACTCATTTCTGGAGAAAGACGCCGGCAATTCAAAATCCGTCCAGTTTCTGTGATCAGCTGACACATTACGTTACTCGAAATTACAATCGTTCAGTCAGCATCAAAAGTTCTCATAAAACTTTCTCACTAAAATTAGTTGTAAACTTTCTCACTAAAATTAGTTGTATCCAGCTTTAACCTCTTTCTATAATCAAGTATGCTCCGATTCTTGTGTTTATAAGTTATAAATCACTATAACGAACTTATGTATTCATATATTTATTTGTATATTGATTTAGTGTTTATATTAAAATCTTAATTAAAAACGTATAGATCTATATTTGTTTCAACCAAAAAAGCAGGAACATGTCAGGAGGAGGTACACCTAACGTCCTTGAGGCCAATTTAACCACTGTACATTTCCCTTATCTTAACTTCGACTACTATAGTAGTGAGCAAGATATTGTGCAATTAATAATTTTCAGCATAGCTGTGATGATAAATAAAATTACAAAAAATATTCCGGAACATGTGAGTTTATTCTTTATTTCTAACCTCTAGTCCGTAGTTCCGTCCTTGCAACGAATTTTCCCACTTAACGTTACAAAAGCTGTAATTTTTGTCTGATAGTGACAAAATATATAAAATGGTGGTACCCAAAGTTTGTTCGCAATTTCCAAAATTCTCCTGATTAAGGATTTTCACGTTGAACTTGTTATGTATATTAACCCCCTCACAGGCAAAGTCATTTTCCCCTTTTACCTGATTATAACGCCTTTCAGGAAATTTAAAAACTTCTAGTCTTGTTGTACATTTGTATTTTCCTTGAAATCTTGAACTAGATATGTATAACTTTTTCTTTCTTTTTAATGATATGTTTGTGATGCCTAAACCTGCAAAGTATGATCTGTACTTTGTAAATTGTTACATTTGTGAATTTTCATAATAATAATATTGATAATATTTGATTTCAAAAATTTCTTTGCTAATTATATAAGAATTTAATGTAAGAAGAATTAACATCTTTTGCATACCTTACGTGCTGCATATGATGTTTTTGCTTAGTAGCAGAACTTATCAAGACAACTGGGTTTACAGCATACTAAACCTCAGTTAAAACGATCTTTAGTCATTTAAAATATATAAATTGTTGTGGTATATGAGGGTATTTATATCAACTCTGGAACAGGATGAAAGGCATTGCCACCTGTGTATGGTCTAAACGTACTATATAGTTCTCATTAGAGCCCTGAATAGAGCCAGTAAAGATATACTTGATAAAAAGTATTATCATTTTTATTATACGTATCACTTTTTTTACATAGATTCAACCAGTAGAATTTTATTTCAGATAATTGTTTAAGCTTAAAACATTTTAGCTATAGATCTTTGGAGTAATAGGACTTACTACTTTCGAGTGCATGATTTCATAAGCACACACAAACCATATAATATTGTATAAGAAATACGTGAACGGTAAACGGCACAAATGATAAAGAAAAAAGGATGGTTAGCGCTGATATCCCTCGTGTAGCTTTGTAAGAAATTCAAATAAACAAAGGTGTGTGTGTTTTTCTTATAGCAAAGCCACGTCGGGCCATCTGCAAAGCCCACCTTGAGGAACCGAACCATAAATAAACCTCAGTTACGTACTTTTCTCTCATGTCACTATATAATGTTAAAATATCTATTGCAACCTTTATGTTTTTGAGATCCTACAAAATACGTCATTCTTCAACACCAAATTTAGAAATTCAAATCATCATCTCAATTTTCAAATATTATTTCATTTGTAATTGGTATAGGACTTTGGAATCAGAAGTAAACATGCACTATCCGAGGACACTAGGAACATTAAACCTGCAAGCCCCCCTCTAGGGTATAACGGAACGGAGCAGTTAATTAACCTGATTAATTATATTTGCATATTGATAAATTCAATTTACATATTACGTATACATTAATAATTCAATTAATTAATCAACATTTAATTTAAAAAGCATTAATTAGTTATTAATCTACATGGTATGTAATGATAGATATTTCCAGGAAATGATGTTAATTATTGACAGTAATTATAGCGTTGAACCAGTTTTACATGAACCAACCATATCTAATTACACTATAACAATTAGTTGAATATTTGCTGATGTGTATCTATGTGTTTTTTTTTTTAATATGCATGAATTATTCTGTCCAAAAATAAGAAAGGAGGACACTAGTAAAATCCTTCAAGAAAATTTAAAACAAGGTCGAACATACTGTAAACTTCTTAGTGACGTTGGAACATAACCTTTCTAATTATGTGTTCTAACGTCATCTCTAGGAACAAGAAATCAACTTCTTTACAACACATAAAATAAAGTGTTTATGGTTGAACGTTTTAAGAACACTCTTAAAATTAAAATATGTGCTGCTGTGCTATTCATTTCGAAATATACAAATACATCACAATATTGAAAAAATGTCGGTCACGTTTCTTGTCGCGGAGGGCTTTGTTTTTCTCCATTCTCAAGAAGCAGATATGACGTCATAAACACTTCAAATGCGGAACTTGTAACATCTATAGAAATGTAATAGTACTGTGTTTCATAATAACGAGACACTCACTTGAAGTAAAAATGTGTTGTCAAGACGGCTGTATGGGTGTTAACGTTTTATTTTAATTTAAGTTTTAATACTTACACTGGCCGTCTTGAAAATACAACAGTATTGTCTGTTGTATATCCATGTAAATACTTCGCAGGTGCAGCCCGGCATGGCCAAGTGTGTTAAGGCGTGCGACTCGTAATCTTGGGGTCGCGGTTCGCATCCCCGTCCCACCAAACATGCTTGCCCTTTCAGCTGTAGAGGCGTTATAATGTGACGATCAATCCCCTTATTCTTTGGTAAAAGAGTATCCCAAGAGTTGGCGGTGAGTGGTGATGACTAGCTGCTTTCCCTCTAGTCTTACACTGCTAAATTAGGGACGGCTAGCACAGATAGCCCTCGAGTAGCTTTATGCGAAATACAAAAACAAACTTCGTAGGGTGTGGATATACGAGTGTTTGTTTACCACTACTTTGCCTCTTTTGATGGATCTTCACCAAATTCAACATGAAGATTCTTGTTTCCATGAAAGGATACTTGTAAATTTACAGTTTCATATTTTGTGTTTTGCCTTTTCTATGGGCGTTTTCGGTTTTAAAAGAATATATATGTAACTTATAAATATAAATAACTTTCATGTCCTCAGATAACTTTTTATTAATCATGAATTCACATGACTTCCATCCAGCTCGTTTCATTAAATGGATAGGTTGGTTCTTTGTTTTTAATTTTGTGCAAAGCTACAAGAGGGCTATCCGCGCTAGTCGTCTGTAATTTAGCAATGTAAGACAAAAAGAAAGGCAGATAGTCATCACCACCCACCGTCAACTCTTGGGCTTCTCTTTTATCAACGAATAGTGAGATAAACCGTCACTTTATAACGACCCGACGGCTGAAAGGGAGAACAAGTTTTTTGAGAAAGGGATTCGAATCCATCATCCTGAAATTACGAGTAATATGTGTCATAAATTTCATATATATTAACATTTAATTAAATCCTAAATTAAAATCTCCCATTATTTCAAATTATAATACGTAACAATATATCAGATGTTAGATTCGCTGTATAAGTTAGCATAAATTTTACTCTAAAATAAGAACAACAATTGTAATTTATACATTGTTAGACGCACGTTACCACAGGCTCTAGAGATGGAACATTACAGGTAATGAATATTCTAATATCATACAGTTGTGTATATTAACCCTAATGAAGCAGTAAATGCAAAAGGTTTGTTAAATCTTAAAATACCTTCATATGTGTGTACTTATATATATAGTTACATCTCTAATATATAGGTCGTTTTATTTTCTAGAGTTAAATAAATTCAAAGTTACTGCTGTTCGCTTATTTGAAATTGGTAAAATCAGTTTACTAATATTGTTTAGATATGAAAGCACTATCATAGCATATTATTGCAATAAATATTGTCTACCCTACAACAATACTCTCTTATTAACCGTTAGTAACGGATTTGTGCAGAATGAGTTCAATTTGAAATAGTTCGAAAGCCAAAAAGAAATACTTGACATGTCGCAAAACGTTTGTCCCAAAACTAACATCTTTTTCGGAGTTATTCTGGTGTGTCTGTTTGTTGTTATTAAAACAGACACCCAGGACATTATATTTCAAAAAAATACTTCAACGAAAGGAAAAATCTATGATTTAGATGAAAAGAACAACACTTATTCTCCGATGTCTAATTCCCAATGGCGGGTCTTCATACGGAAACTGACCAACACAGGTAAAGAAATCAATTCTTCTTATATTAAATCTATTAGAAACCAGCAGTGTTTCAGCCAACCTGACAATCAAAATCATTAATGATAATATTCTTTAACTTTCAATGATTTTAGTTTGGTCTGATTGTGCGTCCCGTTGTAATATACATATATACCGGCCCCAGTGGAACACAAATGTCTTTGAGGACTTAACACTAGAAATCGGCATTTCATAAAAGTATTTAGGCGAATAAATCATAAAGTTTGGTGATACTATCATTAAGTTTACCTATATATATTTCACCAAAGTAATTTATACAACACGTCAATGTTACTGTTTCGTTGGTGACAGCATGAACTTTCACTATTTTTGTCATTGAATTGAAAAATATTAACTTATAAGATTTTCAAATATATTACACTGATCATTGTTTGAGCGTTTTAATTATATATCGATGTGCTGAATAACTCAACTTCATTTGTACTAAAATAGGTAATTCGTAACTAAGACCGCATTATCATGGTTTACAACAGAGTTGGTTTATCACGTAAACATTCTTCTAAGAATGATAAGATACCTTCCTACTGTAGATGTTGAATAAATTATGATACAAGAACCAATACATCTTGTTTTGATCTGTTCTGAAATGAAAAGCCGGGGGACTAACGTGGAACTTCAATAAAAATGATTGTGAGAAATAGATCAGTATTGATGTAAAGTTGGCCAATGATCTGTGCAAATATAAAGAAAATTTAATAATCTTCAAATATCCTGTCGTTAAACGTTTTCTTGTCTTCTCCATTATAATAAGCCTTCAACTCATTTATTTTCAACAACAATTATTAGTAGCTCGTGCAGTAGTTAATTTAGCTGATTTGTACGCAATATAGTTTAGATGCTTTTCTGGATATGATTAAATCATTCAAGTGGAAAAGTTTAGATGATTTCAACAGTACAAAACTAACTTTTTAGAGATGATGCAGTTGAAGATATTTTTTTATAATAGCTTTCACATATACTTTCTCTTTCATTAATTCGATGCATGTTGTTTTTTTTTACAGAACGTGGTAGTTCGATGACAAAAACAACACTGTCATCTCGTGGAAAAGATTTCAACATAACAACATACGAAGAGGAACTACCAACGCTGAAGGAAGACAAGAACATTGAATACGAAAGAGAAGATAATAGAACCAACATAATTCGTTTATTCGAAAATGCACCCTTATTTAAATTTATTATATTTTTTATTGCTTTTATGTTTGTAATGATACTAATAAATGCATGTTTTAAGCATTATCGTTTTGTATTTTAAATGTTATTTTTATCATTTAATCACTTTCTGTTTTAAATGTTGTGTAATTTTTATCATGTTTTACTATATTTTATATGTTGTGTTTTTTTATCCCAATAAATTTTAGGTTCACGAAAATTGTATATAATGTAGGAGAACGTCACAAAGTGAATGGTCTTTCACACCCACATAGATATGAAGATCTAATGATTTATACTAAAGAATGAACTATCCAATCATGTCCTACTGTTGATGTTGAATAAATTATTAGTAGCTCGTGCAGTAGTTAATTTAGCTGATTTGTACGCAATATAGGTCAGATGCTTTTCTGGATATGATTAAATCATTCAAGTGGAAAAGTCTAGATGATTTCAACAGTACAAAACTAACTTTTTAGAGATGATGCAGTTGAAGATATTTTTTATAATAGCTTTCACATATACTTATTTCATTAATTCGATGCGTGTTTTTTTTACAGAATGTGGTAGTTTCTCTTTGCGATTGTACTATTTTTTTTCAAGGACTCTTTGTAACCATCCTTTATAAAATTTCAGTCTTTATATATAACATTATTTTACTAATTTGCTTGCATTAAAACTGAACATATTTGTATATTAAAAATATTATTCTCATAAATCACAGAGAAACCTTCAGCTATAACACCCCTTGAAACAGTTCATGAAGCCAAGGATAACAAAGAATTATTCTCGAAAGAAGAAAGACATATCACAACAAAAAAAAAACGTAACTTCACATGAAGACATTTATCGTGCGATGACAAACACAAAACTGTTATCTCCTGGAAGAAAAATCAACATGACAATATACGAAAAGAGACTGCCAATGGAGAAGGAAGATTGGAACAGTGAAGACGAAATAGAAAATTACATGTTCAACAATACAAGCAGCATATTTCATATATTTGAAAATGCATCCTTCTTTAAATTTCTAATCCTTTTAATTGCTTTTCTGTTTATCATGATTCTGATAAATGGGTGTTTCAAGTATTATCACTTTGTATTTTAAATGTTGTTGTGTTATTTTTATCATTTTATCACTTTGTATTTTAAATGTTGTTGTGTTATTTTTATCCTAATAAAGGTTTGTGAAAATCATCATACAGTTGAAGTGCACGAAAATTGTATATAATGAAGAACGTCACAAAGTGAATGGTCTCTCACACCCACATATATGTGAAGATCTAATAATTTATACTAAAGAATGAACTATCCAATCATGTCCTTTAAAGATAAATACAAAAATATATTTAGTCTAAAATGAACCACAAATAAGATCTGACATCTAATGAAGTGAATTTTAAATATAAAATTATTTTTGAGGTGTGTTACGTTAAGTTGATTGTTTTTCATTTTTTAAATGATATACTTCATCCTTAACAATTTTCAAAGTGTTCTATATGTAAAGCATGCATATTACTTACTACACTCTAACAAAACCAAAGTATTTTTGATATGAGCAGAAAAGCTATGTCTGTTCAAAGTGGGAGGGTGTCGAACTTTAACCCTTGGGCGACATTTTTTTTTGTAAATTATATAACCTTCACATGTCAGTATAACTTACAGATCAGGTAACCGTTATGTAACTCTTTAATTTCCAGTCATCTGGTGTCCTATAACTCATACGATATACCTTGGGCACAATAACTACTGTTGTGTCTTTGAGCATAACACTTTACCCAAATTGTTTTTGTTTATCCAGCTGAAATTTCAGCACTGACTCCTATGAACGGTATGGCAAATGATGTATATTTCACATGTAGCATATATCCCAAACTAGAATACAAACCTGCGTACATTATATGGGTGGTCTGTATCCAAAATTAATATACATACCTATGTAAATTAAATACACATTTACTAAATGACTTCACATTTGAAAATTTCAGGTCAACATGAAATGTACACTAGACTAAAGTATAAAGAACAGGGGAAACTAGCCTACTGTAGATATTACATCAATAAACCTTGGTAATAAATTGTACTAATCATTACTCTTGATCACATGTGTTTCAGTAGTAAACTCTGGGGCCTAAAATGTTACAAGCTACTGATTGGGCTCAGAAAAGGTTACTCACAGTGTAGATCTGTGCTTCAACATGAACAAGTAAACTTATATGGGACAAGTGTGATCTTGTTCTTCCCACTTAACGGTCAGATTTCCTTTAAATGTGTTGTTGTGTCCTTTACCACAATACTTTCTGATAAAATAAGTCCTTTGAATCCAAAATTCAGTCAAAGTATTCCATCAATTGTAACACAGTGGTTCCTTAAGTTCATATTTGAATCTGAAAACATCTAGTTTGAGAGTGATCAAAGAAATAGTGTATGTAAAGCGTGCATACAGCATTACAAAACAAAGGAAGTGACTACAAACTCAACAATACAAGCAGGTAAAGATACTCCTGCAACAGAAATTAGCAAGAAGCAGGATATCTTCTATACACAACCATAGTTGTTGGTGAGCTATTCCAAATCCACTAGAATATCAGACATATTTTGGTAAGAAAGGAGTGAGCCACAATAAAAAGAAGCAAAAAAACAGGAATATGAGAATGACAGAGTGTAGAGTACATGAACTCTCAAGAAACTGGAAAACATTAACTAAAAGGTTAAAAATAAATAGAAATTCAACATATCACTGCAAGTGGAGTTGAATAATGATAACTATGGATATCAAAATACCTTGTGAAGGATAAGAGAACAGTGGTTCTAGTAGAGTGAAAAGAGGATTTTGGTTAATAACTAAAGAGTTATTGATTGAAGATTGTGTAGCAGTGTAGTGTCAGTGTTTGTTCTCTTTCATTTTTAAAAAGTTATATCAATAACACTGGTTATTTTTCTCATTTGTTGTTACCTACAAAATAGATATTATTCTGCTTTTAATTTTCACAATAACAAAGTATCTCAATAAATTACATTTCCAACTATTCTGTGTCACAATTTTAAATTTTAAGCAGCTCTGTTAACAAAAAATAATTTTATTCCAAATATCTAGTGAACAACAGGACAATAAAAACTTTACCTCACTCCATTCTTGGATTTCTGTTTGATTACACAAAAATGTGTATTGACAAGTGTATTCTATGAAAGAATTTTCTTTATTTGTTGTTAAAGAGTATCAACTGTTTAGGTGGAGAAAAATTTTGATCATGCATAACTTTTGCATAAATGAATTAAACATTTTATACAAAGTTGAAATATATCTCAAACATAATTTTTAATAAAACATAACATAATATAGTAGTTTGGAACAACATGAAACCTACTGATCCATCTTGTTTGTCTCATCCTCTAAATTAAACTAAAACTATTTATAAATAAATTTTTAAAAAATCTTAAAGCTAGCCCTTATCATTCATATACTTTTCAAAATTTCTCTTAAAATTACTTTAAATTACTGCTTCCACATCATCAGGCAACTCTTCCAAATAACTACTACATTAAGAAAGTGAAAACAACTCCTATCCTGCAGAAATTTACGTTTACGTCTCTCAGTCCTACCATTCTCATCATGAAGTACAAAACAGATGTTGCATCAACACTATCAATTTCATTAGTAGTCTTGAACATTTCAATCAGATTCCCTCTTACTATTCTCTTTTTTCAAAAGAAAAACAACTGTATCAAGTGGCTCACATATTCAATTTCTAACCTGCATCAAATTACTTGGCTAAATATGTGCTATATTAAAATCAAGAAAGTTGGTGAAACAAGAAATTAAAATGTTGGAAAGAATGAAAGCAGAAGATTGGCTGAAAATATAAAAATAACAGTTTGGATGTCTTTAAATATATAAAGTGTAAACAAAATGCCAAGATGCAGTGGAACTTGTATATGACTTGTATATGATGATTACGAGATGAATGGGTTGTTAATTGTTTTTGCTTTTTATTCTCTTTCTACTATTGAGATTTAGGCAGTATTCTACATTTTGAAGATGGAAACAAAGATGGCTGCATTAATTCTGGGCTAGTCAAGGCAAAAATTTGAAGTTTAAAGGAAAATAAATCTATTGGTTAAATAATATTTTCCCGAGGGTTTTGAAGGTGGTTAAAAACTGGATATGTCAACCACTTGCTACTATTTTTTGTCAGTCCTTCAACATTGACCATGTACTGGAAGAATAGAAATTAGCTGATGATGCTCCTCTTTTAAAGGAAGTGAAGAATATTGTTTCAGTTATTATAGGTCCATTAGTCTTAAGTCAGTTATGTACAACTTTTTGGTAAGTCACACAAAAGAAGCTTTGCAAAACCATTTAACAAAGTTTAGAGTTTCATTGGATTGTCAACATGATTTCACTAAGGAAAGTACAGACTTACAAATCTTTTAACATTCTTGAAAAAAGGTTACTGTTGTAGAAGGGGACTCTTAACATTCTTTGAAATATATAGAGTGCAAATCATTTTCAATTCCTTAGGGAAACTTGCAGGCATCTATCAATAATGCATTTCAGGTCAGGTACCTATTCGTCTTCTCATAAGACGTGGATAATAATGCTATAATGAATCTCGGAAGAAACCCCTCATAATTTCAAATGTTACAATATCATTTTTCTTGGCAGTCAACGTGGATGGAATGTAGGTTCACAAATGTCCTTAACATCAGATACAGATGACTATTTGTATTCACAAACCTATGAAGCATTATTCAAATGAACGGGAAAACAATTTTAAAATCAAGAAATTGATACAATACAATACTTTACAATACAATAGTTAACAGTAAGTACTTTCACATCTCAAAAATTCCAATTTTTTGTAAACCTAACCTAAATACAAACTATATTCTGTAAGACTTCAGTTTTTTCTCTACCTTAACTAGAAATGAGAAAAGTCAATTAAACTGACTTCATAACCCTAAAATATCTAAATTATTCTTTTTTCTTTCTAAAACTTCAAACTGTAACATGAAACTACATTAGTTTATCCCAAGTAACTGAGCTTGCAACAGTATATATCTACTTATAATTAAATTTTATTACTCTTGAGTGGCCTTTAAACTATCTCCTACTACTATTGGCACCATTATATGTTGTAAATCGCACGTGATGTTATACTGTCAAATTACATTAACCATATGCTGCTCTGCTTGTCATATAAAATATTTTACCTAATCTTAACTAACCTAAAAATATCTACATTTTTGAACTTTAGCTACTTTTATAATACTAATAAAATAATAAATGTTTAAAACAAAAAATAAAGTGCTTTCCCTTTCATTTTTCTTGCCACCAATTGTCAAGGATATTTAAGCCTATTTTTATTATACTAAGGGTAGTGCTGCAACTAAATCATTAAATCAAGTAACCCACTAAAGAATAGAGAATAAAATATAGAAAGACAATGTTCCATATCATCAGTTTTTCTGGCTTTTTAACGATGCCACAAGAAGTGTTACAAATTCATCCAAGTTACACGATGCTTCCTGTAAGAATAATGCTTATTCTGAAAGAGAAACTGACAATCCCCTGTTTGAAAAATACTTCATGTAATATGTCACTTGACAAATGACAACTTAGAGATTCTATTATAAACAATAATGTATTAAATATGAAAACTTAAATCCTGAAAGATATGTAATAAAGGGGATCCAATTTTCTAAACATTTCTGCAACTAAACAAGAGAGAACTATATTACAGTGTAATTTACATCAAATTTAATAATGATCAGAGGTGTGGTGAAAAAAGCAGATAAGAGAAAAATTTCTCACACTGCCTCATAAAATCAAGAACTTAAAAGTTATAGACAATTAAAATGTGGATGATTACACATGCTTTTATGCTACACTAATTGACATATCAAACAAAAAGCAGTTTTTAACATAAAAATACCTTGTGGCATGCAGAGCATAGGATGCCAGTGAAGAGAGGGTTAATGGATTATTTTCATTATCTAACTTTTACTTCTATGAACTTCCCCTTTAAACTCTAGAATTTTCATTACCAGATTTTTGGGATGAAGAATAGTTTTTGATTACAAGAAGTCACTTTGCACTTCACCTTATAACAATACACTCAACATTTACACAAACAAATATTTGGTTAATTATAGAATCTGATGTTTTGTGCATAAATCTATCAAATGTTGTGAAGATACACACACTGCATCAGAAGTTATAAATGCTCAAACTGTATATGTTGATGAATAAAAGCCTAATAGTCAGGGTGCTTTTGAAAAATGGAATCTCTTACTCCACTTTGCTCCTGAAGATGAAAGGTCCACTTTTTGAAAGTACTCTGGTTTCATGGCTTTAGTTATTTCTGTCAAAACTTCTTAAACCTAATTTGTTTTTTTCTAACTTGTGTAGATTACATCAAATCTGTGAGAAGAGGGTTAAGTATATACATACATATATTTAAATTGGAGGCTTGATTAAACAAACAATGCAAGAAATAATGATGTGATAACAATAAAAAGTAATTTGACCAAAATTTTATTCTCACATTTAGTCGTTTTCTAAACACATGAAAAACAAAACAAGATTGAAATATTTATCCTCTTGGCAATAATTATAGTAGAAGCATAAGTATACTGTTGTTCAAATGTATTTATTCAATGTTCAGTCTTGTTTCAGTAAAAATTGATATTTTTTTGAAGCCAAATGGAAAATTACTATAGTTTTATATAAATACTCTGATAACTGTACTTGCATTGATACATTTTTTATTGATGACAAACAAACAATTCCTCATAAAAAATAAAATGACATTTCAGAATTCAATGACAAGTCACTTCTCCACTAATGACTTCCTCAAAAGAAAGAGAGGGAATGCATATGTATGAAACCTTAATACTAAAATTTCATGCAATGATTAACTACACTATGAATAAACAGATGGAAATGTATGAGCATCTTCATATGACAAAACTTTCTAAATACCTTAATTTCATCGACACAAGACTGCAGAACAATTTTTTTTCAAACCTACCTTTTCCTAGTAAAACAATGCCTAAACTACACTATGGAACACAAATTTGTTCCTGGATAATGCATCATTTCTTAATTGCTTATGTTGTAAAAGTACAGAAAATGGCCATTATTCCCTTCAAACAAACTTTGATTTTGTGACCTGGATAATGAAATTTAGAAATTAACCTATTTTCTGTGTAAAAACAGGCAAATTTGCACATTTTCATTTACACAAGGTGTGAACAAAACATGAATCAAGATTTATATGTATTTATACTAAAATTATAGAAAAATATTTGGAAGAGAGTAGTTTTGAGATTTGCGACTAATGTAAATCACTTTCCAGTACCAGCTCCAAATATACACCCTTGTGCAAATTAATTGAAACAAGACAGAAAATTACAATTTTTTGCATTTTATTCCTGATAATCCAAAAATTACTTACAAATTAATACATGATATGACCGCCATTACTTTTCAGATCATTAATCCGTTTTGGCATCAAGTCCACGAGTTGACTGCAATTTTTACTCATTTTTGGATCACGGTGCCACACCTCAATCAGCTTATCTTTCATAGTACAGTCTTTTCCCTGCAGTCTTTCTTTACAAATCGCCCAAAGATTTTCAATAGGATTTAAGTCCGAAGAGTTTCCAGGCCCGTCCAGCACCTTTATTTGCATTGTAGTCATAAACTTCTTCACAACTTTCGATGTGTGGCACGGAGCCAGATCTTGCTGAAAAATGCCAGATCCATCTGGAAATCTCTTTTTCAATTCTTTCAAGTCTCGTCACTGAATAATACCTTCCTCCATTGTTCTTACATTTCAGACCCCATTGATAATGTTCTTTTCCTTATTGAGTTAGTAAGAAGTTGTTTTTTGACTGGTCTCCTTGCCCTTCTAACGCAATTTCGAATGACGTAATATTCCTCAAAATTTCGTCATGTATCCCAAAAATAGATTGATCGTACTGCAAAACACAACTAAAGACGCCATCTGTGTGTGAAAAATGACTATTAAAGGAAATCAGCAGGTCCAGCAAGCCTACACCAGCCACCATGCTGAAAATATTATAAAATAACCATTTGTTTTGATTAATTTGCACAAGGGTGTAGTCTCCCATCATGTTTTTGTAATATGCTCCTTGGTAGTAGCATTCAAAGTCCAGTACATCTTGGTGGAAGCACTTGCCTTGCTCCTCTGAGTATGTTCCCATATTTTTCCTTGTATTTATCAAGATAAGCATCAAGGATATAGACTTTCAGGGACACCCCGCAACCGATTTTGCTGTAGTTCTTCACCAAATTATGTTCCACATAATTTTTGGCTTTGTGATCGCTTAAGAAGCCACAATCCACTGCAACAAAGTTACCCCACACTTTTTTTCCCTTCATACTGGGCTTCTTGGGGAATTCTGTGCAATCCAGGATCTTTATTTGTGGTCCAAAAAAAACACCAGTTTTGACCATCACCTCAAACAGCTTAGGGACGAAGCTTTGAAGGTACTTGAAGGCTGCAGACTCCTTATCAAGAGCTGCAACAAACTATTTCATGAGACCCAAATTTATGTGCAATGGTGAGAACACCACCTTCTGGAGGTTCACTTGTAGCTCACCTTTGTTATTGTGCCTCCCCACAGAAAACTCATTCCACTGTGACCAGTGCTTCCTCTTAGTGTGCTCAGAGACCCATCAGCTACTCAGCACTGAATCTACCTGAAATTTACCCATTTTTCAGAACATTCCAAAGTTTTATTACCCACATCACAAAAGCAAAGTTTGAAGAGAAAAACAGGTCTACTTTCCATTTACTTTTGGCATAAGCACTTGGGAAATAATACTTTCTGCCAGGAACAAGAAAAAGTAAAAATGTTGTTACATGTGTTATCATCTTTACATGTCAAGACTAACAAGGCAAAATAAATAAAATTTAGTAAAAATTTTCAATCTTCTTGGTAAGAAACTTACCTCAAGTGTGATGGTTTTCCCTGTTAATGTTTTCACAAAAATCTGCATTTTTCCTGATAGAAGCTATAAAGAGAAAAAATACTTTCAAAACTTCACTTAAGTCTTACATAAAACATAGCACTTCCAGTGATTTCTACTTGCTTTTAATACATTTTCCTACAGCTTTTTGTGCACAAACATGCTCCATTTTCACAACTGCTAGTTGAAGGGTGTCTGATGGCATTTAAGTTACAAAGAAATAAACTGTAATCAATATTGCTATTAATCCTACTAACTATTGTTGGAGTTATAAAACAATAAATTTCTCAAAATTCCTGTTGTGCTACAGGATGATTAAGCTAGGAATCATCTTTAACCAGTTGAAAGATCTTGAACATACCCATACACAAGGTCCACTTGAAGCTACTGACAGAGCCATGAACAGGTATGGCAATATGAAAAGGAATAACTTTGTCGGGGCAGAATTTTACAATTCAAACATGAACTCTAGAAAAACAGTGACTACTAGGTTGAAGAGAATGCCTAATGTAGTTAATGTGCACTGTATCACCTTCACTACTGGAAACCACATGCTTAGGGCAAAATAAACAGGTGAAGTCTTATGTGGGGCAAAATCAAATCCATTAGATAACAAGGAATTGTAAAAACATTTTAAAAGAAACTGTGTATGATTTTTAATTGCAGGATCACTTATACAAGCTAGAAAATCTTTCAGTTCATGTTACCCAAGTATAGCTTGCTATAAATCTCATAGTACACCAAGTTTGAACTTCAAACACATGATGTCACATGAGAGGACATTTTAGACGAATCAGATACCACTAATTTGCAGTTAGAGCATTTTAACCACCAGCCAATTACAGAAATCTCAATTTTCATAAACAAAACTACAGTCACTGAATACAAAGCAGACCTCAACAGATCCAAGGTTCCAGGCCACCATGATGATGAAAAATTATCATTGCACCTGATATTTTCTTCCATTTTATTTGTGCATAGGGATGTGCTAAATTGAACTTTAGTCCAAAACAGTTCTTAATTCTTAAATTTTGGAACTATTTCTGGATTTCAATCCTAAGCTGAACTCTGTTTCTAGGGTTTTAAAGGCAGATTCAGCACTTAAATTATTTTTAAAGAAATGAAGCCATGCAACTGCACATCACCTAACTAATTTTGCACCATTTCCTTCTTTCTCCAAATTCAATCAATCAGTGCATATGTTTAGACTCAGACGTGGCAAAAAACAGTTGTTTCAGGCAATACTACCAAATAGTTGTTGGTATCATATGGCCATTGGCAGGTACTAATTGCTGTGAAAGTAAATAAATATACATTTCTCAGTACAAACAATATTGAAGTTAAGCATGCTCTAGAATTTTGAGACTAACCCCTAAGTCTAAAAATATGATATAGACTGAGAATGTTCACAGTGACAATGATGAGATATACATTAACAAGTATCACTGATGGCATAAAGTCATGATCAGGAACACACCAATCAACAAAATGTCAAACATACAACCAACTTAATAGCTCAAAACCTAACCAGATTCCAAAAATTTTAGTGCAGTATATAAAAGGTTTCTTCAATGTAAAAAGAATTAACCCTTCTGTGATAGGTCACAGATCAAAAACCACATCACCACATTTGTTGACCTACATTCAAAATTTTAATGAACTACTATTTTATGAATTTGTATCTAGTTTGGTATAAAACTGTAGATTAAAGTTTTGATATTTAAAAAAATTAATTTCTTAAAAGTAAACATTAAAAGAACACTTAAATATCAGTTTTTCAGTCATGTGGTATGCTGAATTAGATGTCAAAATACAGTGTTATTTCATGTGAACTAGGAATTAGTATCAACATTGAATACTGACAAGGAAGAATATAAAACAAAAAACTCACTTTTATTCTGCCAAGATATGGCTATGTACTGAATCAAACATTGGCCTTGTTCACATATTTCCATTTTTAGAAATGGTCCCCTTACATACACTTAATATAAGAAATATGAATAACTAAACAACAGAGTAGAATGTCCATGCTCGTGGTTTTTCTCAGTAATTTTAATCTGATAAAAAGCTACCATATTCTTTCAAAACAAGATTAAGGAGCTTGGTTGTATCTAAAGTTTTCTTCAGACTTAAATACAACTTAATTACCAAATTTCAAAAAGTGGAATTCTATGGTATCAATACACTAACTTATGATTTTTGATTATTCAACTGTGTATGTAAAACCTATGAAAATTTTTCACATCCTTTACATGCAAAACTTTAGAAGGCTTAGCAAACTTATGTCCAACAGTAACAGAGTATGAAGGATGTAGCGAGATGAGATAATTGTTTGCTTCATTTATTTACTGTTCTATATTTTAAGAAAAACAAGTTTAATAACTTATTTCAAAATCATATATACGTATAATTAATGAGACCATTACAAAATATAGTCCACTAAAAACAAGTTCAGCTACGTTAGCCTAGCGACACTAGGTCAGCATACAAAAAATAATATATGTAGCATTATGAGATATTTGTACATTTTTCTTGTAACATTCTTGCTCATTTTAACAATTCACATAACAAAATCTCTTAGTTTTGTAGGAGCTATAGAAATTCTACCTGTTCTTGTTACAATTTCACTCTTTTGAGCAGGAGCAATATTTTCATTTGATTTTTATTTTTAGCATGTATAATACTTTGTTTCAATTGTGGAGATTCACATATATAGCTAGCTCTGGGTGACCCTGATTGAGACATATTTTGTCTTGGGGGTGTTTTAGGGATATTTGGTACATTTTCTGGGACAGACTCTTCTGCAATCAAATCATCTTGTGATTTTCTTCTAAGATATCTCTGTCGAGCACTGTGATAGACATCATCTTCATTTGTTTGCAATAAATGTCTACATTTCTACAAATTATCCTGCCTGCTGGTGTTTGTAATATGTAGCTTTGGGGTTTCTCAGCTTGCCCTAATAACTGAGCTGGCATCCACTTGTTTTCATGTCTGTATCTTACACATTTTTCAAGATCCAGTGGTGGCAGTGGTTTTGAATTCTGATCATATCTTGATTTACTTTTCTGTTTCTGAATGTCGATTTCTGACGTCACTTTATCACTTGTGGAATAAGCAACTTCTCATTTGTCGGTAACCTCGTTCTGGTTCTACGACTCATGCACCTTTGCACTGGTGATCCAATTTTTACATCTTTTGGTGTATTTCAGTAGTCTAACAATACTAAATGCAGGTCTGATTTTTCTTTCAGAGATTTTATAACAAGTCTTTTCGCTGTCTGAACTGCGCGTTCCGCCAGTCCATTTGCTTGTGGATATCGGGCACTGAATGTTTGGTGTTTAAATCCCCAGATCTGACTGAAATCTTTAAACTCTTTAGCATCATACTGTGGACCATTGTCTGAATACACAATCTGAGGTATGCCATGTGTAGTGAAAAGTTTCTTCAACTTCTGAACTGTTTGTTCAGATGTGATCTCTTTTTCATATTCATTGATCTCCAAATATCCACTGTAATGATCAACTACTACTAGATAATGTGTTCCTTGATTTTCAAATAAGTCTGTTGAAACATATTGCCATGGCAATGTTGGTGTAGGTGTGCTGATCATCGGTTCTTTTTGTTGTGCATTTCTCATTGTTTGACATGTGGTACATTTTGAGACAGTGTCTTCGATTTGTTTGTTCATTCCTTTCCAAAATAAAATGTCACGTGCAAGCTGTTTTGATCTCACAACTCCTTGATGGCTTTGATGTACGAGTTTCAGTATGTTATGTCTCATTGACCTTGGTACCATGACTCTTTCTCCTTTGAATAATATACCATCATATACTGTCAGCTCTTCTCGGAAATCCCAATATGGCCTTGCTTCTGGTGGTACCTCGTCTCGATTTTCGGGCCATCCTTTCACAATCTGTTCTTTGAGAATTCGATATTCTGTATCATTTTCTGTCGCGATCTTTAGCTCTTGTTGCTTTTCTTCGGTGAATGGAGACAAACTTGCGACTTCAGTTGTGAAAACTTGACAATCTCGCATATCATCTACCAGGCCAGGATATTCATCTTTCACTGGAAATCTGCTCAATGCATCTGCGATAGGTATGTCTTTACCTGGTTTTCCGACTAATCTGATGTTGTATGGCTGTAGTTTTAAAAGCATTTACTGTAGTCGTAACGGAACTTGTCCCAATGGTTTGTCTTGAATACGGACCAATGGCAAATGATCTGTATCCACTGTGATATCATTTCGGCCATATAACAAGTGATGAAATTTTCTGGAACCAAATACAACTGCTAATAGTTCTTTCTCTATTTGTGCATACGCTCTTTCTGTTTGTGTTAGTGTTTTAGATGCACAGACAACTGGTTGATTGTTTTGTAATATCACAACACCTAGTCCACCTTGTGATGCGTCACATGACAATGTCAACGGTTCATTAAGTGCATATCTCAGAACTGGAGCTTGGCTGAGAGTAGTCTTGAGCTTTGAAAATGCCTCCTGCTGTGGTACATCAAAATAGAATCCATGCGTTACTTCTGTCTTCTTCTTGACTACTTCTCATAGAGGTTCAGTTAAATCAGAATAATCAGGTATGTATTTGGACAGGTACGTAGCCATTCCGAGCAGTGTTCTTACTTCGTCGTGATTGGTTGGAGTATGCATTTCATGTATTGCACGCACTTTTTCATCAGAAACTTTGATGCCGTTGCTCGTGATCACATGACCTGTGTAGTCTACCTCTGGCTGGCCAAACAAACATTTTGATAGTCGAAATGTCACATCATTTTGTCTAGCGGTTTCCAACGTGTTGCGTAGCACTTTACAATGTTCAGGTAGCGTAACAGTATCGAGTAGCATATCGTCAAAAATATTATTCACATGATCATGCTCCTGAAATATTTCTTCCATCGCTCTTTGGTACAATTCAGGACTCGACTTAATTCCCATCGGCAAACATAAGTACACATAACAACCCCACGGAGTGTTAAAAGCGGTGAGTAACTGACTATTCTCATCGAGCTGTAGCTGATAGTATCCCATGTTCACATCTAGGACAGTAAAATACTTGCTTCCATTAATACGGGTAAGTATATCCTCTAGTGTATTGATAGGGTGGTATTCTCTCAGTAGTGCTTTATTAAGAAACTTAGGATCAATGCAAATTCTCACTGAGTTTCCGTCTTTCTTGTGTACAACATGTAGTTGACTAAACCACGGTGTCGGTATACCAACTGGTACTTTCGAAATGATCCCTTGTGACTCTAAAAAGTCTAATTGTACTTTGGTCCTGTCTCTCATCACTACAGGAATCGGCCTAGAAGCCTGTGACACAGGGCCATCTTTGTAATCTGGGTCAATAGACAACGTACATTTTCCTGGTATTTTTCCTACTCTTTTTGTGGGAAATCTGTCTTTATACTGAAGCAAAATTTCACGAATACTCTGTGGCACTTTGTTTACATTAGGAACCCGGGCTAGGAACTCGGAGTCTGACTGAGTCTGGGTTTTAGTACACTTATTTGATTTATCAATCAAAGGGGGCGTACTTGTGTTGATTCATGAGGGGGGCTTTGAACAGTGGGAATCTCGGTACCTGAAGGTAGCCTATGTTGTGAACTCCGATCATGCGAGTATTTACCTTGTACATAAGTACTAATTGCATTTACTTTTTGTATTAACCCAAACTTAGTACTAGATTCACCTCCAAGAAGATTAGGTACATCACCATCAACAACTTCACAATCAATATCATACATTTTGCTTTTGTGAATAATAGTAAATGTAGTTTTTCCAACAGGTGTGATCTTATGATTACCAAATGCTTTTATGGTTACCTGTGACTTAGACAAAGATAATGAACCATGAGGTGCCATGCGATCAAATGACTGTTTACTCAAATGAGTGTTTATATTACACTCTGCCTGTGTGTCTATTTTCATACGCACTGCACCTTTACCCTGTTCATATGGGGTACTTAATATGACAGACCAATACTCAGTAGGTTTGTTTACACCAATGGAGTAAATATTCAATGAATTCATACTTTCCTCTACATTACACATTTCATAACAATCATCATAATCATTGACATCTTGAAAATTATCATCACATGTGTTTACAAAATGTACATTTCTATTCTTATTTCTACACATGACAGCAAAGTGACCTCTTAATTTACAATAATTACAAGTTTTCTCTAATGCTGGGCACCTTTGTTGACTGTGATGTGGTAGTTTTCCACACCGAGTACAGTTGCTTTGTGGCGATCTCCGTGTCGTGGCTCCTCTGTAGACCTGTGTGCCTCGTCTTTGCTGGTTTCTGGAACCAGCATTTCTGTGGCGACTACGACCTCTGCTTTGACCTCGACGTACATAGTTTAGATCTCTTACGGTACTTGTGGATCCTTCGATTTCCTTCAGTGATTTTAGTTTCTGTTCATGGTGATGACATTTCTCTGTAATCTGTTTCAGTGTCAGATCCTCTGACCACAGTCTATCTCTTAATGCTCGATCACTGACGCCTACGCTGATTTGTTTACACAACTGTTGTTCGAGAGTATCACCATACTCACAGTTCTGTGCTATCTCTCTAAGTGCACTGATATACTGGGACACAGTCTCACCTGGTTGCTGCTTTCGGTCCTCAAACTTTTTCATGTACAACTTTGTTACCTTGGTTGGCTGAAAATAGTTGTCGAATTCTCTGATTACATGTTTATAGTTCTGTTGAACTTCTGTCAGTCGAAAACTGTCGTGTATTTCGACCCGAGTGTGCACAACAATATAGACACTTTACGTTCTTCTGTTGCCTCTGATAACCCTGATGCCATGAAGAAAATCCACAAATCTTGTTTGAGATTCTTCCATGCCGCACTAGCATTCGTCTTGTCATTAAAAACAGGTGGCTTGAAACTTGCCTCCGCCATTTTTCTGGGTAGAACACGTGTGTTTCCGCGAGAATCGTATCTCGTACGATTATGTCAATTTACAGTTTGTAAACGTAAAGTTTGTATTTATCTTGACTGTGTGTCGCTTCTAAGGCTCAATTTAAATAAAACTTCCACTTCTGACAACCATGTTATGTCTTTGGGTTCTTATAAAACACTTGTTATCGAGTAACAACAAAACTCAGACGAACCGCAGTTTCCTGTACTTTATTTAGAATAGCCTCGCACATACAAAGTACTAAGTGCTGATTGGCTAATAATGTCACATACATAACAGGTAGTGATGACGAGCTGCCTTCCCTCTAGTCTTATACTGCTAAATTATGGACGGCTAGCGCAATAGCTTTCATGTAGTTTTGCGCGAAATTCATAAATCAACAAACAGTTCAGGATTGGGCAACTTTGCAAAATGTGTCAAATCATTATTTTGTAATTGTTCCGCAAAAAGGGTTAGATTTAATTGAAATTTGTGAATAGACTGCGATTGCTCGCTAATGATTTTACCTCTTCCCTGAAGCTTCGTATTCAAATTATTCAAGTGAGCCATCATGTCGCACAAAAAGTGCAAATCCCACTGTCATGACAAAGTTCCAATTTCAGAGAAATTTTTAATCTTACCTTTTTCAACAAGATACCATTTTATTTAAGAAAATAAGGAAGTACATCGTTTCAAGACTTTTCCTCTTCTTAACTATCTTGCATTTGCAAAATCAGTAAAAAATCATCAAAAGTATAGTCTGTTTGTTTTAAATTTCGCGCAAAGCTGTTCGAGGGTTATCTGCGCCAGCCGTCCCTAATTTAGTAGTGTAAGATTAGAGGGAAGGAACCTAGTCATCACCACTCACCGCCAGCTATTGGGCTACTCTTTTACCAACGAATAGTGTCACTGACTGTCACATTATAACGCTCCAAGCGCTGAAAGGGAGAACATGTTTGTTGCAGTCGGGATTCGAACCCGCGACCCTTGGATTACGAGTCGAACGCCTTAACACGCTTGGCCATGCCGGGCCTCGAAAGTATCGTTACTGCATTTCGTCAAAAACTCAACAAACTGTCCATGGATGAGATCGCTTCCACTTGTAATATAATTTACAATTTTTACAACAATACCCATCAAAGTTTTCAATTCATCACTTTTAGATATCTGAGCATACAAATTTTCCTGATGCAAAATACAATGGAAAGATGGTAGCGTGGAGTTCACATTATTTTCAATTAAATGCTGCTTCAAAAAATAAACAAATCCTAATTTCGCCCCAGTCATGGCGAGAGTACCATCTGTTGTGACAGAAACCAGTTGTTTAAAATATAGACTGAAATTTTTTGACATTTCAAGAATGTTTTCAAAGATATTTTTTCCACATGTTCTATTTCGTAATACACAAATATCAAACATTTCTTCCCTCACTTGAAGATTTGAAGTTACATATCGAACCCAAAATATCAACTGTGCAGTGTCACTAATATCTCTTGACTTATCTACTGCTAAAGAAAAATACTGTCTTTTAGTTGTTCAAGCAACCGATTTTCTATGTCTTTCTCGAACTCTAGCATTCTGCGGACAATTGTTCTTCGACTTAATTGCATTATTTACTTTTTGAAGAATATCATCTTTTATTTTTGAATCATAATTCTCCTACAAAGTTTCAATGACCAGAATAATATTTATTTTTCCTTGTTCAGCATCAGAAAAAGATTAATTTTTTGAGCTAGAATCTTATCTATATTAGAGCTAGCTAAAGCAACAAGTTCTATCGATGATAAAAATTTCTTTAGGCCTCCCTTTTGTTCATAAAGTTGCGCTTTCAGACGGCTAATTTCATTCATAAGATTTTTGTTATCAACTGGAAATTTTACCTCAAATACGTTGTGAAAATTGTTAAAGTGTTGCTTTATTATTCCTAAAACCTTTGTTACACAAAAGACATATTGGCTTATTATTTTCTTCAATCACTGCAAATTTCAACTCCCGATTTTCATCCAATTCTTGTTTCACGTTTTTCTTGTCACGCGCCATTCTCTTTTCGACAGTAATGCCAGAATCAATTAAATTGTCTTTGTTTTCTTAGTGTTGACCATTATTTGAAATTTTTCGGTTTCAAATTATCCACTTATCCATATTATGGGATTAAAAAACAAATTATATTTAAACACTTGAAAGTTGCACAATAAAAATATGTTTGCAAGTGCATGCAAAACAACGCGCACTCGATAACAAACATCTAAACCAAACTGACGTTACAAAATGGGCGGAGTCTGTGTCAGTGATGAAGCGCATGACATTAGTGATGACGGGAGGCAGTGCAATTGCTGATTACCAAGTTCGCGATAAAAATAAATGATGGGAAAAGTTGTTTCCTAAACTTAAGCTGGCCACAATTGTGCTTTCCAGTGGCCATGGAGTCGCCCACCCCTGGTCGAGGTCATTTATTCTCAAGCTTCTCAAGCTGTAAGTATATATACTAATACATTAAAGCCACCATTTGTCTCATCAGTAAACCTGAGCTCCCCAGGGAAGCAACGGTATGTCTGTAGACTTCTGTTGTTGGAAGCTTGGTTTCGATGCCTGTGGTGGGCAGAGCACAGATTGCCCTTTCTATAGCTTTGTTCTTAAATACAAAACAAACAAACACAAAGTTCCATGATTTATAACACTAAATGTCGGATAATGCTTGTTCTAAAGAATAAACAGACAACTAACTACAAAGCTAAAATCCAGGATTCAATTTCCCATGCTAGACAGGCGCAGATAGAATTAATGTAGGTTTGCGCTAAAACAAATTAATGATTTAATAAAACGGCAGTTTAGAACTGTTACTTTTTTTATATACACGTATAAACATACAATACTTTGGCGAGCAACGATTCACATTTTCCCGAACGTTTTTACAAAAAATATGAATAACAATGGACTATTTAGTGATTTAAAGTTGTTTACGCACACCTGTCTTTGATTTAAAAAAGCATAAATCTACCCTTTATTTTTCAATGATGAAACTATCAAGTTCTCTTTTAAACAATTGTAAATTGCTAACTTCAACAGCACTACTATTTCTAACTGCAACTTATTTTCTAAGCCCATCATATTGTTAGAAATATAACATTATGTGAAGTGGAACCCTGTCTTCTTCAACCTCGTTTTATTATCTTCAGAATACAACGCAGCGAATTGCTATCAGTTCCACGGATAATCTTATAATCATCAAAAATGCCACCTCTTACCCTTCTTTTGTTAATCTACCCTATAAGATAAATATTTCATCTCATCCTAACAACTCTCATGTGAATACTGTCGACCCCGCTGGTACAGCGAAATTTCGCACAAAGCTACTCGAGGGCTATCTGTGCTAGCCGTCCCTAATTTAGCAGTGTAAGACTAGAGGAAAGGCAGCTAGTCATCACCACCCACCGCCAACTCTTGGGATACTCTTTTACCAAGGAGCCGTCATTATACGCCCCTACGCTGGGAGGGCGAGCATGTTTAGCGCGACGCGGGCGCGAACTCGCGACCCTCGGATTACGAGTCGCACGCCTTATGCGCTTGGCCATGCCAGGCCTTCCACACGAGATATCTTGGGAATAGATCTAAACAACAATTGAAGGACACTGCTGTCGACATCTTTGCACAAGGTGACACAAAGCAATGTTCTCCGTGGGTTGCCTTGGTAACATATATTGACAGGCTCTTAGACTAGTCGTTGGATTTTACTGCCAATTACACCAAATTAATTTAATTGCGGAATGCGGTGGCAAGTGGAGCTCACAAATTACTAAATCGAGGAAATGTATGGTTAGTCTAAAGAAACTGATTCTGAAACTGAGTTTCAATAAAGTACATCAAGTTTATTTAAGTTATTATAATAACACACATTTTTCAATAACTATAATTATTTGTTGATATTTAATTTTTGAGTTGAACATTTTTCATATATAATATGTTTAACCATAGTATGGATACTAATTTCCTTTATATTTGTACTTCGCTATTCTATTCTAACCTACACTGATTGAACCGGAGAAACAGCAGTCTTACTTTTAAGAAAGTTGAGATGTTTCATTGGAAATTTAAAATCTTCATCATTCTTGAACTAGAATTTCGACCTGGAGGCAGAACGACTCCAGAATTTGTTAATTTCTGAAACTCATCGGGCTTTCTCAAAACATTATCCAAAACTCCCAAGTAACTGGTTTCCATAATGGTGAGTGAGCAGACTGCTTTCTCACTTGTACCATTGCTCCAATCAATAGAGATGAATTTTACATCAAAGTGACAATTTTAGATGCTATCATCAGTAACGTATCACTATTAAACTCGTGACTAGCGTTTTTTTGTCAGCGTTCTTATTGGGTTACTGAGCGTTGGTTCTATTATTATCACTCTTTAACTCATAATTCTCAACACTAACTACTAGCTAACTATGCTTTGTCCATTGCTTAACTTAAATTCGCAATACAGGCATCTTTCTTATGCACACCCAGAGTGTCCAGGTGGTTAAGGCGCTCGACTCTCAATCTGAGAGGCGCAGGTTCAAATCCCTATCACATTTCAGCCGTGAGGGAGTTTAAGAGTGACGGTCAGCCCCACTATTCGTTGGTAAAAGTTGCCAGTGGGTAGTAATGACTAGCTGCCTTCCTTCTAGTCTTAGATTGCTAAATTAGGAACGGCTAACGCAGATAGCCCTCGTATAGCTTTGCGCAAAATTCCAAACACAAACAATCCTTCTTATGCCATTTCTCCACGTGTGTATACCACCCTTAAAAATCTAAATTTTCTTTAATTTCTTACTCTTTTTGTTAATCAATGTTTACAATAAACATTATTTACTGATTTGCTTAAACAATCCTCACGTTAGCATAATATTCTAAACTGATTGTATATAATAAATAATATACTAATTAATAACATATAATTAAATCATTATAATGTATATATATATATGTATGTATTATATAATCGTACGATAAATTTAGTATACATGTGATGTAGCATATATTAGCCAAATATAATGATTTTACATTGTTAGATGTAAATATTCTAAATACACTTTCATTAATAATCTTATTCAGAATTATGTTTGGAAGTATAAGAAGGTGCGTCACTCGCGATGGATGATCCAAAATAAATGGCGCATGCCTTCCATTTGACACAATGTTTACGAAGGTGCCAATGTTATACACAGAGAATTCTTTTTGAAAAGTCCAATTGTCTGTATGGAGGACAACCATAACCATCCAGATTCACTTGTGGAAGGCCCATTCGTTGATTCAAAATTCGCGCCTTCTTCTTTCCTTTTATGTAGATCTTGGAATAATGTTCACGGATGTCTTGACACAGGTCGCTCTAGGTCTGGCATGGCCTAGCGCGTTAAGGCGTGCGCTTCGTAATCTGAGGGTCGCGGGTTCGCGCCCGAGTCGCGCCAAACATGCTCTCCCTTCCAGCCGTGAGGGCGTTATAATGTGACGGTCAATCCCACTATTCGTTGGTAAAAGAGTAGCCCAAGAGTTGGCGGTGGGTGGTGATGACTAGCTGCCTTCCCTCTAGTCTTACACTGCTAAATTAGGGACGGCTAGCACAGATAGCTTTCGAGTTGTTTTGTGCGAAATTCCAAAACAAACAAACAAACAGGTCGCTCAAGTACCGAAAAATGCGATTGGCACCTGACCAACTGATATCGTGTAAATACTTCGTTCACCAGTCCAGGTGTCAATGGTTCTCTTCACTCAATACTTTTTCAATTGTATCAAACATTCTTTCTAATTTATTTGGAGACAGAAAGAATGAACTCAATTTTCTACCTGCAGCTACATAAAATGCTTGTACGAACTTAACTGACTCTGTCCTGCTACTTGCAACAGTAAGAAATAACTGTTTTTAGTTATTCTGAATTCTGGTGTTAAAAACGAAGATTTAAATTCGTGCTTTGTGTAATTCAATTTGTCTGACTATGGTGTATTAATGCAATGTTAATGTTCACTAAAGCCAAAGACAAGTTCTTCACATATTGGTCGTGAAATTCAATAGTCTGGTTTAATGAATTCATTATAGTTGTCTGTTCACCTATCAAATTAGCCATTTCTTTTGATACCTGTTTCTATCGTTCTACCTTCTCGTTTAATTCACATAAGTCTTCGGTGGTAGCAGTTCTGAATAAAACTTCAAAACTCTTCCACCCGTATTTAATAAGTCTAGTTTCTGTAGAGTTCGATCTGATATTGATTCGTTTTCATTAATATTGTTTAATTTCAATAATAACTCACACACCTATCTTGTCATGGTATTGTATAACTAACGATTTATAATGTTTAATTAGTCCTTCTTATAAGATAGTTGTTCCCTAAAGTTTCATATGATATAAGCATAGCTTTTGAACCTTTGCGTCAAAACTAAGGTATTTACGTCAAACGATTTCTCAAACGTTATTAACTCTTCTTGTAAGCGTACTAATAACACTGTGTAACAAAATTTTTACTTTTTCTTGTTCCTAGGCAGAAATTGTTATTTCCCAATTGCTTATACCTAAAGTAAATGGGGAAAAAGACTTGTTTTCTCTTCAAACCTTGCTTTTGTGACCTGGGTAACAAAATTTTGAAATTTACTCATTTTCCAGAACATTCCAGGTAGATTAAGCGCTGCGTAACTGATAGAGAATTTTTTCAAACTTATAAGAATTTTCAAGAACTTTCTGGAATGTTGTAGAACTAACAAGAATTTTCTAGAAAGTTGTAGCACTTATGATAATTCTCAAGAGTCTTTTAGAATATTCTAGAGTTCTAGTTGCCTAAGTGAACACATAGATTTTATCAGAGTTGACATCAAGAAGCTGGAAGCATTCTCCAGGTGCATTCGCTATGTTTGTGGCCAATATATCAATAAAAGAGCGAGAAAGTACTCTGTGACAGCATTTGCTGAAATGTGTGAAGCCTATAAGGTATATTTCGGCATGTCTGTCGGGTATCAAGACAAACCATGGGCACCTCATTTTACCTGCGAGCACTGCAAAATAACTCTAGAAGGTAAGACGGACAATTTTTGCTTGCTTGAATAGTAAGATTTTATACAATACAAATTTTAGACCTTTAAATTTTAAGTATCTTTTAATTTATTTTTTTAAATTTCGAATAGTATAGAAAAAATATCACATATAAAATATTTTGCATGAACTTCTTACACAACTAGTGGATGAAACAACTTTATTCTTCATAATAACAATTTTATTGTGCTCTTTGCAGAATGGTACAGAAGGGAAAAGAGAGCCATGAAGTTCCTTATTTCAAAAATTGGCTTGAACCCACTGACCACTCAAGCAATTACTACGTCTGCATGGTGGACCCTTCCAAAAGGCGGGCTAGCAATAATGCATCTGCGATAATGTATCCTGACCTTACATCATTCACCGCTCCAGTGCCACACTGTCTTAAGCTCCCTGTACCCACTCCGCCAGAGAGAAAGCAGCCATCTCAAAAACTATTCACTTCCAAACATTTTTCTATAATTTTTGTATAAATACATGTAAATCTTCATTCATATGTTTTATTCAGACCTTATGTAAATGAAAATGTACAAATTTGCCCGTTTATACATAGAAAATAGGTTAATTTCTAAATTTCATTATCCAGGTCACGAAAGCAAAGTTTAAAGGGAATAATGGCCATTTTTTGTACTTTTACAATATAAGCAATTGAGAAATAACACATACTATTAAGGAACAAAATTTGTATTACATAGTGTAACCGATCGTATTGTGGAAAAAGTGTATCTTTAACAATTATCCATTTATCTCTGGCTAATATAAAATTACCTTTTTAGACAAAAAACATACCTACCTTGTTATTCACTAAAACAACACTAACATTTTGTCCATTCCTGATTTATATCATCAGTAACATAAGAATCCTCGTAAAACTATAGATACATCTACTAATGATACACATGATTATCATGTTTTATTTATATATATATATATATATATATATATATAACATAACATTGACTATATACATCTACATAACTTATCCTATTTAATTACAACATCGTAATTAGTTTATTGTGTTATTGAAATCATCGATTACACTTTCTTTACGAGATGCAGTATTTACCCTGTTTACGTCATTTTGGGGTTTGTATACAACTACTTGAGGATCGAACTTCACTCATTTCCTCTTAGTTGTAGGGGTCACTTCAGGTTGAGTTGATATAGAACCACGTGAGGTAATGTTATAGTCATGGGCCATTATCCCAACTTCTGATGTCACTGGGATATTTGGGGCATAATTCTCATTTACTGTGGCACTACCTTCGGTACTGCTACGACTAAATGGGATTTTTTTTCTGTTGATATTACTTCATCACCTAATACAACATTGTCTTTTTTTCTGATTCTGGAGTTTCGATTTTTGTCTGTAGTATTTCTTCATCGTCATCACGAGATAAATCAATCTCTTCTAAACTGTCATTCTCTTCATATGTGTTCTTATTTTGATCGTGTTTTCTTCATCAACTACACACTTATATTGATAAGGTCTGTAACCTTTTGTTTTCTTTAATCTTTAATCTAAATTTGTGCGATAAATTTAGGTCAAACTGATTATCCTGAGAGGGATAGAATAGGTCCACTGAATAACAAGAGGTTCGAAAAAGCTAGTTTGAGATAATTTGTGGTTCTCTTATTTTGACTGAGTTCGTGAGAACGAAATAAATAAACTGAACATATTATGAAATACATATTAATTAACTATTTTTAACACCACACATACACTTGTATGCTGGACTGACATTTCTACTGGTGTAAAACACCAAATAGAAAATAAATTTATTTTAACAAATCACAAACTTAATTGTACAACATATAACACAAGCCAAAAGAGAAGCTTTAAAAATATAACTGATAAAATTAAGATACCTTAAAGCAAAGACAGTCAATAAACTTCAAATATTATTATCACTAGGTATCTCGAATTACAATAATTATACATTATAATAAACCACACTTTGTTCTACGCAAACAAAACAAAATCAAATCACAATAATTTATTGGCACATAATGAAGTCTTGAACTACAAAATTATATATACATATCAATTAAGTCATTTGAGACTTATATTAAAATACAAAATCAGATCATTCAAGCACATCCACAGTTAACCACATGTTGTTTAAACTTGGCATAACCCTTTCAATAATAAAAATAAGCAAGACGCTTTAGTAACATAAAATACACAATGAAGTTAAATAAAACCCTTTTATAAAACATCACGTCATTTATAGTAACACAAGACAAATAATTAAAATGAGAAATAAACAATTCAACATAAATCAGATTAAAATGCAAAATACAGTGCATCAGAATTATTTAAATGTATATAGCTTTAAAAATATTGAAATGAACGAGAATTGCATACACACACACATATATAATATATGATATGTACAATTCATAATTTTAGAAAATAAAATACATACGTACAAAATATACACCTAAATCAACAGCAGCAATGGGATCTTCCTTCTATAGCCCTTACCTTAACCTCAATAGCAGATCTTCTAGAAGTGTGGTATATTGCCTACTCGTTACCATGTTGTCCCTGGTCATTTCTTGGGCACAGGCCGAGGCTTACCTGGTATGGGCTAATTCTTTCTGCAGTTGATGAGCTTCTTCTTACAACTGGGAATGTAATGTTGAGTTCAGGTGCAGTCAGTTTTCTCTACGTTTGTACACGGCCCAGGCCGATAGTCCAATTTGGTTGCCATTTAGTAATAATGCTGCTTTCGTAACTAGAACCAAAACACTGTCAAGTATATAGTGATAGATGGAATTGCTGGTAGATCGACTCTGAACTATTGTAGAGGTAGTGTGTGTAGCTTTTTGGTCGATGGGTAGTTTGACAAATGATGGTGAGCAGGTCTGGCACTTTGTCTTGAAAGCGTTTTAGGATGGTGTCCAGGTGAAAATGTACTTCATGTAGGCTGTGACAAATAAGCCATAAGAAAACTGTAATAGTCCTGCCAATTCATTGGATACCAGTGTGGTTGCACGACAGCACCTAGACATGTGAGTGGTTGTTGAGCTTTTGGCTGGGCTCAAATTTGATGAAATGTGAGTGCCTTGGTAGTACAGTCTGTTTGAGAAACATACATTGCAAACGTCTCCCTCTCTTGCAACCACATCCAAACAGAAACTGTATACATTTTATACATGTTCATGTGCAATTTAAGTATTAGATGGCATTAATACTACTAATGTATTCTTCTATTCAGTGGACAAACTATATGAGACACTTAAAACAAATATGAATTCCAATCTATCATTTAGTTAATCAGCTTCTACTGAGTTATACAAGTTTTGGGAAATTCCACCCCTCATCAGTAACCCTGGATGAAAATAAATCAAAGTGACAAAACAACGCTTTTGATAGTGTTAGATTTATGTTAAATATGTGGCGTTTTTAATTGTCTTTTCTTCATCATGGTGAACCTATATTATAAACAATATGAAAAAATATGTAGTATTGATGTTACTAACTTATGGCTTTAAATTATTCAACAGAAAAGTTGCTTAACTTACTAAAAATAAATATATAGCTAAAACTTATCATTTAATTCACTACTTGCCGCCGAGCTATATTATTCATCGGCAACATTTGATATTGTGAAATCAGTACATTTTGGGCTCTTTCCTGCTGCATTATATTTAATTATGGAATGTTACTACCCTCTTCCTGAAAAATATTTATAATTGATCTCTGTACAAAATCAGTTCAATCAAAAACATAAATGGACACAGAGTCGAGACATTTTACTGACAGTTTAAGTTATGAAATAGTTTTGGGGCAAAATGTACTTTATATGAGAAAAACAAGATAGCTTTGGAGTCATTAACTACCATTTTTATTGAGATAAAAATATATTGCAAGGACTATATCTCATGACCTGCAAAAGCAGAACCAGCGGCGAGGCAGTTATTTGCCGAATGGAAACCTCAGAATATGTGCTTATGCAAAAGCCACTGTAGGCTTATACTTTATCATCTATGACTGCTTTAAGAGAACAATAACGTTTTCTATTTTCTCTAAATGTTCACTCTTCGGCCAGCAATTGGTTTATGGAAACATAATACTGGAATTTGGAGACTCGTAATCCGAGGGTCGTGGGTTCAAATCCGTGTTACACTAAATATGCTCGCCATTTCAGCCGTGAGAGCGTTATAATGTTCAGTCAATCCCACTATTCGTTGGTAAAAGAGTACCGTAAGAGTTGGAGATAGGTGGTGATAACTGGCTGCCTTCTCTAATCTTACACTGCTAAATTATGGATGGCTAGTGCAGATAACCCTGTGTAACTTTTCGCGAACTTCAAAATAAACCAAGCCAAGCTAGAATCTCAGAATTTCTCCTAGTAAGGAACAAAGTGCAGATATCTATTGTGTAGCTTTCTGCTCAAATAACTCACAAATACATTTTTCTAAAGTATCAATCTTCTGATTAACAAACTGTTGAATGTCTAGACGAGTGCAGATGAACAATGTATTATGCAGTGTTTTTGTTTATTCTTATTTTATGCAGTTTTCGCATAGCATAATATATGGTCCAGAAAACTGGTAGTTCATTTTTGTTCCAGCTGTCTTTGTTTCTTTATTGCTTCCCAGAGATAATACCAGCTCTGCTTACAGAATATATTGTTCTAATCCATCATGTTGTTCAACCATGTACACAACAACAGTGTCCTTTATTGGTAGGATGTGTGATATTTTGAAATTATAGCCTCCTCTATCGTGAATGATAATGACTAGTCATGTGAGTAGTGATATCTGCTTTAAGCAAATCCAACATTTCTCACTAATTAATTACATTTTCTATAAAGAACTGATTTGAAATGATCAATTGTAACTACAATTTTTCATGACAACACAGGAAAACATTAGCTAAGCTCAGAGCTCATTTCGATCCCATTAATACCTCATCAATTTGGTGATAAAAAGAATCCAGTCTAAGACGTAGGAAACACTGCACCACTGTGTGACATGATAAGTGATGGCACAGATTTTATCATTTTCTGCTCAGGAGTCTTCAAGTGTAGAAATGATAGCATTTCTAAGAACTTACAAGTGAAAGTAAAGAGAAAAGTGACTGTATTACGTCAGTCACTATTCAATAAATAGCCACAATGATCAATGTGAAATTTTCCAAGTGAGTTAATATGACTAATGAGTCCTGCTGGTATTTATTATTGAGGACATTTGTTTGTTTGTTAATGATTTGGATAGAGTTTTGTGCACTAATATGTTTAAATTTACTGTGAAAACCCTACATTTTCTGAATGTGTTTTCATTCATCTATCAGAACCTTGACATTTCTTAAAGCATAACATTAAAGACTAGTTTTTACATTGAGTAGCATAAAATTATTGAACTTGGTTATGGAAATTTGTTATAGTCTCATTAGTTTTGTGAAAAATAAGATACATTTTGATACAAGAATCTATTGCTGATGAAATTTTTAACTGTAAGGAAAAGCATAGGGTTCCTGGTTCTGCTTTTAGGAATTTTTAATTCAAAAAATAAATTTATTTTAAATATGTAGCAGTCAAGCCAATACTTACTTGAAGTACTGCAGCAAAGACTATTTAGAGAAATTTCATTCTGATGTTCAAAAATGTTAGGTTTCTAGATGATTTTTATATGAGCTTTTGTATTTTAGCAGTTGTATAATGTTGGAAATACAAAGTTGAATGAGTATAGATATAATTAGTTTAAGCTTTGGAAGTTTAGCTGGAGTCTCTTTTTTTTGCAAAATTATATTTGGTTTAGAGTTGTGACTGTTGAATATATATATATATATATCTACATACATATCTTATTTTAAGTTAGTTAAAACTAAGAAGGAGAATTTTATTTTTTGGATGGTTGATATGATGATTCAAGTAGCTGACGATGGCCAAAGAAGGTCGAAACGTTGTTCGGTCCTTTACATATAATTTTCTCAACCCAAACCAGTCGTTTTTTGGTATATATTTTTCTCTATAAATTGGTTGGTTTTTTTCGTCATCACTGATTTCTACCACATAGCTTTCTCACATATTTTATAAAGATAAATAAAATAAACATGTTTTTGTCCATTTCGTGAATATGTATCTCTGTGGCAATGGAGTTCAAAATCAGAAATCCTAAACAGAAAATATTCTATAGTTAAGTTTTTCTCCTATGGATCTTAGTGTCTTACAATATAACGTTTATGCCTATATACCGTGAATCCCACGGCTCATGATATGCGTCTCGTTTCCGCAAAATCGTGTTTTACACTTGGGACGAAGGTGTACTATTCGATTAGAGAAGAGTAGCCCAAATATTGACGGTGCGTGTAAACTAAAGGTTACGAGCACGAAACCTAGTTTTTGAAGTTTGTCTTACTTGGATTTCATCGTGACTGGCATTATGGACATTCAACGTGAGGAACGAAAAGCTAAAGATCTAGCACTCATCCAGCAGGGATGATCGCCCAATTATCTAAATACGCAAACTCAACTGAGTTTTTAAGATACACGAAAAATAAACCTATTGGTCATGTTGTAAGGACAGTAAAAACAAGTGTACCTATGTTACAAATAAAACAAATGCTTTATTTGTAACTATGTAAATGAAAGTCTACTTATAGGTCAGGTTTTCTCTCTGAGTAAAACTGTAACTACGCAAAAGCAAGAATAATGCACGCTACACAGAAGTTTAAAGCAAAGATAATATAATTACACACATTCAAGTTAAACAAGAGGTCCTAGTACAATATTCAATAATCCTTAGCTTTCTACACCCTTGTGCAAATTAATTGAAACCCGCTGATTTCTTTTAATAGTCATTTTTTCACACAGACGGCGCCATTAGCTGTGTTTTGCAGTATGGTCGATATATTTTTGGGATATATGACGAAAGTTTGAGGAATATTACGCTATTCGAAATTGCGTTAGAAGGGCAAGGAGACCAGTCAAAAAACAACTTCTTACCAACTCAATGAAGAAAAAATGGTATCAATGGGGTCCGAAATTCAAGAACTGGACGCAAGAACAATGGAGGAAGGTATTATTCAGTGACGAGACTCATTTCTTCGTACAGGGTCAAAGAAGTCTGCATGTTCGCAGATCTCCAGGTAAGAAACTTCGAGAATCTCACATCAAACAGTTCGTAAAACATCCCTTGAAGATGTTTTGGGGCTTTTTCAACTTATATGGTGTCGGAGGCTTACATATCGTAGGAGGTGTGATGCGAGGACCACAGTACATCGAAGTTTTGCAGAGAAGAGTCATTCCAAAATTGAAAAGAGATTTCCAGATGGATCTGGCATTTTTCAGCAAGATCTGGCTCAGTGCCACACATCGAAACTTGTGAAGAAGTTTATGACTGCAATGCAAATAAAGGTGCTGGACGGGCCTGGAAACTCTCGGACTTAAATCCTATTGAAAATCTTTGGGCGATTTATAAAGAAAGACTGCGGGGAAAAGATTGTACTGCGAAAGATAAGCTGATTGAGGTGTGGTTTCACGATCCAAAAGTGAGTAAAAATTGCAGTCAACTCGTGGACTCGATGCCAAAGCGGATTAATGATACTCTGAAAATAATGGAGGTCATATCATGTGTTAATTTGTTAGTAATTTGTGGATTGTCAGAAATAAAACGCAAAAATTGAAAAAATCGTTATTTTCTGTCTTGTTTCAATTAATTTTCACAAGGGTGTATACCAAAGATGATTTCAAATTATCATATTCAATAGAGAGAATTCCAACTCCTAATAAATATATATATATATATATATATTTACATGGAATGGCCACTGTAGCATAACATTTATCTAAAGAAGAATATTGTTTGTTTACATCTTTTGTACACCTTGTTAATGTAATAGATGACAACTTCATCTAAAATGTACATGCGAATCTAAAATAATTTCCTGGAAATATTATATACTAATAATTAAAGTGTAAGTGGTATGATACTGCTATATTCAAACTTTCAGTGTACTACAAACTTATAGACTGCTGTATACTGAATGAAATGAAGAAAATTAAAAGAAATTTTAATGAACGACAAAACATTTATCGTAATTCTTTTTCCTTAAGTACATATGATTAACCTAAACCATATTTTTTATAAGCGACATTTTTAATATTGTAATTTCAATGCTAGCCAAAATTATGAGAAATCAACAACTGTGAAGACATTAAGAAGGCAATACCCCATACATGAGTTTTTGAGCCCAAGTACTAAAGCAACAATGAAGGATTAATCAGTTATCAGGTACAGAGATTAACTACATTTATAGAGCAATGCTTAGCTAAGAATGATCTACATGCTATCAATGAAATAAGAAGTTAAATGTGTAAAAAATGCCTGTCCGTTGGTTTATTTATGGGAAGCTTTGCTGATCAACAGAGATTCTATGACTACAGTAGCTCGACTTGATTTGGCAAAAAAGTGGAAGATGCCTACCTACAGATGTGATGAAAAGACAAGGGTGTGGTGCAAGAAGAAAGTGTACAAAATGTTCCAGCAAGAAAAAATAAACAGTTATTATTACTCTTGGGAAATTGTTTATGTCTCATGAAGTGTAATAAATGATGTTTAAAAAATTGCATAGTGGGAAACGACTTTATAAAATATATAGATGCAAAATTAAACTAATTCCTAAAAGCTTCATAGTCTGTGACCAGAAAGTCCCTCTGCACTACGTGGCAATTACTAATCCAGAATTTGGATTTTCTGTGATAACAAAGAAAGTAGTTATTATATACTCGAGAAGTGAATTTCTCATACCATGAAGTATCAAATATAAATTTACATTTTGCGACAGGGCGATAATAGAGCCAAAATCTCCAGTGTTTTGTGATGGATTAGTGATTGACAGGACTTTTGTGTACCTGAAAAAGTCATTGTGGTCATGAATAGAACAAACTATAAGATTCTCGTCAAATAAGTATAGGGCATTGTAAGGTGTGAGTTTTTACATTAATTTTTCCTCATCAAAGGAAATTATCTTTTAAGAAATATCTAGAAAGCTTGATGTCAAGCTTTTACATAATAGTTTATCACTGCGTTTGTAAAGGTTGTAAGAGGTTAAATAGTGTTTTATTTTTGTATTTTATTTCTTCAAAAGATTTCAGTGTATAGTGTTACTGATTATAATTTATCTTGGGCATATCGTACTATAATTTCAAACGGACGGAAATTTTAATTCTAGTTTACAATTTAATTAAATCTCGATATGTGTTAAATTTAAGATATTTGCCATTAAGATTGATACACACAATTTTTCTTTCTTAACACAAATATATTTTAATATACAAACAACAAAACAATTTAAAATAATGGTTATTACAAATGGTTATCACAAATAATCGTTCATATACAATAATTTTACAAACTTACAAGCTGAGTTTTTATCTGGTCTGGAACTGAATTTTTTCTCGATGTTCACGAAGAGCGAATTATCTCTACGTTGATACAAAGGTACACTTCTCTTGACGGCTAGCTAGCTTGAATCACACGCAGGTTTTTCACCGATAACAATATTTAATGTCCTCGTAGAAAGATAAAAGTCCGAAGTTAATTCACAGAAATTAAACGGTTTGTAATGTTCGAATTCTAAAAATGTTCTTAGTCTAATAACTGTATTTTTTCCCATTAATAAAGCCCGACATGGCCAGGTGGTTAAGACACTCGACTGGTAATCTTAGGGTTGAGGGTTCAAATCCCGTCACACCAAACATGCTCGCTCTTTCAGCCGTGGGGGCGTTATAATGTGATGATCAATCCCATTATTCGTTGGTAAAAGAGTAGGCCAAGATTTGGCGATGGGTGGTAATGACTAGCTCCCTTTTCTCTAGCCTTACACTGCTAAATTAGAGACGGCTAGCACAGATAGCTCTCGTATAGCTTTGTGCGAAATTCAAAACAAGCCAAACCCACTAATAAGTGTTAACCACAGTTATAGTTTCCGAGAATTATGGCAACGACTAAACACTATTTTATTACTGTTTCTTGACACGTCAGTTTATAAACTGTAAGGTGACATTCTTGAAAGTTTACAAATATTTAAAGATATGCTAATGTTTCCGTAAAGCATGTATTATTGATTCCTACTCTTGAGAATCTATAACAAATTTAGAGAACAGGCGGGACTTGCGTAATACACATTTAACATTATACGTTACGCGCATCAAACTGAAATAAATGTAGATATTAAATTAAGTGTATAACAGTGAATCCGTTACACCTCTCTCCTTAGAGATGCTGTATATATATAAAGTAAAAATCAACTAATCACGAACTTTATGCAGCAATTAAAGCTTCACATAACGGTATTAAGGTCACTTATTTGCAGTTACGTGTTTTATAATGCAGTGTGATCAATGAAGTATGAAACGCGTAACTGCAAATAAACGACCTTAATACAGTCATGTGAAGCTTTAATTTATACACCCTTGAGCAAATTAATTGAAACAAATGGTCATTTTACAATATTTACAATAGCAGTAAAGGACTGACAAGGTGCATAACAATAAGTGGAATAACAAATATTGAAAAGAGAAAGGTTGTGATCAGAGAGCATATGCTATATGGAGCCACCCCTCCTATCAACATCAGCACTTCCCCAGAGGGGATGATGTTCATTAAAGTCCACCAGGATTAAAAGTGGATACGGCAGCTGTTCAATGAGAACATCAAGGTCTGATTGATCATAGGTCTCTCCAGTGGACAGGTAGAGAGAACAAGTAGTGATGGTATGACCCAAGAAAACACGGATGGCTACAGTCTCCAAGGGTGTGTCAAGTGGCAAAGACAGGGTGGGCACATGCTGATCAACCAACAGTGTTACCCCTTCATGCACTCGTTCATCATCACACAGCCTGTGATTTCTGTACAAAGAAAACTGCTAAAAGGTGGCTGTATCGGCAGGTTTCTGAAATGTTACATGTAAGAAAAGACATACAGGATGGTAGGAAGCAATCAGTGCTTTTATGTCATCCAGATTAGAACATAAACCTCGACAATTCCATTGGGTCAAGGTGGCCACTTTTATTTATGTGTTAGCGAATTGGGTGGAGAACCCTCCTGTTTTCTACCACATCTTTTTTATTTTCTTTAATCGATGGAAATCTGTCTACCTCCATGGATCCTGTTCTGGATCGATTGGGTACGTCTTTGTCATTGGAAGAGGATTCCAGCGACTGAGAACGTGAACGAATGATAGTTTTGCATCTTGGGGTGGGAAAAGAAAATGTACCCGAAGAAATGCCCGTTCCAAGAACTAAAGGAAGTGGATCTTGGGGCTTGCCTGGAATGAATGTTAGGGACAGACATGGGTGTTGATGTTGATTCATCAACGTTTTTAACCATAAAGGTCAAAAGACTTTTCATATGGTTTGAGAACGATTCTTTTGGAGGCACAGAAAGATCCATCTGCACACCCACTGCAGTAGTGGAACAAAGTGCAGCAGCACACGTAAGAGATGAAGTGGTGGACAGAAACTTTCGAGCCTCAGGAATGTTTTGAATCGTCTTCAAATGTTGCACTTCTTTTTCTTCCAACCACTTAGGGCAAGAATTAAAGTCAGATTGGTGAGAGCCATAGCAATTGATGCAATGAGGATCTGTTTCACAATCATAGGCATCGTGTTCCTGCAACTGCAATTAGCACACGTCAAGGAACCGTGGCATGATGTTATCGAGTGATTAAACTGCTGACACTGAAAACATCTGAGAGAGTTTGGAATGTATGGATGGTTGTACCTTGCAATTAAGATAATCTGCCTTTGATGGTGGCAGGTGGATGCAGGGATGTAAATGTTAAAATGAGGACATTGGTTGGCATCATAATTCTAACTGAGTGGAGATACGCCTCACTGCAAAATCCCCATGGGTGGAGAAACCAGCGAGAATCTCTGACTCGGGGATGTTATTGAAATCCATCACAACAATAACTCCTCTTGACGAATTCAAAGTAGCATGACGTGTTACCTCAATAGGTGTATCCCTTTGAATGTAAGAGGAGTTCACTGTGTTTAGATGTAGATGTTTCCATCAATATTTCACCAGAGCAAAGCTTTTTGAGTGACTTTGGAGAGCCAGCAAGTCCCTCTAGTCCCTTCTGAATTAAAAGGGGAGACATTTGCCCTAAAGGTTTGCCTGAAAGATAATGTTATATGAGAAAATGAGGTACAAGTGTTGAAGTTTGCTGCTCAGAATCTTCAAGACGTGATCGTTTACTTATGGATTGTTTTTTCACTAGTTTATTTAAATTTTTATTTGGAGGATCCAATATAAAGAAACAACGTTTTGGCACCCACTGACCCCATCCACCATGGACCACTATGAGGGGATGCACTACAATGCTAAACAAGGACACTGCAGCAATGCCATGGTTTCGTGAGCACTACACTCAAACACTAACATTGGATACAATGTCCACAACACCTGTTGAGAACATCCAACACTGATACTTGGTTGACCATAGCCCAACTGGACCAGCTGAATGATCCTAGGAAGACCATCCCAAGGCCGTTCGTCTACAGGAATTCAAGTCCAAAGTGGTGTGTTATGGTTAGACCCCTCAACCACCAGGATCCTTTCCTCCCCTTCACGAGTTACCACGCACGGGGTGGATGTTTAGATCCCAGAGGAGGTAAACTGAAAAACAAAACAGAACTTTCCCTGGAATCTCCTCGCCACGTACAGAAATCCAAACCGACAGGCAAGGTTTAAGGAGGTGATAGTAGTCTTTTGATTGTGAACATTTAATTACGATTCCTTCCCCCCCTCTCGGGGGAAGTCGTTCGTGAATTTAGTGTCTGAGAACAGTCTGCGTAGCTGTGTGTGAACTTATGGTTGGTGAAGGGTTGCTGATAAAGTTTCATCTGCAGTGTCTGATGCTTGTTTCGGGTAGTTGTCGTAGTTAGATTGGTTTTTGTTAATAGTAGTTGTGACTAGCGTCGGATCAGTTGTAGATATTCTTTCATGAGGTTGCTTGTTTATGATACGATCGAGAGAGGGCTTGGAACTCCCAATAATAGTGGAAAAGCTGGTATTGGTTGAGTTTGCATCGTTTTCAATGGGAGAGTCCTTGTTGGAGAGTAGGTTATCTTGGGCTTTTACCAGAAAATGTAGTTCTTCCGCAGTTAACGACTTTCCTTGAGAGATTGTGGTTGGTATGAGTTTCTTCTTCTTAACCTGGCTCATGGTGTAGAATAAAATTAGTTGTGCTCAGAGCAATATGTTGTGAACATATAGTCTTGAAGCAAACTATTTAGTGAAATAATGTAGTTAAAAATTAAGATAGAGCAAACGGTGATTTGTAGTACGACAGTCGAGAGCAGTAGTAAACACCCCCTTATTGACTACATCACACCTGGAATTTTGAAATTTGAAAGTATGATTAGCATCATGTGAAAGTTAAATTTCATTAATTTCCAGTACAGCATACCGTATGAAGAAAGAGATAATACAGGATCAATGTGGTATGGAAAAATGTTATAATCTTAGGTACAGATATATAGTGTTCAAGGCTGGACTGTTACAAACAACTAAAGTTTGAAAATATCACAAAATGTTTAACATTATAGGGATATAGTTATAGAAAGGCTAATAGTTACGATATTCTTCGCAATCACCTAAACAAATTTCTTTATCCTAACACAAGTCTAAGAATTTATCACATCATAGAGATTTAAAACTATATCTGTTATCCCTGACTTTCCTCAACGTATATGCTAAATTATCTTTCGGCTATTAAGAACTGGGCACTTCAGTTGGTTCTCTTCAAACATCCCTCTTCTCCTCATCATTCTAGGCTGGTCGTTGAGCTAAAGGTCAGTCACGTACGCTAGAGTGTATTAAAGCACGTTGCATGCATAAGGCATTTTTCCAATTATGTTGTTAGTACTATTTGTTTGACTAAACTGTATAGCACTGCCAATTTCGTTACTTTTACACAATCTTGAATTACTGTATTTTGAAAATTAATTTTATAAATTATCACAATAGCTACAGATTACACATAATTGTAGTTATCCCTGCTACATAATTTAACCCCTACTTAATCTTTCTACCTTTCAAAGTTATCATTCAACTCTGATAAACGTTGGGCTGAATCAACTGTTTTCCTTTCTGTGGTCGTTGGCTTATTATAAATTGTGTATCGGTGTAAATTGCATAGTGAACATGGTGAATACAGAACATAAGTGATTTTATTCATTTTAGATGTATGTATTCCAACACAAAACTAAGCGTTTAATTTGTCACACTTGTCAATTTATTCAAATCCGTCAAAAGTTATAATGAGTCAGTCGTTTACCACAGTTGACTTTGTATACATTCTATAATTGAAACAGTCGCTAAAGGATAAAAATAGCTTTATTTATCCTGACCTTACATACTGCGACAGTCTTAGCATTCATCATGCCATAGAAGTTTAAAACTAAATATGACTTTCCCCAAATTCTATGGTAGCTTTTCTTAACGTATCGTTTTGTTTTTTTAAAACTGGTTACATTTGGTTTGTTCCATTTATACCTCTCCCCTTTCAAATCTGGCTATTTGGCAGGCATTCTTTGACAAGGACACCTGAAATACTATGGTGGATTCAGATGGGTAGAGCTAGTGGTCATGTGTTCACATAGGGTATGCTGTTTTCCTGTGGGCATTTGGTAAGAATAAAATAAGATTTTCGTGTGTGTTTCTCTAATATACAGTAATTTATACTATTAAATATGAAAAATAAAACATATATTTTAGTTATTTACAGCAGTAGAAAAATTAATATACAACATTAACTTTCCTAAATCGTAACAACTACGATTGACAGAAATGGTACATGAAGCTTCACACGTAACACTGCTGCTTCGTTGCTTGTCAATTCCACAAAGCAGACGAAACATCGTTGGGTGTTCTTGGGTTGAGGGGCAAAAATACCACTAGCAAAGTGGTCATAGTTTACCTATTGCTTTGTTTAAGACTGTTTATTATTAATTGTAGGCACTATTGTAAAATTTTAAAAGCTCTTCTGTTATAATTTATTACATAACATAACGTATTCTATTGTTGGGTGGGCTCTTTTGAATCATTTTGTAAAAGTGATGCTAAATCCATTCACTTATCAGTAATGAATTACTTTTATACCAGTGTAAAAGTTGAGTTGTTAAAATGTGCCTTACTTAAAAAGAAATAAAGGTCCAGCCCTTTATTCCATTTGATAAAGCACCTCTCTGGCGTTGGAGAGCTCTGGGGTTCAAATCTGAGGTGATATTATATTGTGACAAAAATTATCATACGGACTAAAGACGTTGTTATTGAAGTAATCAACTAAAGTAACCCGGGAAGGTCCTGCAGTTACAAATGGATCGTTAGTAGTAGTAGTAGTAAACAGTGAAGACCAAGTAGTTTATTCTATTCCATATTTTATAGTAAATCATATTTTACGTTGTGGCTCCTTAAAACAATATACTTCTGTACTTAATAAAGCTCCTTCTAAACAAGCCAATATTCCTACTAAAATTCCTGTGCAAAATGTTATTGCACTGACCAAGTTTCCTGTAAAACTGCGTGCTATTTTTTCTTCAAAATTACGTTTTAATTATTCACTTTTGCTGTTACTCGTTTGAATAAACAATGTATATAATAAAAAAGTGTCTAATAAAAGTACTTCAAAAGTTTGACAACAAAAATATTTATTGTCTAACTTGTAAAGGCTGAAAAAAATCTTAACAGCAGTACTGTTAGCTTTAAAGGCAAATCAAACCTAATTTTGCCTAATGATAAATGAAACCACTAAATTTTAATGGCTAAATTTATTAGAACAATTAAACGTCTTCTTTCTCGCATTTCGAAGGAGATGGACACAGATAGAACAATTTTTGTAGGATTTCATATTTGCGTATTCCTATAAATTATTTTAATTTATTATAAATCAGTGTCATAAACAAACAAATAAACATGCATTGTGAATATAGAGTTAATTTAATCTGAACTGGTTACAAAATATCGCAGAATTAAAAAATACACAGAGAACACTACGCAACGCTTCAAAACAAAAAACTTCACAGTCTGGAGATTAAACAAAGAAAACACATTGTAAGTTTTCTATACCACAATATTTTTCCATTTAAAATTCCGGAGAAGAGTCTCGTAGTCGTTTGTTCTCCATCACACCAAACAGGACCGGCATAGCCAATTGGGTTAAATCGTTCGACTCGTAATCTGAGGGTTGCGGGTTCGAATCCCCGTCGCACCAAGCATGCTTGCCCTTTCAGTCGTGGGAATGTTATTATGTGATTGTCAATCCCACTATTCGTTGGTAAAAGAGAATCCCAAGAGTTGGCGGTGGGTGGTGATGACTAGCTATCTTCCCTCTAGTCTTACACTACTAACTTAAGGACGGCAAGCGCAGATAACCCTTGCGTACCTTTGCGCGAAATTCAAAACAAACTAACTATTTTGTTATAAATATTAAAGTTCAACATAATTTGAAAAAAAAATCAATCGCAAAAGTGGAGGGAATTAGTATGAAATTTCATTCTCTTCCAGGGCACATCGATTTCTCAGCTAACGTGCTTCACTTTAAATAACACTGAAATATTTTGTTTACAATAAACGGTTGATAAACAGTATAATATAATGAGGATCGAAGGAGCTATGCATTTCCCAAGTGGTTTATGATTCTGTGGATACTTGACAATGACGTCACTCTCCTGGTACTTGTCGCGTTCCGGCTGCGATCAATGAATTAGCTTGCTCGTTTGTGCTGAAGGACATGTGTTAGTCATCTGAGGAAAGAGGGTGTGCGGCTGACGCATTGCACCTTTCAATGGTGCAGTAGTCACAGTTTGCAAAATCTTTGGATGTTGGTTGGATAATTGCGTGGAGTAGGCTGCGCAGTGTCTCATAGTCTCAGGTAATAACAAACGCGTCTATGGTGGATATCAAAGAGCCTCAGAGAAAAAAGAATACAGATACCAACAGACAAGATTTTCACTGCATATACAAGTAAGTGCATCTTCTAAGAAAATCAACATAAAAAATGTTTAGTTATGTTTTTGCGATGTTAAATATAATAATTTATTACCAGACATTAAATTTTCTTTTTATGGTTGTTGTTTTATTTCATACTTAAGTACAAACCATAGCAAATTTAAATGTAAGCGAATTAATTATGGAAATCCATAAACAATTGTATAGTTTAGCCGCAGTTCAATCTATTCTAACGTTTAGTGTTTTTAAACATGTCTTACTGTTACAATAACTATTTCTATGTGTAATAAAGTAGCTTGTCAACAGCACCGTTACCAACTGTATAAAAGCATCAAATTTTATGTCAGACTTTATGATCCTAGTAATTACTTTTAGGCTAAGAGCCCTCCTTAATTTCGTTTGGTTTCGATGTAGAGCACAAAAATCCAAGACGGTCATTGTGCATGGCTAAAAGTCATCTCAAATGTTAGAAACCATAAGAAAGCCCAACTGGTATCAAAATACAGTAGTAGTTTGTTTTTTTTTTTTTTCAAGTATACAGGCAAATCAATAATCTAGATTTAATGAAAACGTTGTTAGTAAAATTTTATTTTTAGGAGTTTTTCACATCGTACGTTCACATTGTTGAAACTTCTTACATTTGCATCTGTTATGTTTTCAGTGTGCTTTTGAGTTTCTGGTAATCATTTTGTTTCTACTTGGAAAGGGGTAAAAAGTCTGTGTTGGCTCTACCACATTTACGTTGAAACAATATCCTTTACAGAAGCGTTTGATTAGATTTTTGAAAGCCGATGATACTTCAAAATTGGCAACCAGGATTTATCAACCTCTATCCAGGCAAATTTTTGTGGAGAAAGTATCAACTGTTGTGTCTGGTTGATGGGTGTCAAAATTGCAGCGTGGTAGACTGTCCATTAGATATACTCAAGTAGATTATCCTAGAATATGATGTGTATTGTCTACCATTCGATATATATCCTTGATAACAACGTGAATAAAATTAAAATATAAATATCATCTGAGATGTAACAGGTTTTCCATGGCTCGAATCTTATGGCAGAAGAACATTCACCTTTATTTGTTAAGAGATTGAAGAGCACTAGTTTTATCACACGATAACAATCAGTCTGTCAAACTTCTGAAAGTGATGTATACAGCAACTTCAAGAGATAACAAAGCAGATATACATATGACTCTGCGACTTCTTCATAGGACTACCAGGCTGATTTTTTGTGATTTTTACTTTTGAAAGATGATGTTTTGTGGTAACTAAAACAAATATGAAATATTGGCAAAACTTGTGGATCAACAAAGCTGACAGTGATGCTGTAAAAGCACTCTTGTTTCACATTGTAGTTTCTCACACTTAGAAAAGAAAGAAAGTGTAATATTTAGGTACGAATGCTGAATATCATTTGTATATTCAACATACATATGTTAGTGACATTGCAATGTGGGGATTAAAAATGAGTGTTTAAACTAAAAAGAAGAAGTGAATGATATGATTCACACAAAGACATAGCTCTTGCACATAACAATGCAAATTTGCATCTTCAAGCTATTATATAGTTCCCATCTGAAGATCAATAAAAATGATAGGATGTTAAACTGTTATGCATAACAAGTACAATATCTATATAATAAATTTCTCATGATCAATATAATACTAGTTTTACTCAAAAACATAATAAAATATTTTCTGCCAACATGAAGAACTTTAAAGAAAGATTCATTGTAAAAGGAGTTCCTAGTAAAACTCTACCAAAATACTTGAGAGATGTCCACAACAGAACGTTGAAAATATTTAGCCGCTATAATGAATTAGAGTTATCACGTGACTGCACATGTACCTTCAAAACAAACAAACATATTTCCTGACTTACTATTGTGATACCAGTTGTGTTTGCCTGTAACTTGTAGAACCTAAGTTATTAAATGAATTAGAGTTATTTGTGCGAAATTCCAAAACAAACAAACATATTTCCTGACTTACTATTGTGATACCAGTTGTGTTTGCCTGTAACTTGTAGAACCTAATCTAAAGTAGTGATTTTTTTTAATATGAGCTTTTAGCCAGCTGATAAGAGTAATACTGAAGACTGACGATTGACTAATACATTTATAACATTTCTATTAGATTTCATTGTTTATATTTCATGAAACCTGTCAATTATGCATAAAGTTTGGTATTGGTCAGTTGCTCGAAAGAAAATCTAGTTCTGTTTAGATGCATTTTTAGTTACGTTGTAAATGTCTTCAAACTCTCACGGATTCTAATATAACACTTATTAGTGGTTCTGAAACATTGTCATAGTGACCACTATTACTGAGATTCCTTAAACTATGTGTGTTTTCCTTATGGCAAAGCCTCATCGACTACCGTGTTTCTCCGATAATAAGACCTACCCATAAAATAAGACCTAGTGTGATTTTTGGGGATAGTTTTAATATAAGCCCTACCCTTAAAATAAGCCCTAGTTAAGAGTGGCAGGAAGAGGAAAGAAATGAAAAATAATAATTTATTAATTAGTTTGTTTAAGTATTAATCAGTTAGTTTAATAGTTTAATAATAGTTTATTTTAAATGGTTAGTTTGATAGTTTTACTTTGTAACTTAATTTTTTTAATATATCAAAATAAGACATCCCCCGAAAATATGCCCTAGTGTCATGTTTTGGAGTGAAAATTTATATAAGCCCTGTCTTATTTTCGGAGAAACACGGTGTTTGTTGTGTCCAGCAAATAAAAAAAACCAACAACAAAACACATTGCGTCTGCGCTTCCACATTAGAGGCGGAGAAACAACACGTGTGTGATGTGTTACGGTTGCTTAAGGACATTAACTGGCAAGATAAACTAAAGGTATTTGTGATGTTTTTGTTATTCATCTGTGTTATTTTTCCGGATTATTTATTTTAAAACCACCAAAGTTTCTTTAAAAGGAAAAAAAATAAACACAGCTAGCGCATCCTATAGTTAGTGAACCGCTACCTACATTAGAATTTGGTATTTCATTATTTGAGAAAAAAGTAATTTCGTAAACATGTTCGTGTTTTATTTGAATTTTAGATCTACGAGGTGATGAACTGAGACACAACTGTGATCTGCGAGAATAAAGTTTCACATTGTATAGAGTGATTAGAAAATACATCTATCGCCCAACGGTCGCAGAAATTACGTTTTTAGAGACGTTTCTCCATATAGTATGAGGAATTTCAAGATGGCGGAGCCCAAGATAGAAGCTACGCTTGCGAAGACGGAAGAATGGTCAGAATTTAGTGATTTCCAAAACTCTGAAGACTTTGAAAATTCTAATAGGGACACAGAGCAAACTACTGCAGCTATTGACAATTCTTTTGTGGATAATTTTAATGATACTTTTTCGAACTCCCTTGAAGACCTTGTTAACACCTTTGACGAGAAAATAACGAATTGTTTTTACAACTATGAGGAGAATGTTGAGAAGCTAGCCCCAGTTCAAGTTAGGACTCAAGACGAAATTATGAGTGAATGCCAGTAAGTGTTTTGTTTCCTATTTGCAGGAATTAAGCATTTAATATGTACTAAACTAACAGGTACAGGCGAATTTATTTGTTTAAATGAAAGTAATACATAATACTAACTGATGCAGTTGATACTTTCATAATTAAACATGCAGTTGGACGTGACAGTTTGAAGTGTTTTAAAATGATTGAGTTTGTTGTGTCTGAAAATCTAACTTGAGCAACATTAAATTGTTGATTTACGTTGAAGGGAATACAAAGTGAAATGAATATTACTGTTATAACTGAGTATGATTTGTTAGTAGTGATGAAATAAACATTTACAGTTATATTTAGGGGTATAAAATTAAAATATTTAATAATATTAATATTATAAAATATAAACATAATTTGTTGATATCATGAGATGGAAAGCTATACATTCTTGTACAATGCAAGTAGAATTAGTAAATACATAAAATTTTAGAAAGTACACAAATGGGCAGTTCCACTTCGATGTTTGGAAGGTTAAAACAACACAAATAAAAATAAGGTTGTGTGATATGCAAGGGATTGAACACTGAATCAACAGTGATATTCCTAACTAATACAAATAATGCAAGTAAAGTGTGTTATTATTTACAAATAGTTCAGGTTTGAATGGTTTGCATGTGCATAATTTTAACTGTAAAACATGGAATGTGAACATTAAGTGAACTAAGTAAAAACAAGGATATTTTTAATACTAAGCCTGATGAAGAGAATGAAGTTATCTTGAACAGAATAGATTACAATAACAAGGTTCCTGAAATAATAAATTATTTTTTAGTTTTTGGATTGTAGAAGAATGTCTTAGTAAATCTAGAGAAAATAAACTGAGTAGATATTTCTTCCACTTAAAGGAAGTGAAAGTTATAAAAAGGTAATTACAGATGGAAATGTGACAAACTGTTTTACATGCTGGAATTTTGTATGGATTGCCAATAATGTACAAACTAAATTGTCTGATAAGATTTATTCTATGTGAAACTGGCTGTTATAACTTTAAACAACAAATGTTTTTGAGCAGTGGTTTAAAGGAATTTACATGTAAGGAACACTAAAAGAAAATTTTAAGTTGTGTAAACTTGATTTATAATAATGAAAGTAGTTTTAGCTGTTCACTCAATGAAATATTTTGTAAGTTATATGAAGTAAGAATGATAGAATCATAAATTTTTTAAAAATATTATGAAATAGGTGGAATAAACACAGGGTCCAGTTTGGTCTCAATATTAGCAAAGGTATTTATGTATTATTATCATTTAATGATTTGATTATCAGAATATTCTGAAAAATTTAAACTATTCTTTAGATAATGAAAACAAAAGTGTTAATAAATAGAAATGTGAGTAATCATTTTTTGGAGAATGTGATATTTAGATAAGGGAAAATTTGGGTAAGTACTATTTATCCTGTTAGGCTGTGCTAACTATTTTGAATTGTAACATTTCGATAGTGAGATTTGATTAGTATACTGTGGTAGAACATGCTGAATTCCCAGGTGAAGAGGTATTTAAAAATTTAGACTTTGTATGTATATGTTGTATTTCTCTTCTCAACAAACCTTTAAATGTCACAATGCTTTATAAAGCTTAACCTGTTTTAACTCTTTTTATGTCGGGGTACTTTAGTTTAATGTGCTTGTTGTATGGTTTGTTTAATTGTATTTCAAAACAAAACAACTGGATGAAATAGTGTGAAACTTGAATAAGTTTCTACAGATAATGGGGATTTTGAAAATAACATAATTTTTTATTTGATATGTACATTGGTATCATTGTAGTTGTAGCTGTGTTATTTATAGTGGTTGAAGAAAAACATCTAAAATGAATTTCTAGTAAAACAATTTTATTGGTAGGTTCATTTCCCTGTACATGAGTTCAGCAATTGAACATTATATGAAACTTTTATATTACAAAGATTATTTTCATATTGTCATGCATTTCTATTAATATATGCAAATTTTATCTATTTGTAAAGAAGCTCAGCCTCCCAATAATTCTTTTTGTAATTTTAGTGACACCCCATACAGTTCTGGAAGAATATATTGATGATGCGAAACATTCTGTTTAAACTGGAATATTTTGATACAATTTTAATGTGGTTGCTGTAAGATGTAATCAGAATATCTGATAACATTTTAATTAAATTCTTCCTTTTTTCTTGTGATCATTTTTCACTTGCTGAGTTAATATTGCGACACTCGGAAACTTTTGAAAAAATATATATCAGCAAAGTGTCTTTGGTACAAGAAACCTGTAATGACTTGGTAACCTGTTACATGGTTACTTTTCATCTTCTCCATTATATGGGGTTACATTCTTTGCTAATAAACATACCTTACTCAATAAACACAAATTAAGAAATTGTTGGAAGATAGCTGTGTCTTTGGGAGTGAAGTGGTAACGAGCAAGAAGTTTAAGATGCGAAAAGTAGTGATTTTCAGTGATCTTAGTATTTATGGCATATCATCATTACTACATGGGACTCTCTAGAGTGGCTTTATTTGTGTATATTGCACAGCGAACAATTTCTAATGTACAAAAAGGAACAGGACTGCAAATGTAAATGAGAAATTTAGCAATTACTAGGGGAGAAAGACTATAAAAATGGTTTTAAAAAAGAAAAATAGTTAAAAGTAAATGATTAAACAATAGCAAATATAAATAGAAGAAAATAAAAAATGTTAGAAAATTAATTAAGATGAAAATTAAAAGCAGTAAAACACTATCAGCTATGGTTTTTTCTTTGTCCATTTAAACATTGGTCTGATTTTTTTTTGCTTGCTCTGATCTTTTATATTCCACTTAATTGCCTTTGGTGATATTTGTTTTGTGACACTTTTTACCTGTATGAATGCATCCTCTATCCTGGTACTGTATATAAGAACTTCATTCAGATAATGTTTATCACTTTTTCTCAACAAAGCATTACTAATGGGTTTACCAGTGCTATGATTTTTACATAGTTAATTTTCATTAAAAACAACAACAAAAGAACAAATTTTGGCAATCTGATTTACAGCATGAGTTATCAGGTTATTATTTCTGTTATGGAGGAAAATCAAGTCCATATTTTGCAAAATGATCATTCTTTCACACCCTCAGTTGATGGAAAATTTTTCCAATTACAGAAACCTGCCCAATCAACCCAGGGCAGGATCCATGGAGGTCGATAGACCTCCCTCAAATAAATAAAAAATATATGGTTGAAAACATATGGGCTTGTCACCCAATTTGCCTGCATATAAATAATAATGGCCACTTTGATATAGTTGAACTGTCGAGGTTTATGTTCTAATCTGGATGACAACAAAGCACTGATTGCTTCTTACCATCCTGTATGTCTTTCTTTACAGGAAACATTTCTGAAACTTGCTGATACATTCACCTTTCGGCAGTTTTCTTTGTGCAGAAATGACTGGTTGTGTGATGAAGGAGTGACACTTTTGGTTGATCAACGTGTACCTGCCCTGTCTTTACTAGTCGATACACCCTTGGAGGCCGTAGCCTTAAATGTTTCATTGGGTCATATCATCACTGTTTGTTCTCCTTTTGAACAGTTGCTGTCTCCCTTTTTACTACTGGGGGATGTTAATGGACATAATCCTCTCTGGGGAAGTGCTGATATTGATGGGAGAGATTGCTCTGTAGAGCATATGCTTTTAGATCACAACCTTTCTCTTTTCAATACTCCTGTTGATCTTTCAGTTTGCCCCCCTTCACAATTCTTCCACTTTTAATGGAGGGTTGACAATAACTTATGAGGCAGTGATCATTTTCCTATAATTTTGAGAGAAACTGTTCCTGGTTGATGCCACCCGACCCATGGGCCTTGGTGGAAGCTGGATCAAGTCAACTGGCGGCCCTCTTTCACTGCACTAATGAAACTTGATCCTGTCATTGTCTATAAGCCATCAATAGATGATTCTGTGGCAGCAGTGACTGACTGTATTATACATGCAGCTGCTCAGTGTATTTCTAAAACCTTGACACATTTTCCACTATATCCTCATCTCTGGTGGAATTCTGCTTGCCATATGGCATGGGAAAGCTCAAAAATGGGTCTGGGATACCTATGAAAGATATCCCACACTTTTAAACTTCATCGCTTTCCAGCAGATCTGTGCACATCTCGGCAAATGAAATATCAAAGCCAGAAGGAACCTTGGATTAAATTCACAATCAGCAATTCTTCTACCCCAGTTCCAAATTCATATGGGACAACATTCCAAAGGTCAGTGGGCAGTATAATCCTCTCCCCCTTGCTCTCTGATGGCAAGGAAATAGCTGATACCTGGAGCATTGCTCATACTCTCACTGATAGCGTTTACCAGGTATTTAGCACTTTTGCTTCATCTTTCATCTTCTTAGTCATCAATACTTGGCAGAGTCATCACATCTTTTCTTTCTAACTGATCGTCTCTATAACTATAATCATCCCTTAACACTGGTGGAACTGAAACTGGCTTTTCGTTGGTCTGACCTGATGATATACATTACGAGATGCTCTATCATTATTTCCTGCTTCTCTTGCTATTTTTTATTTTATTTTTAACAACATTTGGCAGGAGAATATTTTTTCTAATTCATGGTACCAGGCTATTGTCCTACCTTTCAAACTACCATTCAATTGCTTTGACAAGCTGTCTCTGTAAGACCTCTGATAGGATGGTTAATGCTCATCTTCTTTGGTTTTTGAATCAGACAACTTCCTCTTGCCCACCCAGTGTGGGTTCTGCCAACGGCACCCTATCATGGACAAACTGATTCAATTTGAAACGTTGATCAGAGAGTTCTTTCTCAAACAACATCTTGTATCAATATTTTTTACCTTGAGAAGGCTTATGATACTATGTGTGAGACCTCCCCTTATGCGGGTGACGTGGCCATTTGTTTAGTTTTTTTTTAATTTTTAATGGGCAGGTGATTCCAAGTTTGTGTGCATTCCACATCTTCCTGTTCTTTCCTACAGGAACTTGGGGTCCCTCAGGGTTGTATTTGAATCTCACATTTTTCAGTATAAAGGTTAATGCAATGACTGAAGAACTCCCTCTTAGTGTTAGGAATGTCCACATCTCGTTAGTCATCAAATACGAAATTTATTGAGCAGCAACTATAAACTGCCCTCAATTGTTTACTGAAGTGGACCACAGCAAACAGTTTCAACTTCTCTCTGTCTAAAACCGTTTGCATGCACTTTTGTCCTCAACTGAATACTTATCTTCATCCTGAACTCCCTGTTAGTGAAGTTGTGGTTCCTGAGACAAAGTGCTTGGGGCTTATCTTTGACTGTCAGCTAACCTTTATACTACACATCAAGCAGCTACAAGTCAGATGTACAAGAGCACTGAACATCCTCCATGTCCTCTCTACCACCATTTAGGAAGTGGATAAATGTTCATTGTTAAAGATCTGTAAAGCCATCAATCTATTGAAAGTGGAGTATAGGTCTCTCATCTTATGGCTCTTCAAGAACCTAGTCTTTGAAGGTGTTGGATACTGTTCACCATCTGGGGCTTTCTGCACTTCTCCAGTCCAGAGTTTATATAATGAGTGGGACATGAGTTTTAGACATCTACCATGCTTTGACTGGCCCCTCCACCTTCTCAGTGTGGAATTCTAGCTGTAAGTGTGAAAGAATTATCTGAGGGACATGGAACGAGAATTTCAAGTGGTCGGCTCAAGACAATTTCACCGGCTTTAAGCAGGAGGATTTGATGGGTTGTCCGGCAAGACACCAGCTGATCGTCAAACCAGGTTGAGGCTCTTACAGATGCAGAATGCAGCTCAAGAACAATAAAATGGCATCTACAAGAGAGGTTTTAAAAACTGCAAACGTCTTCAAAGGCCACGCCTCCTTTCACATCACGAAACAGCTCGGTTAAACTCTGTTGAGAAGCACCAAACATGGCACGTAGAAAAGAGGAAGAAGGTTTTGTTTTGATGAGAAAAAATCTAACCTGGATGGTCCAGATGGCTTCCAATGTTACTGGCATGATAAGGATATCCCACTGGAAACATTTTCTACATGAAACAGTGGAGAAGGTTCCATCATGATCTGGTGTGCTTTGTCCTTCCATGTTACAGTGTAGCTTCAGGTTATACAGGGCCTCTAACAGCAGCTGGTTACATTAGCATATTGGAGAGAGCATCCTTATTGACTGAAGGGCCTCGTCAATGTGAAAATGACTGGATATTTCAGCAGGACAATGCTACAATCCATAATGCCTGCAGGATAAAGAACTTTTTCATGGTGAATAACGTGATTCTTTCGGACCATCCAGCGTGTTCACCCGAACTGAACCCCATTGAAAATGTTTGGGGGTGGATAGCAAGGGAAGTCTATAGAAATGGATGTCAATTCTAAACAGTGGACGATCTTCGTGAAGCCATCTTCATCACTTGGAAAAACATTCCAGCCAGCCTTCTGCAAACGCTTATATCGACCATGCCAAAGCGAATGTTTGCAGTTATTCGCAATAACAGCTGTGCAACTCACTACTGAGACCTCTTGTTGTGCATTTCCTAACCTGTTTAGGACTTCTTTTTGTATGGTCTTAAACTTTGCCCAGCTGGTATTTTGGCTAATTTCATAGTGTTCACATTTTCCCTATTATATGCTAAAAAAGTTTTTATTTTTATTTTCCATTTTCTTATTTTCAACTTTTGAAGCTCTACTCAAATAAATGGTTGAGTCTAAAAATGCAAAATGCATATTTTTTCTTTATGTTCATTGGCCTTAAGATTTTGGCCAGCAGTGTATAACACTATACTTACTAGTGCCACTACCAAACATAATGTTATCATCATTAAATCAGACACACTTATTTAACCTAATTTTTTCTGCTGTGGCTCTCAAATGGTCTACATGCTGTCAAAATACTTAAACCTATTTTTGTAGTGGGTAAGTTTGAGATCTCTAAAATGCCTGTCAGTTCTTTAAGGTCTGAACCTATATTTATACTCTGTGTTTCTTTAATAGTTAACAGTTCTTTCCAGTTGGGTATTTTTATATTTAACAGGATTCCTGCATACTTAGTTTTACTTTTAAAACTAGATGGTAATGTAATCCTTTGGTCATGAATGGAACAATTTCTAGCCAATCTAAAGTATCCATTATTCCTTTATTTAACTGCTTTAGTCTGGTAATCAAATTGATCTATGGTTGATTTAGGGTATACCACTTTAGATTTAGGGTAAGTTTATCTTTTACATTAAAAAACTATGTTCTTGGGGTCTTTGTTTTATAGAAATAAAATGGCCTAGAGATAATTACTCTCTTTTTACATAACTCTACATTAGTCTGGTAATCAAATTGATCTATGGTTGATTTAGGGTATACCACTTTAGATTTAGGGTAAGTTTATCTTTTACATTAAAAAACTATGTTCTTGGGGTCTTTGTTTTATAGAAATAAAATGGCCTAGAGATAATTACTCTCTTTTTACATAACTCGGGTATACTAACCTTAATTTCTGCAAGCATAATCACAAGTCATGGGAACTGAATAGATTCCGGAATTAGGGTTACATACTTCAATAGGACCTTTTATACATTTCAACATATTTTGCTATGTTATTTCTAAATAAGTATTCCAGTCATTTGAAACAGAAATGTAAGGGTTTTCATTTTCTATATATTAGCTAACTAGTGGTTTAATATTTTATGGGTAAGGGAATGATCCTGTACAATTTAAACATTTTCTTGGATGCTTTCAAAGACACGTCTATAAACATTCTTAGTGTGCTGCTGTTTTTACATCAGCCCCAGTGATGTGAATATCTTTACTGTGTGTAGGAATTACAAACTGTAAGTGTGTAAGTAACCTTCTTTCAATTTTGTTTAATATTTTCTCTAATTTACTTGGGAGTATAAAGTATAAATTCTACTTCCTATCTGCAGCTGCATATAAAGCTTGTACTAATTAGCTAACTTCATCCTCTTATTTGTTTCTGCAACTGATAACTATTGTAAATTATTCTGAATCGTAGAATTGAAAACTAACATTTCAGTTCCTGCCTTATAAGGCTTAGTCTGTCTTACCCTGGTAAATTTCAAAGCATTAGTAATGTTTTCTAGTGCTGTAGATATTTTCCTAGTATCTTGGTCATGTAACTCAGATGCCTGATTTATTGAATTCATTATATTGCCTATTCACCTATTAAATTAATCAATTCTCTAAATATCTGTTTCTGATGTTCTATTTTCTTGTTTAATTTATATAAATTGTCTTTGGTTATGGTTCCAAACAAAGCACTTTTGCCTGTAGTTATTAAACCGTGTTTTTTATTGAGTCTGATTAGAAATCAAAACACTATAATTTATATATTTCAACTCTGGTAACAGATCCTCTATCTCAACAAGATATCATCCAACTAATGTCTTATAATTTTTAATCAGTCCTTCCTGTAAGGTTTTTGCTAAACATAATATAGCTGTTCTCTGACTTATCATATGATATCATATTTTCCAAACCTCTGTCAAGTATTTACGTTGAATGAAATTTCAAATGCTACTAGTTCCTGTCATAACCGAATTAACAGTTGAACATTCTGTGGGAATGGTATATCTTTGACAACCATCCATTTGTCTCCTGATAATATAGTTTCCTTCAAGAAAAATCATACCCATCTTATTCTCTAGCAGAACAATACTTACATTTTTTCCAGCAATATTTCTGAACATCAATAGCACAATGATCTTGGAAAACCTTTAGATATGTCTACTATTCATATGCATAAAAATAATTGTCTCATACACTATCTTTTCACATATTTGAGTTAACACTAACTACATCATCATGTTTAGGTCTATGTATAATTGCTCATTTCTCTGTAGGTGTAGGAATCATTTCTCGCTGACTTCGTACAGGACCACATGGTCTAAAGTTGTAGTCGTGGGTAATTGTATCACCTTGTGTCATCACTGGGGTACCTGAAACATTATCTTCAAGTACTGAAACACTAACATCATTATCAACAGTACTAGTTGAGTCATCTGTGATGATAACTTCATCACATGATATGTTATTAGCATCCTCTAACTCTGGGATTTCTAGCTGCCTTAGTTATTTCTTCCTCATCACAAGATAAATCAAGCTCACTTGAATCTTCAGTTTTTATTTCTAGATTCTCATCTTGATCATCTGCCTAGGTTTCATCAGTCGTACGTTCATACTAGTAAGGTTTATATCTTTTTACATTCTTTAATGTATTAACATATATCAACTGTGTACTCTTCCCATAAGATTTTAAATCTGTTGAATCATTTGTTTAAGAACTTTTAAAGGACCTTTTCATAATTTTCAAGTTTAGTGTTTTCTTTCTTAATAGGGGTATATAACAATACCTAATCCCCTGGTTTTATGTCATTAGTTTTAGTGTTCTTATTTGTTTGTTTCTCTGTGTGCTCAGTGGCTTTTGTTAAATGTTCGTTAACTAAGTCGAATGCTAACTGCATTAACTGTAGGTTTGGCATGGACAGGTGGTTAAATCACTCGACTCATAATCTGAGGGTCGTGGGTTCGAATCCCCGTCACACCAAACATGCTTGCCCTTTCAGCCATAGGGGCATTATAATGTGATGGTCAATCTCACTATTCAATGATAAAAGAGTAGCCTAAGAGTTGGTGGTGGGTGGTGATGAATAGCTGCCTTCTCTCTAGTCTTAAATTGATAAATTAGGGATAGCTAGTGCAGATAACCCTCGTGTGGCTTTGTGTGAAATTAAAAAAACAAACAAATCAACATCCACTGTAATAGTTCTGCCTTGTAATCATAATGTAATGCATAATTCACTTTCCTAGGAGTTAATGTAATGGAAAGAATGGTCTTTCTTGAGTAAACTTATTTTCATCTGTTCTGTATACTAATGAAGGTAAAGAAACCTGCTCATCCCACGTTTTCTGATGTTTTTCACAGTATTGAGAGATCATATGTAATAAATTTCTGTTGAATCTTTCCACTAACCCATTAGCAGTTGGATAAAAAGCAAGTTACAAATGTCCTACAATAACTTAGAAATGAAGTTACACCTTTATCTGTTAGTAAATATTGGGGTATACTATGCCTAACTACTATCTTATTTACAGATGCCTTAGTGATCATTTCTTCTTTTCGATCAAGCAAGCATAATGCTTCTGAAAATCTAGTTGAGTAATTTGCAACTAATGACATATATTTGTTTTCTGCATATGATGTGTGAAACAGACCTAAAATATACATAGCTATTAATTAAAAAGGCATGTTTTTTTCTTGATTACCTCAGTTAAGGGTTTTGCCAACAATGCAAAATGTAGTATGAACTTTCTGTCAAATACTAGAAGTGCATGAATATCTCTTACTGTTTTTTGCACTTGATAATTCTTACAAACCTCTTCACTTTTAGGACAAGGTTTTAAACCATCTGCAGCTACCAAATGACCTAGATATTCTACTATTTTTCAAAAACTGACATTTACTTGGCTTTATCTACAAGTTTGCTTCTTGGAATCTATCAAATACATACCTTAACCATTCTAAGTGTTCTTCAGAACTTGCAGTGAACACTATAATATCATCTGAGTAGCAAAAGGATTCTGAATCTTGCAACCATGATAACAGAAAATCCATTAATCTTTTGAATGTTGAAGGAATACTATATAAACCAAAGGATATTCTAATAAACTGATACTCTCCTGAAGGCAACACAAAAGCAGTTTTAACTTAATCTTCCTCTTCTGTTTCTACCTGCTAATATCCACTTTGTAAATCAATAGATAAAAAGTAGTTACTATTACTTAACCTATTTAGTGTCTTTTGGATACTAGATAATGTATAAGTGTCTTTGACTGTTACTCCATTTACTTTCTTAAAATCTACATATGAAAGAAACCTACAAGAACATGGAAATGTTGCTGAACCACATCCAGTACAGCAAGTACAACTGGAATATCTGTGGAGATCTGAAAGTCATTGCTCTGTTACTGGGACTGCAGCTCGGCTACACAATGTACTGTTGTTTCATCTGTAAATGGGACAGTCGTGTCAAAGAGTCACATTATTCTAGACAGAGCTGGCCACTCTGTAAAAAGTTAGTTCCAGGACAGAAACATGTGGCACATGAACCGCTTGTCTATCCGGCAAAGATTTTTTTGCCTCCTCTTCACATAAAACTGGGACTTATGAAGAATTTTGTGAAAGCAATGAACAAAGAAGGTGAAGGTTTTCGTTATTTAAGACAGATGTTCCCAAGAATAACTGAGGCCAAGATCAAAGAGGGCATTTTTGTTAGCTCTTAGATCAGACATGTTATGAGTGACAAGCGGTTCGAAGATCTGATGGTTGGGCCGGAAAAGATTGCCTGGAAAGCCTTCAAAGACGTTGTTGACAATTTTCTTGGCAATTACAGAGCCTCAGCTGGTAGACAAACTTCTCAAAGCATACAAAACAATGAAGTGCAACATGTCACTCAAGATTCATTTCCTCCACTCACACTTGGATTTCTTCTCCGCAAATCTCAGTTCTGTTATATTACAGATATAATTATCCAAAATTTACTAAAATAACGCACTAAAAGCCCAATTAATAATAAAACAGCATTGTACACGCTATGTATTAACAATTACAGCATTATATAATATTTTCTAGCCTTACTATAACGTAAAGGACAGGGCTTGCATATCTGTGTCTATGTGACCGAAACAATAAGTACACTGCATCTCTATCTATAAAATGGCACTACAAACAAAAAATCTAAAAAAATTTCCACTTTGGCATTCTAAATTGAGGTAATTATAAAAATAGTTACGATACAAACAACAAGCCCTTGTTTGTCATAGAAAAGAATATTAAATACTCTTTGTATAACAAGAACCCAACTTTCACTGGAACTAAACCTGACCATTTCATTATATCTTTTTTATTAATATAATTTATAAATATTGTTTTAAGAAATGAAGTTTTAAAAAAATCATTTTTTCAATAAGTGGTACCATATTTAATAGATAAAAAGTTACTGTTGTATCAACACAATCAGAACACGTTTACCCTGCAGTTCTTGCTGCAAAAAGAATCTTTTTTGTCCTTAGAAAATGTTCAGAAAAATGAGTATAACTTCCATATATTTATCTCTTCGATATTTGATTTACCGTAGGATCGAAACTTTAAATAGGTTTTGTTTCTCTATTCCTGAGGTTCTGTTTTTGTATAGGAAGTGTTCTGCTGGGGTTGTCAGCCATATGAATATAATGAACTGATGTGTTTTTAGATGTTTGTATAAAAAGGTCTTCCGGTTTCCCCTATAAGTTTCTCTGTAAGATTCATTGTCAAAAGTTAAAGTGAACTGTTTTATTTCTCAGTCACTTCACCCTAACAAAGGATTGGAGTTTTTTTTCCTATATAGTAGAGTTGAAATTCATTTTTTCAAATATTTTGACTCTTTTTATGTTCTTTCTAAGATATTTTCCCCATCTCTTCACACAATTTCTACTTTTTCCCATATATCCTTATGATATATGGTTTAATATCTCGCACTGTCAAGGACCTGGAAGCAATGTGAAAATGTGGTCAGTAAGAACCATACCCACATATTTTGTTTTCCCCATTCATACATTAGACTTGAAAGACCTACTTGGAGGACTACAACAAGATGTTAATGACCATAAAAGTGAATATCATTATGAAGATTGATACAGAAGATGAGTGATTCTAAGTAGGGGAAGAGAAGTGTAGTAGCTTTGATGGTTTTCCTGTAAAAACTGTTATTTATTATGTTTTGATCTTTATTTTCCTTTGGAATCCTGGAAGCTCTATCTATTTATTTTAATATTATATAACAGTCACAGCCTGATATAAATGTTATGGTAAAGAGTTAATGTTTTTCTTAAAGGATACACAGTTCTATAAATCTGTCAACATCCGGGGATTCTGATATATAGGAGTACATTCAAAGGTTAAGGTATTGATTGGAAAGAAAAGAAAACGAACCTGAAACTCTCTATAGTTTTATCATCAATGTTCAAGTGTAAAATATGAAGTAATTGATAAAAATCTAAATAATTTCAAATGGGACAAACACCAGAACATTTTTTTTTTTTAATTTCTATCTTACCACTCTTAAAAAAATAGAATTGTTTATAAAGTAAAAAAAATATTTCACTAAAAATGTAAATATTTTCCCATAGTTTTATAGATTCTCATATGCTTATTTTTCTTCAAATTTCAAAATAGTTTTTACCATTTATATATGTAAAACCTACTGGTATGGATAGAGAAAGCTCTATGTAGTGGTCATTGTCAGGTTCACAAAGAAAGAAAGAGATAACTGACCACATGTTTGAAGCGCTTGTGTAATGGAGTGTAGGAATGTAAAGGGCGTGCTAAATGTTTGATAATATTTATTAATATCAGTATAAATGTGTTCCTTTTTATTGGTTTATTTTAGGCTTGAATTGTTGTGTAAGTTAGGTTTCTTTAATTTTATGTTTGTTTCTTTATTTAGTAAATGGGTGTTTTCTATGGTTTTGTTGTGTTTATTTGACTTGCAGTGTTTAAAAACATGTGAAGGTGACTTTTTATTATATTTGAATCTGGTTTCCATTTTCCTACTTGATTCTCCAATATAGAAGTGGCAGTTATCATACTGCATTTTATAAATAATGTTGGTGTGGTGTTTGTCAGTGTAGTTTTTACATAGTATAGACCTTACTTTTGTGCCTGGTTTTTGAATACATTTGGTGTTAACTGGAATGTCATATTTTGTTACTAGTTTTTGCAAAATGTTGGTTGTTTTTATGCTGATGTTTGGAATATATGGTATGTGGCAGTATATGGTTTTGTGATTTTTTGATTCGTGAGATATATTTACTTTTGTTTGTTGATTTTGCCTTTTGTCTAGATGTGTGCATATAATGTTTTCTGTGGTTTGTGGAAAAAACTTATTGATAATGATGAAGTATTGTTTTATTTTGTCTAAGTCGTTGTTAATTGTTTTAACCACTACTATTTTAACGTCTGTGTTATTTAATTATTGTTTCAACATATTTATATACAAAGCTATTACTCAACAACAACCATTAATCTTCCTTTGTAGAAAGAGATATTGTACTTGTTCCAAGTTTATTGTATTTTTGAATTTTGCCCAAAGCTACACGAGAGCTATCTGCGTCGAGTGTCCCTAATTTAGCAGTTTAAGACCAGAAGGAAAGCAGGTAGTCGTCACCACCCGCAGCCAAATCTTGGGCTACTCTTTTACAAACAAGTAGTTGAATTGATCATCACTTTATAGCGCCCTCACAGCTGAAAAGGCAAGCATGCTTGGTGTGACGGGGATTCGAACTCGCAAGTCTCAGATTACGAGTCAAGCTCCCTTACCACCTAGCCATGTCGAGTCGTTTGTACCACATACTGAGGTATGTTATGTGTTAAAATATCTTATATATAAAAAAAAAAACATGATAGAACGTGAGGTTAAATGAAGCTACTGATGCACTTGCAAATGAGGTCGATTAAGGTCTGTCTCTGTTATACGGAAATACGTCATCAGGGTTACATAAATAACTCGAACGTCAGTGTTTGGTTTTATTTCACATTATTACTTTTTTAATAAACTTCTGCTGTAGTATACTTAGATCAACCCAGACACCTTAAATCGCGTCTTTGAGGAGTTCTATTTCAGCACCGGAAGTTATAAAGTTCATAATGATGACGTACTTCCGCGTAGCATCAGACAAAATTTCAACACAATGTACTACTTTTTGGTCGTGTTAGAATTTTATCTCAAACCCATACAATTTTTAAATTGTAAACATAGCCATCATTGATTTTGAACTACAAAACTAAGGCGAAAGCAACTACTATGCAGTCAACAACACGCACCGTCAACATTTGGGCTACTCTTCTCTAATTGAATAGTACACCTACGGCCATGGGATTCACAGTACATGGTAATATTGTAAGGCACTAAGATTCAACGGAAAAAATATAACTATAGGATATTTCCTGTTTAGGATTTCTGATTTTGAACTCCATTGCAACAGAGATACATATTTACGAAATGAGCAAAACATGTTTATTGTATTCATCTTTATAAAATATTAACTCACTTGGAAATATTCTCAATGATCATTGTGGCAATTTATTGAATAGTGACTGATGTAATACAGTCACTTTTCTCTTTACTTTCACTTGTAAGTTCTTAAAAATGCTACCATTTCCACACTTGAAGACTCCTGAACAAAAAAACGATAAAATCTGTGCCATCACTTATGTCACACAGTGGTGCAGTGTAGGAACTTCTTAGACTGGTTTCTTTTTATCACCAAACTCATGAGGTATTAATGGGATCGTAATGAGCTCTGAGCTTAGCTAATGTTTTCCTGTGTTGTCATGAAAAATTGTAGTTACGATTGATCATTTCAAATCAGTTCTTTATAGAAAATGTAAATAGATATTTTTGTACCCTTTAAAAATAAACGACACAAACAAAATTGTTTATCATATCTGAATTAAAGACAACAGAACATAAAGTTCAATACTGAAGAAGGAACATTCTCGCATTAACTTTATTACATCTACAAGTTTTGAAAAGATGAAGACATTCCCTGTATCACGTTATCTTAAACCAAATTTATCAGTTTTATATTTCAATTACTGCAGCTTTATTATTATTCATGTTTTCATACATCATTTTTACTGCCTTACAGAGCCAATTCCATTATAAAACTCAACAAAATCCTGAACAAATGTTTGCTAATGGTGAACAATTTGGTATAACAGTTTACTGAAAATGATATTTAATTTTTAAGTATATATAACTTCTTCAAAATAAAATTTTCAATTTTAACACTGGGAATCGCACGTTTAGAAATTCATTTGTACTCGTTGCAAACAGGTTTATGTTAGATTTGTGATATTTGAGCTAGGAACACAAATTGAAGTACACCTTAATGTAAATAAAGAAAATAGTTTGGCATTTACCTATACATCTATTGTTACACGATGTGAATGAAAAGTCTTAAACATTTTTTGGATAAAGGATTCTTCACTGTTCAGACAATTAAAAGCAGAACTAAGTGAAACTTCTCTTATTCTATGCGTAATGTATTTCGAAATATTAGTAGTTATAGTATTAATACTACAAGTAAACACAAATCAGAACAATAACCAAGTAACATAACCTATCTGATTTTGATCACAGAACATTTAAATGGAAATAAATATTTCATAAACGCTAGTTATTAAATGATACCTTTACAAATACAAGTCATTATTATTATATGGCAGAAAACATACCGAAAATCCTATATTACACTTGACAATCTTCAGATTCCTCTTTGAATGGAACCGAGACGCCACCACAGGTTACAAAACGAAAATATAAACGATTACTTTATATTACAGAACCTCCGACAGGCATCCGATGATTTAAGCCTAAACTCTGATGCACTGCTGATTGAATACGACCATAGGATATTTGTTTTATTCTATTTTAAATAATAAAACTTTATTTAGATGATGTTGTGGGTTGAAACGAATCAGTTTACATCCTATGATATGATAAAAATCAACATTTGATAAGATCAATCAGATTTTGTATTTATTTTCAAGTGTAACAACTGATTTTTTTCTTTATTTTACATCGGTTAAAAAAAGACAAGCTTCTTTAATAAAAATATCAATCGAAACAGAAAGTGGCGGTGGTAGAAATTTTCAGCTTTCGAAAATATTTGGATGAAATAAATTGAAAAGTTCCGGGGTACAACAGTAACGTACATAGTAACATAATAAATTAGTAAAAACAAATATCATGCTTTTAAATACTGTCCACTCATTTCTGGAGAAAAACGCCAGCAATTCAAAATCCATCCAGTTTCTGTGATCAGCTGACACATTACGTTATTCGAAATTACAATCGTTCGGTCAGCATCAAAAGTTCTCATAAAACTTTCTCACTAAAATTAGTTGTATCCAGCTTTAACCTCTTTCTATAATCAAGTATGCTCCGATTCTTGTGTTTATAAGTTATAAATCACTATAACGAACTAATATATTCATACATTTATTTGTATATTGAGTTAGTGTTTATATTAAAATCTTGATTAAAAACGTATAGATCTATATTTGTTTCAACTAAAAGAGCAGGAACATGTCAGGAGGAGGTACACCTAACGTCCTTGAGGCCAATTTAACCACTGTACATTTCCCTTACCTTCACTACAACTACTATAGTAGTGAGCAAGATATTGTGCAATTAATAATTTTCAGCATAGCCGTGATGATAAATAAAATTACAAAAAACGTTCCGGAATATGCGAGTTTATTCTTTATTTCTAACCTCTAGTCCGTAGTTCCGTCATTGCGACGAATTTTCCCACTTCACGTTACAAAAGCTATAATTTCCGTCTGATAGTGACAATATATATAAAATGTTGGTAGCCAACGTTTGTTCGCAATTTCCAAAATTATCCCGATTAAGGATTTTCACGTTAAACTTGTTATGTATATTAGCCCCCTCACAGGCAAAGTCATTTTCCCCTTTTACTTGATTATAACGCCTTTCAGGAAATTTAAAAACTTCTAGTCTTGTTGGGTGAGAGTCTTTAAACATGCTTTATAGATCACTTACGTACTTTTATCTCATGTCACAATATAATTGTTGCAAACATCTGTTGCAACCTTTATATTTTTGAGATCCTGCAGAATACGTCATTCTTCAACACCAAATTTAGAAATTCAAATCATCATCTCAATTTTCAAATATTTACAATATTTCATTTGCAATCAGAAGTAAACATGCATTATCCGAGGACTCTAGGAACATTAAACTCGTAAGCCCCCTCTAGGGTATAACGGAACGGAGCAGATAATTAACCTGATTAATTATATTTGCATATTAATTAATTCAATTTAGATATTAGGTATACATTAATAATTCAATTAATTATTCAACATTTAATTTAAAAAGCAATAATTAGTCAATTATTAATTTACATGGTATCTAATGATAGATAATTACAGGAAATGATGTTAATTATTGACAGTAATTATAGCGTTAAACCAGTTTTACATAAACCAACCATATCTAATTACACAATAACAATAAGTTGAATATTTGTTTATTGTACTTGTACCAAGTTTATTGTATTTTTGAATTTTGCCCAAAGCTACACGAGAGCTATCTGCGTCGATTGTCCCTAATTTACCAGTGTAAGACTAGAGGGAAGGCAGCTAGTCGTAACCACCCACCGCCAACTCTTGAGCTACTCTTTTACCAACGAATAGTGGGATTGACCGTCACATTATAACGCCCCCACGGCTGGGAGGGCGAGCATGTTTGGCGCGAACCCGCGATCCTCAGATTACGAAGCGCACGCCCTAACGCGCTAGGCCATACCAGGCCTAGCATTGTGAGACAAGAAGGAAGGCAGATAGTCATCACCACCCACCGTCAACTCTTGGGCTACTCTTTTAGCAGCGAATAATGAGATTAACCGTAACTTAATAACGCCCCGACAGCAGAAAGGGAGTTCAAGTTTTTGAGATAGATATTCAAATCCATCATCCTCAAATTAGGAGTCATTAGTATCGTAAAGTTCATACTTATTAACATTTAATTAACTCCTCAATTAAAATTTCCCATTATTTCAAATTATAATACGTAACAATATCACATGTTAGTATTGCTATATAAGTTTTACTCTAATATGAGAACAACAATTGTAAATTATACATTGTTAGACGCACGTTACCACTTGTTCGAGAGATAGAATATTACAGGTAATGAATATTCTAATATCATACAGTTGTGTATATTAACCCTAATGAAGCAGTAAATGCGAAAGTTTGTTAAAGTTTAAAATACCTTAATATGTGTGTACTTATATATATAGTTACATCTCTAATTTTAAGGTCGTTTTATTTTCTAAAGTCACATAAATTCAAAGTTACTGCTGTTCGCTTATTTGAAATTAGTAAAATAAGTTAACTAATATTGTTTAGATATAAAAGCAGTATCATAGCATATTATTGCAATGAATATTGTCTACCCTACAACAATACTCTTATTACCTCTTACCAACAGATTTGTGCAGAGTGATTTCAATTTGAAATATTTCGAATACTAGAAAGAAAAACTTAACATGTTCCCAAATGTTCATACAAAGGACACCCAGGATATTATATTTCCAAAAAATGCCTCAACAAAAGTAAAAATATACGATTTAAATGAAAATAACAACACTTCGACTGTTTATACGCTGATGTCTAATTCCCAACGGCGGACCTTCATATGGAAATTGACCAACACAGGTAAAAAAACCAATTCTTCCTATATTAAATCTATTAGGAACCAGCAGTGTTTCAGCCAACCTGACAATCAAAATCAATAATGATTATATTCTCGTGATTTCAGTTTGGTCTGATTGTGCGTCCCGTTGTAATATACGTATGTACCAGCCCCAGTGGAACACAAATGTCTTTGGGGACTTAATACTAGAAATCGGCGTTTCATAAAAGTATTTAGGCGAATAAATCATAAAGTTTGGTGATACTATCATTAAGTTTATCTATATATATTTCAGGAACTGGAAAATTTCAGGAAAAGAAACTACCAATGGAGAAGGAAGATCGAAACAGTGAAGGCGAAATGTTAAAGAATACAAGCAGGATATTCCATATATTTGAAAATAAACCGTTATTTAAATTTCTAATCCTTTTAATTGCTTTTCTGTTTATTATGATTCTGATAAATGCATGTTTCAAGTATTATCACTTTGTATTTTAAATGTTATTGTGTTATTTTTATCATTTTATCACTTTGTATTTTAAATGTTGTTGTGTTATTTTTATCCTAATAAAGGTTTGTGAAAATCATCATACAGTTAAAGTGCACGAAAATTGTATATAATGAAGAACGTCATAAAGTGAATGGTCTCTCACACCCACATAGATATGAAGATCTAATGGTTTGTATTAAAGAATGAACTATCCAATCATGTCCTTTAAAGATAAATACAAAAATATATTTAGTCTAAAATGAACCACAAATAAGATCTGACATCTAATGAAGTGAATTTTAAATATAAAATTATTTTTGACGTGTATTACGTTAAGTTGATTGTTTTTCATTTTTTAAATGATATACTTCATCCTTAACAATTTTCAAAGTGTTCTATATGTAAAGCATGCATATTACTTACTACACTCTAACAAAACCAAAGTATTTTTGATATGAGCAGAAAAGCTGTCTGTTCAAAGTGGGAGGGTGTCGAACTTTAACCCTTGGGCGGCATTTTTTTTTTGTAAATTATGTAACCTTCACATGTCAGTATAACTTACAGATCAGGTAACCGTTATGTAACTCTTTAATTTCCAGTCATCTGGTGTCCTATAAACTCATACGATATACCTTGGGCACGATAACTACTGTTGTGTCTTTGAGCATAACACTTTACTCAAATTGTTTTTGTTTATCCAGCTGAAATTTCAGCACTGACTCCAATGAATGGTATGGGCAAATGATGTATATTTCACATGTAGCATATATCCCAAACTAGAATACAAACCTGTGTACATTATATGCGTGGTCTGTATCAAAATTAATATACATGCCTATGTAAATTAAATACACATTTACTAAATGACTTCACATTTGAAAATTTCAGGTCAACATGAAATGTACACTAGACTAAAGTATAAAGAACAGGGGAAACTAGCCTACTGTAGATATTACATCAATAAAACTTGGTAATAAATTGTACTAATCATTACTCTTGATCACATGTGTTTCAGTAGTAAACTCTGGGGCCTAAAATGTTACAAGCTACTGATTGGGCTCAGAAAAGGTTACTCACAGTGTAGATCTGTGCTTCAACATGAACAAGTAAACTTATGTGGGACAAGTGTGATCTTGTTCTTCCCACTGAACGGTCAGGTTTCCTTTAAATGTGTTGTTGTGTCCTTTACCACAATACTTTCTGATAAAAGTCCTCTGAATCCAAAATTCTGCCAAAGTATTCCATCAATTGTAACACAGTGGTTCCTTAAGTTCACATTTGAACCTGAAAACATCTAGTTTGAGAGTGATCAAAGAAATAGTGTATGTAAAGCGTGCATACAGCATTACAAAACAAAGGAAGTGACTACAAACTCAACAATACAAGTAGGTAAAGATACTCCTGCAACAGAAATTAGCAAGAAGCAGGATATCTACTATACACAACCATAGTTGTTGGTGAGCTATTCCAAATCCACAAGAATATCAGACATATTTTGGTGAGCCACAATAAAAAGAAGCAAAAAAACAGGAATATGAGAATGACAGAGTGTAGAGTACATGAACTCCCAAGAAACTGGAAAACATTAACTAAAAGGTTACAAATAAATAGGAATTCAACATATCACTGCAAGTGGAGTTGAATAATGATAATCCATGGATATCAAAATACCTTGTGAAGGATTAGAGAACAGTGGTTCTAATAGAGTGAAAAGAGGATTTTGGTTATTAACCAAAGAGTTATTGATTGAAGATTGTGTTGCAGTGTAGTGTCAGTGTTTGTTCTCTTTCATTTTTAAAAAGTTATATCAATAACACTGGTTATTTTTCTCATTTGTTGTTACCTACAAAATAGATATTATTCTGCTTTTAATTTTCACAATAACAAAGTATCTCAATAAATTACATTTCCAACTATTCTGTGTCACAATTTTAAATTTTAAGCAGCTTTGTTAACAAAAAATAATTTTATTCCAAATATCTAGTGAACAACAGGACAATAAAACTTTACCTCACTCCATTCTTGGATTCCTGTTTGATTATACAAAAATGTATATTAATAGTGTATTCTATGAAAGAATTTTCTGTATTTGTTGTTAAGAGTATCAACTGTTTAGGTAGAGAAAAATTTTGATGATGCATAACTTTTGCATAAATGAATTAAACATTTTATACAAAGTTGAAATATATCTCAAACATAATTTTTAATAAAACATAACATAATATAGTAGTTTGGAACAACATGAAACCTACTGATCCATCTTGTTTGTCTCATCCTCTAAATTAAACTAAAACTATTTATAAATAAATTTTTAAAAAATCTTAAAGCTAGCCCTTATCATTCATATACTTTTCAAAATTTCTCTTAAAATCACTTTAAATTTCAGCTTCCACATCATCATAAGGCAACTCTTCCAAATAATTACTATATTAAGAAAGTGAAAACGACTCCTATTCTGCAGAAATTTAATTTACCTCTCTCAGTCCTACCATTCTCACCATGAAGTACAAAACAGATGTTGCATCAACGCTATCAATTTATCAAAATATATAAAGTGTAAACAAAATGCCAGGATGCAGTGGAACCCTCAAGGGGTGATAAAGAAAGGTTTGTATATGATGATTACGAGATGAATGGGTTGTTAATTGTTTTTGCTTTTTATTCTCTTTCTACTATTGAAGATTTAAGCAGTATTCTACATTTTGAAGATGGCTGCATTAATTCTGAGCTCGTCAAGGCAAAATTTCGAAGTTTAAAAGAAAATAAATCTATTAGCTAAATAATATTTTCCCGAGAGTTTTGAAGGTGGTTAAAAACTGGATATGTCAGCCACTTGCTACTATTTTTTGTCAGTCCTTCAACATTGACCATGTACTAGAAGGTTGGAAGTTAGCTCATGATGCTCCTCTTTTTAAAGGAAGTGAAGAATATTGTTTCAGTTATAGGTCCATTAGTCTTAAGTCAGTTATGTACAACTTTTTGAAAAGTTGCACAAAAGAAGCTTTGCAAAACCATTTAACAAAGTTTAGAGTTTCATTGGATTGTCAACATTATTTCACTGAGGAAAAGCACAAACTTACAAATCTTTTAACATTCTTGAAAAAAGGCTACTGCTGTAGAAGTGGACTCTTAACATTTTTTGAAATATATAGAGTGCAAATTATTTTCAATTCCTTGGGGAAACTTGCAGGCATCTATCAATAATGCATTTCAGGTCAGGTACCTACTCGTCTTCTTATAAGACGTGGATAATAATGCTATAATGAATCTCGGAAGAAACCCGTCATAATTTCAAATGTTACAATATCATATTTTTTGACAGTCAACGTGGATGGAATGTAGATTCACAAATGCCCTTAACATCAGATACAGATGACTATTTGTATTCACAAAGCTATGAAGCATTATTCAGATGAACGGGTGAAGAATTTTAAGATCAAGAAATTGTTACAAATCACAACGAATACTCAAGAGCATAAACATTCTTGCCATGCAGATTTTTGGTCAATTTTAGAAATTTATCAGTCTAGAAACATCATGACTGATATATGAAAAGTAATGAACATTATACATATTTATTCTCTACTCTCAGAAGATTTGGGTTCGCAAAATATGCTGGGAATTGTGTTTGCTGGTAATCAGTTACTTAACTATATAGACATCAACAATTTGTATCTAAATTATAAATGTCGAAGTCACTGGATCTGTATCTACTTTGTTGAAATAAAATAAAGAATATTCTGATTTCCTTACTCTGCTTCCACGTAAAAATTAACCAAAGAGAACTATCTAAAATAGACTTACAATATGAAGGTTGAGGACCTTATTAGACAATGTGTGGCGAATATTGCATATGACATGGCTATTAAAGACGTAGACATATTTCCAAACAGAATATGTTATCAGAATTTGAATTTCATAAAAATATTAATATGTTTGTTCATAATTTTGTTACAAGGTGATTTAGTGTAAAAATGTTTTTACTAAATATGCCTTTTCACATAGATCAAATATCCAACTGAGTTTTAAACGAAGATTAATAAAGGGTTTTAAAATAAAAATACTATCAGAAAGCATTACATTAATCTGTTTTATATAGCAGGTATGAATCTTAAATCATAATAGCCTTAGTTATAGATCATGTGATGATTTATACTCTAATTTCCTGGAGTTACTGCTAATAAATGGCTTCACATCACAAGAAGCTGTCACTACATAACATAATTAGATTTGATTTATTCATGCAAACCTGTAATTATTGTCAGTGATTCACATCACTTCCTCTAATTATCTGTCATTTCATTCTAGCAAGTTAAATTTAATATCTAATTAATCAGGTTAATTAACTGTTTCAGCCATTATGCCCCAGCGGGACTTCAGAGTTCAATGACTCTTGTGCCTAATTAATTAAAGAGTGATTAATTAATTGGGTGGTTAATGCATACAAGATATGCAAATTGAGATAAATAACTGTTCCATTCTTTACACCTTTATGTCCTTGGGTGGTGTGTACTTACTTTTGGCTCCAGAGTTCCATACTAACCGTTCCACTAGAAATCTGGTCTCGATAATTGTGGTGGGCAGAGCACACATAGCCCCTTTTGAGCTTAACTTCAAACATACAAAGAGTCACAGACTAGGTATTACAGTATTGTCAATATTTTTGCCTCATTTTAATGTGTAATAAAAAACAACGTATTTCATAAATAAAAGCAAATTATTGATGATTTTTTATTTTGATGGTTTTTAGGCCTTCCATAATTCATGAGACGTATCAGGACAACAACTTTCTGGCCTCAATTTCCATAGGCTACTTCACTAGTGTGTCCTCATTTTGTGTAGCATGATATCCACGTAATTGTCCAGCTGCTTCACGTACGAGTGTTGAAATCACATGATGTGGAATCAACTTGTGTACATGCGACTTGTGTCTCTTCACTTGGTGACATGTGACTGGGACACTTGGATACATTTTACCACTAACCTTTGTGTTTGTGAATTATCATTGTCACCACATTTTCTTACCATGGTTGAGACACAACTTATTGCAGGTGTCTTTCTGGATGGTCCTGGTTACCCAATTTCATCTATATTCCCCTGTTTTCCATGTTGTCCAATACCGTAAAGTACAAGTTAAATATTGGCCTTGGAAATTCCAAATTCTTGATCTGAATAAATTTTATGATTTGATGTGGGAATATACTGTGCAGGATAAGGCTGTTACATACTCATCTCAAAAGTGATCATTTTAAATGACATCACACTACCTACACACCACCAAGCAATTTTAAAAAGTAGTTTTGATGCATTCTGTTCGATTGCAACTTCTTACTGACTGAAACTGTCAAATGGCTGGCTGAGTTGCATATTCAAATTGTTTTAATACAATGTACTTAACATTATATTGTTACTCTTATGCAATATTGTGAAGTATATGTATAAAAATTAACATTTACAGACAAATCAATGGACTTGACAAGAATAATTATTACACTCTCATACATTTCTGGTAAAAAGGTGTGTCATAACAAATCGTAGTGCCTTATTCACTAACGCAAACGATGGTTATTTGCACCTTGCAAAAATGATGCATATTATGTCATGTTTTCCTCTTGAAATTACTTCCTTTGTCATTTACTGTGCTCACTATAATACCAATAATTAACCTATACTGTAACAACTTTATGTAAAAGGCTTGAAGTTGATTTTAGATTTCACATGTTAACAAATTTATCCCAAACTTGGCCTTCATGCAAATGGAAGACTACACAAAAATCCACTTACATTGCACTAGGGCATTTGAAGGGCTTGTGGACAAATAGAATAGCTTTAATTGTCTCATCTTTCATGTCCATTCTCATGAAAACTGATGTTTATATGGAGGTGTGACTAGAAACTTATGATCTTTCACCCACTTCATATTCTTCACTACCAGAAGATGTAACCAGATGAGACATCGCAGCAGCTTTTTATGTCACAAAGTTATATTCTGAAACTTTATTTTCTTTCTGTTGCTCCATATTAACTCGAATGACATTTTGTGATATTTTATTGTTCTTAACATTCTATTGTACAAGTGTTTCTTCTTCCGTGTAGAGCATTGCAACCTCTAGCTTTCAGACTGCTGTGGTTTCGGCTCTGTATAATTTATCAATCTCTCTGTGCTTATATCTTTCTTGGGAAATGGTTGTGACATATTCCTCTACCCATAACGATACCAGTGGCATTACATTAATACTGAATATGACATATATGCTAAATAGATTGCTCATAGAGTATCAGTTCCCATCTGCACAAAAGTCAACATATTAATATATGCAAATCGTTCTTGTAAATTGCATGTGTATATATGAACTATATATGTTTGATCGATTTTGTCTGTTAATATAAAAAAACCACGTACATTAGTATCACCTTGGTGGGGACTAAACAACCACCCTCTATGTTATACAGACCAAGAGTAGCATGAAGTGTGAAGTGCTGGACAACAGATCTACGGATCCAATGCTCGATTCTAGTTCTGCCAAAAGAAAAAGGAATACCGTGTTCCGAACTTTAGGACTATAGAGTTATTAAAATTGGTGACGATGAAGTCACATGGTTCGTTCAGGAGAGAACAGTCAAAGAGTTGGCGGCCGGTGTTGTTGAGTCGCTACTTCCACTCTGGCCTATCTAGCCTTTCAGTGTATCTGTAAACAAACAATATTTGTATTATATAGTTGCAAGGTACTTACTGAATCTACTCACTGACTCTGTGTATACTTTCATCATTACAAACCTTGTGGTCCCTCGCTAGTACAGTGGTAAATCTATGGATTTACAATGCTAAAATCAGGGGTTCGATTCCTCTTGGTGGACTCAGCAGACAGCCCGATGTTACTTTTCTATATGAAAACACACACACACATAAACCTTGTGCCAACGTGTAGTTTCTATATTCTTAATTTGTTCATTTGAATTTGTTTGTTTTGAATTTTGCGCAAAGCTACACGAGGGCTATCTGCGCTATCTGTCCATAATTTAGAAGTCTAAGACTAGAGGGAAGGCAACTGGTTATTACCACCCACCCGCCCGCCAACTCTTGGGCTACTCTTTTACCAACAAGTAGTGGTATTGACCGTCATATTTTAACGTACCCACGGCTGACAGGGCGAGCATATTTGGTGTGACGGGGAGTGTTATCAGAAGCACATATAATACAAAGAAGCTTTGTACAAAATTAGTCAAGGGTTATCAGCGCTAGCCTTTCAAAATTTTAAAAATAAACCGTAGTAAAAACTTGTCGCTAGTAAAGGTGAGTCGCATAGATATCGGGGTTAGATCTGAACTTATGAATTGTTACCTGCATAAATAGTATGATAAAACACAGCAGGATCATTTTAGGTCAACCCACACTATATGCAAAATGAAACAGTGTTAGCTAAAGATATTTTCTGCTTAGCCTAAATCTATATTTGTACCCCTAGTTCTATAATTCTCGCTGTTAAGTATGCAAATTGTTGATGCATCAACAACATCTGTTCTTGTCAGTCTGAAGCGTTTAGACCACGAGTGCGTGACAAAACGTATAAATTCGTCAAACTGCCTTTGTATTTCTAATCTCTCACAGTGGTAACTGGGTGATAATTTGTAATCCTTCTTGTGGATTATTATTATTTTTTACTTCAAATTTTTTCTTTTGTGAGTTCTATTCTTACTTCCCCACCTCTCTTTAGTTAACATGTTTGAGGACAACAAGGGACCTTTTGGTCCAACCCGGATGTCCCACCCTCTAAAATAAACTAAATCTATTAAATAAATAAATAAATAAAATTTTAATTCCAGCCCTTCTTATTCAAGTATCTATCAAGAGTTCTTTTAAATTAACTCAAATTTATTGTCTTCACAACATCCAAAAGCAATCCATTCATAGGTCAACCCACACTATGTGAAAAATGAAAAACTGTCTTAGCTGAAAACGGTTTCTATCTTATATAAATCTATATTTTTGTCCCCTAGTTCTGTAATTTTCACTGTTAAATATGAAAAATCTTGGTGCATCAACATATCAATTCCTTTTACTATCTTAAACACTTCAATCAGATCCCCTTTAACATTTCTTTTTCCAAGAGACAATCCTAATGATCTATTCTCACCTCATAAGACAACCCAGATATAATTTTAGTTAACTCTTCTCTGAACCCTTTCCAACAATGCAATGTCTTTTCTAAGGCAAGAAACCCAAGACTGACACAATATTCCATATGTGGTCTGACCAATGCTCTACACAAATAAATTATATCCTCTTTAGGCTTATAATCAGTATTTCTTTTGATACAGAGCCCTGGCATGGCCTAGCGCATTAAGGCGTGCACTTCATAATCTGAGGGTCACGAGTTCGCGCCCGAGTCACACCAAACATGCTCGCCCTCCCATCCGTGGGGGCGTTATAATGTGACGGTTAATCCCACTATTCGTTGGTAAAAGAGTAGCCCAAGAGTTGGCAGTGGGTGGTGATGACTAGCTGCCTTCCCTCTAGTCTTACACTGCTAAATTAGAGACGGCTAGCATAGATAGCCCTCGAGTAACTTTGTGGGAAATTTAAAAAAAACAAAAAACAATTCTTTTGATACAACCTAAAATCCTATTTGCCCTACCACTTGCAACAACACATTGCTTGAATGGCTTTAGAGACTAATAAACTATTATACCAAAATTTCATTATTTTACAACACTGTTAAGGTTATTTCCATTAAAATTACACTTATAATTCAAATTACGATAACCCACATGCATTATCTTGCATTTATTATAACTGAAACCAATCTGCCATTTATTTACCCAACTCGTAGATGATCTAAATCGTTTAGTAAAGCAGCATCCTCTTCACAGTTAGCAACACTAAAGACCTTAAGTAATTTATTGACCATTCCTTCATTTATGTCATTAATGTAAAACACAAAAAAACAAAGTTCCTAAAACTGAGCCTCGGGGTACACCACTTGCAACATTAATCCAATTTCACTGAACTTCATTTGTAACAACTAGCTGCTTTCTTCCGTCCGGTGCTCTACTATCTAATTAGTTAAGTTATTCCCAACACTTACAGTAACAAGTTTTTTTACAAGCCGTTTATGTGGCACTTGTAAAATGCTTTCTGAAAATCAAGATCCACCAAATCTACATCATTTACTATCATCCACATATACAGCAACAGTTTCAAAACATATCCATATATCTGTAAGGCAAGATTTTTCTTTAGTTAACTGTCCAATAAAATTCTAATCTTTGTTAAATTACTTTGAAAAATATCTTTTATCAAACTTTCTAAAACATTTCCCACAACTGGTGGAAAACTGATAGGTCTATAATTACTGGGACAACTTCTGTTACTTTCCTTGAAGATAGGAGTGATATTAGTTAATTTCCAATCTCTTGGTACTTGTTTGTGTATTCTGGAATTTACAAATCACGACACTTACAGTTTATTTGTTTTTAAGTCTTGTAGCCGTTTGGAATATCAATACCGTCATCATCAAGTATCTAACTTTAGAAGAAGCTAATCCCTAGGCTACTAAGCAGAGTTTAGTTAAAATATACTTGACTAAACATTAGAGACTGACACAAACTTGTTTCACTATGAAATAAAAAACAACAACAGAGGACTTATTCACAGCTGAACAACAACGAAAAGATGTTTCTTTTATATGAAAGGCTGGATCTTCAGTTCTTTTGACAACAATAGAGGAGCTAGACAGGTTCACTTATATACAGGGGCACTTCTGGGTTCAACTGATAAGAATTTGAACCCAAAATGAAATGAACCACGTGCTAACTTCTTGTTATTTAGAAAGTAAAATCACTTCTTATTTCACAGTGTACAGTACACATTCCTTGTGACAAGAAAAATTAGTGTATTGGTCATATGCAGAAGTTAAGTACCTTTTATAGGCTTGACTATACTATGAACAAGCATTGTTCACAGCTGGGGCACATCGCTGGCCCTTAGAGTGGACAATCCGTCTCAAAATTTAAAAAAAACAAACAAACCTGAAGATCATTTTAACTACTGAAAAGGTTAGAGCTATAATATCTTGTGTTGCATCAACAAAATGTATAACTTACTCTCAGCCCTACTGTAGTTACTCCAAACGCTGAGCACAGGGCTAGCAATACGTGCATGCTACTCCATGTTATAATTTTGTTCGAAACTAAACACAGCTGTCCCTAACGTTGAGCTGATAAAGTAACAGGAAGGCAACTTGTCAACACCACCTGAATAGTTAGATTTTATCATTACATTAATAAAGCACCCACACCCTATTTTTACGGCAATGGGTCACGAACTTTGAATTCTCGGATTCAATCCAAAGTAATAACTCCGTGTATGATCTGATACCTTCAAATTGTTAAAAACTTTCAATAGTACATATTACAATCCCAAATCTTTCGATGGTGTAAGACAGAAGATGTAAAATCATGTTACATAGTGATTTAATAGTTTACACTGTTATGCAACTTAATTGAAACAAATGGTCATTTTACAATATTTCCAGCATGACGGCTGGTGCAGGCTCGCTGGACCCGCTGATTTTCTTTAATTGTCATTTTTTCACACAGACGGCGTCATTAGCTGGGTTTCGCAGCACGGTCGATCTATTTTTGGGATATATCACGAAATTTTCAGGAATATACGTCGTTCGAAATTGCATTAGAAGGGAAAGGAGACCAGTCAAAAAACAAGTTGTTACCAACTCAATGATGAAAAAACGGTATCAATGGGGTCTGAAATAGATGCAAGAACAATGGAGGAAGGTGTTATTCAGTGACGAGACTTATTTCTTCGTGCAAAGTTAAAGAAATCTGCATGTTCGCAGATCTCCAGGTGAGAAACTTCGAGAATCTCACATTAATCAGTTTGTAAAACATCCCTTGTAAAAGATGTTTTGGGGCTTTTTCAACTACTATGGCGTCGAAGGATTACATATCGTAAAAGGTATGATGCGAGGACCACTGTACATCGAAGTTTTGCAGAGAAGAGTCATTCCAGATCTGGCTCCTTGCCACACATTGAAACTTGTGAAGAATTTTATGACTACAATGCGAATAAAGCTGCTGGACTGGCCTGGAAACTCTCCGGACTAAAATCCTATTGAAAATCTTTGGGTGATTTGTAAAGAAAGACTTCAGGGAAAAGACTGTACTACAAAAGATAAGCTAATTGAGGTGTGTTCCCGCGATCCAAAAATTAGTAAAAATTGCAGTCAACTCGTGGACTCGATGCCAAAGAGTATTAATGATCTTCTGAAAAATAAAGGTGGTCATTGTCATGTATTAATTTGTGAGTAATTTTTGGATTCTCAGAAATAAAACGCAAAAACTTGAAAAAATTGTAATTTTCCGTCTTGTTTCAATTAATTTCCACAAGGGTGTATATAATGGCAACCAGAGGAACTAAAAGTTGCATATCTGTTGGTTTTGATAGATGTCTTAAACATCAGTGGAAATATGGAATGCGAACTTTAAACACCCGGACTCACTGCCCAGACACGCTATTCTCTATCCCACTTCTTTGCACAATTTTAATCTTACCTAATGGAGAAAAATGAACCTACACGTGTATACAGCGACGTAACTTTGGTTTCACAAATGTGGGGACCCACCTGTGGCACAGCAGTATGTCTGTGGATCACACGGCTAGAAACCATATTTCAATACCCATAATGGGCAGAGCACAAATAGCCCATTGTGTATTTTTGCGCTTAATTCCAAACAATCAGTCAATAAGAAATGTGGGGACATGTTCATCTGTAACAAAATATGCAAAGAAGTGTAGCCCATACACGTATACAGGGACGTAATTTTGGTTTCAGAAGTGTGGGGGCATGTCCCCCACGGCTACCGTTGAAAATTAAGCATATACATGTACAATTCACATTTCCCTGTCATTATTATAAGCACGGATTTGAAATAATTTTGTTTATTGGCTCGTTATACGCAGACTCAAGAAAGCCTAGTGCTGTTTCAGGTTTTAACCCATTTCGAAGTTGCTGTTTTTTCTCTTATCAATTCTGACGATGTATTACATGTTTCTACCATTTCTTTCCCCCTCCATGTTCCCCCTCGTGTCGTTTCTAGTTTATTCTCTTTTGAAATTTCTATATTCATGCTAATACCACAAATGCGCGTCTTCAAGGTAATTACTTTGTGACATTTCAGAAAACAAGTTGAAAAAAAAATGTTTTGTGTAAACCTTCGTCTTTCGCTGGACTACCGGCGAATTTACGGACTTACATCACTCAAATCTGGAGTTCGATTCTTCACGGTAGAAGGAGAGGAGAAAGGGGGGAGGTTGAACGTTTATTTTTTAAAGTGAATTCAATAGTTCGAGCCTGAGTTGTTTTTCTTACTTTTCACATGCATCTTTAACAGAACATTCGATGTTTTTATATACAGCTCAACGATCAATAGCATCCGAGCTTTCCACAACTATCTAACCCCAGGTGCTGGACTCTGGACTGGCCATCCTACCCCCCACATGGTCTATACAGCGATTTTCTGTTTTGCTACTTGAAGCTGGCCCAACAAACCTACGGTTGCCTCGTTCCACGAGTTGAATCTAATGACGTCTCTCGCGGCTGTGAAAGCACGAACCAGGGATGGCTGTTCCTGAAAGTGCCACAGAAGTCTCGGAAAGAATGTTATTTTTCCCAAGAGTTCTGTCCGCCATGACCAGAGGCGAAGCTAGGATTTTCAGCACCCAGGGACAAAGTCAGTTATCGCGCCCCCTCGTGACAAAATGTAAGCCATAAAGGGGTCCGTCATGCTTTTCCGGAAATTTATGAGTTTTAAAACATGAAAACCTGCATTTTGTGGTGTATTTTTAGGGTATGAAGGAGATGAAAAAATTAAATAATTGAGGCAACAATGGTACTTTGAAGATATAATTGAATAACAGAAAAGGATTGAATCAGAAACAAGAATGTATATAAAAAATTAATGCAGAATTATTTTATACTAAAATAATAGTGAAATATAATGTTGCGAAAACTTAAAACATTACTTTGGATATAGTGAACTGAAAAGTTAACATAAAGTAAAAGAAATAGTTTGATATAATGCTTTGGATGTAATTATGTAACTTCAAAGAGAAATTCTTCTTGCCTTTGCTGCTGCTAATTTATCGATAAGTTCCTCAAAATTTATGCTGTCGGTAACCTCTTGCTCCTAATTAAATTCATTCCTAATTATGTAACATCAATTTTGCACCCCCCACCCCCAATGCTGCGCCCGGGGACAGATGTACCCCCCTAAGTTACGCCACTGGATGTACACAGGTAATATCAATCCAAAGCCTCTTGTCGTTCGACGTTTCGGCATTCCACGTCTTGTTGCAACTAACACAAATTTCAAATTCCATCAGAAATCGTAATAAAAAAATACGTGCATTACACTTACTGATGTTATAAACATTGTGGCAGCAGACTGCGGGGCGATGTTTGTGTGGAAGAAAGAAGCTTCGAGAGTAAAATTTGTAATATATAAACACAGCTTTGAAAATTAACGTTTTATTAGTGAAACAATAACATGCAAAGAGCTTATATCTACTTTTAAATGAATTTTTTGGATGCTTCTACAAAATTTAATCATATTTTTTGTATTAATTACACATATACTTTTTAAACTAAATGTTAGCATTTCATCTAAAATAATTTTTGGTTTCAATGACGTGAAAAGGAACGTGCAAGGTTTTAGCAGAGCTGGCCCAAGGCAAAATTGTAGGCTGTGCTGAACTTTGTATTCTGAGCTCTTGCCTGTCCCTGAAAAACTGACAAGAACTTCTAATTGCAATGTCAATTTAGGCGCACGTCACCCACCCCCAAAGCTGGCCCTGAGTTTTAGTTTTTATCTTGTAACATTCAACAACACTCTTATTTTTCTTATATTTTGACAATGGGCATTGGTATCTCTTACATATAGACAGTGACACACGAAGTATGTTTGGATTTGTACAAAGACAGCAGAAAACCTATCCCAAAAGACCAAAACAACAACAAAATAATTATCTTACAATGCCACCAGTCACTCAATAATAGTAATGCACATCATGTATAAGTGCTCTCTGACAATTTCAGTAAACGTTGAAATTCCTACCTCTTGGTAAAATGAATTTTCTATATCATTTAACACTGCCATAATAAATTTTGTGTCCCGCATATTTGGCCCTTTCAGGTATTTGTTTGCTTGCAATATAGCACAAAGCTACACAAAGGGCCATCTGTGCTCTGCCCACCATGGGTATCGAAAAACCGGTTTCGAGCTTGTAAGTCCGCAGACATATCGTTATGCCACTGAGTTCGTCTTTCAGGTAAGTTACTAGTATTTGTTTTTGAATTTCGCGCGAAGCTACACGTGGGCTATCTGCGCTAGCCGACCCTAATTTAGGCTAACTGCTTACTCATGACCTTTCAAAGAAGGTATTTGGATTGTTCCGAGAAATAAATGAATTGGATCAAAGAATGAAGTAGTAGCACTAACTGCAAGCCTCTCAACACCAAATATAATAATTCTCTCCTCTTCCAATTTCCTCACAAAATTTGTGGCGATGTGAAGGTCAATATAAAAGCCTGAATTTGACTTTACATATCTTCTCTGATACCTGTACTTCAGATTCTATTATTCCCCATTTCTTTCTTCGAACATTTGACCGAGAAAGACTGACATTATTAATATCCACTCCACTGGATTCCAATTATTACTAGAATTTTCTTTGTTTGTTTTTTTGAAGAATGATATTCTTCATTGGAACTGTCACTTTCACCAGTACTTTTATTTTTTTTCATGCGGGGCATAAGCATCATCATCTTTTGTCTGGAGTTGTTCACTTAAACTGGTCTCCTGCTTTTCTTTTTCATTTTGAAAAATTAGATTTGCTGTTTTCTCGTGATTCCACTATTTCACCTTTTCCTCCAAGATTTTTATTCCCTTTTTACTCTTTTAGATCTTCTCGTCCAATGTTTGTCACATTCCAATGTCACTACTTTTTCCCTCTCTACAATATTGTAAAAAAAGAATGTCTTCCTCCTTTTCTTTACTGGATCTGAAGCTTTCATTTTTTACTATTTGAACTATATGTTTGGTTCCAATGTGAATTATTTGTCTACTTTGTCAAAAAAATGTTAGAGTTTTCTTAGAAAATGTATAATGTTTCTGTTGGAGTGTCTTACTTCTTTTAAGATCCGTATATTTTTAAAGTAGTTTTCATTTTGTTTCTGATTGATTTTCCAGACAGAATAAAACCTATTTTAAACCTTGCCAACCCCCACAAAACTGTCATTTCCTCTACAAGACAAAACTTTGAATTGCCTATGGCTGATTCACATCTACCATCTTTGCTTTGACAGATCAGGTCATTTGAATTGCGTTCTTGTGGACAGGCAATTTTCTCTTAGATTAACTTGTACTTCAGTTTTTGAACATGACAACTGATCCACAAATACTTCTTAACGATCAAACCTAGAGTCAGCAATCTATTTTGTAGTAACTAGACTATAGGGTGGTATAGGAGAAACATTTCTCTCTGAATATCTAGGTTTGGATAGCCCATTTTTATATTTTTAGGTTGCACATTTATTTTAAAGTTAAAAATATAAGTTAGCTTGCTTGTAACAAAAAATAAAAATGGTATAGACAGTACAAGTACAATCAATAAAATTAATAGTAATATTTTATGAAATACTTCACTCACTTATAATCATCATAGAGGGGCAAATTATGGCTTTTTAGCATAATTGTGTGAATATAAATGACAATCTACACGATTCCAAAGTCGGGTTCCATTTGGGACACCCTAGTGGATTTTTTATTTTTTGTAAAAGAATTAAATTTCATGTTGTCTAAAGATAAGATGATAATTTTGAAGGCATGCCCTTTTAGCAGCGTGTTTGTTTATTAGTCTGTTTTCGAGAATAACTGGAAGGATTTGGGAATTCGTTTGGCATGAATAATCATGTTAGTTTTGTTACAGGAAGCTCAGAAAATATGGCATTATCATTATTATGACATAAAAGGCTGTTAAGTGTATATGTTGTTAAATTAAGAGTAAATATTTTATCATTGTTTAGTGTTGTTCGTAACATGACATTTACAAGTAATTAATTTAAAGTAAATGTTATAACAAGTTTAATTACGTAACTCTATAATCGTCTGTGTTGTGTTTGCAGTTCACTGATGTTGAGATTATCGATTGTCGCGTGAAATTTATTGATGCCTACAATATAGCGCACAGACGATTAAGTAATAAACATAAAGAGTGAGGAATAAGTGGGAAAAGTACACAGACAGACAAAGACACAGCGGATGAGAAGTTATGAAAAGGAGTTAAATAGAAAGCTAATAGTCGTGGAAGGCCTAACGGTTAATATATTATAGTATGTTGAAATAAAATTAAAAAGAACCATTTATTTCATCAAAGAGAGTTCTGAGCATATATTTATATTGTTGATATTTTAAAATCAAAATTTTAGCTTAATGTCCCTATAACGTATCTTAAAAAGCCATTAACCGACCTAAGCCTCACCGAAAGAATCTGTTTTGGCGAGATAGGAGAGAAAAAATTACTTTATTACAAAAAAATTGATGAAATTTAAAAAAGAATATGATGGTAAGTATAATATTTCTAAAAAAACTTGCAAATGAGAAACACTGACACCAACTTTCCTGAAAGTGAAACCTTCAGTCCAACCAAAAATAAAATAAAATATATCAGATAAAAACCCCAGATAAAACGCTTATAAACAAACTATAAATGAATTGAATCCCCGCAGCAAATTTAAAAGTTTAAATTCTGAAGATTACAACTTTCGTCAACACAAAAAATTGCCTACTTTTAAGGCTTAACTATCAACTTGAGGCTAGACAGAGAGTTAGAAAATCTTCGCCTGTAAGTAAAAAAAATAAAAATCCAGAAACTGTAAAGAACCAGTTTGTGAACTTTCAACTCAGTGGACCTCACACTTCCGCCCTAAACAAATGTGTAAACTACGCAATAACTCCTTTTACCATCCCAGTATTAGATTTATATATTCCTTAGTTTATGTAAGTATTTTACAAAAAATATTCCGTAGTTTGTATATTGATTTATCTTTCTATTGTTTTTCCTTAACCATACCGAAATATTTTTTTGAAAATTCACGCGGATTAATATTTATATGAATAAGTAACTAGAAATCAATTCTATAATTTAAATAAGTTGTTGGATTTTCAATGTTGATAAAAACACTAAAACGTTTTTTACTGTAAAAACTTTCTGTCTGTTGATAGTACCAATGATCGAAAGATCGTACCTGTTCTAACAATTAACATTACTTACTCTAACGATTATAACTTATACTAAAAGATTCTTTATCAGTAAGTGAACGTAAAACGAAACTTGTATTTACATTTAATGTTGACATTCAAAATGTGTACTGTATACTGGAAGAATTTACCCACTTTGATAAAAACGTTTATAAACAACATTATGCTCACGAAGCTTTTGCACACGAAAAATCTGATTTTTTAATGAATTTTTTTTATTAATATTCGTTTGGGAAATTGTCGATTCTTTTTTAACTATTACCTGAGCGAAGTGACATTAATTTTGGGATTAAAAATACTTTTCTTTGTAAAATTGGGTAAAAACATGGCAAAGGCTTAAACGTGTACAGAGTTTGAACGTGGCAGAATTGTCGAGCTGTAAAAACAAGGTCTCTCTCAACATGCGATCGTTGGCGAAATTGGGCGAAGTAAAACTGCTGTTGTAAATTTCTTAAAATACCTGAAAGATACAGAACGAGAATTTCAGAAATTTTGCTGGCATTGAGCAGGATGATTCGACAGGTTGTCTGGCAAGACACCAGCCAATCGTCGAACCAGATTAAGATCCTTACGGACGAAAAATGCAGCTCAAGAACAACAATATGGCATCTACAAGAGAAAGGCTTTAAAAACCGTAAAAGTCTCCAAAGGCCACGCCTCTTTCCACACCACGAAACAGCTTGGTTAAACTTTGTTGAGAAGCACCAAACATGGGACGAAGAAAAGATTTGTTCTTTGATGAGAAAACATTAACCTGTATGGTTCAGATGGCTTCTAACGTTACTGGCACGATAAGGATATCCCTCAGGAGACATTTTCCACACGACACAGTAGAGGAGGTTCCATCATGATCTGGGGTAATTTCTCCTTCCATGGAACAATGGAGCTTCAGGTTATACAGGGGCGTCAAAATGCAGCTGGCTACATTGGCACGTTTTAGAGAGCATCCTTATTGACTGAAGGCCCTCGTTTGTGTGGAAATAACTAAATCTTTCAGCAGGACAATACTGCAATCCACAATGCTCGCAGGACAAATAACTTTTTCATGGCGAATAACGTGATTCTTTTGGGCCATCCAGCGTGTTCACCCGAACTGAACCCCATTGAAAATGTTTAGAGGTGGATGGCAAGGTAAGTCTATTGAAATGGACTACAATTTCAAAAAGTGCATGATCGTCGTGAAGCCATCTTTCCAGCCAGCCTTCTGCAAACGCTTATATCAACCATGCCAAAGCGAATGTTTGCAGTTAGTTATTCGCAATGACGTCCATGCAACTCACTACTGAGATCTCTTGTTGGGCATTTCCAACCCTGTTTAGGACTTCTTTTTGGTATGGTCTTAAACTTTTGACCAGCGAGTATTTAGGCAAATTTCAAAGTGTTCATATTTTCGCTATTAAATGCTAAAAGGTTTTTATTTTATTTTCCCTTTTCTTATTTTCATTTTTCGAAGCGGTACTCAAATAAGTGGTTGAGCCGAACAACGCAAAATGCATAATTTTTTCTTTATGTTTATTGATCTTAAGATTTTGACCAACAGTGTATATAACTATTTTATGAGATGTAAAAATAATGAGAACTACAATAAATTTTATGATTAACTTTAAAAATATATACGATAGAATGAAAATAGAAGCTATTAGAGATAATAATAACTTGAAAGGATAAAAAGCAGTGTTAAAAATAAATAGTGATTGTTCAGAATATGAAATGTGCTAAATAGTTTCTGGTTTCTTGATTTATCACGTTGTTTTTTAAATGGTGGTTTACTTACAAGTTTCATCCATTGTCTCTGTTCATCTTTGCATTTCTTTTCATTAATGAGTATAACGTCCATATAATGTCTCTTTTTTTACCTATACATCCACCATTACAAGATGTGATTGAAGTCTTCAACATTCTATGGAGAAAAGAATCTTTACTGTTCCGACAATTAAAACGAGAACTTAGTGAAATTTCTCTTATTCTATGCGTAATGTATTGCGAAATATTAGTAGTTATAGTATTAATACTACAAGTAAACACTAATCAGAACAATAACCAAGTAACATAACCTGTCTGATTTTGATCACAGAACATTTAAATGGAAATAAATATTTCATAAACGCTGGTTATTAATTGATACCTATACAAATACAAGTCATTATTATTATATGATAGAAAACACACCGAAAATCCTATATTACACTTGACAATCTTCAGACTCCAATTTGAATGGAACCGAGACGCCACCAGAGGTTACAAAACGAAAATACAGACGATTATTTTATATTACAGAACCCCCGACAGGACTCCGATGATTTAAGCCTAAACTCTGATGCACTGCTGATTGAATACGACCATAGGATATTTGTTTTATTCTATTTTAAATAATAAAACTGTTTATTTAGATGATGTTGTGGGTTGAAACGAATCAGTTTACATCCTATGATATGATAAAAATCAACATTTGATAAGATCAATCAGATTTTGTATTTATTTTCAAGTGTAACAACTGATTTTTTTCTTTATTTTACATCGGTTAAAAAAAGACAAGCTTCTTTAATAAAAATGTCAATCGAAACAGAATGTGGCGGTGGTGGAAATTTTCATTTTTCTAAAGTATTTGGATAAAATAAATTGAAAAGTTCCCAGGTACGACAGTAACGTACATAGTAACATAATAAATTCGTAAAAAACAAATATCATGCTTTTAAATACTGTCCACTCATTTCTGGAGATAAACGCCGGCAATTCAAAATCCATCCAGTTTCTGTGATCAGCTGACACATTACGTTACTCGAAATTACAATCGTACAGTCAGCATCAAAAGTTCTTATAAAACTTTTTCACTAAAATTAGTTGTATCTAGCTTTAACCTCTTTCGATAATCAAGTATACTCCGATTCTTGTGTTTATAAGTTATAAATCACGATAACGAACTTATGTATTCATATATTTATTTGTATATCGATTTAGTGTTTATATTAAAATCTTAATTAAAAACGTATAGATCTATATTTGTTTCAACCAAAAAAGCAGGAACATGTCAGGAGGAGGTACACCTAACGTCCTTGAGGCCAATTTAACCACTGTACATTTCCCTTATCTTAACTTCCACTACTATAGTAGTGAGCAAGATATTGTGCAATTAATAATTTTCAGCATAGCTGTGATGATAAATAAAATCACAAAAAATGTTCCGGAACATGTGAGTTTATTCTTTATTTCTAACCTCTAGTCCGTAGTTCCGTCATTGCAACGAATTTTCCCACTTAACGTTACAAAAGCTGTAATTTTTGTCTGATAGTGACAAAATATATAAAATGTTGGTAGCCAACGTTTGTTCGCAATTTCCAAAATTATCCCGATTAAGGATTTTCACGTTAAACTTGTTATGTATATTAGCCCCCTCACAGGCAAAGTCATTTTCCCCTTTTACCTGATTATAACGCCTTTCAGGAACTTTAAAAACTTCTAGTCTTGTTGGGTGAGAGTCTTTAAACATGCTTTATAGATCACTTATCTTAGACAATGAAAAATTAACTAGTTTAATTAAGAGCAACACCCCTACTTTGGGCTTTTGTGACATTGTGTAAAAAATGCTTCTTTTTTCATTTGAGCATTTCAAAGACCGGTTTATGGTTCCAAAAAGTACATTTGTATTTTCCTTGAAATCTTGAACTAGATATGTATAACTTTTTCTTTCTTTTTAATGATATGTTTGTGATGCCTAAACCTGCAAAGTATGATCTGTACTTTGTAAATTGTTACATTTGTGAATTTTCATAATAATAATATTGATAATATTTGATTTCAAAAATTTCTTTGCTAATTATATAAGAATTTAATGTAAGAAGAATTAACATCTTTTGCATACCTTACGTGCTGCATATGATGTTTTTGCTTAGTAGCAGAACTTATCAAGACAACTGGGTTTACAGCATACTAAACCTCAGTTAAAACGATCTTTAGTCATTTAAAATATATAAATTGTTGTGGTATATGAGGGTATTTATATCAACTCTGGAACAGGATGAAAGGCATTGCCATCTGTGTATGGTCTAAACGTACTATATAGTTCTCATTAGAGCCCTGAATAGAGCCAGTAAAGATATACTTGATAAAAAGTATTATCATTTTTATACGTATAAACGTATCACTTTTTTTACACAGATTCAACCAGTAGAATTTTATTTCAGATAATTGTTTAAGCTTAAAACATTTTAGCTATAGATCTTGGGAGTAATAGTACTTACTACTTTCGAGTGCATTATTTCATAAGCACACACAAACCATATAATATTGTACAAGAAATACGTGAACGGTAAACAGCACAAATGATAAATAAAAAACGATGGTTAGCGCTGATATCCCTCGTGTAGCTTTGTAAGAAATTCAAATAAACAAAGGAGTGTGTGTTTTTCTTATAGCAAAGCCACGTCGGGCCATCTGCAAAGCCCACCTTGAGGAACCGAACCATAAATAAACCTCAATTACGTACTTTTCTCTCATGTCACTATATAATGTTAAAATATCTATTGCAACCTTTATGTTTTTGAGATCCTACAGAATACGTCATTCTTCAACACCAAATTTAGAAATTCAAATCATCATCTCAATTTTCAAATATTTACAATATTTCATTTGTAATTGGTATAGGACTTTGGAATCAGAAGTAAACACGCACTATCCGAGGACACTAGGAACATTAAACCTGCAAGCCCCCTCTAGGGTATAACGGAACGGAGCAGTTAATTAACCTGATTAATTATATTTGCATATTGATAAATTCAATTTACATATTACGTATACATTAATAATTCAATTAATTAATCAACATTTAATTTAAAAAGCATTAATTAGTTATTAATCTACATGGTATGTAATGATAGATATTTACAGGAAATGATGTTAATTATTGACAGTAATTATAGCGTTGAACCAGTTTTACATGAACCAACCATATCTAATTACACTATAACAATTAGTTGAATATTTGCTGATGTGTATATTTGTGTTTTTTTTTAATATGCATGAATTATTCTGCCCAAAAATAAGAAAGGAGGACACGAGTAAAATCCTTCAAGAAAATTTAAAACAAGGTCGAACATACTGTAAACTTCTTAGTGACGTTGGAACATAACCTTTCTAATTATGTGTTCTAACGTCATCTCTAGGAACAAAAAATCAACTTCTTTACAACACATAAAATAAAGTGTTTATGGTTGAACGTTTTAAGAACACTCTTAAAATTAAAATATGTGCTGCTGTGCTATTCATTACGAAATATACAAATACATCACAATATTGAAAAAATGTAGTCGGTCACGTTTCTTGTCGCGGAGGGCTTTGTTTTTCTCCATTCTCAAGAAGCAGATATGACGTCATAAACACTTCAAATACGGAACTAGTAACATCTATAGAAATGTAATAGTACTAAGTTTCATAATAACGAGACACTCACTTGAAGTAAAAATGTGTTGTCAAGACGGCTGCATGGGTGTTAACGTTTTATTTTAATTTAAGTTTTAATACTTACACTGGCCGTCTTGAAAATACAACAGTATTGTCTGTTGTATATCCATGTAAATACTTCGCAGGTGCAGCCCGGCATGGCCAAGTGTGTTAAGGCGTGCGATTCGTAATCTGGGGGTCGCGGTTCGCATCCCCGTCCCACCAAACATGCTTGCCCTTTCAGCTGTAGAGGCGTTATAATGTGACGATCAATCCCCTTATTCTTTGGTAAAAGAGTATCCCAAGAGTTGGCGGTGAGTGGTGATGACTAGCTGCTTTCCCTCTAGTCTTACACTGCTAAATTAGGGACGGCTAGCACAGATAGCCCTCGAGTAGCTTTATGCGAAATACAAAAACAAACTTCGTAGGGTGTGGATATACGAGTGTTTGTTTACCACTACTTTGCCTCTTTTGATGGATCTTCACCAAATTCAACATGAAGATTCTTGTTTCCATGAAAAGATACATGTAAATTTACAGTTTCATATTTTATGTTTTGCCTTTTATATGGGCGTTTTCGGTTTTAAAAGAATATATATGTAACTTATAAATATAAATAACTTTCATGTCCTCAGATAACTTTTTATTAATCATGAATTCACATGACTTCCATCCAGCTCGTTTCATTAAATGGATAGGTTGGTTCTTTGTTTTTAATTTTGTGCAAAGCTACAAGTGGGCTATCCGCGCTAGTCGTCTGTAATTTAGCAATGTAAGACAAAAAGGAAGGCAGATAGTCATCACCACCCACCGTCAACTCTTGGGCTTCTCTTTTATCAACGAATAGTGAGATAAACCGTCACTTTATAACGACCCGACGGCTGAAAGGGAGAACAAGTTTTTTGAGAAAGGGATTCGAATCCATCATCCTGAAATTACGAGTAATATGTGTCATAAATTTCATATATATTAACATTTAATTAAATCCTAAATTAAAATCTCCCATTATTTCAAATTATAATACGTAACAATATATCAGATGTTAGATTCGCTGTATAAGTTAGCATAAATTTTACTCTAAAATAAGAACAACAATTGTAATTTATACATTGTTAGACGCACGTTACCACAGGCTCTAGAGATGGAACATTACAGGTAATGAATATTCTAATATCATACAGTTGTGTATATTAACCCAAATGAAGCAGTAAATGCAAAAGGTTTGTTAAATCTTAAAATACCTTCATATGTGTGTACTTATATATATAGTTACATCTCTAATATATAGGTCGTTTTATTTTCTTGAGTTAAATCAATTCAAAGTTACTGCTGTTCGCTTATTTGAAATTGGTAAAATCAGTTTACTAATATTGTTTAGATATGAAAGCACTATCATAGCATATTATTGCAATAAATATTGTCTACCCCACAACAATACTCTCTTATTAACCGTTATCAACGGATTTGTGCAGAATGAGTTCAATTTGAAATAGTTCGAAAGCCAAAAAGAAACAGTTGACATGTCGCAAAACGTTTGTTCCAAAACTAACATCTTTTTCGGAGTTCTTCTGGTGTGTCTGTTTGTTGTTATTAAAACAGACACCCAGGAGATTATATTTCAAAAAAATACTTCAACAAGAGGAAAAATCTATGATTTAGATGAAAAGAACAACACTTATACTCCGATGTCTAATTCCCAATGGAGGGTCTTCATACGGAAACTGACCAACACAGGTAAAAAAACCAATTATTCCTATATTAAATCTATTAGAAACCAGCAGTGTTTCAGCCAACCTGACAATCAAAATCATTAATGATAATATTCTTTAACTTTCGCATGGTTTTAGTTTGGTCTGATTGTGCGTCCCGTTGTAATATACATATATACCGGCCCCAGTGGAACACAAATGTCTTTGAGGACTTAACACTAGAAATCGGCATTTCATAAAAGTATTTAGGCGAATAAATCATAAAGTTTGGTGATACTATCATTAAGTTTACCTATATATATTTCACCAAAGTAATTTATACAACACGTCAATGTTACTGTTTCGTTGGTGACAGCATGAACTTTCACTATTTTTGTCATTGAATTGAAAAATATTAACTTATAAGATTTTCAAATATATTACACTGATCATTGTTTGAGCGTTTTAATTATATATCGATGTGCTGAATAACTCAACTTCATTCGTATTAAAATAGGTAATTCGTAACCAAGAATGCATTATCATGGTTTATAACAAAGTTGGTTTATCACGTAAACATTCTTCTAAGAATGATAAGATACCTTCCTGCTGTAGATGTTGAATAAATTATGATACAAGAACCAATACATCTTGTTTTGATCTGTTCTGAAATGAAAAGCCGAGGGACTAACGTGGAACTTCAATAAAAATGATTGTGAGAAATAGATCAGTTTTGATGTAAAGTTGGCCAATGATCTGTGCAAATATAAAGAAAATTTAATAATCTTCAAATATCCTGTCGTTAAACGTTTTCTTGTCTTCTCCATTATAATAAGCCTTCAACTCATTTATTTTCAACAACAATTATTAGTAGCTCGTGCAGTAGTTAATTTAGCTGATTTGTACGCAATATAGTTTAGATGCTTTTCTGGATATGATTAAATCATTCAAGTGGAAAAGTTTAGATGATTTCAACAGTACAAAACTAACTTTTTAGAGATGATGCAGTTGAAGATATTTTTTATAATAGCTTTCACATATACTTTCTCTTTCATTAATTCGATGCATGTTTTTTTTTGTTTTTTTTACAGAACGTGGTAGTTCGATGACAAAAACAACACTGTCATCTCCTGGAAGAGATTTCAACATCACATACGAAAACGAACTGCCAACGCAGAAGGAAGTCAAGAACAGTGAATACGAAACAGAAGATAATAGAACCAACATAATTCGTTTATTCGAAAATGCACCCTTATTTAAATTTATTATATTTTTTATTGCTTTTATGTTTGTAATGATACTAATAAATGCATGTTTTAAGTATTATCGTTTTGTATTTTAAATGTTGTTGTTATTTTTATCATTTAATCACTTTCTGTTTTAAATGTTGTTGTTATTTTTATCATTTAATCACTTTCTGTTTTAAATGTTGTGTAATTTTTATCATGTTATTACTATATTTTATATGTTGTGTTTTTTTATCCCAATAAATTTTAGGTTCACGAAAATTGTATATAATGTAGGAGAACGTCACAAAGTGAATGGTCTTTCACACCCACATAGATATGAAGATCTAATGATTTATACTAAAGAATGAACTATCCAATCATGTCCTACTGTTGTTGTTGAATAAATTATTAGTAGCTCGTGCAGTAGTTAATTTAGCTGATTTGTACGCAATATAGGTCAGATGCTTTTCTGGATATGATTAAATCATTCAAGTGGAAAAGTCCAGATGATTTCAACAGAACAAAACTAACTTTTTAGAGATGATGCAGTTGAAGATATTTTTTATAATAGCTTTCACATATACTTATTTCATTAATTCGATGCGTGTTTTTTTTACAGAATGTGGTAGTTTCTCTTTGCGATTGTACTATTTTTTTTCAAGGACTCTTTGTAACCATCCTTTATAAAATTTCAGTCTTTATATATAACATTATTTTACTAATTTGCTTGTATTACAACTGAACATATTTGTATATTAAAAATATTATTCTCATAAATCACAGAGAAACCTTCAGCTATAACACCCCTTGAAACAGTTCATCAAGCCAAGGATAACAAAGAATTATTCTCGAAAGAAGAAAAACATATCACAACAAAAAAAACTGCAACTTTACATGAAGACATTTATCGTGCGATGACAAACACAAAACTGTTATCTCCTGGAAGAAAAATCAACATGTCAATATACGAAAAGAGACTGCCAATGGAGAAGGAAGATCGGAACAGTGAAGACAAAATAGAAAATTATATGTTCAACAATACAAGCAGCATATTTCATATATTTGAAAATGCATCCTTCTTTAAATTTCTAATCCTTTTAATTGCTTTTCTGTTTATCATAATTCTGATAAATGCATGTTTCAAGTATTATCACTTTGTATTTTAAATGTTGTTGTGTTATTTTTATCATTTTATCACTTTGTATTTTAAATGTTGTGTTATTTTTATCATTTTATCACTTTGTATTTTAAATGTTGTTGTGTTATTTTTATCATTTTATCACTTTGTATTTTAAACGTTGTTGTGTTATTTTTATCCTAATAAAGGTTTGTGAAAATCATCATACAGTTGAAGTGCACGAAAATTGTATATAATGAAGAACGTCACAAAGTGAATGGTCTTTCACACCCACATATATGTGAAGATCTAATAATTTATACTAAAGAATGAACTATCCAATCATGTCCTTTAAAGATAAATACAAAAATATATTTAGTCTAAAATGAACCACAAATAAGATCTGACATCTAATGAAGTGAATTTTAAATATAAAATTATTTTTGAGGTGTATTACGTTAAGTTCATTGTTTTTCATTTTTTAAATGATATACTTCATCCTTAACAATTTTCAAAGTGTTCTATATGTAAAGCATGCATATTACTTACTACACTTACAAAACCAAAGTATTTTTGATATGAGCAGAAAAGCTATGTCTGTTTAAAGTGGGAGGGTGTCGAACTTTAACCCTTAGGCGGCATTTTTTTTTTGTAAATTATGTAACCTTCACATGTCAGTATAACTTACAGATCAGGTCACCGTTATGTAACTCTTTAATTTCCAGTCATCTGGTGTCCTATAACTCATACGATATACCTTGGGCACAATAACTACTGTTGTGTCTTTGAGCATAACACTTTACCCAAATTGTTTTTGTTTATCCAGCTGAAATTTCAGCACTGACTCCAATGAACGGTATGGGCAAACGATGCATATTTCACATGTAGCATATATCCCAAACTGGAATACAAACCTGCGTACATTATATGCGTAGTCTGTATCCAAAATTAATATACATGCCTATGTAAATTAAATACACATTCACTAAATGACTTCACATTTGAAAATTTCAGATCAACATGAAATGTACACTAGACTAAAGTATAAAGAACAGGGGAAACTAGCCTACTGTAGATATTACATCAATAAACCTTGGTAATAAATTGTACTAATCATTACTCTTGATCACATGTGTTTCAGTAGTAAACTCTGGGGCCTAAAATGTTACAAGCTACTGATTGGGCTCAGAAAAGGTTACTCACAGTGTAGATCTGTGCTTCAACATGAACAAGTAAACTTATATGGGACAAGTGTGATCTTGTTCTTCCCACTTAACAGTCAGATTTCCTTTAAATGTGTTGTTGTGTCCTTTACCATAATACTTTCTGATAAAATAAGTCCTTTGAATCCAAAATTCAGTCAAAGTATTCCATCAATTGTAACACAGTGGTTCCTTAAGTTCATATTTGAACCTAAAAACATCTACTTTGAGAGTGATCAAAGAAATAGTGTATGTAAAGCGTGCATACAGCATTACAAAACAAAGGAAGTGACTACAAACTCAACAATACAAGCAGGTAAAGATATTCCTGTAACAGAAATTAGCAAGAAGCAGGATATCTACTATACACAACCATAGTTGTTGGTGAGCTATTCCAAATCCACAAGAATATCAGACATATTTTGGTGAGCCACAATAAAAAGAAGCAAAAAAACAGGAATATGAGAATGAGAGAGTGTAGAGCACATAAACTCCCAAGAAACTGGAAAACATTAACTAAAAGGTTAAAAATAAATAGAAATTCAACATATCACTGCAAGTGGAGTTGAATAATGATAACTATGGATATCAAAATACCTTGTGAAGGATAAGAGAACAGTGGTTCTAGTAGAGTGAAAAGAGGATTTTGGTTATTAACCAAAGAGTTATTGATTGAAGATTGTGTAGCAGTGTAGTGTCAGTGTTTGTTCTCTTTCATTTTTAAAAAGTTATATCAATAACACTGGTTATTTTTCTCATTTGTTGTTACCTACAAAATAGATATTATTCTGCTTTTAATTTTCACAATAACAAAGTATCTCAATAAATTACATTTCCAACTATTCTGTGTCACAATTTTAAATTTTAAGCAGCTTTGTTAACAAAAAATAATTTTATTCCAAATATCTAGTGAACAACAGGACAATAAAACTTTACCTCACTCCATTCTTGGATTTCTGTTTGATTATACAAAAATGAATATTAATAGTGTATTCTATGAAAGAATTTTCTGTATTTGTTGTTAAGAGTATGAACTGTTTAGGTGGAGAAAAATTTTGATCATGCATAACTTTTGCATAAATGAATTAAACATTTTATACAAAGTTGAAATATATCTCAAACATAACATAATATAGTAGTTTGGGACAACATGAAACCTATTGATCCATCTTGTTTGTCTCATCCTCTAAATTAAACTAAAACTATTTATAAATAAATTTTTAAAAAATCTTAAAGCTAGCCCTTATCATTCATATACTTTTCAAAATTTCTCTTAAAATTACTTTAAATTTCAGCTTCCACATCATCAGGCAACTCTTCCAAATAACTACTACATTAAGAAAGTGAAAACAACTCCTATCCTGCAGAAATTTACATTTACGTCTCTCAGTCCTACCATTCTCATCATGAAGTACAAAACAGATGTTGCATCAACACTATCAATTTCATTAGTAGTCTTGAACATTTCAATCAGATTCCCTCTTACTATTCTCTTTTTTCAAGAGAAAAACAACTGTATCAAGTGGCTCACATATTCAATTTCTAACCTGCATTAAATTACTTGGCTAAATATGTGCTATATTAAAATCAAGAAAGTTGGTGAAACAAGAAATTAAAACGTTGGAAAGGATGAAAGCAGAAGATTGGCTGAAAATATAAAAATAACAGTTTGGATGTCTTTAAATATATAAAGTGTAAACAAAATGCCAGGATGCAGTGGAACTTGTATATGATGATTACGAGATGAATGGGTTGTTAATTGTTTTTGCTTTTTATTCTCTTTCTACTATTGAAGATTTAAGCAGTATTCTACATTTTGAAGATGGAAACAAAGATGGCTGCATTAATTCTGGGCTAGTCAAGGCAAAAATTTGAAGTTTAAAGGAAAATAAATCTATTGGTTAAATAATATTTTCCCGAGGGTTTTGAAGGTAGTTAAAAACTGGATATGTCAGCCACTTGGTACTATTTTTTGTCAGTCCTTCAAATTGACCATGTACTGGAAGAATAGAAATTAGCTGATGATGATGCTCTTTTAAAGGAAGTGAAGAATATTGTTTCAGTTATTATAGGTCCATTAGTCTTAAGTCAGTTATGTACAACTTTTTAGTAGGTCACACAAAAGAAGCTTTGCAAAACCATTTAACAAAGTTTAGAGTTTCATTGGATTGTCAACATGATTTCACTAAGGAAAAGTACGGACTTACAAATCTTTTAACATTCTTGAAAAAAGGTTACTGTTGTAGAAGAGGACTCTTAACATTCTTTGAAATATATAGAGTGCAAATCATTTTCAATTCCTTAGGGAAATTTGCAGGCATCTATCAATAATGCATTTCAGGTCAGGTACCTATTCGTCTTCTCATAAGACGTGGATAATAATGCTATAATGAATCTCAGAAGAAACCCCTCATAATTTCAAATGTTACAATATCATTTTTCTTGGCAGTCAACGTGGATGGAATGTAGGTTCACAAATGTCCTTAACATCAGATACAGATGACTATTTGTATTCACAAACCTATGAAGCATTATTCAGATGAATGGGAAAACAATTTTAAGATCAAGAAATTGATACAATACAATACTTTACAATACAATAGTTAACAGTAAGTACTTTCACATCTCAAAAATTCCAATTTTTTGTAAACCTAACCTAAATACAAACTATAGTCTTACAGAATATACAGTTTGAAGTCTTAGAAAGAAAAAAGAATAATTTAGATATTTTAGGGTTATGAAGTCAGTTTAATTGACTTTTCTCATTTCTAAGACTTCAAACTGTAACATGAAACTACATTAGTTTATCCTAAGTAACTAAGCTTGCAACAGTATATATCTACCTATAATTAAATTTTATTACTCTTGAGTGGCCTTTGAACTATCTCCTACTACTATTGGCACCATTATATGTTGTAAATCACATGTGATGTTATACTGTCAAATTACATTAACCATATGCTGCTCTGCTTGTCTTATAAAATATTTTACCTAATCTTAACTAACCTAAAAATATCTACATTTTTGAACTTTAGCTACTTTTATAATACTAATAAAAGAATAAATGTCTAAAACAAAAAATAAAGTGCTTACCCTTTCATTTTTCTTGCCACCAATTGTCAAGTATATTTAAGCCTATTTTTATTATACTGAGGGTAGTACTTCAACAAAATCATTAAATCAAGTAACCCACTAAAGAATAGAGAATAAAATGTAGAAAGACAATGTTCCATATCATCAGTTTTTCTGGCTTTTTTAACGATGCCACAAGAACTGTTACAAATTCATCCAAGTTACACGATGCTTCCTGTAAGAATAATGCTTATTCTGAAAGAGAAACTGACAATCCCCTGTATGGAAAATACTTCATGTAATATGTCACTTGACAAATGAAAACCTAGAGATATTATTATAAACAATAATGTATTAAATATGAGAACTATTAAATCCTGAAAGATATGCAATGAATGGGATCCAATTTTCTAATTAACATTTCTGCAACTAAACAAGAGAGAACTATATTACAGTGTAACTTACATCAAATTTAGTAATGATCAGAGGTGTGGTGAAAAAGGCAGATAAGAGAAAAATTTCTCACACTGCCTCATAAAATCAAGAACTTAAAAGTTATAGACAGTTAAAATGTGGATGATTACACATGCTTTTATGCTACACTAATTGACATATCAAACAAAAAGCAGTTCTTAACATAAAAATACCTTGTGGCATGCAGAACAAAGGATGCCAGTGAAGAGAGGGTTAATGGATTATTTCCATTATCTAACTTTTACTTCTATGAACTTCCCCTTTAAACTCTAGAATTTTCATAACCAGATTTTTGGGATGAAGAATAGTTTTTTGATTATAAGTCACTTTGCACTTCACCTAATAACAATACACTCAACATTTATATAAACAAACATTTGGTTTATTACAGAATCTGATGTTTTGTATATAAATCTATCAAATGTTGTTAAGATACACACACTGCATCAGAAGTTATAAATGTTCAAACTGTGTATGTTAATGAATAAAAGCCTAATAGTCAGGGTGCTTTAGAAAGATGGAATCTCTTACTCCACTTTGCTCCTGAAGATGAAAGGTCCACTTTTTGAAAGCACTCTGGTTTCATGGTTTTAGTTATTTCTATCAAAACTTCTTAAACCTAGTTTGTTTTTTTTCTAACTTGTGTAGATTACACCAAATCTGTCAGGAGAGGGTTAAGTATATACATACATATATTTAAATTGGAGGCTTGATTAAACAAACAATGCAAGAAATAATGAAATTTTATTTACACATTTAGTCGTTTTCTAAACACATGAAAAACAAAACAAGATTGAAATATTTATCCTCTTGGCAATAATTATAGTAGAAGCATAAGTATACTGTTGTTCAAATGTATTTATTCAATGTTCAGTCTTGTTTTAGTAAAAATTGATATTTTTTGGAGCCAAATGGAAAATTACTATAGTTTTATATAAATACTCTGATAACTGTACTTGCATTGACAGATTTTTTATTGATGACACACAAACAATTCCTCATAAAAAATAAAGTGACATTTCAGAATTCAATGACAAGTCGTTTCTCCACGAATGACTTTCTCAAAAAAAAGAGAGGGAATGTATATTTATGAATCCTTATTACTAAAATTTCATGCAATGATTAACTACACTATGAATAAACAGATGGAAATGTATGAGCATCTTCATATGACAAAACTTTCTAAATACCTTAATTTCATCGACACAAGACTGCAGAACAATTTTTTTTTCAAACCTACCTTTTCCTAGTAAAATAATGCCTAAACTACACTATGGAACACAAATTTTGTTCCTGAATAGTATGTGTTATTTCTTAATTGCTTATGTTGTAAAAGTACAGAAAATGGCCATTATTCCCTTCAAACAAACTTTGATTTTGTGACCTGGATAATGAAATTTAGAAATTAACCTATTTTCTGTGTAAAAACAGGCAAATTTGCACATTTTCATTTACACAAGGTGTGAACAAAACATGAATCAAGACTTACATGTACTTATACTAAAGTTATTGAAAAATGTTAAGAAGAGAGTAGTTTTGAGATTTGCGACTAATGTAAATCACTTTCCCGTACCAGCCCCAAATATACACCCTTGTGCAAATTAATTGAAACAAGACAGAAAATTACAAGTTTTTGCATTTTAATTCTGAGAATCCAAAAATTAATCACAAATTAATACATGATATGACCGCCGTTATTTTTCAGAAGATCATTAATCCCCTTTGGCATCGAGTCCACGAGTTGACTGCAATTTTTACTCATTTTTGGATCATGATGCCACACCTCAATCAGCTTATCTTTCATAGTACAGTCTTTTCCCTGAAGTCTTTCTTTACAAATCACTCAAAGATTCTCAATAGGATTTAAGGCTGGAGAGTTTCCAGGCCAGTCCAGCACCTTTATTTGCATTGTAGTCATAAACCTCTTCACAACTTTCGATGTGTGGCACAGAGCCAGATCTTGCTGAAAAATGCCAGATCCACTGGAAATCTCTTTTTCAATTCTTTCAAGTCTCGTCACTGAATAATATCTTCCTCCATTGTTCTTACATTTCAAACCCCATTGATAATGTTCTTTTCCTTATTGAGTTAGTAAGAAGTTGTTTTTTGACTGGTCTCCTTGCCCTCCAAACGCGCAATTTCGAATGACGTAATATTCCTCAAAATTTCGTCATATATCCCAAAAATAGATTGATCATACTGCAAAACACAGCTAAAGACGCCATTTGTGTGTGAAAAATGACTATTAAAGGAAATCAGCAGGTCCAGCAAGCTTACACCAGCCACAATGCTGAAAATATTGTAAAATAACCATTTGTTTTGATTAATTTGCACAAGGGTGTAGTCTCCCATCATGTTTTTGTTATATGCTCCTTGATAGTAGCATTCAAAGTCCAGTATATCTTGGTGTAAGCACTTGCCTTGCTTCTCTGAGTATGTTCCCATATTTTCCCTTGTATTTATCAAGATGAGCATCAAGGATATAGACTTTCAGGGACGCCCCGCAACCGATTTTGCTGTAGTTTTTCACCAAAGCATCAACCAGTTCCACATAAATTTTGGCTTTGAGTGCTCAAGAAGCCCCAATCCACTGCAAAAAAGCTGCCCCACACTTTTTTCTCACTTCATACTGAGCTTCTTGGGGGAATTCTGTGCAATCCAGCATCTTTATTTGTGGTCCAAAGAAGACACCAATTTTGACCTTTGCCTCAGACAGCTTAGGGAAGAAGCCTTGAAGGTACTTGAAGGCTGCAGACTCCTTATCAAGAGTTGCAACAAATTGTTTCATGAGACCCAATTTTATGCGCAATGGTGAGAACAACACCTTCTGGAGATTCACTAGTAGCTCACATTTGACATTGTGCCTTCCCACAGAAAACTCATTCCATTGTGACCAGTGCTTCCTATTAGTGTGCTCAGAGACCCATAAGCTACTCAGCACTGAATCTACCCGAAATTTACTCATTTTCCAGAAGATTCCAAAGTTTTATTACCCACATCACAAAAGCAAAGTAAACAAGAAAAAGTAAAAATGTTGTTACATAGTGTTATCTTTACATGTCAAGACTAACAAGGCAAAATAAATAAAATTTAGTAAAAATTTTCAATCTTCTTGGTAAGAAACTTACCTCAAGTGTGATGGTTTTCCCTGTTAACGTTTTTACAAAAATCTGCATTTTTCCTGGTGGAAGCTATAAAAAGAAAAAATACTTTCAAAACCTCACTCAAGTCTTTCATAAAACATAGCACTTCCAGTGATTTCTACTTGCTTTTAATACATTTTCCTACAGCTTTTTGTGCACAAACATGCTCCATTTTCACAACTGCTAGTTGAAGGGTATCTGATGGCATTTAAGTTACAAAGAAATAAACTGTAATCAATAAATTTATCAAAATTCCTGTTGTGCTACAGGATGATTAAGCTAGGGATCATCTTTAACCAGTTGAAAGATCTTGAACATACCCATACACAAGGTCCACTTGAAGCTACTGATAGAGCCATGAACAGGTATGGCAATATAAAAAGGAATAACTTTGTAGGGGCAGAATTTTACAGTTCAATCATGAACTCTAGAAAAACAGTGACTACTAGGTTGAAGAGAATGCCTAATGTAGTTAATGTGCACTGTATCACCTTCACTATTGGAAACCACATGCTTAGGGCAAAATAAACAGGTTAAGTCTTATGTTGGGACAAAATCAAACCCACGAGATAACAAGGAATTGTTAAAACATTTTAGAAGAAATTGTGTATGATTTTGAATTGCAGGATCACTTATACAAGCTAGAAAATCTTTCAGTTCATGTTACTCAAGTATAGCTTGCTAGAAATCTCATAGTACACCAAATTTGAACTTCAAACATATGGTGTCACATGAGAGGACATCTTAGATGATTCAGATGCCACTAATTTGCAGTTAGTGCATTTTAACCACCAGCCAATTACACGAATCTCAATTTTCATAAACAAAACTACAGTCACTGTATGCAAAGCAGACCTCAACAGATCCAAGGTTCCAGGCCATCATGATGATGAAAAATTATCATTGCACCTGATATTTTCTCTCATTTTATTTGTGCATAGGGATGTGCTAAATTGAACTTTAGTCCAAAACAGTTCTGGATTCTTAAATTTTGGAACTATTTCTGGATTTCAATCCTGAGCTGAACTCTGTTTCTAGGGTTTTAATGGCAGATTTAGCACTTAATTTTTTTTAAAGAAATGAAGCCATGCAACTGCACATCACCTAACTAATTTTGCACCATTTCCTTCTTTCTCAAAATTCAATCAATCAGTGCATATGTTTAGACTCAGACGTGGCAAAAAACAGTTGTTTCAGGCAACACTACCAAATAGTTGTTGGTATCAAATGACCATTGGCATGTACTAATTGCTGTAAAAGTAAATAAATATACATTTCTCAGTACAAACAATATTGAAGTTAAGCATGCTCTAGAATTCTGAGACTAACCCCTAAGTCTAAAAATATGATATAGACTGAGAATGTTCACAGTGACAATGATGAGATATACATTAACAAGTATCACTGATGGCATAGACATGATCAGGAACACACCAATCAACAAAAGGCCAAACATACAACCAACTTAATAGCTCAAAACCTAACCCGATTCCAAAAATTTGTAATTCACATACAAAGCCTTGCAAATTTTAATGCAGTATACAAAAGGTTTCTTCACTGTAAAAAGGATTAACCCTTCTGTGATAGGTCACAGATCAAAAAACCACATCACCACATTTGTTGACCTACATTCAAAATTTTAATGAACTACTATTTTATGAATTTGTATCCAGTTTGGTATAAAACTGTAGATTAAAGTTTTGATATTATATACAAATTAATTTCTTAAAAGTAAACATTAAAAGAACACTTAAATATCAATTTTTCAGTCATGTGGTATGCTGAATTAGATGTCAAAATACAGAGTGTTATTTCATGTGAACTAGAAATTAGTATCAACATTGAATACTGACAAGGAAGAATATAAAACAAAAAACTCATTTTTATTCTGCCAAGATATGGCTATGTACTGAATCAAACATTGGCCTTGTTCACCTATTTCCATTTTTGGAAATGGTCCCCTTACATACACTTAATTTAAGAAATGTGAATAACCAAACAACAGAGTAGAATGTCCATGCTGGTGGTTTTCTCAGTAAGTTTAATCTGATAAAAAGCTACCATATTCTTTAAAAACAAGATTAAGGAGCTTGGTTGTATCTAAAGTTTTCTTCAGACTTAAATACAACTTAATTACTAAATTTCAAAAAGTGGAATTCTATGGTATCAATATACTAACTTATGATTTTTGATTATAATTATTCAACTGTACATGTGAAACCTACGATAATGTTTAACATCCTTTACCTACAAAATTTTAGAATGCTTAGCAAACCTACGTCCAACAGCAACAGTGTACGAAGGATGTAGCGAGATAATTGTTTGCTTCATTTATTTACTGTTCTATATTTTAAGAAAAACAAGTTTAATAACTTATTTCTAAATCATATATACATATAACTAATGAGACGATTACGAAATATAGTCCACTAAAAAAAGTTCTGCTACGTTAGCCTAGCAACACTAGGTCAGCATTAAAAAAATTATATATATAGCATTATGAAACTTGTGCTGCTCACACTAAACATTTGTACTTGTGATATAAGTTGCAGTCATTTTAGACATAAAATTAATATTGTATTTCCTACTTTTTTTTTTTTTTTTTATAATGGTCACTCAAATTGACAACTCCCAAATAAAAAAATAGACAACACACATTTTGATAAGTTTTTTTAATCATACCACGAAATTCACCTCACACTGAGTAATAAGAGACTCAATATTTTTACAAATCTTCATTAAAAACTTCATAAAAGTTATTTTTCTAGTACAAAAAAAAACATGTAATCTTTACTAAAGTCTACCAAATTTTGTGAAAATACATGTACTGTGTCAAATGATATAGTATAAATACTTAACATGTAAAAACATATACAAGAACTCATGTACGTTATTCCAAGGCCACTGCGAAAGGGTTCACTCACTCTGATAATGCTATAAGAATTAAGAGAGGACTTTAGAGCAGTGATAGGAACAGAAGATTTTTAAATAATGGGGTTAACTGAAATATGAGAGTAGTGGGTTTGAATCCCCGTCGCACCAAACATGTTTGCCCTTTCAGCCGTGGTGGCGTTATAATATGATGGTCAAACCCACTATTCGTTGGTAAAAGAGTAGACCAAGAGTTGGCGGTGGGAAGTGATGACTAGCTGCCTTCCCTCTAGTTTTATACTGCTAAATTATGGACGGCTAGTGCAGAGAGCTTTCATGTAGCTTTGCGCAAAATTTATAAATCAACAAACAGTTCAGGGTTGGGAAACTTTGCAAAATTTGTAAAATCATTATTTTGTAATTGTTCCGCAAAAAGGGTTAGCTCTAATTGAAATTCGTGAAAAGACTGCGATTGCTCGCTAATGATTTTACCCTTTCACTGAAGCTTTGTATTCAAATTATTCAAGTGAGCCATCATGTCGCACAAAAAGTGCAAATCTCACTGTCATGACAAAGTTTCAATTTCAGAGAAATTTTAATCTTACCTTTTTCAACAAAATACCATTTTATTTAAGAAAATAAAGAAGTACATCGTTCCAAGACTTTTCCTCTCCTTAACTATCTTGCATTTGCAAAATCAGTAAAAAATCATCAAAAGTACAGTCTGTTTATTTTGAATTTCGCGCAAAGCTACTCGAGGGCTATCTGCGCTAGCCGTCCCTAATTAGAGGGAAGGCACCTAGTCATCATCACTCACCGCCAGCTATTGGGCTACTTTTTTACCAACGAATAGTGCGATTGACTGAACATTATAACGTCCCAAGCGCCGAAAGGGAAAGCATGTTTGGTGCAGTGGTAATTCGAACCCGCTACCCTTGGATTACGAGTCGAACGCCTTAACACGCTTGGCCATGCCGGGCCTCGAAAGTATAGTCACTGCATTTCGTCAAAAACTCAACAAACTGTCCATGGATGAAATCGCTTCCACTTACAATATAATTTACAATTTTTACAACAATATCCATCAAAGTTTTTAAGGCCTGGCATGGCCGAACGCGTAAAGCGAGCGACTCGTAATCCGAGGGTCGCGGGTTCACGCCCGCGTCGCGCTAAACATGCTCGCCCTCCCAGCCGTTGGGGTGTATAATGTTACGGTCAATCCAACTATTTGTTGGTAAAAGAGTAGCCCAAGAGTTGGCGGTGGGTGGTGATGACTAGCTGCCTTCCTTCTAGTCTTACACTGCTAAATTAGGGACGGCTAGCACAGATAGCCCTCGAGTAGCTTTGTGCGAAATTCCAAAAAACAAACAAACATTAAAGTTTTTAATTCATCACTTTTAGATATCTGAGCATACAAATTTTCCTGATGCAAAATGCAATGGAAAGATGGTAGCGGGGAGTTCACATTACTTTCAATCAAATGCTGTTTCAAAAGATAAACAAATCCTAATTTCGCCCCAGTCATGGCGAGAGTACCATCTGTTGTGACAGAAACCAGTTGTTTAAACACTAGATTGAAATTTTTTGACATTTCAATAAAGTTTTCCAAGAAATTTTTTCCACATGTTCTCTTTCGTAATACGCAAATGTCAAACATTTCTTCCCTCACTTGAAGATTTGAAGTTACATATCGAACACAAAATATCAACTGTGCAATGTCACTAATATCTGTTGACTCATCTGCTGCTAAAGAAAAATACGAACAGTCTTTTAGTTGTTCAAGCAACCGATTTTCTATGTTTTTTGCGAACTCTAGCATTCTGGGGACAATTATTCTTCGACTTAATTGCAAATTATTTACTTTTTGAAGAATATCATCTTTTATTTTTGAATCATAATTCTCCTACAGAGTTTCAATGACCAGAATAATAATTTTTTTTTTCTAGTTCAACATCAGAAAAAGATTAATTTTTTGAACTAGAATATTAACTACATTAGAGCTAGCTGAAGCAACAAGTTCTATCAATGATAAAAATTTCTTAAGCCTCTCTTTTGTTCATAACGTTTCGCTTTGAAACGGCTAATTTCATTCATAAGATTTTTGTTATCAATTGGAAATTTTACCTCAAATACGTTGTGAAAATTGTTAAAGTGTTGCTTAAGGTTGTATACTTTATTATTCCTAAAACCTTTGTTACACAAATGACATATTATGCTTATTATTTTTTCAATCACTGCAAATTTCAACTCCCCATTTTCATTGAATTCTTTTTGGGGCCTGGCATGGCCTAGTGCGTAAGGCGTGCGACTCGTAATTCGCGGGTTCGCGCCCGCATTGCGCCAAACATTCTTGTCCTCCCAGCCGTGGGGGCGTATAATGTGACAATCAATCCTACTATTCGTTGGTAAAAGAGTAGCCCAAGAGTTGGCGGTGGGTGGTTACGACTAGCTGCCTTCCCTCTAGTCTTACACTGCTAAATTAGGGACGGCTAGCACAGATAGCCCTCGAGTAGCTTTGTGCTAAATTCCAAAAAAACAAAACAGAATTCTTGTTTCACGTTTTTCCAGTCACGCGCCATTCTCTTTTCGGCAGTAATGCCAGAATCAACTAAACTGTCTTTGTGTACTGAGCGTTGACCATCATTTGGAAAATATCGGTTTCAAATTATCCACTTATCCATATTATGGGATTAAAAACACATTATATTTAAACACTTGAAAGTTGCACAATAAAAATATGTTTGCAAGCGCATGCGAAACAACGCGCACTCGATAACAAACATCTAAACCAAACTGACGTTACAAAATGGGCGGAGTCTGGGTCAGTGATGAAGGCATGACATTAGTGATGACGGAAAGCACTGCAGTTGCTGATTACCAAATTCATGATAAAAATAAATGATGGGAAAAGTTGTTTCCTAAACTCAAGCTGGCCACAATTGTACTATCTAGTGGCCATGGAGTCGCCCACCCCTGGTCGAGGTCATTTATTCTCGACCTGTATGTACATATATACTAATAAATTAAAGCCACCATTTGTCTCATCAGTAAACTTGAGCTCCCCAGGGGAACAACGGTATGTCTGTAGCCTTCTGTTGTTGGAAGCTTGGTTTCGATGCCTGTGGTGGGCTGAGCACAGATAGTCCTTTCTATAGCTTTGTTCTTAAATACAAGACAAACAAACACTAAGTTCGATGATTTATAAGACTAAATGTCGGATAATGCTTGTTCTAAAGAATAAACAGACAACTAACTACAAAGCTAAAATCCAGGATTCAATTCCCCATGCTAGACAGGCGCAGATAGAATTAATGTAGGTTTGCGCTAAAACAAATTAATGATTTAATAAAACGGCAGTTTAGAACTGTTACTTTTTTTATATACACGTATAAACACACAATACTTTGGCGAGCAACGATTCACATTTTCCCGAACGTTTTTACAAAAAATATGAATAACAATGGACTATTTAGTGATTTAAAGTTGTTTACGCACACCTGTCCTTGATTTAAAAAAGCATAAATCTACCCTTTATTTTTCACTGATGAAACTATCAAGTTCTCTTTTAAACACTTGGAAATTGCTAACTTCTACAGTACTACTACTTCTAACTGCAACTTATTTTTTAAGCCCATCATATTGTTAGAAATATAACATTATGTGAAGTGGAACCCCTGTCTTCTTCAACATCGTTTTATTATCTTTAGAATACAACGCAGCGAATTGCTATCAGTTCCACGGGTAATCTTATAATCTTCAAAAATGCCACCTCTTACCCTTCTTTTGTTAATCTACCCTATAAGATAAATATTTCATCTCATCCAAACAACTCTCATGTGAATACTGTCGAACCCCGCTAGTACAGCGGTAAGTCTACGGATTTACAATGCTGAATTCAGGGATTCGATTTTTCTCGGTGGGCTCAGCAGATAGCCCGATGTGGCTTTGCTATAAGATAAACACGCATACACATACATACACCCATGAATTCTTTTCACCAATTTAAAATATTTATTAGATAAACTACTAGTCCAGTACACATCATTACAGTTTCTAAATAACGCTAAACTCATATTGCTTTGATTGCTTCAGTCACTTATTCCACCACCACGCCAAGATTCTTTTCCACTGTTGTGTTATTCAGTTGATTGCTGTTCATATTAAACGTATGATCCAAGTTAAGGTAACATTAAAGGTAATTTACTGAATATAGGTATACTTATACTACTTGGCCTGGCATGGCCAAGAGTGTTAAGGCGTGCGACTCGTAATCTGAGGGTCGCGGGTTCGAATCCCGGTCGTACCAAACATGCTCGCCCTTTCAGCTGTGGGGGCGTTATAATTTCATGATCAATCCCACTATTTGTTGGTAAAAGAGTAGCCCAAGAGTTGACGGTGGGTGGTGATGACTAGCTGCCTTTCCTCTAGTTTTACACTACTAAATTAGGGACGGCTAGCACAGATTGAACTCGAGTAGCTTTGCGCGAAATTCAAAAACAAACAAACAAACCTATACTAATTAATAACCTAACATTTGAATACAACAACCCCTAAAATTCCATACCCGTTTACATTCTCGTCTCTAAGAGATGTGCCTGGTAATGGTCAGTTGCAAACTTTATTTGTTAACCTGAAGATGACTTAAGAATTGCGAAAAGTTTTGTACTCAATTTTAATTAGAATTTTAATATCCACACGAGGTATCTTGAGAATAGATCTAAACAACAATTGAAGGACACTGCTGTCGACATCTTTGCACAAGGTAACACAAAGCAATGTTCTCCGTGGGTTACCTTGGTAACATATATTGACAGGCCCTTAGACTAGTCGTTGGATTTTACTGCCAATTACACCAAATTAATTTAATTGCGAAATGCGGTGGCAAGTGGAACTCACAAATTATTAAATCGAGGAAATGTATGGTTAGTCTAAAGAAATTGATTCTGAAACTAAGGTTCAATAAAGTACATCAAGTTAATTTAAGTTATTATAATAACACACATTTTTCAATAACTATAATTATTTGTTAATATTTAATTTTTGAGTTGAACATTTTTCATATATAATATGTTTAACCATAGTATGGATACTAACTTCCTTTATATTTGTACTTCGCTCTTCTATTCTAAACTACACTGACTGAACCGGAGAAACAGCAGTCTTACTTACAAGAAAGTTGAGATGTTCCATTGGAAATTGAAAATCTTCATCATTCTTGAACTAGAATTTCGACCTGGAGGCAGAACGACTCCAGAATTTGTTAATTTCTAAAACTCATCGGGCTTTCCCAAAACATTATCCAAAACTCCCAAGTAACTGGTTTCCATAATGGTGAGTGGGCAGGCTGCTTTCTCACTTGTACCATTGCTCCAATCTATAGAGATGAATTTTACATCAAAGTGCCAATTTTAGATGCTATCATCAGTAACGTATCACTATTAAACTCGTGACTAGCGTTTTTTTGTCAGCGTTCTTATTGAGTTACTGAGCGTTGGTTCTATTATTATGACTCTTTAACTCATAATTCTCAACACTAACTACTAGCTAACTATGCTTTGTCCATTGCTTAACTTAAATTCGCAATACAGGCATCTTTCTTATGCACACCCAGAGTGTCCAGGTGGTTAAGGCGCTCGACTCTCAATCTGAGAGGCGCAGGTTCAAATCCCTATCACACCAAACATTCTCTCCGTTTCAGCCGTGAGGGAGTTTTAGAGTGACGGTCAGCCCCACTATTCGTTGGTAAAAGTTGCCAGTGGGTGGTAATGACTAGCTGCCTTCCTTCTAGTCTCAGATTGCTAAATTAGGAACGGCTAACGCAGATAGCCCTCGTATAGCTTTGCGCGAAATTCCAAACACAAACAATCCTTCTTATGCCATTTCTCCACGTGTGTATACCACCCTTGAAAATCTAAATTTTCTTTAATTTCTTACTCTTTTTGTTAATCAATGTTTACAATAAACATTATTTACTGATTTGCTTAAACAATCCTTACGTTAACATAATATTCTAAACTGATTGTGTATAATAAATAATATACTAATTAATAACATATAATTAAATCATTATAATGTATATGTACATATGTGTATAATATAATCGTACGATAAATTTAGTATACATGTGATGTAGCATATATAAGCCAAATATAATGATTTTACATTGTTATATGTAAATATTCTAAATACACTTCCATCCATAATCTTATTCAGAATTATGTTTGGAAGTATAAGAAGGTGCATCACTCGCGATGGATGATCCAAAATTAAATGGCGCATGCCTTCCATTTGACACAATGTTTACGAAGGTGCCAATGTTATACACAGATAATCCTTTTTGAAAAGTCCAATTGTCTGTATGGAGGACAACCATCCAGATTCACTTGTGGAAGGTCCATTCGTTAATTCAAAATTCGCGCCTTCTTCTTTCCTTTTATGTAGATCTTGGAATAATGTTCACGGATGTCTTGACACAGGTCGCTCTAGGTCTGGCATGGCCTAGCGCGTTAAGGCGTGCGCTTCGTAATCTGAGGGTCGCGGGTTCGAATCCCGGTCGTACCAAACATGCTCGCCCTTTCAGCCGTGGGGGCGTTATAATTTCATGATCAATCCCACTATTCGTTGGTAAAAGAGTAGCCCAAGAGTTGGCGGTGGGTGGTGATGACTAGCTGCTTTCCCTCTAGTCTTACACTGCTAAATTAGGGACGGCTTGCACAGATAGCCCTCGAATTGCTTTGTGCGAAATTCCAAAACAAACAAACAAACAGGTCGCTCAAATACCGAAAAATGCGATTGGCACCTGACCATCTGATATCGTGTAGATACTTCGTTCACCAGTCCAGGTGTCAATGGTTCTCTTCACTCAATACTCTTTCAATTGTATCAAACATTCTTTCCAATTTATTTGGAGACAGAAAGAATGAACTCAATTTTCTACCTACAGTTACATAAAATGCTTGTACGAACTTAACTAACTCTGTCCTGCTACTTGCAACAGTAAGAAATAACTGTTTTAAGTTATTCTGAATACTGGTGTTAAAAACGAAGATTTAAATTCGTGCTTTGTGTAATTCAGTTTCTCTGACTATGGTGTATTAATGCAATATTAATGTTCACTAAAGCCAAAGACACGTTCTTCACATATTGGTCGTGAAATTCAATAGTCTAGTTTAATGAATTCATTACAGTTGTCTGTTCACCTATCAAATTAGCCATTTCCTTTGATACCTGTTTCTTTCGTTCTACCTTCTCGTTTAATTCACATAAGTCTTCGGTGGTAGCAGTTCTGAATAAAAATTTCAAAACTCTTCCACCCGTATTTATTAAGTCTAGTTTCTGTGGAGTTCGGTCTGATATTGATTTGTTTTCATTAATATTGTTTAATTTCAATAATAACTCACATACCTATCTTGTCATGGTATTGTATAACTAACGATTTATAATGTTTAATTAGTCCTTCTTATAAGATAGTTGTTCCCTAAAGTTTCATATGATATAATCATAGCTTTTGAACCCTTTGCGTCAAAATTAACGTATTTACGTCAAACGATTTCTCAAACGTTATTAACTCTTCTTGTGAGCGTACTTATAACGCTGTGTAACAAAATTTTTACTTTTTCTTGTTCCTAGGCAGAAATTGTTATTTCCCAATTGCTTATACTTAAAGTAAATGGGGAAAAAAGACTTGTTTTTCTCTTCAAACCTTGCTTTTGTGACCTGGGTAACAGAATTTTGAAATTTACCCATTTTCCAGAACATTCCAGGTAGATTAAGCGCTGAGTAGCTGATAGAGAATTTTTTCAAACTTATTAGAATTTTCAAGAACTTTCTAGAATGTTGTAGAACTTACAAGAATTTTCTAGAAAGTTGTAACACTTATGATAATTCTCAAAAATCTTTTAGAATATTCTAGAGTTCTAGTTGCCTAAGTGAACACATAGATTTTATCAAGAAGCTGCAAGAATTCTCCAGATGCATTCGCTATGTATATGGCCAATATATCAATACAAGAGCGAAAAAGTACTCTGTGACAGCATTTGCTGAAATGTGTGAAGCCTATAAGGTATATTTCGGCATGTCTGTCGGGTATCAAGACAAACCATGGGCACCTCATTTCACCTGCGAGCACTGCAATATAACTCTAGAAGGTAAGACGGACAATTTTCGCTTGCTTGATTTTATATAATACAAATTTTAGACCTTTTAAAATGTAAGTATCTTTTAATTTATTTTTTAAATTTCGAATAATATAGAAAAAATATCACATATAAAATATTTTGCATGAACTTCTTACACATTAGTTGTGGATGAAACAGCTTTATTCTTCATAATAACAATTTTATTTTGCTCTTTTTCAGAATGGTACAGAGGGGAAAAGAGAGCCATGAAGTTCCTTATTTCAAAAATTTGGCGTGAACCCACTGACCACTCATGGAATTACTGCGTCTGCATGGTGGGCCCTTCCAAAAGGCGGGCTAGCAATAATGCATATTTTATAATGTATCCGGACCTTACATCATTCACCGCTCCAGTGCCACACTGTCTTAAGCTCCCTGTACCCACTCCGCCAGAGAGAAAGCAGCCATCTCAAAAACTATTCACTTCCAAACATTTTTCTATAATTTTTGTATAAATACATGTAAATCTTCATTCATATGTTTTATTCAGACCTTATGTAAATGAAAATGTACAAATTTGCCCGTTTATACATAGAAAATAGGTTAATTTCTAAATTTCATTATCCAGGTCACAAAAGCAAAGTTTAAAGGGAATAATGGCCATTTTTTGTACTTTTACAATATAAGCAATTGAGAAATAACACATACTATTCAGGAACAAAATTTGTATTACATAGTGTAACCGATCGTATTGTGGAAAAAAGTGTATCTTTAACAATTATCCATTTATCTCTGGCTAATATAAAATTACCTTTTTAGACAAAAAATACCTACCTTGTTATTCACTAAAACAACACTAACATTTTGTCCATTCCTGATTTATATCATCAGTAACATAAGAATCCTCGTAAAACTATAGATACATCTACTAATGATACACATGATTATCATGTTTTATTTATATATATATATATATATATATATATAACATAACATTGACTATATACATCTACATGACTTATCCTATTTAATTACAACATCGTAATTAGTTTATTGTGTTATTGAAATCATCGATTACACTTTCTTTACGAGATGCAGTATTTACCCTGTTTACGTCATTTTGGGGTTTGTATACAACTACTTGAGGATCGAACTTCACTCATTTCCTCTTAGTTGTAGGGGTCACTTCAGGTTGAGTTGATATAGAACCACGTGAGGTAATGTTATAGTCATGGGTCATTATCCCAACTTCTGATGTCACTTGGATATTTGGGGTATTATCCTCATTTACTGTGGCACTACCTTCAGTACTGCTACGACTAAATGGGATTTTTTTCTGTTGATATTACTTCATCACCTAATACAACATTGTCTTTTTTTCTGATTCTGGAGTTTCGATTTCTGTCTGTAGTATTTCTTCATCGTCATCACGAGATAAATCAATCTCTTCTAAACTGTCATTCTCTTTATATGTGTTCTTATTTTGATCGTGTTTTTTTCATCAACTACACACTTATATTGATAAGGTCTGTAACCTTTTGTTTTCTTTAATCTTTAATCTAAATTTGTGCGATAAATTTAGGTCAAACTGATTATCCTGAGAGGGATAGAATAGGTCCACTGAATAACAAGAGGTTCGAAAAAAGCTAGTGTGAGATAATTTGTGGTTCTCTTATTTTGACTGAGCTCGTGAGAACGAAATAAATAAACTGAACATATTATAAAATACATATTAATTAACTGTTTTTTAATACCACACATACACTTGCTTAAATGCTGGACTGACATTTCTACTGGTGTAAAACACCAAATAGAAAATAAAATTATTTTAACAAATCACAAACTTAATTGTACAACATATAACACAAGCCAAAAAAAGAAGCTTTAAAAATATAACTGATAAAATTAAAATACCTTAAAGCAAAGACAGTCAATAAACTTCAAATATTATTATCACAAGGTATCTCGCATTACATTAATTATACATTAAAATAAACCACTCTTTGTTCAACGCAAACAAAACAAAATCAAATCATAATAATTTATTGGCACATAATGAAGTCTTGAACTACAAAATTATATATACATATCAATTAAGTCATTTGAGACTTATATTAAAATACAAAATCAGATCATTCAAGCACATCCACAGTTAACCACATGTTGTTTAAACTTGGCATAACCCTTTCAATAATAAAAATAAGCAAGACGCTTTAGTAACATAAAATACACAATGAAGTTAAATAAAACCCTTTTATAAAACATCACGTCATTTATAGTAACACAAGACAAATAATTAAAATGAGAAATAAACAATTCAACATAAATCAGATTAAAATGCAAAATACAGTACATCAGAATTATTTAAATGTATATAACTTTAAAAATATTGAAAATGAACGAGAATTGCACACACACATATATATAATATATGATATGTACAATTCATAATTTTAGAAAATAAAATACATACGTACAAAATATACACCTAAATCAACAGCAGCAATGAAATCTTCCTTCTATAGCCCTTACCTTAACCTCAATAGCAGATCTTCTAGAAGTGTGGTATATTGCCTGCTCGTTACTATGTTGTCCCTGGTCATTTCTTGGGCACAGGCCGAGGCTTACCTGGTATGGGCTAATTCTTTCTGCAGTTGATGAGCTTCTTCTTACAACTGGGAATGTAATGTTGAGTTCAGGTGCAGTCAGTTCAGCTATTTAGTAATAATGCTGCTTTCGTAACTAGAACCAAAACACTGTCAAGTATATAGTGATAGATGGAATTGCTGGTAGATCGACTCTGAACTATTGTAGAGGTAGTGTGTGTAGCTTTTTTGGTCGATGGGTAGTTTGACAAATGATGGTGAGCAGGTCTGGCACTTTGTCTTGAAAGCGTTTTAGGATGGTGTCCAGGTGAAAATGTACTTCATGTAGGCTGTGACAAATAAGCCATAAGAAAACTGTAATATTCCTGCCAATTCATTGGATACCAGTGTGGTTGCACGACAGCACCTAGACATGTGAGTGGTTGTTGAGCTTTTGGCTGGGCTCAAATCTGATGAAATGTGAGTGCCTTGGTAGTACAGTCTGTTTGAGAAACATACATTGCAAACGTCTCCCTCTCTTGCAACCACATCCAAACAGAAACTGTATACATTTTATACAGTTCATGTGCAATTTAAGTATTAGATGGCATTAATACTACTAATGTATTCTTCTATTCAGTAGACAAACTCTATGAAGCACTTAAAACAAATATGAATTCCAATCTATCATTTAGTTAATCAGCTTCTACTGAGTTATACAAGTTTTGGGAAATTCCACCCCTCATCAGTAACCCTGGATGAAAATAAATCAAAGTGACAAAACAACGCTTTTGATAGTGTTAGATTTATGTTAAATATGTGGCGTTTTTAATTGTCTTTTCTTCATCATGGTGAACCTATATTATAAACAATATGAAAAAATATGTAGTATTGATGTTACTAACTTATGGCTTTAAATTATTCAACAGAAAAGTTGCTTAACTTACTAAAAATAAATATATAGCTAAAACTTATCATTTAATTCACTACTTGCCGCCGAGCTATATTATTCATCGGCAACATTTGATATTGTGAAATCAGTACATTTTGGGCTCTTTCCTGCTGCATTATATTTAATCATGGAATGTTACTTCCCTATTCCTGAAAAATATTTATAATTGATCTCTGTACAAAATCAGTTCAATCAAAAACATAAATGGACACAGTGTCGAGACATTTTACTAACATTTTAAGTAATGAAATAGTTTTGGGGCAAAATGTACTTTATAAGAGAAAACAAGATAGCTATGGAGTCATTAACTACCATTTTTATTGAGATAAAAATATATTACAAGGACTATATATCATGACCTGCAAAAGCAGAACCAGCGGCTACGTAGTTATTTGCCGAATGGAAACCTCAGAATATGTGCTTATACAAAAGATACTGTAGGCTTATACTTTATCATTTGTGACTGCTTTAAGAGAACAATAACGTTTTCTATTTTATCTAAATGTTCACTCTTCGGCCAGCAATTGGTTTATGGAAATATAATACTGGAATTTGGAGACTCGTAATCCGAGGGTCGTGGGTTCAAATCCGTGTCACACTAAACATGCTCGCCATTTCAGCCGTGAGGGCGTTATAATGTGACTTGTTTGTTTTGGTTTGTTTATTTTGGAATTTCGCACAAAGCTACTCCGAGGGCTATCTGTGCTAGCCGTCCCTAATTTAGCAGTGTAAGACTAGAGGGAAGGCGGCTAGTCATCACCACCCACCGCCAACTCTTGAGCTACTCTTTTACCAACGAAAAGTGGGATTGACCGTCACATTATACACCCCTAGGGCTGGGAGGGCGAGCATGTTTAGCGCGACGCGGGCGCGTACCCGCGACCCTCGGATTACGAGTCGCACGCCTTACGCGCTCGGCCATGCCAGACCTATAATGTGACAGTCAATCCCACTATTCGTTAGTAAAAGAGTAGCCGAAGAGTTGGCGATAGGTGGTAATAACTGGCTGCCTTCTCTCTAATCTTACACTGCTAAATTATGGATGGGTAGCGCAGATAAACCCCGTGTAACTTTTCGCGAACTTCAAAATAAACCAAACCAAGCTAGAATCTGGGAATTTCTCCTAGTAAGGAACAGAGTGCAGATGTCTATTGTGTAGCTTTCTGCTCAAATAACTCACAAATACATTTTTCTAAAGTATCAATACTCTGATTAACAAACTGTTGAATGTCTAGACGAGTACAGATGAACAATGTATTATGCAGTGTTTTTTGTTTATTCTGATTTATGCAGTTTTCGCATAGCATAATATATGGTCCTGAAAACTGGTAGTTCATTTTTTGTTCTAGCTGTTTTTGTTTCTTTATTGCTTCCCAGAGATAATACCAGCTCTGCTTACAGAATATTTTGTTCTAATCCAGCATGTTGTTCAACCATGTACACAACAACCTTTATTGGTAGGATGTGTGATATTTTGAAATTATAGCCTCCTCTATCGTGAATGATAATGACCAGTCATGTGAGTAGTGATATCTGCTTTGAGCAAATCCAACATTTCTCACTAATTAAGAAATATCAGATTTAAGCAGTCTGTAAATCAGTTGATTTATGGAAAAAAGCGTGATGGAAGAACATCAGTTAAAACGTTTATGAATCTTGTAGGAGGCAACTTTCCATTGTCAAAATCTAAATGTCCATACTGTGTTTTTTGTCTCGGACAAAAACACTGTTTGTTTGTGTTTTTGAATTTCGTGCAAAGCTACACGAGGGCGCTAGCAGTCCCTAATTTAGTAGTGTAAGACTAGAGGGAAGGCAACTGGTTATTACCACACTTCGCCAACTCTTGGGCTACTCTTTTACCAACAAATAGTGGGATTGACCGTAAAATTATAACGCCCCCACGGCTAAAAGGGTGAACATGTTTGGAGCGACGGGGAATAGAACCCGCGACTCTCAAATTACGAGTCAAAGGCCTTAACTCGCCTGGCCATGTCGGGCTTCATAAACAATGTTTGGATTTATTTTGTACTAGTGTAAAAGCCTGTCAAAAATGATGGGGAACCACTAGAAAACAAAACTATTTTATATAAAACTGGAAACACACAAATAAAATAAATATAAAATGCTCTTTCCTAGAAATTTGCTACGTTTTATTCCTGAATCCATCACATGTAATTGAGCAAACATGCTACATATCAGCCCTTGGATAAAAGATTAAAACATAATTCTCGACTTATTTTTTTTCATAAGAGTCTTCCCGGCTTATTTATTTAGATCCAAGATTACTTGGTGGCTTAAGGAAAAGTCTAAAATATTCAAAAGAAGAATGTTCAGTGTACGAATATATCTATCTTCTTGTACCATTATGGTAGTTATTCTAAGTTTATCATTTATTCTGTATACATGTATATATATACAGGTTTCACATAACACATAGCTAATAAAGCCATTAAGCTCATTTCCTATTAGATGCCTTTATTCTTTTGTTGTTTTTTAGTTGACGATACCATCTCTTTCTAGGAGAATATTTCGAACCCGTGACCCTTAGATTACGAGTTGAGTGCCTAATCCACCTGACCACAACATAAACAGATATAGAGTATCGCATCAAAAGGAAGTATAGAAAGTTTAAGAGCAGAGTAAGGAGAATGAATTAGACCTTATTCAAACGTGCAGAATAGGTGAAAAACTTGTCCAATTATCTTATGGTTTGTCAGCAGGTAAACAATTCCTTAACAAAGTGCATATGCCGTGGATTTATATATGCAAAATTAGGCTAAAGCAGAATAGACGTATATATTTAAAGAAATCAATTCGATGAATGATCATACTTGAATTAATTAAAGTTGTAAATGAGCAACTTAACACAACATTCAAATATTGTGAAATCATGAAATCAAATAGTGTTGATGGAAGTCTAGAGGACGTCAAAGTTTTAGTTAGACAACTGCTTATTCAGAATGGAAGAAATAATCTACATGAGAGTGAATGCTATAACTGCAACTTAAAAGGACACATTGCTTGAAACTGTACAAAATAAATAGTCTTGGGGAAGTGAATACTACTCTCAAAGAATGATAGGAAAATAAAACTACTGAAAGCATAAAAAATATGGGCACTACTTTCAAGATTATAATGAATCGTGTTTTGATAACAAACAATATTGTGTAAACGAGAATATCACATTTACTCCAATTAATACGGATAAAAAGTTCTCAGAGTCACTGATGTATTTATTGGAAGTCTTATAGCAAGTTCGTTGACATGTTTCATGACTACTATTGTTTAACTTTATCTGGTAATGGAAGGTGAGAAATTGCTTTCAGTGATGAAACAAAATGGTTATTGATGTAAATGGTAAGCATTTAAAAAATTCCAACAAGAAAAATTTGGAAATTTCTTGCACTGTAAAAAGCTTATCCACACAGTATGATGGGTAGGCTATTAACATTGAAGAAAAATATATATTGGGAATAATCTTTATGTGAAAACATAAATATGATAATTGACTAACTTCAAACATGTTTACAATTATGTCCAGGAAATTCCTGTGCGTTATACAATAGTTTAAGTATCATAGGTGGCCTTCCATTCACAAGAAAGATAGAAGCAGAAAATGATCAGCTTAAAGTACAGTAGAAAGACAGATACTCCACAGAAAGGTATCGCGCCAAAGTCGTCTTTGAAATTACTTCAGAATTAAAATAGCCAGCTATCTAACTCCCGAAAACAATATCACCAGAGGCAAGTCAACCCACTGAAGTGCCCAAGATCACATTCACAATACTGCCAGTGAATCTCCTTGACCATCCAGCTGAAAAGCACACAGTAATAATTATTCAGCGCATAATTTCAATACTTTATCTGTTGTAATTAATTTTTGTTTTCTTTTCAACTTTCGCGCAAAGCTACAAGAGGGTTACATGCACTAGCCATCTCCAGTTTAGCATTCTAAGACTAAATGGAAGGTAGCTATTCATCGCTAACCAACGCGAACTCTTGGGCTACTAGTATACTAATGAATAGTGGGATTGATCGTTTCGTTATAACGCCCTCACGGTTAAAAAGGCAAGCATGTTTTGCTGTAACGAGGATTCAAACCCGCGACCTTCAGATTAAGAGACGAGCGCTCACCTGGCAATGCCGGGCCCCTGTTGTAATTAACCAGTTAGTTTGTTCTCAGTATTAAAAACACTGAATTTATGTGTAAATACATAATTGAACAAATAAATGAAATTTCTATTTAGACACAGTTTGTTATTGAAGTGCGGCACTTTGTTGAATTCGGATTATACTAAACATGAAATTTGGAATTAATGAAGTAAAAAAAAGTGTCAATTACAAAGTTGCCTTGTGTTTTCATAACATCCATCAATGGAACATAGAAAATGTACGAACTTACAACACTAAAACCCATGTTTGATTCCTCGTGACAGACACAACAGACAACCCAATATGTCTTAAACACACTTCTCATATTTTTTCTCAAATAATCTGGTGTGCAATAGAAAAATTCGCGTGTTTGTTTGTGTGTTTTTCTTATAACAAAGCCACATCATGCTATCTGCTGAGTTCACTAAGGGAATCGAACCGCTTATTTTAGCGTTGTAAATCAGGCGACTTGCCACTGTACTAGCTGGAACGGAGATCTTTGCAACATTGAAACCAATAAAAGACCATTTTGACCTTCAAGTTTGTCCTTGTACAACCATCCACGATAAAACGTTTACAAAATCTTTATCCATATTTTTTCTTTAGAAAGTTATCTGTTCCCTTGTTGAAGTTCCGTAAAGTGCTAGCTTCTACTACTGTCAGTAACAACTCATCCCATAAGCTAAACACCATATTAAAAAAATAAAACTGTCCTAACTAGAGCTAAGAATGTCTCCTTTAAATGTTAAATTTCTCCTTTGCTTTGTATTATTTTCAGAATTCAGCATAAAATATCAGAGGCATTTATTGTATTGAGCCCTCTGGTAACTTAGTAAACTTCCTTAAGTTCCTTTGCTTCGTTTTCTCAAAATAAAATAAGTTAAGAGATCTCATTATCCCCCCAGTAAATAACTAGTCTAACCTTGGAAACATACTGGTAACACTCTTTTGAAACACATCTGATAAGTCAATATCCTGCTAAAATGCGCCTTCCCCTCTGTGACTCAACAGTAAATTTAAAAACTAGATTTTATACCTATGTTCAGCACAACAAAAATAACCCATTGTGTAGCTTTGTGCTTAAAAACAAACAACCGTTCTAAGATAATTCGACCAAATCACATACACTATATTTATGAATATATCCTAAATTCACAAATATTTACGAAGCCATATTTTGTACTTAACATAATAGATATCTTGTAATACCACAATTATTTGTTTGTTTGTTTTTTGCATGTTGTGCGAAACTACACGAGGGCTATCTGCGCTAGTTGTTCCTAATGTAACAGTGTAAAGCTGGAGAGAAGTAAGCTAGTCGTCATCACCCATCATCTTTTGGGCTGCTCTTTTACCAACGAATAGTGGGATTGACCTAACGTTATAACGTCCCCATGGCTGAAAGGGCGAGCATGTTTAATGTGACGGGGATTCGAACCCGCGACCCTCAGATTAGGAGTCGACTTCTCTAATCCATCAGTTATTGATGCAACTTTACAACTGAATAGGATGCCAATCTATTGGAGGTTAGTCTCCATCTGGTACTATATTTACAACTGAGTATAATGAAGCAAGTATGAAGCAAAATGTTTTGCTCAAGGAAACAATAGCGAGGCACAATGGTCCTTTAAACTTGCAACATTTTAATTATAAAATCAAAACACTAAGAACGTTTCATTATCTAAATAAAATTCATTACTTGTCAGAATAAACGTTTTCCCGAGTTTATGCAACTAATTGAATATATAAAAAACTACTCTATAAATAACATAAAATATGTGGGAAATAACATACACGTCAGTGCAATCCTGATATCTATGGGTTGATATAAAATATTATCGTATTTTATCTTTTAGTTACTTTTCCTTAGATAAATTTAGTCAGGTATATTTAGATAATATTTCTAAATTTCTATACAAGCGCTCTGCATGACACCTATGGGAACTGGATTTAGGAATATCGTAAACTTTCATTAATCCTTTTGCTTTGACAAAGTTTAAATATGGCAAGACTTGTTCCATATACTGGTATTTTTTTATTTCATCTCTGACATTACTTCCTCCTGTGTGATCATTTTCAATCCAAAAGGTGGTACAAAAACTTTTACAAGTTTTTATGAGTTGAGGGTTTATCTCTCTTGAACATGTTTATTATGGAATTGTATGTATTTTGTAGTAAATCTGCTTAGTTTATCTGTTATTTCTTTAATCTTGAGCTAATAACCAAATGGACGGCATTCCAGTCAATAGTATCCATTCCTAAAAATGTGTATAACTCTTACAATGCACTCGTGTCCTAAAGCACAGGGAGATTTTGTAATATCACAAGTATTTAAACCTGATTTTTAGCTCTGAAACCCATATCTTTTCCACATGGCCAACTTATGTTCCTTACTTATAATGACTATCTAAAGACTGTAAGGTCCGAATCTAAGTTTTGAGTCTGAACTAAATCTGAGGTATGAATATTTTTCTTTTGATTCCCGTTTTTGTGTAATAGAATTATATTTTACTTCATCTGTCCTACTGCCGGCTCAGCATAGCCAAGTGGTTAAGGCACTCGAATCGTAATCTGAATGCCGCGGGTTCGAATCCCCGTCCTATTAAATATGCTCGCCCTTTCAACCGTAGAGGCGTTATAATGTTACGGTAAATTCCACTATTCGTTATTTTTGAACAGAATAATTCATGCATATTAAAAAAAAACCACATAGATACACATCAGCAAATATTCAACTAATTTATATGCGAAAACGCTTCGTTTGGGTTGAGAAAATATTTTACATAGAAGAGCGAACAACGTTTCGACCTTCTTCGGTCATCGTCAGGTTCTGCTTTTAGGAATTTTTAATTCAAAAAATAAATTTATTTTAAATATGTAGCAGTCAAGCCAATACTTACTTGAAGGACTGCAGCAAAGACTATTTAGAGAAATTTCATTCTGATGTTCAAAAATGTTAAGTTACTAGATGATTTTTACATGAGCTTTTGTATTTTAGCAGTTGTATAATGTTGGAAATACAAAGTTGAATGACCATAGCTATAATTAGTTTAAGCTTTGGAAGTTTAGCTGGAGTCTCTTTTTTTTGCAAAATTATATTTGGTTTAGAGTTGTGACTGTTGAATATATATACATACAGATCTTATTTTAAGTTAGTTAAAACTAAGAAGGAGAATTTTATTTTTTTGATGGTTTGTTTGATGATTCAAGTAGCTGACGATGGCCAAAGAAGGTGGAAACGTTGTTCGGTCCTCTACATAAAATTTTCTCAACCCAAACCAGTCGTTTTTTGGTATATATTTTTCTCTATAAATTGGTTGGTTTTCTCGTCATCACTGATTTCTACCACATAGCTTTCTCACATATTTTATAAAGATAAATAAAATAAACATGTTTTTGTCCATTTCGTGAATATATATCTCTGTTGCAATGGAGCTCAAAATCAGAAATCCTAAACAGAAAATATTCTATAGTTATATTTTTCTCCCATGGATCTTAGTGTCTTACAATATAACGTTTATGCCTATATACCGTGAATCCCACGGCTCATGACGTGCGTCTCGTTTCCGCAAAATCGTGTTTTACACTTGGGACGAAGGTGTACTATTCGATTAGAGAAGAGTAGCCCAAATATTGACGGTGCGTGTTGTTGACTGCATAGTCGTTGCCTTCTCTTTAGTTTTGCAGTTCAAAATCAATGATGGCTATGTTTAGATAAAAATTGTATGGCTTTGAAATAAAATTCTAACACTACCAAAAAGCTGTACACTGCGTTGAAATTTTGTCTGATGCTACGCGGAAGTACGTCATCATTATGAACTTTATAACTTCCGGTGCTGAAATAGAACTCGTCAAAGACACGCGATTTAAGGTGTCTGGGTTGATCTAAGTATACTACAGCAGAAGTTTATTAAAAAAGTAATAATGTGAAATAAAACCAAACACTGACGTTCGAGTTATTTATGTAACCCTGATGACGTATTTCCGTATAACAGAGACAGACCTTTATCGACCTCATTTGCAAGTGCATCAGTAGCTTCATTTAACCTCACGTTCTATCATAAGTCATGTTTTTTATATATATAAGGTATTTTAACACATAACATACCTCAGTATGTGGTACAAACGACTCGACATGGCTAGGTGGTTAGGGAGCTTGACTCGTAGTCTGAGACTTGCGAGTTCGAATCCCCGTCACACCAAGCATGCTTGCCTTTTCAGCTGTGAGGGCGCTATAAAGTAATGATCAATTCAACTATTTGTTGGTAAAAGAGTAACCCAAGAGTTGGCGATGGGTGGTGATGACTAGCTTCCTTCCCTCTAGTCTTACACTGCTAAATTAGGGACGGCTAGCGCAGTTGGCCCTCGTGTAGCTTTGCGCGATATTCAAAAACGAACAAACATCTCTCTGTCATGGCAGCAAGTCTGAACTACAACGTAAAATGGAAAACTAACAGCTAAGTGAAAGCCTTTACTACTTATTTTATGAATAACGATTTTGTTTTAGTTCGACACCCGGGAATTTTGCTCTCCTACAATGCAATTTCCGCATAGCAACCCAGGGAAAGCGACAAACAAATAGCGCGACTGAGAAAAATTTCATTCATTCTGTACACTTGCCCGCTATCTAACTTGTATTCGTAAGGATTATTTGTGTTTGTAACGAATGTTTTTGCAGCTCCAAACCTACAAATATGGCAAAGAGTTATTTCCTATTCACTTACATAAATAACAAGTCAAAAGAACCAGAACTTTCCTTTCATTTAATACACAATCAAGCTACAGAAAAGAAGAAAAAAATCAACAAAATACTCGAACAATCAAGTCTTATTAGGGCTAGGCAGGGATCTATAAATCCAAGTATAAAGATTCGAACGAATGAATGGAGAGAAGAGTGTTACAGCTTAAAGCTGTCAACCTCGAAACTCAGAGAGCTAGACGAAAGTTGGAGCACTAATTATAACTCTAACTATACGTGTTCATCTCAGTTTATATCATGTAAATATTGTATTCCGCTTTTTGTAACACGTGGTAATCGATCCACCAATCGGCAGAGTAGTGGTAGCGACAAGAATCAAGCCTAATTAATTGTAACTTTGCTCGATATCTCGTTAATTTCTCAGTTGACAACTTGTGAAAAGTCGTTGCAATCGGTAACTTTACTATCAAACAATCTGTGAAGGATAACAGCATTTGAACAGCAACTTCAGCAATATCACGTGTATACGCAGACGTACTCGCTTCCTTATTATTTGCATCTTTGTCATGATGATAATTGAATTACTAGGCGAAAATCATATGACTGTGACATCACGCCTACCTCAAGAGATGGTTCCATCTTTCTTGAGTTAGAACAACGCTAACTTAAAACTGGAATTAAAAAATGGCCCTTGTTGCTCCACTGATTCATACAGGCAGTATCTGAGTGATTACGACAAAATAAACACAAGTTGAATGTAGTAAAATAATCATGGACAACAAAAAGTAAATATATATATAACAATCACGAAAAGTCCAATGTCTTCTATATTAGAACTGCTGTCTAGAGAACTTAATAAATACGAGAAAATAATTCAGAAAAAATTCCAGTTACATGACACATATTCTGCGAGATGTATGTCGTTTGTGTTAATTGTTCATGCTGTATTGATCACAACTTACTCACTGCACTTCAGGAAGACTGGTACTGATTTGTCAGACCAATGTGCATGACAGTATATATTGTGCTCTTCTATCATCTTGAGTGATATAGAAATATTCATAATTATCATTTAATTTCTTTCTATGCGATTTGGTATGAAAACAGTGTGTTACGTATTACAATCGGATAACTATCCGATTTATTATGTCACGCACGTTACGCATTACTATTTCACGTAACCCTGAAATTTAATTTAACAGTTATTGTTTGTTTGTTTTGAAGCACCCGTAATTTTACACCGACTACGATAACTAATGTTTTCCTAGAAATACTAAAGTCTCAAGTAATTCGCTAAAGTTGAACGGTTTGCAATATTCGAATTCTACAAACGTTCCCGGTCAAATTCTGTAGTTTTCTGATTAATAATCGTAAATCACAACTATAAAGGCCTGGCATGGCCGAGCGCGTAAGGCGTGCGACTCGTAATCCGAGGGTCGCGGGTTCGCGCCCGCGTCGCGCTAAGCATGCTCGCCCTCCCAGCCCTGGGGGTGTATAATGGGACGGTCAATCCAACTTTTCGTTGGTAAAAGAGTAGCCCAAGAGTTGGCGGTTGGTGGTGATGACTAGCTGCCTTCCTTCTAGTCTTACACTGCTAAATTAGGGACGGCTAGCACAGATAGCCCTCGAGTAGCTTTGAGCGAAATTCCAAAACAAACAATCACAACTATAGCTTCCGAGGCCTATGTGACACTGACTATAGCTGATCAGTAATACTAACTTCTCTTGTTGCGTCAATTTTATATACTAATCGCGCGAGATTCTTGTGCTTTCAATGCTGTCCCAAAACGCGCTAGTGTTTTTGTAAAACAAATTTTAGAGAACAAGTTAGACTTGTGCAATATGCACCTAACAATATACCTCACATGCATAAAAATTATACTCAAACAAACATGTATGCTAAAATAAATGTACAACAAGTAAATTTGTTAGAAGTTGTTCAGAACTATCAGAATGTATCTGTTCAAACTGCTTTTAAAATATATGTAACTTTCTATACTGGTGAAAATGTAGACGTATTTTCATTTGGATGGAAGACGATAATGTGTTGTCTAAAGCTGCCAATGCTAAAAAGGTGGTCGGTCTTATGGTGAGCATTAGTGCAAAAAAAAAAAAAAAACAACTGAAGGTTACGAGCACGAAACCTGGTTTTTGAAGTTTGTCTTACTTGGATTTCATCGTGACTGGCATTATGGACATTCAACGTGAGGAACGAAAAGCTGAAGATCTAGTCACTCATCCAGCAGGGATGATCGCCCAATTATCTAAATACGCAAACTCAACTGAGTTTTTAAGATACATGAAAAAAAAAAACCTATTGGTCATGTTGTAAGGACAGTAAAAACAAGTGTATCTACGTTAGAAATAAAGCAAATGATTTATTTGCAACTATGTAAATGAAAGTCTACTTATAGGTCAGGTTTTCTCTCTGAGTAAAACTGTAACTACGCAAAAGCAAGAATAATGCACGCTACACAGAAGTTTAAAGCAAAAATAATATAATTGCACACATTTAAGTCAAACAAGAGGTCCTAGTACAATATTCAATAATCCTTAGCTTTCTACACCCTTGTGCAAATTAATTGAAACAAATGGTCATTTTACAATATTTTCAGCATGGCGGCCGGTGTAGGCTCGCTGAACTCGCTGATTTCTTTTAATAGTCATTTTTTCACACAGACGGCGCCATTAGCTGTGTTTTGCAGTATGGTCGATCTATTTTTGGGATATATGACGAAAGTTTGAGGAATATTACGCTATTCGAAATTGCGTTAGAAGGGCAAGGAGACCAGTCAAAAAACAACTTCTTACCAACTCAATGAAGAAAAAATGGTATCAATGGGGTCCGAAATTCAAGAACTGGACGCAAGAACATTGGAGGAAGGTGTTATTTAGTGACGAGACTTATTTCTTCGTTCAGGGTCAAAGAAGTCTGCATGTTCGCAGATCTCCAGGTAAGAAACTTCGAGAATCTCACATCAATCAGTAAGTAAAACATCCCTTGAAGATGTTTTGGGGCTTTTTCAGCTACTATGGCGTCGGAGGCTTACATATCGTAGAAGGTATGATGCGAGGACCACAGTTCATCGAAGTTTTGCAGAGAAGAGTCATTCCAGAATTGAAAAAGAGATTTCCAGATGGATCTGGCATTTTTCAGCAAGATTTGGCTCCGTGCAACAGATCGAAACTTGTGAAGAAGTTTATGACTACAACGCGAATAAAGGTGCTAGACTGGCCTAGAAACTCTCTGGACTTAAATCCTATTGAAAATCTTTTGGTGATTTGTAAAGAAAGACTTCGGGGAAAAGACTGTACTACGAAAGATAAGCTAATTGAGACCATAATTGAGGTGTGGCACCGCGATCCAAAAATTAGTAAAGATTGTAGTCAACTCGTGGACTCGATGCCAAAGCAGATTAATGATCTTCTGAAAAATAAAGGCAGTCATATCATTATTAATTTGTGAGTAATTTGTGGATTCTCAGAAATAAAGCGCAAAAAATTGAAAAAATCGTAATTTTCCGTCTTGTTTCAATTAATTTACACAATGGTGTATAAAAACATATGCAGTGATAACAATACATTAAATAAAATACACTGTCAAAGAATTATATAATTCCAAAAATCACGACCATATATAACACAGTCAATACAAATGACCTTATGATAATAAAATTACATAGCATATGAAAGTGATTTAACAGAAATGTTATATTTTTTTAACTTATCACAGTCAATAATCACACGACTGAGGTGTTTTTTTAAAGATGGGATACATTTCAAAGGAGCAACTGGAATTTTCTAGTTTGGTTTTACGACCAATTGACAGATACGATAAGTTTTACAAAACTAAGAAAAATCTTGGTGACTTCCCATGGGAAGTTCATAGGCATCTTTCAATATTTCAAAATAATATGTTTTTGGAGCAACAATTTGATAATCTACATACCAGTCCTCTTTTGTTGGTACACTTGGTGATTCCCATTTTCTCATGCACACAGCATTTTTGCAAAAGCAACCATTTGGAACTTTCTCCAGTTCGTTCTCTGGGAGTGTATATTAAAATAGTGAGGAAATCTGCGGATCATTTTCTTGTTCGGCGATCGGTTTGCTTCCAGAACACGGAACTTTCACAACTGAATCAGATCCCTCACCAACAATAATAATAAACGTGAAGGATCTTATTCAGTTGTGAAAGTTCCGTGTTTTAGAAGTAAACTGATCGCTGAACAAGAAAAGGACCCGCAGGTTTTCTCACTATTTAAATATGCACTCCCAGTGATGAAACAGTGATCGTCTTATTAACCATTTTGGGTTCGGCAACAACTTTTACCCCAACCAAATCGTTTTCCAACAATAACGACACACCTTTAATTGTCACAGTGGGTCTTACTACAACCACAACTTGTCCTGAAATTAGGTCTTCCGTGATGACGAGAACCCTACTTGACGTAAAAATGTATTCTCAAGAAGGCTGGCATAGGTATTAGACCTTTAATTAAAATAAAGCACATAACAACGTTTCGTTTTTCTTAGGACATCTTTAGGTTATAAAAGACTTTAGTTTCAACAACAAGTTTCACATTAGAATATATTAACTCTGTCAGGATCGCATGGGTGATATTGTATCACTCCTGTTTGTTTTGTTCGTAAAATTAAAATAAATTAGGCACACACTCCTACATGATATTTAGTTTGTGCTTTTAAAATAATAACAATTTATTTTTGTTTGTTTGTTTGTTTTTGTATTTCGCACAAAGCTACTCGAGGGCTATCTGTGCTAGCCGTCCCTAATTTAGTAGTGTAAGACTAGAGGGAAGGCAGTTAGTTATCACCACCCACCGCCAACTCTTGGGCTACTCTTTTACTAACGAATAATGGGATTGACCGTACATTATAACGTCCCCACGACTGAAAGGACGAGAATGTTTGGCGCGACGGGGATGCGAACTCGCGACCCTCAGATTACTTTATTATTGTACTTGAATTGTAATTTATGTTGTAAATTTTAGAAAGTTCTCTTGTGAAACGCTTTTTTTATGTCAAAAATGTTTCTTTTTGCCTTGAAGTTTCTGTTGGTCACTATGTGTCTAAAGTTTTGTAAATGTATCCAACAATTTTGCATCATAAATTTTATTAACTGACTCATATTTTAGATCTATGTAAAAATGTACCTACTAATAGTCTGTACAAAATGGAATTAGTACATTTTATTCACATTTACATGTCTTCCAGTGGAATAGCGATAAATTTATGAGCTTACAGCGCTAAAATACGAGGTTCTATTCCCACGGTGGACACAGCACGTAGCTTGATGTAGTTAAACCCAATACATCACTCGTTCATTTTGGAAAATTTCTCAAATGTGGTGAAAATGAAGGATTTTAATAAACCGGTAGGGGAATTTTAAAAGAAATGTCTAGCAACATTATCTTTTACCAGGAGATCTAGTAGTTGTAGCAATGGCGTATAAACCGAAGGCTGCTGGACGCCTTGAAATTGAGATAGACAGACATCGCGAAGAATCTAATTGGAAAAAGGTCTTGGAATTAGCTGATCAGCTTTCTCAACGAACAACTGGATTTGGTAAGAATGGTCGGTTATTTTAATCTGTTTTTGATGTTTTTGTTTCTAAACCAAAAGTTTGTCTTCTTAAGACGCCTGGTTTGTGTATTAAAACTTTAATTAAAATAAAGTACAGGACAACGTTACAACCATCGCAGTCTGGAAATGACCAAAAAATCAGTACAGAATTAGTGTAAGATGAAGTACGGGTTCATGCAATTTTTGTGTAAAATGTATACGTGATTAATTAAGTCGGTAATTGTTAAATTTAGTATTCTGTGAGTAATGCTTGTACCAGTACAATCACATTAAACTAGTAGTAGTGTATTTTATAATGCCTTAATAATAACAATAACCCTTTTAAAGTATACAGTACTACACAATCAATTCACTTATGGGCCTGGCATGGTCAAGTGGGTTAAGGCGCTCGACTCGTAACCTGAGGGTTGCGGGTTCTATTCCCCCATCACACCAAACATGCTCACCCTTTCTGCCATGGGGGCATTATAAACCAAAAGTTTGTCTTCTTAAGATGCCTGGTTTGGGTATTAAAACTTTAATTAAAATAAAGTACAGGACAACATTACAACCATTGCAGTCTGGAAATGACCAAAAAATCAGTACAGAATTAGTGTAAGATGAACTACGGGTTCATGCAATTTTTGTGTAAAATGTGTACGTGATTAATTAAGTCGGTAATTGTTAAATTTAGTATTCTGTGAGTAATGCTTGTACCAGTACAATCACATTAAACTAGTAGTAGTGTATTTTATAATGCCTTAATAATAACAATAACCCTTTTAAAGTATACAGTACTACACAATCAATTCACTTATGGGCCTGGCATGGTCAGGTGGGTTAAGGCTCTCGACTCGTAACCTGAGGGTTGCGGGTTCTATTCCCCCATCACACCAAACATGCTCACCCTTTCTGCCATGGGGGCATTATAATGTGACAGTTAATCACACTATTCATTGGTAAAAGAGTAGCCCAAGAGTTGGCAGTGGATGTTGAGGACTAGCTGTCATTCCTCTAGTCTTACACTGCTAAATTACAGACAGCTAGCATAGATAGCCCTTGAGTAGCTTTGCATGAAAATTCAAAACAAAACAAACAATTCACTTATGTAAAATAAGTATCATTTTAATCCAAAGTGTGATATTAAATGTTAGAGGTGAATGCACATTTTAATCCAAAGTGTGATGTTAAATGTTAGAGGTGAATGCACAGATGCACACACATAAATAACTGTTGTCAGCAGTATCCCAGTAATGTAGGTATTAATCACTTGGTGGAAGAACAAAGATTGAGATATTCAAAATCAGTAAGGCCTAAGGAACTATAACATTGTTTTATTAGGATTTTAAGAGATGCACAAGATTTATGTGAAGGAGAACCTGTTGTTTGTCTTCATTATGAACACAGTTATTGATTGTAAATTGGTGTTTATCTTGAAGAACAGAAATGGGATGGGTTGAAGAAATTTGGTACCTTAAAAATCAAGAAGGTGAAGGTCTCAAATTTTATGTTATTGTGTTGTGTTTATAATTTGTTTTCAATTTGTTTAACATTGTGGAAACTATATCATGAAAGATAAAAGGAGGAATTTGGAGCACAGACATGTTTTGTAATACAGATAAGTGAAGATTGAGATTTTTTTTTAAATTTTCTTTTGAAAGTAAGAAATTGAACATTATATAATTTATATCAAATTTATTAACATACACTATGATTCAAGGAGGTTTTATCAGTGGTCACTATTTGGATTTTTTTGGTTTTTATTTGATCATGTCGCTAAGGGCATAATTGTTATATTGACAGATTGATAATGGCATTAAATTCCTGGTTATTTTTTTGCTGGATTGAGAATTTTGAAGTATAACAGAATGTCTTTGGTCAGGTGTTAAATTGGACAAATAATTTGTCTGTAGCCTTTAATTATAGTTACAAAAAGTTGTTTAATGTATTTGGGCTCTTGTTGTCTTATTTACACTTTCGATACAAATGAAGAAAAATATTTTGGAATGGTGGTAAAGTTATGAGCTGTTGAAGCAGTGCTCTATCATCCTAAATAAAGCTAAAAGAATCTTAGAATTTATTTATAAACATATCAGATACAAGTCAAAAGAGGTAGTTTCCTCTCTGATAACATAATTTGATCAACTTTTATTCACTATTGTGGAATTTTGCTATGGTCATATTAAACAAGAAATAAAATTCTGTTACAATGCAATATTATGAAACATTCACTACATGAATTATCACATAGTTCTTTCTAGAAAAGGTTTTGCCTTTCACTTATTATTAACTAGCTGGAGTACCAGTTCCTTGGACAATAGTTATCTAAATTCATGATTAATGAAAAATTATCTTAGGACATGCAGATGGAAAAGTGCAAAAATATCCATAAAAACTAAATATCTACATGGATGCAAAAAATCTTCATGGCAAATTGAGGAAGACCCATTAACAGGGGGTGGGGTAGTGGTAAAAATTCCCCATAAAACAGCAAAATGTAAAAATGAAAATTTACGTATATTTCTATGTGTACCCAATGTACGTCTAACAATTATGGTGGAGATCCATCCATAGTTTGCAAAGTAGTTACAACCTTTATGTATGAGTTTCCTAAATGAATAAATCCATAAAGTGAGCAGGATTTCTGCAGGGTGGAATAAACAAATACTGATGCTCACAAAATTACTAGTAAATTATGATAACATTATTTTTGCTTTGAAATGATTGAACAGTCTTGCATGTCTAAATACGTAGGTGTGTAATCTGTTATAAATCTAATTCCCTCAAACAGTTAATGGCAAAATCAGAAGGAAAGTACTAGTTCCATTTACTTTCAACAATAAATAAATAAATGAACAGATAGGTAATAGCTTAAACTTGTAACTATTACCAACAAAAAGAGTGATGGATATGTACAGCAAATTAGCATTGGAATATGCCCCTACTCATAAAATCTGCATTTCTGATATCATACCTCTTTAAACATAATAGCGTTTCTCGATTAATACTCCTATCTCTATGCTTAATTTTTTTTTTTTTTTTTAGCTTGCCACTAATCTTGGTGCTTTCACGTACCTCCATGTATTTGTTTGTAATGTGGTTTAGCTGCACTGTAGCATGCCAAAGTATGCGACAACTCTCCACTGGTAGGAGCTTGATGCACATTCCTGGTACAGCTGTCTACTCCTTGATTATAGAGTCTAACATCATTTCCTAATTTGGCACTCAGGTACTTAGATGTGTTCTCCACACTTTGTTTTCAAATTTTGTGAAATTGTGTTACTTTTTGTACTTAAGTGTTTGAATTTATATGTTCAACTTCAGTTAGTTAAAAGCAGTTCAGTATGAGTTGAATTTGTTTTTTGTGAAATGCTGTAATTCTTTTTTAAGATCCCATTTTTTTAAACCAAGATTTTTTCATCTTGATGCATTTATCCTCTCAAAAATCAGTGATGTATTTGCAGCTTATTATCACAATAACTTCAAATGCTACCACTGCTATGACTCAACTACCTGTTGCTGTGGCATAGGCTGCAATGATACTGGCAAAGGAGGTTTTGGCTCTTGTTCAATAGAAATGGAGTTACTCATGTTTTGGGCTCTGCTGATCCTCTGCAAGTTCTTCCTTACTTTGGAGATGCTTGAAAGGGGAAATAAAGACTTGGACAGTCTAATATCTCCTCCTTCCTTTGCTGTGCAGTTTTTTCAGTTGTGTTTTATTCTTCTAGACCTTTTTCAGGTTTGTTTTGGACTAGTTAAGACAAGGTTGTTTTACCCTGATATCCAGTGTTGCATGACTTGTCCCATCACTTGTTACCTGACACCTCAGTTCATTTCTCCCAGGCACAGTTTTGCTTTTCATTAACCTTAACTTCATTCATACACTATTTCTCTTCCATTCACCTTTTATTCAAGACTATTATTTGTTTCACTGAGGGATTTTTGTTTTTTGTCATTATTTATGTTGACACATTTATCTTACTCAGCCCTGTCTATTCACACTTGTTGGGATATTTTGGGATGGGATGCCCTTCTGACATTGGTGAGATTGTCATTAAGAGATTTACACATGGCACTCTTTTTGCCTCAGTTTGTTTTTGGGGATATACCTTGGTCTTTGTGGAGTCAGCTCATCTTCATTCTTTTCTGTTCTCCATTGTTATTTGCCTGTTTCAATCCTCTTTTGTTCCTATATCTATGCCCTGTCTTATCCCTTCTGCTTGAGTGTCAAAGGCACATGTTTATCACTGATCCATATACTGCCAATGGTATCAGTGACTATCTGGTTAGTATAGAACTTGTAGGAGTCAGCTGTATAACTTAGTCCATGTATGGAGAACCATTACTACAGATACTTGTATTCTACAAGTCTCACCAGAAGGACTCTCTATTTTCACATACCCTCTCTGTTATCTCCTTTCCCAGTTGCCTTTCTTCCTTCTCAGAATCCCATATCCAGCCAGCAACTTTCCAAGGCAGCTCCAGACCTTCTTTCCATAGGTACTAACAAGCCTGTGTTCCAATCCTTTTGAGGGTTGTATCCCTGTTTTTTTGTCGTTCCCAGGAAGACTGGGTACTGGCAGCTGATCATTTCGTATCTGAACCACTACATAGACCTTCCTTGATTTACCATGAAGTTGTTCCTATCTCTCTGATGGGTGTGTACTCCAGGTTTGTGGGTGGTAAAGATTGATGAGTTTAATGCATAGCTCCTTATCCCCATATCCTCTGCATCCTGTTGGTTACTTTGGATTGTTCACAAGGACAAGGTCTACCAATTTAGAGCCCTTCCATTTGAGCTGTCCTCAGCCCCTTTCAATTGTTTTTGGTGATCAAAGGTTTCAGCAAGTTGCTCAGCTTTCAAAGACTATATTTTTATCATTACATGAACGACTGACTTCTTGTTCCCTAGTTCACAGTTTCTTTTTTAAGAACTGTGTTGGTGGTTGGCTAACCAAATTAGAGAACTTTGTCCTGAACTTGACGCAATATCATGTTCATCATGGGGTCATTTTCAAATCTTACCTCAGTCACACTCAATCTTATCTCCTTTAATCCTTTTGCTCCAGGCTTGGTATAACTTACATGAATTTTGTCTACACATTTACACACATTAAGTATGTGAACTGTAACATTTGATAACATGTATTTTCACAAAATTTGATGTACTTTTAGTGAAGATTACAATTTTTTTGTACAAAAAAATCAGTTTTTTTTGATGAAATATTTTCACTAAACATTTGTTTGTGAAAATAGTCTGTTTTTTTATACTAGTCTGAGTGCAAAGTGATAATCATGTTATGCTTAAGAAAACTATTCTTCATCCTGAAAATCTCAAATATTATTTGCATAATCTCTAAAACCTTTTAAATGCATTTCAAATGTTTGTTTTGAGTAATATTTTATATTTTATTTTCTGTGCTCTAACTGTATGTGGTCTGTCACTTGACTGACCTCGTAACCATCATAAAAATATATATATAAATATAAATTAAGCTTTTTAATGTGAAAATGACTACATATTATAACACAAAAATACAAATAGTTTAGTCTGACTAGCTTAATTCTTGTAATTCTATGTATTTATTATTTCTTATTATACTGACCTTCCAGTCATATCTTCCTGACATTACATATTACATAACTTTCACTGATGCAGTGCACATGCACTGATGTTACATCTTATAACTCTATATATTTAGTATTTTTTATCATATTGACCTTGCAATCATACCTTCCTAACATTACATATTACGTAACTTGCATTGGTGCAATGCACATGCACTCATGTTACATATCCAGTAACATAAAACTGAGCTTTTGTTTTTCCTAAAATATATATGTAAAAACGGCTCATTTGGGTTGAGAAAATTTTTTACGCAGAGGAGTGAACAACATTTTGACCTTCTTCGGTCATCATCAGGTTCACGTTGTTCACTCCTCCACATAAAAAATTTTCTCAACACAAATGAGCCATTTTTACATATATTTTTCTCTACAAGTGGGTTTTCTCGACATCACTGATTACTTTTTCTTCTCTATCATGGCTATGTTTTAGTAGACTAGTATTTTGTAATATACATATTTCTCAACTATTGTACATTACACACACACCCACTCTATTGCTATTTAGAAATAAATTATTAAACTAATTTGTCTTAAAATATAGAACAATAAATCTAGAAGCAAAGCAAACACTTATCTCTTCTTGCCAAGAGCATCCTCTGAATTTGGTTGCTCCTGAACATAGGTTGCTAAGCCTTTTAAAATTTCAGAAGCGGAGAATATGAAAAAAAACAAACATTTTTCTTGAGGAGGTGTTGATGTATATATATTTGAATAACCAAAAAATCATGAATAACTATACTTATACCTTAGAATTCCACTATAATTTATTAAGCTTAGTAACTAAGATGTATTTAGATTTAAGAAAATATGAAACTTTGAGCAACTAAAGACACAACCTACCATCATGAAGTCCTGGTTCAAAATAATGTGGTGACCTTTTCACAGATTAAAATGGATAAGAAAACCACAAATGGACCATTGTAAGCATGTCATATTCTGTTGTAAGTGTATACAAGGAACTATTTTAAAAAATTGAAAGTGTTGAAAAGGGCCACTGTGTTTGATTCAGTACAAGTCATATCTCAACAAAATAAAAATGAGGTTCTTATTTGATATTCTAGCTTGATAATATTAGTAATTTGAGTTCCTAATTTTTATTAAACTATACACTTAGTATTTTGACATCACAAACATTTAATTTTAAACAGTGCTGTATTCAACATACCACATGACTCACTAAAATCTATATTTAGGCATATTCTTTTAATATTCCCTTTTTAAATCAAGAAATTAACACATATATAACATTAAACTTTGAGTTACCTACAATTATACAATCCAAACGTATTGACAAAAATTCATAAAACTGTAGTTCAATAACATTTTTGAATGCAAATCAACAAACATGATGACATGACCTTTGACCCATTAAGAAAGGGTTAACTACAGTCTATGGAGCTGGCAATTGTGAAAGCACAATCCATCCTCTTCTACTCTACCTGTGTGGGAGTTTCTTCTACCTTCAGGGACTTGGACATCCTTTGAAGTTCTTATTCACCTGGGTTGAGCCCACAAAGGGTTCATTGGGCATAACACAATCAGTGGGACCTTATCAGGAATCTCCTGGATTCCCCTGTCAATCTTCCTCCCTTCCTTCTTGGTTTTGTTTGGTTGCTAAACAGAAACAACAGCATGATTGGAGCTTCTTTTCCATCTAGCAGACCAGATTTACACCCTTTCTACAAATGCTGCTCTAATATGTTGGGGAGCATTTAGGGATTCATGAGAAATCTCGCATCACTGGTCAAGCTCAAGCTTCAGATCAATCTTCTGAAGCATTTGACTGTTTATTGAGCTTTGGATCATTTCCTTCCCATTTGTGAAAATAGTCTGTTTTGATACTAGTATGAGTGCAAGTGATAATCACATTATAATTAAGAAAACTATTCTTCATCCTGAAAATCTCAATTATTATTTGCATAATCTCTAAAACCTCCTTCGGATCATTTTCTTCCCATTCTGAAGGGAAAGTTGGTCATGATCCATTCCAGTAACTCAACCATGGTCTCTTGCATCACTTGGCAAAGGGACATCCGATTTTAGTCCCTTTGTTTTCTAACATTTGGATTTTCTGTTTTGGGCTCATAGCCATTATGTTCTCTTGCAGACTTGTCCTATTCTGGGTGCTCTCAATCTTTTCATGCATTGCTTATCTCATCCTGAGAGTATTCTCTCAATCCATAAGTCTTCTAGTGGCTAATGTCTCAGTTTGGTTCACCCCACTTGAATGAGTTTGCCATTCATTGGAACACCATTTGGTCACCAGTTCCACTTTCTTCAGCATTGACAGTAGATGCTCTCAGTAAGTATAAGAAGGACCATTATATTTATTCCTGTTCTTCCATCCATCTACTTCTTAGTCTTATTTGTCATTCAAAACACTCCATGTTGAGTCCTGGCCTGCTCAATCTTGGTTACCATTATTATAACCTATACAACTGTTCCCATTATTACCTCTCTCTTCTTTCCCATCTCTCTTTCATTAATCACATGTATCTGTGTTTCATCTGCCCATTCTCACATTCTGGCTTCACACTTGGCTTTTGTCTGGTCCCTTGCAAGAAGGACTGGTCTTTCCATATGGCTTGTGTTCCATATTTCCTGTTTGGTTCATCCTTCTTCAATATCCATAGATCAGTGCAAATATTGTTTTGTTTTTTACCATTAGTCACTTTGTCATTGTCTCTTTTTTTTTCAACCAACTATCTCTTTATCTTTTGGACTTCTTCACATGGCTGTTAAACAGTGATTTTCTCTGTTGACCATTGCGGTTAACTGGGCAGCATTTCCCTCTCTCTTTCTTTTTACTGAATTTTGCCATATTTCTTCTTCTGTCATCTTTTTTTTGCTTTTTTCCTTTTATATGTTTTGTGCCCTCTTTCCTCAACCAGATTAGAATCTGAACATAGTTTGAATGTTCTCTGGCCCATCATCCTTTGGTGGACTGTTTTGTGTACCACCTTTCCTCAAAGCTATTTCCTCCTCCTTTTAGCCTCTGGACATTGAGAATCAGATGTACTCTCCATCAATGTATCATGCATCCTCTGCACTCCTAGGCCTTCATTACCGTAACCTCTACAACGTATTAGGGTAATTTAGCATTCACCCCATATCCCTACTCTCCATTTCTCATGTATATTTCTATTCTCATCCAGATCTTTTCCAGTGTCCAGAGACCTTTTCCTGAATATCCTTACAGGTTGGGTTTGCACTGTTGTGCAGCTCTAAGTGTATAAGTGAGTAAGTTCACTGGATTTATCAATATTTCTATTGCTTCTTGTTAAATCCCACTCTGTGGCGAGTGTTGTCTGTTCAGGTATATTATGTTTTTAAATATACACTGCATGGCCAGTTTGGGTCATTACTGCCCATCATCAAGACAAGATGTTCCACAAGAACACTTGTTGTTTCTTCCTTGCAGTGTTTTGTGTCATAAACATGTCCATCGTGAACTGTACTCTTGTGAAGTAGCATGAGCAAAGCAAAAAGGGATTTCTACCCATCCCAACCACTTCTGGAGTTGAATAAGCCAGGAATGGGCCAGCTTTTAAATACTGAGTTCTGTAGACACCCATTGCATTTTCTCTAGTGTTGTGTCCCTCCAGACTATATAATGCATTTCCCATCTTTTCCAGTAGAGTATGGGATTCACTATTGTGTACTAGATCCTAGACATTGGGGCAGTGGACCACAGAAGCTCCCTCTTGAGCATGCTCAATACTACACAGTTGAGAATAGGGTGGTAGTGTTCTGTCAGTTTAGATAGGGTACAGTATTTCTCCCTTTACAAACCAGAAGTGGAATATCTGTCTTCATTTTGTTATGGACTGGAGATGTTATGCCATAATGCAGTTTATGCCTCTGGTTGGGACCCTGTCCCTTATCTTATTTATATCTGGATGTTGGTTCCTGGATGATGTGGTGTTGGATTAGAGCTGGACCAGCCAACATAAATCCTTACATTTCAGTGGCTGAAACCCTCTTTACCCTGTGGACTGGATGATACATTACTAATGCCACATGGTTTTGGATTAGTTCAATCTTCCACATTGCATTCCACCTTCCTACAGTCATCCAGATGTCAGTTCCTTTGGGGAGACAGGTGTTGATCTTGTTGGTTATGCATACATAAGGGCTTGGGTTCAAAGAATGGATCTTCTCCTTCCCTTCAGATTTTTGAGTCTGAAGTGAATGGTAGAGAAAATACTTCTGTCTTGGGCCAGATGATCCTTTTTCAGGTTTTGTTGGTTTTGTATAGAGTTGGTCTCCCATTTACAGCCTAATGTGCTCATGTCATTTTACATCAGGGTCATATCTGGTTTCAGTTGATCTATGACTTCCTACTTTGGGAGTGGCCCATTCTCTGGTTTTGGACTGGAATTGACCACCCACTTAGAGTTTGAATGGAAGTAGTTGAGGAACCTCCTTCTACCAGAGATGGGGTGTTCTTTTCCCAATTCCAGTATTTGAAATTGATTGCCGAACTACAGTTGAATGTGTCCTGGGGCATGCCTAATTCGTGTCCTTTTTTTTATGCCAGTTCCTCCACCAAATTAATGTGGTATTCTAGCTATCCTGTCCTGTGAGAGGTGAGGCATCAGTTGTATCAGAAGTTGTATTTTTCCAATATAGAAAATGTATTCGATAGATATTTACCTCTTCACACAACTTCACACCCTTTCTCCTAAATTCCAGTGTTTTGATCTTGGTGTCTTAATAATCCAGGAGAGAGCTGCACCAAATGAGTGTTGCACTCCTATTGGTAGAGTATTGTCACATACTTTTGCATGCTACAACACAGCTGAATGGGGTTAAATACAGAGGGGTAGTTGAGAATGTTAAGTCTGATGGTGTGTGAAAAAAAAAAGAAACTGGGCACATACAGGGCAGCACAAATGAAAAAAAAAACTTGTGTGATGGGAGGTGAGTATCTAATGGAAGTTTATTTTCTGTGTAGGAAAATTATAACATTATAAACATGAGTGACCATGACTAAAAGGATCCTACAAATGAATTTGCTAACAGGAGGGACTACTAATAAACATATTAAACTCTTAATGTTTTACAGAACAGACAATACATTTGTAATTAATATTTTTTGTTCTTAACTTTAATTTTATTAATGATTTGTTACTGATTTTATATACCAAGCTGGAATCTGAAATAGAGTGGGCACTGACCCTGAGTTTTGATATTTTATTCCAAGAAAGCATGTGTGTTGATGTGAATTTTCAATCTTAAACAGGGTGAGCAAAGTTATCTTGTGTCACTGAACTGTCTTCTACTTTAACCAAGAATATTCTTTCCTTGAAGGGTTTAGTTGAAGGCTGCTAGGATGATTATGGTAGTGGAAGGGTTACCTTATAGGAATTAAGATAAGATCTCATAATTTATTTTTCTTTTATATTGTTGAAGTTTACAAGAATATTTGGTGGATCAATATAAATAAAAGGGTACTGATTGTTTTATGGTATATTGTGAAGACAATAGGATGACAAGCACTTCTATCAATTTCAAAATGATAATTTAGGTTCTAATTAAGACAGTTTTACTTTTTTAGTTGCATCATTAGCTTATGAAATGATTTATAATTGGTAATATTGAAGCTAGCACCTTACAAATATTCAAAGAAGAAATGAATTGTTCATTGAGAAGTTCAGGGTGGGTTTAAGCTTTCATTTTTTTTTGAAGAGTTAATGTGCAAGCTGCAGAAATAGCTTTCAAGGAGCCAAATGTTTCCTAGTCTTCCTTATATTAAAAAGTCATATAGTTGGTTAATAGCATCCACTCTACTGGCACATTTTGATTTTGACATTTATAAATAACTGCAAAGAATAACTTTTAAATATGAACTACAAATGAAAATGCTTAAAATTTACATTAAAAATCATCCTTTTTTGTGTAGTTTTTACAGTAAAATATCTTTTTTACCTGTTGTTCACTTTCATTGTTTATATATTTAAGATTAATATTGTAATTTATTTTTGTAAGTGATTTATTTCATTCTGATTTTTAGATGTGAAGAAAAAATACATTGCAAAGAAAACAAATTTGTATTAACATTTTTTGGCGTGAATTGATAATTTGTGCTCTTGTTTTGGTGTTCGTGATAAGGGTGAGCTGCTAAGTTCCTGTAAGCAGTTTAAGGTTTTGTAATTGCTTATTGTTTTATCAATTACAAAAGTTATAAAATTCCGTATATTAAACATTTCTTTGCATTAGAACAATTTGTATAGAGAGAAAATATGACCAAACAGAGGTGTCCAGTGTGATTTAGAGCAAAGATCTGGAATGTTGAAAATTTATTTAATCTTTGAGACAATAAGATATGTACTAGATTAGGATGTGATAAACCACATCTTGAGTGTGAAACTCATGTCTTGCATGTTGTTTAGAATAAAATCATCAAAAGCAGTCTGAATAGTTTTGAAAGATAATCTGACATTTTTTTCAGTTTACCTATAGTTGATATTAAATACTGTACTACTATGGTTAATTTGTATGTTATTCTATTACACATATACAATTTATTTCTCTGAGATTTCATTCTTTCAGAGACTCTTGTAAATTTTCTTATTGGTGAAAGCAAACTTGAGCAACACTTGGAGCAATATGCACCAAATGAACAAAATATTCCTAAGGCAAGGACTGGTTTAACAGATTCAAAGCGTTATTTGCAGTCTTGTATTGGGGATCAGGGAAGAAATGTGAGTAATGCACTAACTTTTACTCTTAATCATAAAGTGAAAAAAGTAGGCTAACATTGTAACTTATCTGATTGTTCATTCTGGTAGAATACATTATTTATAACTGTGTCTGTTTTCATTTTATGTTTTTGAAATACAGTGAAACTTATTTTCACAGTTTTAGATGTTCACAGAAAAGTGTTAGCTGTAATATCCTGAGAGATTATTTTGACACCTCAATTCCATTAAAAAATGCAATGAATAATATAAAGATTCATAACTGAACTTTATGTTGAAAACAGAAAAAAAAGACAATTTAATTATGTAGATGGATTTAATCACCTTATTCTGTTTCAGAATTGGTTTTCAAGTAAATGAAAAATCTCTGTCAAGCCTTCATACAGTGTCCAGTTCTTTTTAATGTACTTAATATTTGTGATCAATTACATCAAAAGTCATATCTACCACTTGCAACTTTGACTCAGTTTCTATTTTACTGTAGTTAAACCTGGTGACTGATGCACACTTGCTTTTGGCTAAACTTCTGTATGCCCAAGGCTCATATGAAGAATCTGTAAGCCAGATTGGAGAAGGAGGATTGGATGGATTGACTCGAAAACAGTTATCTAACCGAAACCTCAAAATTGTAGCAGAGTCATTTGCTGTAAAAGGTAAAAACATCTCTCATCTTTTATCATTCATTATGCATTATGCAGGTGATTGTCAGTTTGTGTGGCATTATAATAAGGTTACTACTAAAGTTGAACAAATTGTTCTTTAGAAGCTCTGTATAGATCTCTGATAACCATAGTACAACATCTCAGCTGAACTTTATATGTTCCATGCTACTGTCAATGAGGTATTGCTGAATACTAGAGATTGTTAGTGAACTGGACATGCAACACACCCAACTGAAATTATATACCATAATTATTGTTATCTTGTGAATCACTGATATAAGTATCATTCTGACTAAGGCTTTCTGTATTGCTACCAACCAAACTTGATTATCCCTGACATTTAGTGAAAGACTGTTGGTAGTGGCAAGCAGTACCCTTCGAGGTGGATTCGTGTATGTGGTGAGGGGATCTCCTAGAGAAGGTTCTGTAATTTCAGTTTACCTCTTTTGGGATCTGAACATTCACCCATATGTTTGCTGTGCATGGTAACCAGTGAAGGGGAGGAGATGATCCTGGTAGTTGAGGGGTCTAACATTAACACACCATTTTAGCCTCAAATTTCTGTAGATGTGTGGCCAAGAGGTGGCTCTGTCTATGTCATTTGGCTAGTCTGCTTGGATTAGGGTAAGCCAAGTAACAGTGTTGGATGTTTTCAACAGGTGTTGTGGACATTGTGTCTGATACTGGTGTTTGGGTATAGTTCTCAAGAAACCATGGCATTGCTTCAGTGTCTTTGTTTGGCATTGCAGTGCATCCCCTCACAGGGCTTCATGGTGGGTGGGGACAGTGGACACTGAAATATTCTTACTTTATTATGGGTACCCCTATTCATGAAGGGTGGGAGAGAAAAAAGAATAAAAACAATAAATGGTAAGTGGCCACAGATGGATGACTTTGTTCGACAGTCACCATTGCAGTCAGTTTCTGTACCTAAATTTCTCATTTTGCACTCCTTATCTAAGAAATCCTTATGGCAGATGTTTCCCTTTTTTATTCAAAAGGGATTAGAGGGGCTTGCTGGCTTCCCCATGTCAGTAAGAAAGTTATGCTCTGGAGATATCTTGGTGGAAACATTCTCACCACAACACATTAAACTCTTCCTAAATTCAAAGAGCACTGGAGAATACACCTATTGAGGTTGCTTCCAATGCTATCCTGAATTCCTGAAGAGGTGTAATTGTTGAGAGAAACTTGAAGAACATTTCTGAGTTGGAGATCTTTGGTTTTTCCAGCCAAGGTATTTCAGCAAGGAGCCAAATCTCTACTTGCAAAAACTGAATGATGCTTCCTACTGATGTTCTGATTTCAACATTTATGTCACCATGTCTGCCTGCCACAGTCAAAGCAGTTTATCTGAACTGTAAGGTATGGCCATATATTTCCAACCCTTTTGGATGTTTCTAGTGTCAGCAGTTTGGTCACTCAAAAACATGTAATGGTTCTTTAACATGTGTTCATTGTGATGGCATATACCACAATGTTTACAAGTGCAAACTGGAACAACATTGTGTTAATTGTAATAGTTTACACACATCTTATTTTAGTTCTTGCCATAAGTGGTTGGAGGAGAAAAAGATGCAACAGTGAAGACTGAACAATATCTCCTACCCAGTGGCTTGGGAGTTATTGTTCTTTGCTCCATCTTGGCCGTGCTGATGCACTCTGTTCCACTACAGCAGTGGAATTGCAAACACATCTCTTCTTGCTTTCAACATTGTTATTTTCAAAGCATATGAAGAATCTATTGCCATTCATGTTCAAGAGGTGACAATTCTACATCTACTCCCATCTCCATACTTGCCAGTCCTTCCAATGACTTCCTGAGTCCACTTCCTTTGGCTCTGGGTTTGGACGTCCTCTCAGATCCATCTCTTTCTCTGGCCCTGAAATACAAAATGATTATTTATTCATGCCATCAGTCACTGGAATAATCATCCACAAACAGACCTGCCTAATTGACCCAGTGCAAGACCTCCTTCCAATAAAGAAAAAAATGTTTTCTAAAACAGAAGGACTTTTTGCCCAATTCTCATTCACATAAATAAAAATGGCCACTTTCATACAGTGGAACTGTTTGGGTTTTCCTTCGAATACAGATGGCATTAAGAATTTTATTGATTCATATCATTCTGTGTATTTCTCCATACAGGAAACATTTCTGAGACCTACCAATGCAGTCATCTTTCAGCAGTTTTCTTTGCACAGAAATGACAGGTTGTGTGATGGATGAGTGTATGGAGGGTTGGCACTGCTGGTTAATCAGCATTTGCCCACCCTGTATTTGCCACTCTGTGCACCTTCAGGAGACTGTAGCAATCTGTGTTTCCTTGGGTCGCACTACATCACTATTTGTTCTCTATATCTGTCATTTGGAGAGACCTATAACCAATCAGACCTTGATGTCCTCATTGAAGTTACTTTCTCCCTTCATAATCCTGGGAGATTTCAGCAGATATAATACCCTCCAGAGTGGTATTGATATTGATGGGAGGGGTAGTTCCATAAAGTGTATACTCTCAAATTACAATTTTTCCCTCTTCAGTATTGGTTCTTCTGCTTATAGTCATGCATGTAGTCAGTCTTTTATTGCTATTGATCTCTGTATATGCTCCACTTCACTTTCCTTTTGGAAGGTTAAAAGTGACCCACAGGGCAATGACCATTTTCTTGTCATTTTGAGAGAAACTGGCTGTGGTCGATGCCATCTGAATCTCGTGCCTGGTAGAAGCTGGACCAAGCCAACTGGCCCTCTTTCACTGCTCTCTTGGAACTTGATCTTGCCATAATCTGTAATCAATCAGTAGACGACTGCATGGCAAGAGTGACTGACTGTATTGTCCATACAGCTGTTCAGTGGATTCCTAAACCCTTTACACATTTTTCACGGTATCTCTGTTCATGGTGGAATCCTACCTGCCACGTGGCATGGAAGGCTCAAAAACAGGTCTAGAATACCTGTTGTTGGTATCCGACACTTTTAAACTGCATGACTTTTTTCAGGTGAAACATCAAAGTCAGTAGGAATCTTGAATTAAGTACACAACTAGTATCTCTTCTACCACCAGTTCCAAAGTCATATGGGACAAGGTTCGAAAGGTCAGTGGGCAGTATACTTCAATCTTGCTTTCCAATGGTCAGGAAGTTGCTGATGCCCAGAGAATTGCCAATACTCTTGGCAAAAGCTTTTCTTGTGCATCTAGCGTTTCTGCTTTATCACCCACCTTCTTAGCCATTAGGACTAAGGCAAAGCAAGCACCTCTTTTTCCTTTTGGGCTAATTGCCCCCCAATGACTATAATTTCCCCTTTACACAGGTGGAATTCAAGCTTGCTCTTCTTTGGTCTGGCAGTGTATCAGATGAACCTGATGATATTTACTACAAGATACTGTCATCTTTTTCCTGACTCTCTTGCTACTTTTCTGGTTGCTTCTTACTGGATCTAGCAGGAGAATACTTTTCCTGGTGCTTGGCACCAGACTATTGTCTTTCCTGTTTACAAGCCCAGGAAGGATCCCAAGATTCCTTCAAACTACCATCCAATTGCTTTGATGAGCTGTTTGTGAGATCTTGGAAAGGATGGTTAATGCTCTTCTTGTTTGGTTCCTCGAACCAAACATTCCTCTCACCCACCAAGTATGGGTTTCAATGACAACATTCCACTGTGGGCTATTCAATCAGGGAAGCCTTTCTCAAGCGAGAATATCTAATTTCTGTCTTTTTGCAAGACCTCCATTCATGTGGGCTACCTGGCTATTTCCCCTTTTTTATCAAAACTTTTTTTAATAGACCACTACATGGAGTTCATCAGGGCTATGTCTTGAGTGTCACACTTTTCATAATAAAGATTATTGCCATTGCTAGACAACTCCCTCCTTACAGTTGCAGACAGACTGTGTTGACAACTTCCACATCTCATTCAGTTGTTGAACATAAGGTTTATTGAGTGGCAGCTACAATCCTGCCCTCAGTCATTTACTGAAATGGACCACCACAAACAGTTTTACCTTTTCTTTCTCTAAAACCATTTGCATGCACGTTTGCCACCAACAGAATATTCATCCCATTCCTGTGCTCTGTCTAGGTAAAGTTGTGCTTCCTCTGGTCCCCTACTTTCATTTCACACATCAATTAGCTATGCATGAAGTGTACAAGAGCATTGAACATCCTCTCTGTCCTTTCTTCCACCTCTTTAGGGAGCATATAAGTGTTCTGTGATAAAGATCTATCATCTCCTAAATTGATCAAAACTGAACTATAGGTCTCTGGTCTTTGAACATGTTGGATGCTGTTCACCATCTGTTGCTTTCTGCACTTCTCCAGTCTAGAGTTTGTACACTACGTCTAATGAACTTTCTTTACACCTTTTCCATTTGAAACCATCTTCATTGTATGCTTCAAAATTTTGATCCTTACCACAGCATCCTACCAGGAATTGTGTTTTCCTTCCTCAGTGTGACATACTTTTTCATGATAGATGGTCTGCCATTGTACCTTTTGGCCTTCATATTCATGTGCACCTGGCTAAATTGGATCTGTCCTTGTATGACATTGCTGTCTCCACAGGTCAATCCTTCCCACCATGGCTTATTACTGTACTCAATAGTGACCTTTCTTTGAATCATCTGAAGAAGGCAAATACTCCTGATTAGAAATACCTTTTTCTAATTGCCAAACATCTTTTGAACAATCCTTCCATTCCTATTTTTACAGATGGTTCAAAAGCAGATGACGCTTTGGGCTCTACCATGGTTTGTTGTAGTTTGGTGGTTGCACACCTGATCACCTCTGCAGTTTCTGTGTTCACTGTCGAATTGTACGCCATTTCTCTTGTCGTCGATCACATAACACTATGCAGTACTTGAATTGTACAATTTATACTGACTCTCTTTGCACTCTTCTGGCCCTGAAATTGCTTCACATTAGTTCTCACCCTGTTCTTATTAATATTCAAAACTGGCTGGCTCATTTCTATTTATCATCTAGTTCTATCCAGTTTTTCTGGATACCAGGCCACAACATTATTCATGGGAATGAGCTCACTGACACTGCAGCTAATTCAGTATACTCCGGTGCTATCACTACCATGCCTATCTCATACGTTGACTACAGCCCTGCATTCAGTGCTCACCTCTGCGACAGTTGGCAGAAGACTTGGAGTGAACAATGTGATAAAGAGCTTTTCCAGATAAAACTTTCTACTGGCCCTCTTGTTTCCATAAAAATTGGAGGGAGAAAGTTGTCCTTACTAGGCTATGCTTTGGTCACAGTTTCCCCTCGGTGTGGATTCCTGTACGTGGTGAGGGGACCTCCCATGGAAGGTTCTGTTCTGTCTGGTTACCTTCTCTGGGATCTAAACATCCACTCACGTGTTTGCCGTGCGTGGCGACCCGTGAAGGGGAGGAGAGGATCCTGGTGGTTGAGGGGTCCAACCCTAACACACCACTTTGGCCTCAAATTCCTGTAGACGGGCGGCCTTTGGGTGGCCCCCCTTGGGTCAATCGGCTGGTCCACTTGGGCTAGAGTCAACCAAGTACCAGTGTTGGAAGTTCTCACCGGGTGTTGTGGACATTGTGCCTGATGCTGGTGTTTGGGTTAAAAATTAAAACTTTTTTAATAGACAGGAGATTTCAAGTTCGTGTGGGTTTGACACTTTCCCGTTCTTTTGTACAGGAACTTGGAGTCCCTCAAGGCTGTGTATTGAGTGTCACACTTTTCAGTATAAACATAAATGCCATCACTGAACAACTCCCTCTCGCTGTTGCGAATGGGCTGTATGTCGACGACTTTCACATCTCATGTCAGTTGTCAAACATGAGATATATTGAGCGGCAACTACAAACCGCCCTCAATTGTGTACGGAAGTGGACTCTGGCGAACGGCTTTAATTTCTCTCTCTCTAAAACCGTATGCATGCACTTTCGCCATCGACGGGGTACTCACCCTGATCCTGAACTTCATATTGGTGAAGTTTTGCTGCCAGTGGTCCTGGAGACCAAGTTCTTGGGGCTTATCTTTGATCGTAAACTGACCTTTATACCACACTTAAAGCAGCTTCAGGTCAAATGCACAAGAGCACTGAACATCCTCCGTGTCCTCTCTACTACCAGTTGGGGAGCAGATCACTGTTCAGTGTTAAAGGTACATCGTGCTCTTATTCCATCGAAACTCGACAATGGATCAATGGTCTATGGCTCTGCCAGACCATCGGCCTTAAAGATGCTGGACCCCATTCATCGCCAAGGACTTCGACTCTGCACTGGGGCTTTCCGTACCTCTCCAGTTCAAAGTATATACATTGAATCTCATGAACCTTCTCTACACCTTTGCCGTTTGCAACTATCTTTACAATATACTTCGAAACTTCATTCCTTACCAAAGCATCCCACCTGGTAATGTGTTTTCCTTCCTTGGTGGGCAGTACTTTTTCAGAACAGACGATCTGTCATTGCTCCGTTTGGCCTTCGCATCCGGGCACAATTGGATGAATTGGGTCTGTCCTTGGATAACATTGCAGATTCCACAGGTCGGCCCATCCCACCATGGCTTATTACAGCCCCCAAATGTGACTTTTCTTTGAGTCACCTAAAAAAGGCAGATACTCCAGATTGGAATACCGTCTTTTATTCAATGAATATCTTTCAAACAATCATTCAGTTCCCATTTATACAGATGGTTCCAAATCAGGTAATTCAGTGGGCTCTGCTATGGTTTGCTGTGGTTCAGTAGTTGCGGCGCAGAATCCCCTCTACAGCTTCTGTGTTCACTGCTGAACTGTATGCCATATCTCTTGCCCTGGATCATATTGCAGCTGAGCAGTTCTCCAACTGCATTATTTATACTGATTCACTTAGTTCTATACTTGCCTTGGAATTGCTACACGTTGGCTCACATCCTATTCTCGCTGATATTAAAAACCGACTGGCCCATTTCTCATTAACAGCTACTTCAATCCAGTTTTTCTGGATACCAGGCCATGTTGGTATTCGCGGGAACGAGCTTGCAGACATGGCAGCTAAATCTGTCTGCTCCAGCACCATCACCCCTGTGCCTATTCCGTACATGGACTATGGTCTTGTCTTCAAGGCTCGGCTGCGTGCCAGCTGGCAGTCCACTTGGAGTGAGCAACGCAACAATAAACTTTTTCAAATCAAACCCAAAATTGGACTTTGGCCATCTAGCTTCCGTAAAGTTCGGAAGGAGGAAGTTGTTCTCACTAGGCTATGCATTGGTCACAGTTTTTTAACTCATCATTTTCTTTTATCTGGAACTGATGCACCAATGTGTAGTTTGTGTAACACTCAAATCACTATCAGCCACGTTTTACTTTCTTGCCATCGTTACAATTCTCAACGATGGCAATATTTTAAACATATTTTTTCCCAGGGTCAATCTGTAACATTGGACAGTGTTATTGGTAATGGTGACTCTGTCCACCTTGATAACGTTTTTAATTTTTTAATGGCCATTAATCTTTTTTAATCTCATTTAAGTGTTGCATATTTATTTATTACACCTTTTCAATTATGGTTCCTTTTTTACAGTTTTAATCTCTCTCATTCAATTTGACATTGGAGAATGGCCAGAACATTAAATAACTCGACACCAGGACTGGAAAGGCCAACTTCAAGTGACTAACGCTACTGTTTGAACTACTCGTTAGTCGTCCTGGCGAGTTATTATATTTTTGCTGCATATCATTTCACACTTTTACTACTATACCTTTTAGTACTAGCCATATTGACTCATAACCCGGAACCAGGACTGGAAAGACTAACTTCAGGTGACTGACGGTGGTTTTTATACTTACCTGTTAGTCTTCCTGGCGGGTTATGATCATTACCATTCTGCTACAGGTAGACCTTTACAACTTTGTTGACTGGATGTCAACATTGGTTTTTGCGCCATTTTCTGTTTTAATTGCCGTTTTGCTTTTATCTTCAATTACTTTTACAAATTTTACTCCATTTACTTGACTTTTATCTTTTTACTGGACATTTGGTTACTCATTATTATGATTTTGCTATATGTCTTTTAAAACTCCTATTCTTTTACATTTTGATAATAGCTGCTATGACACATAACCCGAACCAGGACTGGAAAGACCAACTTCAGGTGACTGACGGTGGTTCTTGAACTTATCTGTTAGTCTTCCTGGCGGGTTATGATCATTACCATTTTGCTAGAGTAAATACTTTACAACTTTTTATACTCTGCTTTCTCTCTTAACATTGTAGACTAGGTGTCAACATTGGTTTTATACTTTTTTGTTTTACCTTCATTTCCATTTATGTCTTTTACTACATTTACTTTATTTTTACATTTTAACCGGATGTTTGGCACAGATAGCCTCGCTGCTTTGTGCCATAAAACACTAAATCAATCAATCAATCAATGGTCACAGTTTTTAACTCGTATTTTATCTAGGACTGATGCACCAATGTGTGCTCTGTGTGACACTGAAGTCACAATCACCCACATTTTACTGTTGTGACATTATTATTACTGTGAGTGATAGCACCATTTTAAACAAGTTTTTACCATGGGTTTACCCCTGACATTAGACTATCTCATTGATGATGGTGACACTATCCACCTTACAAATTTTTTTTTAATATTTTAAGGGCCATTGGCCTATTTAATTCTATTTAAGTTTTTATCTGAAATTGTGTCAACTTTTTTAATCTTAATTTTCCTTTACACTTTATAATACTTTTACTGTTATTTTTTACCAGTTGTTTGGTGTAGATAGCCTACTTGCTTTGCACTATAAGACACAAAACAACAGCAAGCAGTACACAAGGTATGCAGTCAAAATGCCATTTTGTTATTTTTTCCAGAAAAGCCTGTAATATAGAACCAATAACTCTTCCTTGTGGGGCTTGTGCAAATTGTTAAAATCTAGTTGTAAATTTCACTTGTACAACAATATATGAGGTAACTCTGAATCAACAGAGGCATCTTATAGTTTCTTGGGAGGCATGCAAAAGTTTTTATCAGCTTTAAATATCTTATGCCTTTACAATAGAAGCAAAGCATGATGTACAATACTGTCCAAAAGTGTTTGGAGAAGATAATATTTTGCCATTTTATGGGGCTAACGGCTAATTCTTCCATGCCATTACAGAATGTAAATTTAGACACTAATGCTTCAGTGATTCCTGTTAACAAATGAATGAGCCAATATGAAAGCATTTATCATTCTCTAGAATTCCCATAAACTTGTACCGAGGGCATGTCGTAAGAGTTCTGCTTGAGTGAACATGCTAATCAAATTTAGCATGAAATAACTCATGGTATCCCACACAGTATCTTAACTGTATACTAAATAGCTAATGTATAGTACCAGTATGTGTTAGAAAAAAATCAGTTTAATAGCACTACATAAATAAATGTTTATAATAATAATAATGAAAACAAACAAACAGTTTTTAACACTATATATTAAGTGTTGTTGTCATGTTGTGACTGAAGAAAACATAGAGAACTATTAGTCAGAAAAATAGCTGTATAAAAGCTTAACATGATGCTGGTTGGACTCTCAGACAAATTGCCTTAGACTTGAAATGATCCTCAAACACTGTCAAGTACACCATAGACCATGAAACTGAGACAGGTAAATTTGAAAGTGGGAAATTAAAGGACAGAACACCTAAATGGGATGATACTGGCATTAAGTGTCTTCATTTATGCAATCTTTGGGACAGAAGGAAGACTGCCACTGAGCTTAAAGATGAGATAAATGACCATGTATAAAATATCAGAAAAGTGTCCAGATGTACAGTATCTAGAATACTTAATGAGAATGGAATATATGGCCATGTACCAGTAAAAAAAAACCTTCATTTCAATCTCCAAATATTGTCAGGAAATAAAGAAAATTGTGTGAATCAGGCTTGTTGGCAAATATCATAGATTTGATAAAATTTCTAAATTCATATTTTTGGCTATTTGAAATCATAAGGTGTAATCTACATTTGTTTCTTTGTTTTCACTTTCTTGCAAAGCTAAATGAAAACTATCTGCACTAGCTGTCCATAATTTAGCAGTGTAATACTAGAGGGAAGGCAGCTACTCATCACCACCAACTCTTGGGCTATTCTTCTACCAATTAATTATGGGATTGACCATCACATAATAATGCCTCCACAGCTGATAGGGTGAGAATGTTTGGTGTGACTGGGATTTGAACCCATGACTCTCAGATTACAAGTTAAGCACCCAAACCATCTGGCTATGCCAGGCCTAACAATGTACAATAACATAATGAATTGGCAATTCATCAAAGATAAATTATGATACATACCATTGATCTTGTTATAATACAAGTGTAGTTTTAAGTAGTTTTCAAAGGTATATTTTGAAATAAAGGACTTAAAACATGAATAAAATAAAATACTTGATTACCAATGCACATTATAATATTAATTCCATACACATACATTGATATTAGGGAGGTCTAATTAAAGTTTTAAGGTAACATGTGCAGAAAAGCATTTAAAGGAGTTCCCAATGAAAAAGGATAAAGAAATATTTGAAAAATGAGTCTTATTGTGAGAGAAAGATGTTTATAGTTTACAAATACCCATTAATAAAGTATAATATACAAAACTAACAACCATTAGTAAAGTATATTATAAAATGATATTCATTGTACAAAAAAACCTTTGCACCACAATAAGACTAATTTTTTTCATATACAAATCTCACTTTAATGATCCTGTATATTAGGTTTACCAGTTGAAAGAACATTATATCATCTTGAATTCATTACACTATCAACCAGTCATTTTGCTTAATGTCAGAGATCTTCAGGTTGGATGGGAATTCAAAACACAAAGCCTTGTCAAAATGCTTTCTATATTAGTCATTTATAAGACGTGAGTTACAATGATAGATAACCTTTTGAACAAGGGTCTGTGTGTTGCATACTCAACTGACCTGATGATCTCTGGTGTGTGAATTTCCTCTTTGACAGCAGCTTAAAGCATTCAATATGCACAATCAAGATGTCAGTATATACTGCTATTGGAAATCTTTATAGAACCAGTAAAGAGCATTTTGTTAAATTTTATTAACAGCTTATTGTAAATAAAGATGTAATCATACTAGAGTAATTGTAAATATTATTTTTTACTATCCCAATTTAGTGATATTTAGATGTCTATTAATACAGTGTATTTTTGATTTCACACACAAGGTATAGGTCTTAACTTATCTTGCAGGCTTAACTATTAGTAAAAATAAATTGAAAACTTGCCTCACTTCAACATGTTTTAAGCCCACCAATAAAAGCAAATATTTTGTCACATATATATATATATATATATATGTGTGTGTGTGTGTGTGTGTGTGTGTGTAGCTTAATAAGTGATAAATTTAAATGAAAAAAAATTGTGATGCTGTTAAAAATTCCTGAGTTTACAAACAAGTTAATAAATCAAAGTACAAATCTTTTTTTTCTTCTTGACAATTATACAGCTTTCCAGTAAGTAGACACCCATTCCAAAATAATGCCATTTTTTTAAATAAATAAACAAGAAACAAAGGATATGATATTGACATTTGTATTTAGTGTTTCTGCTTGTTACAATATTTAAAGCATAGACACAATTGAACATTTTATTTAGCATTTACAAAATCTGAAACTGGGTTTGTGGAATTGTACCTCACTAATACAGAAGAACAGGGATGAGGGTATTTTTAGAAGATAATTATTTGATATGATTTTATTGGGAACAGTTGAGGACAGACAAACCATCATTTTTTTTTTAAATCTAGGCTGTATGAGCAAGAACTCTCTGCATTAATACACTGGTTTGGTAGTAAGCTGTTCAATATTGTAGACAGATAAAAGGCCTTATTCAAAAATTATGATAAACAACAGTGACCAACCTTTTGTATAAACCAGCTGTCAAAAGAGCACCCTAAACTGTAACAAAAATACCACTTCAGGGAGTAATCTCTAACCCCAACTTGGCCCACTCTTAAAGAATTGTACAAGTCTAGAATTATTAGAAACAAAAAATGCAATGTCCAAGAAAGTTGTGTGATAACATTTTGTATTTGACTTGCAACAGTAGTGGCCATCTGATATGGTTTATTCTACCCATTTCTTACAGAATGAAGAATTTGTTCTGTTGGTTTTAAGCCTTTATTTTGTGAAGTGACAGGAAATTCATTGTCACACTATTTACTATGAACAGCAGTATTGTAATTTACATAGGCATTTTTTGCTGAGGTTCACCTGCATACAATAGGCCAGTTGTGAAGTCTAAGTAAAAACATAGATTGATTCTGGAATATTTTCATTCGTGGAATAACTGCTTGTATTTTGTAGTTTTTATCAAGCTGTACTTTAGGGCTATTTGTATTTGATATCATGGATATAACCAATTTGTATTCTCAGGGTTGTTCAAATATTTACTGGTAGGTCGAGTAAATTTTTTTATAGTTAAAAGTGCATAATTAACTTCTTAATATTTTCTTCACTATTTCTCTTTAAAAAAATCAGATGAAAGACTTGTTAGATTATTCGTATCCCATCGCATCTTGATTAGGATTCTCTGATAATTGTGAGGAAAATAAAGACAATATTATATTATTACTTGAAGTCTAAGTTGCCCTAACTAAATTAACATGTGATACATTTACTAAATGCATATACACAAATTGATATGCATTATTTCTGTAATTATTTTGCTCTACTTATTTATATCTATAAGAATCAAACTAAATTTATAGCTTTGGTGTAAAGTATACAGGGTGGCCCGTAAGTCCCTACCCATCCTTATATCTTATGTATCCAGGGTGTCACCAATATTCTGCCCTCATATACCCACGTACTTGTCACAATACGCTCTTCAGGTGTAAATGGGCTTACATTGGCCATATTTCTTTGAAATAAAGAAACAAATTTATAATACATGCGTAATTGAATATAACTTAATAACATATGGATGGGTAGGGACTTATGGGCCACCCTGTATATTCTAGCTGCATTTCATTCTTGTCTCCTTAAAATTTCAAGTAATCTTAATCTGTTTAGTTGATAAATAATCAACCTTATTCATTGCTGGGTATATTCAAGTATTTTTTGACAGTTTCTTAGAAAATCTTTCATATGTGTAAAGCACAGAAATCTGTTTGTCTGTCTGTTCATTATCTAACTACTACTAGGTTTCCGAGCAAGTCTTAACTAATCTTTTTTGAGATCATAGTTTGGAACAAGGGGCATGTTAATGAGGAATTCACAACCCATACAGCCCCGTTACTGTTCATATTGAACTTGTATTATCTCTGATGTAAGTTAAAATTAACTGCATTCATACATGTAGCTGCATCATTATGCCTTAATGTTTGTTCACAAATATTTAGTACATCACTAAAAGTGTGCTAGCAGTGACAAAAACAAAGAGTTGCCTCTTAATTTATATTCATTTCCAACTTAGACCTTTGATCTTGCAGCTTCAGCCCATAATACACTTCTACAAAGTTGCCCTAACCATTGCAGAATGTATATCATGTTTTAAGCATATATATATTAAGATACTAAACTTTATACAAAAGATTTGGTGAGCTAATAATGAATACTCGAATAATATGTATTATAAGTAAGTTTTGTGAAAGTCAGGACTTGTGTGTTACTTATCATAGCATCCACCTACACTTTTTATTAAAGTCTTAACCCAAACAAATGATGAGTACCTCCATTTGTCATTCATATTTTAAATTATGTACTTTGGGTTTATTTTATGTGCAATGTTCCTGCTGATTTTATTATCAAAGGGCTCTGTCTGGAGAAGATTCCTCTTCAGACCACAAGCAAGAACAAAGCTGCTGAAAGAGATGAACAGATTATTAATTGTTTGGTACAAGCTGGGAACTAGCTCTCGCTATCTTCAGGAGATTGAACGTACCCAGGGTCACAGTGGAGGCTCACTTCCTCAGTTGTCTTCAGGTGCCACCACGTCAGGCTCTGGATCACCTTTGCCTCCAAACACAGAATATAGAGTTGGATATATTTTAGAGACAGCTCTCCAAAGAGCTCCCATTTTCTTGATAAGAAGTGGGTAAGTAACAAGTTGTTTTTCTTGAATGTTGCATCTGAAAACTGTACAATCGGTGTTGCAGTTTTGGGTATAAACTATTTTCTGCTCTATTAGTTTTAAAATAACACTCGGAGTATATCCTGATAAAAACATTTCACTGAGAATATCTCTGTTAAGCACATCACCAAATTGTATTTTCACATTTTCTTGCCTATCTTCTTCCCATTTGCTCAGCAGTAATTCTGAGGGCTTATAGATTATACAGCTAAAAATTTCATATTGATGCCCATGCATATACAGCTTATCAAATCAACAAAAACATATTTTTTGTTTAATGATATGTTTCGTTCTGCACCTAATAATAATTGCATGATTATTTTTAGTTTTATTTTCATTAGAAAGAAAAACAAATTGAAGCAGACAAATCAAGAAATAGATGTCATTTGAGCCAGATTCACAGTTCAACAACAATTGAATAATGTAGTTAAATTCCAAGTTTGTCCAAGTATTCCTCTGATTTAAAAGATAATTATGAATTACAAAAATAAGCCTACAACACAGTGGTAAATTTTCATTAAACATGAGGCCAAACCGTTATTGTTGGTTGAAATAGTAGCATATGGCAAGTTGATATAGTGTAAAATTGGCTTTTCTCTGTGGTCTCTTTATTGAAAGGTTATATGCAAAAAAACTTAAAATAATTTATTTGTAATTAGACCAAAAAATTTAATCTGCTCATTTTTACACTGCCTGCTCAGATATGTTGTGTGTAATTTGTTAAGTCTCTAACCAAGAAAATTAATTTAATGCCCGACACTCTTTTGATCCTATTAGAAAACTTTAAACTAAAATATTTTAAAACAGTGTTCTCCAACCAGGTAATTGCAGAGCTTTATAAAGTAGATTGTAAAAATTTCCTTATTTGTTATTACATTTTACTCACACTATGTATAAGTAGTGAGATATTAGGTTGTCCAGAAATAAAGATTGGAATTCTCACAATGACATTTAGAAGTTGAATATCAAGTAACTTACCTTTGTTTGGTTGATTTAATTCAATGTTTGTCACTTACAAGGTGTCTTAATTGTTTGCTGTTTCAACTCTACTCAGAGTAAGTTTTGCAACCTCCAAGGCAGCATGGACAAGAAGGACTTTTGTCTGACTTTTTTCTACAACTCCAAATTTGGACGAAAAGCAACTGAAAGTACACAGAACATCAACCAGCCATTTGGCTATGGATCTGTTACTGAACGCGTGGTTCAGTATTGGTTTCAAAGGTTTCAACATGAAGATGAAATTTTTGAAGACCACAAAGGTCTTGGAAGGAGGCCATCCTTAGATGAAAACACATCAAGGGAAGCAGTTGAGACAGACCCTTGCATAACTGTATGTGAGCTTGCAGAAAAGCTGAACACGAGCAAATCACGTATTGCCAACCACCCAAGTGCGATTGGAAAGACAAAAGTTGGATAAGCAGGTTCCTCATAAGGTCAAATAAAGACAATAAAAAAAAATTGTTGTCGTAAACAGAAGGGCTCTCCACCCAATTTGCCTACACATAAATAAAAAGGGCCATCTGGTTACAATGGAATTGTCAAGGTTTATGTTTTAATCTGGATGACATCAAAGTACTGATTGCTTTCTGTCATCCAGTGTGTTTTTCCTTACAGGAAACATTTCTGAAACCTGTCGATACAGTCACCATTCAGCAGTTTTCTTTGTACAGAAATGACAGGCTGTGTGATGGGTGAGTGCATGGAGGGGTGACAATATTGGTTTATCACCATGTGCCCACCCTGTCTTTACCACTCGACACACCCTTGGAGGCTGTTTGTTCTCTCTACCTGTCGCCTGGAAAGACCAATGATCAGTCAGCTCTTGTTGCTGTCATTTAACAGTTGCACTCAGACAGTGATCATTTTTCTGTAATTTTGAGAGACTGGCCATAGTCAGTGCTGCCTGACCCACATGCCCTTATGAATTAAGCAAACTGGTCCTCTTTCACTGCTCTTGCAGGATGTGATCCTGCCATTGTGTAAGCTATCAATGGACGGCTGTGTGGCAGCAGTAACTGACTAATACACAGACAGCTGCTGAATGTGTTCCTAAAATCTCTGACCCATTTTCCACTATATCCTTGTTCATCGTGGAATTCTGCTTGCCACATGGCACTGAAGGCTCAAAAACAGGCCTGGGATACATTTTGTAGATACCCCACACTCTCAAACCACATCACTTTCCAGCAGGCCCATGCACATGCTCAATGGGTAAGATGTTAAAGCGAGAAGGACTCTTGGATTAAGTTCACAACCAGCATATCTACTACCACCAGTTTGAAAGTCATATGGGACAAGATTTGAAAGGTCAGTGGGCAATATAATTCAGTCACCCTCTCAATCTTGCTATCTGATGGCCAGGAAGTAGCTGATACCCAGAGCATTGCCAATACTCTAGGTGAAAGCTTTTGCCAGGTATCTAACATTTCTGCCTCATCCTTCACCTTCTCAGCCATCGAGGCTTCAGCAGTGCAATCATCTCTTTCCTTTCGAGCTGATTATCTCTATGACTATAATTGTCCCTTTAAACTGGCCCTTCATCGGTCTGGCAGTACATAGATCGGACCTGATGATGTACACTATGAAATGCTGTGCCATCTATCTCCTGCTTCTCTTGCTATTCTTCTATTTGCTTTTAACCAGATCTGACAGGAGAATGTTTGTTCTTACTGATGCCTGTCGCAGGGCTATTGTCCTACTTTTCTCTAAGCCTGGGAAGGATCCCAAGATTCCTTCAAACTGCCATCCACTTGTTTTGATGAGCTGTCTCTGTAAGATCATAGAGAGGATGGTTAATGCTCATCTTCTTTGGTTTCTTAAATCAAACAACCTCCTCTTGCCCACCCAGTGTGGGTTCCGATGACAGCGCGCTCCACCATGGAACACCTGATTCAACATCAATCATAGAAGCCTTTCTCAAATGACAATATTTTTTTTCTGTATTTTTGACATTGAGAAAGATCATGATACAATATGGAGTTATGTTATTTTGTTAGACCTCCATTTATATGGGTTATGTGGCTATTTGCCCATTTTTATTTAAAAAAATTTTAATGGACAGGCAACTCAAAGTTTGTGTGGGTTCAACACTTACCCTTTCTTTTCTACAGGAACTTGGGAGTCCCTCAGGGCTGTGTTTTGAGTGTCACACTTTTCAGTTTAAAGAATAATGCCATCACTGAACAACTCCTTCTTACTGTTGCAAACTTTCAAGTCTCATGTCAGTTGTCAAACATGAGGTATAATGAGTGGCAGCTACAGACTGCCCTCAATCATTTACTGAAGTGGACCACAGCAAACGGTTTTAACTTCTCTCTCTCTAAAACTGTTTGCATGCACTTTTGCTACCAATGGGGTATTCACCCTGATCCTGAGCTTCATATCGGTGAAGTTGTGCTACCTGTGGTTCCTGAGACAAAATTCATCAAGCAGTTATGGGTCAAATGTACAAGAGCACTGAACATCCTTTGTGTTCTCTCTTCCGCCACTTGAGGAGTGGATCGATGTTCTATGCTAAAGATATATTGTGCACTTATTCATCATCAGGGACTTTGGCTCTGCATCAGGGCTTTATGCACTTTCCCAGTTCAGAGCTTATACACAAAGTCTCATGAACCTCCTGACAGTAGAGCAACAGTCTCTACTGTATGCTTCAAAACTTCCATCCTTACCACAGCATCTTACCTGGGGTTGCATTTTCCTTCCTTAGTGGGCCATGCTTTTTCAGAACAGATGATCTGCCATTTTTCATTTTTGCCTTCATATCCAGGAGCAGTTGAATGAATTGGGTCTGTCCTTGGATAACATTGCTGTATCTACTGGTCAGCTCATTCCACCATGGCTTATTACAGTCCCCAAATATGACCTTTATTTAAATCATCTGAGGAAAACAGATACTCCCATTTGGAAATACTGTCTGTTATTTGTTGAACGTGTTTCAAACCATCCTTCCATTCCTATTTATACTGATGGTTCGAAATCCGATAACTCTATGGACTCTGCCATGGTTTGTTATGGTTTGGTGGTTGTGTACAAAATACCCTCTACAGCTTCTGTGTTCATTGCTGAACTATACACCATTTTTCTTGTCCTGGATGACAGAGAAGCTAACCAGTACTCAAATTTACACTATTTATACTGACTCGCTTAGTTCTTTGCTGACCCTTGAATTGCTTCACATTATTTTTTCCGATATTTAAAACTAATTGGCCCATTTCTCTTTAACATCTACTTCTATCCAGGTTTTTTGGATACCAGACCACATTGGTATTCATGGGAACAGGTTAGCTGACACCACAGCTAAATATGTCTGCTCTGCCACTATCACTGTTGTGGCTGTTCCATACATCGACTATGGTCCTGTATTCAAGGCTTGGCTCCATACCAGTTGGCAGTCGACTTGGAGAAATCAACATGAAAATAAGCTTTTCCGAATAAAACTCTCTATTGAACTCTGTCCATCTTGTTTCCATAAGGATCAGTAAGAGGAAGTTGTTCTTATTAGACTACATATTGGTCACAGTATTTAACTCGTTTTCTTTTATCTGGGATTGATGCAACAATGTGTTATCTGTGTAACACTCAGATCACAATAAGCCACATTCTACTGTCTTGCCATCATTATGACTCAACAGTGGCATCATTTTAAACATGTTTTGTCCCAAAGTTTATCCATTACGTTAGACAGTGTTATTGGCGATGGTTACAGTCCACCTTAGAAATGTTTTTAAGTTTTTAAATGTACACATAAAACCTTTTTTAATGTGATTTCCTTTTAAAGATCAAAGTACATTTTACATTTAGTTTGATTTGAAATTAGAAAATGTCCATGACATCAAGTAATTCGAAAACAGGACTGGAAAGGCCAACCTCAGGTGACTAATGCTGCTGTTTTAAACTACTCATTAGTCATCCTGGCGAGTTATGATAATTACATTTATTCTGCAGGAAGTTCTTTACAATTTGTATTGCTGTAGTTTTTCTCCTACTATTATAGACTAGATGTAAAATTTGATTTAATGCTGTTTATGTTTTAATTCAAAAATTGAACTTTACTCTGTTTTACAGTAATTTCCTTTTTTGAATTTTAATAATTTTTACCTTAACATTTTACTGGATGTTTGGTGCAGTTAGCCTAGTTGCTTTGTGCCATAAAACACCAAACCAACCAACCAATCCTCAAGAGCCCACTGAAGATCAACAAAGTCAGCATTATGAGTCCTGGTTTATACTGCTATTATATAACCAAAATGATCCATTTTTTGAATGGATGGTGAGATGCAATAAAATTGGATTCTGTACGACAGTCGGAAATGATCTGCACAATGGTTCAATATCAAAACAGCTGCAAAGTGTTTCCCAAAGCTCAAGTTTCACCAAAGAAAGGTCATGGTGGATGGCAACCAGCATCATTCACTACAACTTTTTTGAATCCAGGGGAAATAATCACAGTGTACAAATACTGTGAAGAATTTGCCAAAATGCATCAAAAGTTGCATGAGAAACAACAAGCTCTGGTCAAGTCAAAGGAGTCTTATTCTTCTTCATAGCAATGCTTGTCTGTATATGTCAAGAATAATGCTGCAAAAATTGAACAAGTTGGGAATCAATGTTCTGCCTCATCCATCTTATTTCACAGATCTTTCTGCTACAGATTTTCATTTTCTTCAAGTGTTTTACAACTGCAGAAGAAGCTTCCAGGGATTTCATTGACCACAGAAACTCTAATTTCAACAGCAGAGGCTTAAATAGCATCGTTACACATTGGCAAAAGTACTTTGAAGCAAATGGTGCTTACTTTGATTCAAGCAAGTTTATAACACTGGTTTAAACTTGCAGTTCAAAAATAATGTCTAATTCTGAACAAACTGATACATTTACATTTCTAAATTAAGAAGAGGTCTGCTGGTCAAGTAAGAGGCTTTGATTGCTACATAGTAGATTTAGAAATGTGTTTCTTTTAACTTGTTGACTTTCTGCTAAAAATTTTACTTTACATTCTATTTTTAAAGTTAGTGCAAAGATATATCCTACACTGAGAAAAGTTTAAAAGCAGTCTATAAGTTGCAATTTATTATAGTTTTATAGTGAAAATTCAAATGTGAATCTCAGTAATTGCTGATGACCTGTTGTATTTTTACATGTCCCATATAGATCTTCACTGTATGAAATGACTAGTGGAAGATAGCTGCACCTTGGGTGTGGTTACATAACATTGCATTAACAGGAAAAGAATAAAGTATTAAAAATATTGATTTACATAAATAATATACATTTCATGAAACAATTTAATAAAAATAACTCTCTATAAAAACAATATAATTAAATACATAAAAGAAGATAAATAAAATCAACAGCACATTTTTTCACTCGCATAAGATTTAAGTTTTTGAAATGGCTTTTTCTTGAAATTGTGAAATATTGATTTGTTACAGGTACGGATATTTTATTTTGTATTTTAGGAAATTATATAAGGCTGTGGAACAGTATCGAAATGTCCTTAATGCAGTGGAAACCAGCTCCACCCAGTCACTAAGACAAGTAAATAAACTCTTCAGTATTTTTAATATTTTATAAATAAGATGTAAAATTCTGAGTCCTTGTTAGTGCAGGGGAAACCAGCTCCACAAAGTAAACTAGGCAAGTAACTAATCACTTAAGTATTCTTATTCATAATCTATAGTCAAATTGAACATTCTGAGCTCTTGTTAATTTATTTTTTTAATAACTTGAATTTTTCATCTTAATAATTTGCAAAAAATATTAATTTGTTTCCAGGTTAAATATTGTGTTAGATACATGCTCATAGTATCCTCTAAATATTATATAAACTAGCTGGGGTACCTGTATCGTGGATGAAAGTTATGTAAATTTGTAATTAATGAAAGGTTATCCTCGGACATGAAAAGCTGTTCCCTTTATATATAAAATTTTAAAAATTTGGAAACCCAAAATGCCAATAAAACAGCAAAACACAAAATGTGAAATTGTAAGTTTGCATGTATCTCCTCATGGACCCAACAAACCTTCATGCCAAATTTAGTGAAGATCTATCAACAGGGGTGAAGGAATGATTTAAAAAGAAATGCAAAATTTATTTCCCCATGGACATTATGAACCTCCTTGCCAATTTTGGTGAAGATCTATTTACACTCTGCAAAGTATTTACATGGACATACAACAGACAGTACTATTGCACTTATATAGATATTGCCAGATCATTAGATGTGTGTATGACACCTTGAGAATGGATAAAAATAAAGTTCTCCATGACAAGAATCAGAGGTGAAGTAGGAAAATCATGACCCCCTATTGGAAATATATGTATGCACAAGATGAAAATTTTGTGAAGTTGGAGGTTGCACGTCACATAATAAAAAAAGTTTTTCCAGTTTCATATGAGCAGGAGTTCCATTATCATATGATGTGGTTCTGATTATTCACCAGTTTTCCTGCTGAACTTTGTTTTCAAATCAGAAGTTAATATAATTTCTTGTTTTAAGTAGGCTACATTCATTATGGATGTCTAATTTTCATTTACTTTTTTTTTCTCAACATTGTACATTTATGGGCATCTCAAATAATGTAACTTTTACACTGACTACATAAGGTAAAGTGAATGAGTGTTATGTTAGATATTTTCCACAATATATAATTTCACTGACATTGCATTTAATTTGCTAAACAGACCCTATTTATCCATTTGCATAGAAATTTAACACATATTATTATTGTATAATTAAAGAAATCTTACTGGCTTCTCAAGATGAAGTTGTTTGGAAAAGAATTTGATGCTATTGCGTTTCTAAAACTTTTTTACACCTCTTTTTCTCAACCATCAGTTCTTCACAGCCATCTTGTCAATCTATGGAATTTCATTTTTAAAATATAGGGAAAGAGAAATGAAAGAATATTCATTTGTAAATCATAATAATTTATCATTGCACATGCATTTTAGCAGTTTGCAACACTTTAGGGAGGCAGTACATCAGTTTCTGGGACTGAAAACATTGAAAAAAGGTTCTAGAAATGTACATCAACTAGTAATCAACAGTTTTATATTAACTCTTGTACATATAAATATTGAGTACATGTGTTAAAGGTAATTGGTTAACTTTCTAACACTGAAGCAGTATTCAGTTATGTATGAGATATCGATTTCATGAAGAGATGAGACAAGTATAATGATTTCAGGTTATCATATAGTGATAGTTTGAAATCTTTTGATATGGATCTTCTGAAGAGAGGGTTTCAGATAAAGGATTGAGATTTTTCAAGACTTTCAAAGGTTTGTAATCTAATAAGCTTAGGTGATGTTCTTATAGAAAAACTGCAGACATGAAAATTAAAGGACTTAAGAAATGGAAAACTTGTACACAATTCCAGTTAACTGTGTGTGCAGGTGGGGTCAAAGTACGCATTAAAAATGTGTACGTAAACAACTTTCTCATTAATATTTTTCAGTAAATTTGGTATTAAAACAAAGCTTATAATTCAAATTTGAATATAATGCAAGTTTTGATTTTTTTGTTTGAAATGTAAATATTTAAATAAATTCTTAATCTTCAGTTCTTTGTGTCACGTGATCCTTTGTGCTCTGAACTTTCCATTTTAGATTTTCTTTTTGCACTTATATGTGTTTAGCAATGTCTTCCAATTAGAATTGCCAAATATTGGTCAGAATCTAATGTAAGAACTTTCCATCTTTTTGTTTTCTGGGATATTAGTGATTCTACTACATTCACCAGAGAATTATTCTAACCTTTTCACATTTTTAAATTACTGATTTAATCATACTTATTAGCGGTACATGTTTATGACCAAAAGAAAAAGCATGTTGTGAAGTATGTGATTATAATATCGTTAAGTCAATTTACTTTGGTAACAGGCACTATTTCCCAAGGATATTGTATCAGTTGAAGACTAAAGTTGGTGCTACAAATAAGTAAAGAAAATTTTCAGTTTCCTTTATACATCAGTTAGAAAGCAAGATAAAGTATAGTAATCTTGGTGGCATTTTGTTTTAGTGTTTTAATTATTGTTTGTGTTTTAAAATATATATATGCAAAAACGGCTTGCTTCTATGTAAAATATTTTCTCAACCCAAACGAGCTGTTTTTGCATATATATATATTTCTCTACAAGTGGGTTTTCACTGATTATGTGTTTTAAAATGGTTACCTTACACTCTCCCCACTCCTGATGGGTGGTTTATTGTTATTTGCAGTAGATATGGTTCAAAGAGCAATAAAACAATAAAATTAATTGAAAACAGAGATAAATTGTTATGAACCTGAAACTGTTTAAAATAATTTTTTCAATACAAGCTGCAGCCATTCTGAAAATAAAAAAGACTAAAAAAGATTTGTTTTTGTTGTTGGTCAAATATAAAATTTTTCTTGAAAAACTTTTAAATTTAATGTAGGAGATTTTTGAGATGAAAATGAAATTTGGAAAATATAAAGGGAAAAACATTTTTCTCAACATCTTATTGATGTCTGAGTCAGAATGACTAAAGTAAATTCGGATTAAAATCTATAGTACAATCACCTTATTAAAAAATTTTTAATTTTTTGTGTATAGCATACTTGTAATGTTTACTAAAAGCTTATCAAATTTCATGAATATGTACGAAGTAAATTCAGAATTATAATGAACATTAATTCTTTGATACAGACTTATTTCAGTGGATCATACCTCTACAGGTTGAGCTAAGATAGTTATTTTTCTAATGGGATAGTTGTTAAGAATAATAATTAGACCTTACATTTTACAGAGCAGTTTGAGAAGAGACTGGGTGAATATATTAGAAATCAGGGTTGAATACAAGGAAAGAGATTTTTCTGCACATTATTTGTAATGAGTTAATGGTAGAGAAATAAATAACTGGAATACTGTTAAAAGTAAACATTCCTTCAGGATTTGATTGTTTAATATTAATGTAGTACATTTCTTAAATTAACATAAATATTAGATATTAAGTAAATTTTACATCATTCACAAAATAATGCATGTTTCTACCACTCTATCTGAATCACAATTATAATGCAAAATTACGTCTTTAAATGTTCAAGAAATAATACTACATGCAACTTTTCACAAAATATTTAATTTGTTTAGCCTTTTAACTCATTCTAGAGTTCAGCAAAGTCTGTAATTTAAGCTTTTTTGAGGAAAATCAATCCTGCCATATTGTTTAATCCACAGAGGAGAAAAATATGTATAATTATAGTGTTTTTATTTATAAAAGCACCATCCAATAAATAGTGTTGTCAGCTTCTAATGTCAGATTACTGCTGCTCGTATTTAGCTGAAAAGTACACATCTGACCAAACTTACTTGAATCTTGTATACATTACGTTGGATTGTGTGAGTTGCAGTCTTTATATTTCATACTTTGTTCAGTTTTACATATGCATTAATGATTTCAGAAGATTATTCATAATTTACAATGTGAGTCTGCATAACGTGAATGAAATGTGATTCACAATGTGAATCTGGTTAATATGAATCAAACATGATTTATAATGGGAATCTGGTTAAAATGTGTGACTTGTTATTTACAATGTGAATCTGCTTAATACAAGTGATTTGTGACTTTTACAACAATAAGTTTATCAGTTATATTTCAAAAGGGGTGCAGGAATAGTATGCTTCACTTTGTTTGAAAATTGTTCTTAGTGCTAAACAGAAAATCTAAATGATCTTAAATTATTTTAAGTATCATTAACCATAATAGAATTGTTTAAAAGTATATCTAATAGTGTGTGTGGTGTTAATTAAACGAATAAAATTGAAATTCATATCAGTCTTAGAATATCATATGATTAGTTGTTGTTTTGCAAAGAAATATTTACACAAAAATATATTGCTCATTTAGAGTGTGTAAACTAAGGTACAATAATTTTTTTTCTCTGAAGACATTTTTCAGTGGATCAAGAAAACTGAAAAGAATCAGTAAGCTTTATATTTTACATTCTTGGCACAGGAAATCACGGGAAAAAAATTGAGAAAAGTCAGTGAATTTTATGTGATTCAATAGTATTGCTTGGATACAGATGAGAAAAAAATAAATTGTTTGTGCCCATAAATTGTGTACGTGTCTTTCTCATTTATATATAACATTATGTAACAAAAATTTATTTTGTTCTCACGAGCTCAGTCAAAATAAGAGAACCACAAATTATCTCACATTAGTTTTTTTTGAACCTCTTGTTATTCAGTGGACCTATTCTATCCCTCTCAGGATAATCAGTTTGACCTAAATTTATCGCACAAATTTAGATTAAAGATTAAAGAAAACAAAAGGTTACAGACTTTATCAATATAAGTGTGTAGTTGATGAAGAAAACACGATCAAAATAAGAACACATATGAAGAGAATGACAGTTTAGAAGAGCTTGATTTATCTCGTGATGACGATGAAGAAATACTACAGACAGAAATCGAAACTCCAGAATCAGAAAAAAAGAAAATGTTGTATTAGGTGATGAAGTAATAACAGAAAAAAATCCCATTTAGTCGTAGCAGTACTGAAGGTAGTGCCACAGTAAATGAGGAGAATACCCCAAATATCCCAGTGACATCAGAAGTTGGGATAATGACCCATGACTATAACATTACCTCACGTGGTTCTATATCAACTCAACCTGAAGTGACCCCTACAACTAAGAGGAAATGAGTGAAGTTCGATCCTCAAGTAGTTGTATACAAACCCCAAAATGACGTAAATAGGGTTAATACTGCATCTCGTAAAGAAAGTGTAATCGATGATTTCAATAACACAATAAACTAATTACGATGTTGTAATTAAATAGGATAAGTTATGTAGATGTATATAGTCAATGTTATGTTATACGTATGTATATATATAAATCAAACATGATAATTATGTGTATCATTAGTAGATGTATCTATAGTTTTACTAGGATTCTTATATTACTGATATAAATCAGGAATGGACAAAATGTTAGTATTGTTCTAGTGAATAACAAGGTAGGTATGTTTTTTGTCTAAAAAGGCAATTTTATATTAGCCAGAGATAAATGGATAATTGTTAAAGATATACCTTTTCGACAGTACGATCGGTTACACTATGTAACACAAATTTTGTTCCTGAATAGTGTGTGTAATTTCGTAATTGCTTATGTTGTAAAAGTACAGAAAATGGTCATTATTCCCTTCAAACTTTGCTTTTGTGACCTGAGTAATGAAATTTAGAAATCAACCTATTTTCTATATAAAAACAGGCAAATTTGCACATTTTCATTTACATAAGGTATGAATAAAACAACATATGAATGAAGATTTACATGTATTTATACAAAAGTTATAGAAAAATGTTTAGAAGTGAGTAGTTATTCGAGATTTGTGACTGTAATGTAAATCAATTTCATGTATCAGCCCCCAAATATAAGCTCTCATCATGTTTTTGTTATATGCTCCTTGGTAGCAGCATTCAAGTCCAGTATGTCTTGGTGGAAGTGTATGCCTTGCTCCTCTGAGTATGTTTCCATGTTCTCCTTGAATTTATCAAGATGAGCATCAAGGATATGGACTTTCAGGGACATCTGCAGTCCATTTTGCCGTAGTTCTTCACAAGAGCTTCAACTTGTTCCACATAATTTTCGCCCTTGTGTTTGCCCAAGAAGCCCCGAACCACCGCGACAAAGCTGTCCCAAGCTTCTTGTTCCTTCCTACTTAGCTTTTTGGGGAATTCTGTGCACTCCAAGATATTCTTTATTTGTGGTCCAACGAAGACACCAGTTTTGACTCATAAGTTCTACAATATTCTTGAAAATTATTGTAAGTTTGATAAAATTCTCTATCAGCTACTCAGCACTGAATCTATCTGGAATACTTTGGAAAATGGGTAAATTTGAAAATTTTATTACCCAGGCCACAAAAGCAAAGTTTGAAGAGAAAAATATGTCTTTTCCATTTACTTTAAGCATAAGCAATTGAGAAATGACACTTTCTGCCCAGGAACAAGAAAAAGTAAAAATTCTGTTACATGGTGTGATTGGAATTTACCACTTATTTACTTGTAGGTATATTTTATCAATCTTGGGAATAAACAAAACTGATGTAAGCCAAAATTATTTTCTGTCACATGAGCAATCAATAGATTTATGGTCAAAATGAATTTAAAAGCATGTAGTAAAATAATGTGTAGCATACACTGGATGAGTAAGTAGTACTGTTAATGGTTGCAGTTATTTTATGTCAAAAACAAGTTTATTTCAATGTATTGTTTTCAACTCAGTTTTGTACAAAGGATATTTTATTATCTTTTCTATTTTTAGGGCTAATTTTTTATGCCACTACAAAATATTAATTGCAACACTATGGTAATGCTTCACTTTTCCTTGTTGACAATTAAATTAGTCATAATTTCCATATAATTATGCTCAGAGCATCTCAATGGTTCTGCTTGAATGAACATGGTGAACAAATTTATTATTCAAAATAACTGTCATGGTACCCCATGCAATGTCTTAACTATATAGAAAGGAGGTAGCATATTGTACCAGTACACACAAGAAGAAATGAATTTAATTGCACTTCACAAATAAAACTTGATAAAATATAGTGTTTAACATTATACATTAAGTTTTGCTAAATGACAGTCATGCAAACTAACTCATAATATGTAATTTATCTTATCTTTATTAAACCATGTACATGAATAGTGTTTTGGAACTTCACATATTATAGTTCAGTGATACATCAGAAGCATAAATAATATATATTGATCATAGAAAGGTTTGAAAAGTCAGAAACTTTCATTTTTCTCGGGTCGTGGAAATCAGGTGCAGAGTACGTATTTGTTTGTGATAGTTTACTGCTTTCCAGTGCACCCAAATGTCTAGTGTTAATGTTGCTGGGGAAAGTAGTATAGTTGTTGATGTTGATATGCAATGATAATTCCTTTCCAAGTTTTGTAAAAAGTATTTCATTACCAGTGTAGCAGCAGAAATGTAGATTGGTAAAGCTCTTATTGAAATTTGAGATAATGACATTCTCATGGTTTGCAGACTATGTCCAGGCAACTTGCTGAAGTGTTTCTGAGGGGAGTGTGTGAAAAGGCCTACAATACTTATCTTCCTATTGCAGAGAACCAAAGAGAAGAAGGCCCATGGAAACCACTAAAATACACAGGGCAAAGGTAAAGGTATTAATAAAGATTACTGATTGAAAACTTCCAAGTCAGGAGTTAATTTAATTATGCATGTGTGTGAGTGTTATATATGCATGTGCACATGATCATACAATTAGAGTTTTAGTTTAAGAGCTTTTGTTATTTTATTTTATTTCTTTTATAAGAACCGAGGTGGGGAGTTGCATATAGTAGAAATGTTAAGATGGTTTCATTTCTGCTTTAGGAGTTATAAGAACTTTTAAGTGTAACTGTTTTCCCACAACAGTCTGTAGACAGTGAAAGGTAGTATGAGTTGAGATGTTGTGGATGTTAAGTACTCAACTCCATGCCTTAAGTTGATTTTTACATGCCTGTTGGCTAGTTTAACATCAGAGTTTGAATTTTATGTAGCAGAAGGGATATCCTTAATGGATTTGGGAAGTATTATTACAAACATTATCTATTATGACTTTAAGGCGACAACTAGGATTTATAATTGATTCTTAATCTTCATAATACTTATTTTACATTAAGTTCATTATTTTTTATAGTGCTGATTTTAATTGTCTATTAATAATTAATGAAATTCATGATGTAAGAAAAAATGCATTGATTTAATAGGCCTTGCTACAAAATGGTAAAAACTACATAACCAGATCCTTTCCAAAAAATGCTCAGGTTGTAGAGTTTTTACCATTTTATAACAAGTAATGTAAATAATAGTATTGAAGCTATATGTTTTTCTTTGTTTGTTTTTTTAATTTTGTGTGAAGCTACACGAAGGCTAGCTGCGCTAGCCACCCCTAATTTACTGGTGTAAGACCAGAGGGAAGGCAGCTAGTCATCACAACCCACTGCCAACTCTTGGGTTACTCTTTTACCAATTAATAATGGGATTGACCATCACATTATAATGTTCTCACGACTGAAAGGGTGAGCATGTTTGGTGTGATGGGGATTTGAAGCCCTAGCTCTCGAATTATGAATCAGTTGCATTAACCACCTGGCCATGCTGGGCCTTAGCTATTTGTTTCATTTATATATATAACTTACGTGTGTGTGTGTGTACAATAAACAATAAAAATTAAAACAAGCTTTAAAATATGTATTTTTATACTGTTTTCATAGTAAGTGATAGCTGTTTATTTGCTCCTAATACTATAAATGACATCAATCACATACAAGCATTATAACAACAAACAAGGAAGATAGTGTTTGTATGTATTATCTATTAACTGTTTTGTTGTGTAACGTTATAATTCATGTTACATATAGCTGGACAAAGGGTATGTATTTAGTTACCTGTTTAACTTGTAGATGCATTTTGTAATGATTCAAAAAATGACAAATAAATTAACCAAGTGTTTCACCCTTGATTTATTTCTTTACCTGACTCACAGAGTAGTTTGAGTTGAATGTTAAAACTAAAATAATATATCTTTTTTATTAGTAACCTTTGAAATATGCAGTAATGTTCAGAGCAAAAGCAGGATTGTTTGTCTAAAACAGTTGCATCATATTCTATTACTTTTGAATAAAACTTTCTTTTTCAGTTTGTTTGTACCGAAAGATGAAAATGAGGAAATTTTATTGCTACTGTTCATTAGTGAAGCAATGGTAAGAAAATATTTACTTTTCTCATTAGTTCATAAAATGTTTGCACTCAGTTGTAAAGAGAAAAAAAGGTAATTAATTCAATAGAAGAACTTTTCTGTGTCCTAAGTTTTTTTTATCTGTTATCCTGGCTAAATGCAGTTATTTAGATCACAACTTTCTCTTGAATATGGTCCAATAGTTTGTATACCAGGTTATGGATCTGCTTGTCCATTGATTGCATCACATTACTGCACACCAGTAACAGTCAAATCCCACAATTTTTAAAAATAAGCATTGATGGTGGATGCTGCCTGTCAGCCTTTTCTCCAGTTTCATTATTCATAATTAGAAATAACTATGGCAAATAGTCCTTGACTAGCTCTGTGCAAATATATGAAAACAATGAACTAATTAATGGACATTATTGCATAATATACAGAATTGTAAAATTATTTTTAAAGTTGTGTTAATTGTCTTTCTTTTCTATAGTAATTTATTTTATTTTTTTCGACAGGCTGTGAGAAATGCTGTTTTAGACAGGTCTCCAGAGTTTAGAGATATCAGGATTCATTCATACCACAACGTAACAGCTGTTTATGATCTTCTAACTATTGCCCTGGCAAGAAGAGCTCAGTTCAGTGTGTTATGTGAGGTACAACTTTCTGAAACTGAAGAATAAACTTATTTAAATTTCGTTTGGCAACTTCTGTCAAATGTGAAAGTCTTGTGTACCTTCTTTATTGGAGCTGGACATTGAGTTGATTAATCATTATAATTTATTAACCCTTTCCAAACAGATCACAGTTCAAAACCCATATCATCGCATATGTGGCCAGGTAGTTAAGGCACTCGAATCGTAATCTGAGGGTCACAGGTTTGGATCCTAGTCGCACCAAACATGCTCGCCCTTTCAGCCATGGGAGCATTATAATGTGATGGTCAATCTCACTATTCAATGGTAAAAGAGTAGCCTAAGAGTTCGCATTAGGTGGTGATGACTAGCTGTCTTCTTTCTTCTCTTACACTGCTAAATTAGGGACAGCTGGTGCAAATAGCCTTCGTGTAGCTTTGTGCAAAATTCAAATCAAACCACATCATCACATTTGTTAACTTGTATTCATAATTTTATTGAACCTCTGTTTTATGAATTTATCTTCTTAAGTTTGATATCAAACTGGAGAATTTAATTTTAATTTTTCTGTTATACATTATTTAATTTAAAAGTAAATATTAAACAAACATACCTAAATGTCAATTTTTGTGTGTCACGTGTTATGATGAATGCAGTAATGATTCAAATTAGATGTTTGTGATATCAAATTTACAAAGTCTATATTTTGTCTGAATTAGAAACTCAATTTACAAATATTGACAAGCTAGAATGTAAAATAAAAACCATTTATCTTTTCAATTTGCTGAGCTATCACTATATTTAGTGAATCAAACACAGTGGTTCCCATTCACCTCTTAACATTTTTTGGAAACAGTTCCTATATACATACATACTGCTAGATATGACATGAATAACCAGTTAGAATGATTTTCTCAACCACTTTCAAATATAACTGTGTCCTTTCTTTCTTTTGAGACATACCTTTGATCTGGTAAGTTGAGTATTGAGTCTCTTCATGATTTCATATTTTTTTTTAAATTCAAATACATATTTGTTTTTAGATTTGATAAGCTATAATGGAGTTTTATGGTACCAGTGAAGTAACTTGTGATTTATTTGGTTATTCATATGTGTATATAAAATGTTGTTTCATATCCTACATATGTGAAACTTCTTAAGGCCTGGTAAGCTAATACAAGCAGCAACAAGTGTAGAAGTTATAACTAGAAGTGGTAATTGTTTACTTTATTTCTTTATTGACTGTTCTCTGTCTTAAATACAGTTAAGAACTTGTTCATGAATAGTAATTGTCTATAGACATATACAATTTATAATAATATAAATATGACTGTATTTTACCAACTACTAGTCCACTAAAATACAGCCATGGTAAGTCACTTTGTAAAAATTAAAGGTCGGTTTTATATTGTTGGATATGGTAACATGAGTGCATGTGTGGTGTGTCATTGTAACTTTTGTATTGTTAGCATGGCTGAAAGGTCAATATAATAAATATATGTAAATGTATAATGTTATGAGATTTAAGTTATTTTGTCTAAACATTATTTCGTTTTATAATCTGTAATCATTCTAGAATAAAAAAGGCATAAATTATATTAACTTCCTAATATTATATGGTGGTTATAAGATCAGTGAAATTGAATGAACTCATATGGAGATTTATTAGTGAAAATGACATGAACTGTAAAGTTTTTTTTTAATAAACATTTGATGAAACTACCTGGACAGGATAAGGATTTCACATGCAAAATTTGTAAATTTTCTGATGCACAAAACTATTTTTAATCTTAAAAATTACATTTCATAGGATAGGGAACATTAAAAAATAAAAAAGGCATGAGAAGTATTGATAGATTGTGTAACAAACCTTGAGACTTAATTTTAAAAAATTCTGTTTTGCATGTGAAAGTAATATTTACTGATAATCTGCCTAATTTTGTGAACTTATGATTATTAATTTAAAAGTAATAGAATGAAAATAATAACAAGTGCAAAATGTTTCACTTTGATGAGGTTGGGTAAAAGAGGATAATATTACTTGGGGTGGCATGGTGATTGTTGTATGGGATGTCACACCAAAGTAGTCTTTGAGTGAAGACTAATTCCACTAATCTCAATGTATGTGCATGGTCAGAACATACACTGTTGAGATGAGGTGTTCCATGAAACCACTTGTAGATTTTCCTTGCAGTGTTTTACTTCAACTAAATACTTTTTTCCAGAACATACTTTATGGATGAAACAAAGTAGGTTTACTGCCCATCCCTGGTGTCCCTTTGATTGAATAAATTGGGTGGACTGCTCTTCAGAATAGGAATTTTTGTGGTAACCCATTGCACTGTTGGCATTCATCTGGACTTTTCACCACATTCTCTCCTGTCTTCTAGTGGAGTATGAGAGTTTTTGCCACCTACCAGTTCCTAGCTACTGGGGTAGCAGATAATGGATGCAACTTCCTTAATGTGCTCAATTCCATTTAGTTGGCAGTAGATGACAAAAATCCTCCATTTGAATCATAGTCATATATAAAAGAGAGAGACTAGATCTTCTACATTACAGTTCATCCTTCTGGTTGGGATCTCTCATCCTACCATAAACTGAATATAAGTCTAATTGAATGGTTTTGGATTCATATGAGACCAATTAACATAAGTCCTCTCACACGTGCTGGTTGTGATTCTTCATATTACCTTGGTCGCACAATTTTGCTTCATATGCTTCACCTCTGTATGTGGGTTCCTGAGGTTGATATGCACATCAGGCTTGATTTGTTTCAAATCTGTTTTTGCTTGTAGGCTTGGTCAGTCATCCATGTGTTCCAGCTTCTGTGCAGTTCTTTCTGAAGGATGATGCTGCACAGTGACTGTAGTCCATTTGGCACTCTGCCTTAGTGAAATCTGGCCTCAGGTGGATTTGAAGCCAACCATCATACCAGCATTCTCTTCCTACCATCTTGTTGGTTTCCTGGAAGGCTAATTTTGGTTGTGGATTTGCACCAATGTGTCCTGTTTAGTTTACCAGTACAAAATTTTCCCTTTTCGTTCTACTCAATGTGGGGTTAACGACTGCCGATATTAATATCTCATTTACTGAATGTGCTCCTTATAATTTTCTACCATTTTTGTGACACTTACTACCACATTAGGCAAAAGTAGTATAGTCTCCCATGTTTGTTTCTATTCCAGTGGGGAATCACACTATGTGTGTTCTTTGGATACTTTCAAAGGATACTTATTTATATTCCTTGCAACAATCTCTTCTTCTTTTCAATGTGGGATTCTAGCTATTATGTAAATGAAGGTAAGGTACTGTGTCATAGGTTAATTTCTTACTCTGAAAATATATTTCCTGTAGTTATATACCTCCTTTAATACTTCTTCCACACTACCAGTGATTAATTTTTGCCTAATCTTGAAGGGATGGTTAGACTGAATTGAAAAGCGGAAGTAATGTGCATAAGGAGGGTTATTGCATGATAATTTACACATGAAGATACCATGAATCATGTTCACTGTGGGGTGTGTAGGAGTATCAAGGCTAGTAGGATGCATAAAAGTTGTGCTTATAGAGAGCAGCACTGAACAAGAAATGTGATAGGAGGTAAGTACTTATTGAAAATATATTTTCAGTGTAGGGAAATAATAACTTTCACCTTAATACAAGTTTCATATGAAGTTGCATATATAATACATTTTTTAAGTACAACAGTTTAGGATTAACTCTCTCAATATGGGCTCAGTTGATTTGACAACCATGTGATCTCTCTGTACTTATTTAAAATTTCTTTAAATTTATTATTTCAAATTTTTAATATAGTGTCACAAAATTTGGCATTCTTTCACATACAAAAAATATTTTTTGATGAACTATTTATAATAAAATAAATGTTTGTCCATGAATATATTGAGTATTTGTTTTGAATGGTCCACATGCAAAATAATTATCATGTAAAATTAAATTTACTTTTCCTCTTTTCAAACGTCTCAAACTTCCTTTATGTAATCCCTAAAACCTTCTAAACTCATTTCAAACATTTTTTTTAGCAAAACTGTGTAGTTTATCTGCTAATTTCCCTTACTAATCTCAATTGATCAATTTGACAAACCTTGTAATCACCGAATAAAATTGAAATAACTCAAAATTACCTTTTCTTTCTTTCCAGAATGGCTTCAGATTATAACATGATACTACATTTGTTTATCCTAAGTAGCTCTCAGTTTGTAACAGAAAACATTTATTTATGATTAAATGTTAATGTTTTATTGCACTTTGAACCATGTCTGCTAATATCCTTGCAATTATGTGTTGTAAATTACTTGTGGAATGTGTTGTTTTAGTTATGCTAATGAATTACATTACCCATAAGCTGCTGCGACTTGCTTGAATATGTGCCTCATGAAATATTATTGTAATATTTGTTTTACTTAATCTAACTTTAACTAACTTAGAGATTTCTATTTTTACATTTTAGTACCTTTTATAATTATAAATAAAGAATAAACAAGAAATAAAATATTAACTGGTCTTCTCTTTTTCCTGCTGTTGATTGTCAAAGAGAGTTAACCTTTTTTTTCTACAAATGGTAGTAATGCACTTAATAACTTTTATTTAATTAAGTAATACACCAAACAATATAGGCTAATAACATGCAAAATTTGGAAAAATTCTCTTCTCTTTTAAAATTATCCTGGCTTTCTAATTATGTGACAAGAGTCATTACAAATTAATTGAAGCTAGTCATTAACCTTTTTGCATTTGTCTTCTGAATGGAACTGACAATTAACCATTCAGAATATAGTGTTATGTTACTTTCATTTGATAGATGATCACTTTGACTTTTTATAGATTATAGGTAATGTATAATTAAACTTGAGAGAGAACTATTAACATATTATTTAGGTGTGGCAAGAGGGGTCTGATTTTCTATTTGATAGCTCTGTAACCAAAAAAAAAAAGAAAACTATAAAAAAGTATGGTTCGTCTGAGCAGTTACAATGTTATATAGAAGAATTCATGATAAATTGTTTACTTTTTTGGGGGGTTGATGTATAAAACAGGGAAGATGACATGCTAAGAGTAAATGTGTCACACTAGGGGAAGTTCAGAATTTTTTTAATATTGCTTTGTAGAATTAAGAACTTATATATTATTAAAATATAAATTATTAGCTAAGATTTTGTGCTCTCACTGCTATAACATATTCAAGTAGTAGTTTTAATAAAATTTTGAATGTAAGATACAAACCTTGTGTCATACACAGTAAAAGATGCTTGTGACAACATTATGGTTAAAAAGTAAATTTATGTTACAATTTCTGAAGACATTTGTCATATTAAATGAAAGGTAAATCCAAACTTTGTTTAAAAAAAGAAGAAATAGGAAGATAGTGTCTTGAGTAACATCAATTAGCAAATTACACTTTACCTAGTTTTTTTGTATGTGTAATATACTTTGCCCCAGTTAAAGTTTTTTAAACACAAAGGAAAGAAAATATATGTGAGTGTTAGGCTTAAATTAAAATATTTACTATCAGTACTAGAACTTGTCAAATAAAAGTTCTTTGATTTAGTGGTTGTAAAATTACCAGTAGGGTGTGGAAAGAACTGACCAGTGCTTTTTCAAAATGATTTGATATTTTCTGGTAGAAAGCAAGTTGTACCAGTTACTGCAGGATTTCTTTATTTAAATAATCACCAGTGTTGTTGTTGTTTTGATACTGCATAGTGGTTTAATGTTGTATTTTCATTTTTCCTTTAATGTCTATTCCCAAAGTTATTTTGGTCTTGAGTAAAAGTAAAAGTGTATTGACAAAAAACAATCTCTAAGCCAAACAGTTTTGTTGCATCTTCAGCAATGAATGTTTCTGGTGGAATTTTGAAACCCATTGAACAGGAAAGTCAATAACAAAATGATTCAAGCTTCAAGGGCCTCCTCAAAAAATGTAAAAGTAATTGATCGATAACTGGTTTGCAGGTATTTATATAGATGTATGTGTGAATTAATATATTATGTCTTTGATTTGTATCTCATATGAATGGGTGTATTTCTGATTGTTGTTGGTGGTGTTTTTTTTTGCAGTCTTTTGAAGGTGCAATGAAATTTTCCTTTGAGGAGTATCATATCTGGTTTCAATATGCTTTGTCACTAATTTCTGCAGGAAAGGTAATTAGGTGCAACTTTATATTCTGTGGAAGACTTTGGTTGTAAATTAACTTAGGTTTTTGCAAGAGTTTGCTTTATGATGTTACTGTTATTCAAACATTAAAGGGAATGTGAGCTTATGTCATTGCTTTAATTACATTTGTAATAACCATAAAAATATTGATATTTTTCTGCATCTTTGCTCTCAGCATTTTTTCAGAAAGCAAAATCACACTACATTTTTGGTACATACAGAATGTTTTATCATGAATAAGGTAGGATAAATAAAATCTCATCATATTTTTGACTAACATAAAAATTAGTGGATAACAGTGATTGCAGAATAGCACACACACTTTCTAATTAACAAATGAAAAGGATTTTTTTCACTCCATTTTTACTCTGTTAGTCTTTTGGAAACAAGAGAATTTAATTCAAAAGTTTTTTTGTTTTTTTATCATCCAAGTAGTGAGAGAAATTGGTTAATCCTTGAAATATTTATATTTATTGGCTTCTGTGAGGTTTTTATACTTATGTTCCTGATGAAATCAGAATATAAATTTGAAACTTAGTTTTACAAGATAATTTTAGCTTTGTAAGTTGATTAAAACCAGGTACATTTGACAGTGTATGTCTTATTTATGTCATAATGATATAATCTTGTTCTTGCTTTACTAAATTAATGATGTTAATAAAACACTTGAGTTCAAGTAAATCAATTAAACAGTGAACATTGAAATAACTCAGAATATTTTTCATAAAGTATGCTGTGAGATTTTTATTGAAATGTTTAATTAGTTATTAAAAGTGTTTTCATTGGTAATAAGCTTTGAAAATAAAATTGGAAAAAAAAAGATTAAAAATGATCATATGTAACCCAAAATATCAAAGATTGAAAATGCTATTTATATACCATACAAGTAATCTCTTCCTCAGCATGGTCAAGGATACCTAGTTTTACAAGAATGTGCTCAACTACAGCCATCTGGAAGTCTTCCTTCCTTATTGGCAGCAAGACTATGCTACGAACATCTAGGCCAACCAGAACAAGGACTCAAAATGGCTCAAGAAGCTTTGGAGCGGGAACGTTCACATCCTCAGGGTCTTTTGTGCCGTTGTTACCTTGCTGTTGGACTTGGGCATCATATTCTGGCAGAACAAGCAAGACCACAGCCAAAGAAACAGTCAGTTAGAGCCAAAGCCTTTGAAGCCTTTCTAAAGTATGTAACACAATTGACAAGTCATTTAGAGTTGTAGGATATATAATGTCTTGATTGCTATGATTAAAAGATTTTACAAACTAATTACTTGCAGATCATATCAAATGAAATATTAGTTATACAGTAGGACTTAATACATATAGATCTTTGAACTTTGTTGGCTTTTTGCTGATCTTATTAAACTCTCTTTAACATGTTAGCTTTCTGTTGATCTCATTATCTTATTTGTTGGGACATCATTTACTGCATTTGTTACAGAATTTTAGTGTCTCAAATTCAATATTTTATTAAACTAATTTTTTGTTTGTGTTATTCCAGCTAGTATAGCAGACAATTGTAACTAATAATCCATACTTTAATAGCATATAAATTTTACATTTTTAATTTTACAAGACAATATTTTAAAAAATCCCAAATTTCCCCTAGTGTGAAAAAGGTGTCAAATATTCTATAAACATTCTATCTTCTCTGTTTTGTTCAACACTTCTCAATATTTACAAAATTCAATGTAAATTACTCACTATAAAATTGTAATTGCTCAGATAAATCATAATTTTTATTGCTTTCGATTTTGTTTAGTTACAGAGCCATCAAATAGAAAATTGGACTCCTCTAACCAAACCTACCTGAAACATCCTCTTTTTTTCAGGACTTGCTGATAGTTTTATCATACATTTAATTCTATATTATTTATAACCAATAGAAAGCCAAGTTTTTATATATCAAATGATGTGTTATATTGCCTTGTTTTCTGAACAGATAATTGTCAATTTCTTTTTTTAGTACAAGCTTTATTCCCACAGGACAGATAAGGATGAATGTATAATAGCTCTTATCTCATAGTTAAAGAATAGAAAAATTGTGATAGTTAGAGGAAACTGTCTGCTTTTTGCATATAATTATTCTATATTATTTGGTGCATTATTTAATTAAACAAAAATTTTGTGCATAACTCTCAGTAATATAAAAAACAAAAACTACAGTTAAGTGTCATCAACAGGAAAAAAAAACAAGGATAAGTTATTTATTTCTTATTTATTATTATGAAAGTAACTTAAATGTAAAACCAAAAATCTGTTAAGTTAGTTAAGGTTAAATAAGGTAAAATGAATAATAATAAAAATATTTCATTAGGCATGCACACGAGTAGCTGGAGTAGCTCATGAGTATTGTAATTTGATAGCATAATGTGAGCTGTACATTCTCCAAGTGATTTATAACTTATAATGGTGTGAATAGTTGTTCGACACAGTCAAACAGCAATAAAACAATAAAATTTAATTATATCAAGTCATCCGTTAAGTAATGAAAGATTTTAGATTCAGAAGAAAAGAAAGGATTTCAAACACTTTTGATGTTATTTGATCAATAATCTAGGTTCCATTATTATTAATTACTTCCTGCCAATGATTCACCAGCTTCTGAATACCATTTCTATAAAAATTTTGGGGTTTGGAGAAAAAGAATGTATAGAGGGTAGTTTTGGCATCTTCATGTGTTCTAAGCTCTTTTCCATCAAGATAGTTCTGCAAACTTTGGAATAGATGATAATCGGATTGGGCAAGGTCTGGAGAATAAGGAGGATGTGGAAGTTTTTCCCAGTCTTGCTCTTCAATGTTTGCAGATGTGATCCTTGCTGTATGGTGCCTGGCATTATCCTGATGTAACACACCACCTTTATGGTTGATCGAAGCAGGCCTCTTTTCTTTCAGTGCAACATTTAAGCAGTCTAACTGTTGACAATAGAAATCTGATGTAATTGTTACATTGAGTGGCAACAACTCAAAGTGGATCACACCAACAATATCCTGCCAAACACTTAACAAAACTTTCCTAGGGTAGAGGTCCATTTTGGGTTGTGCTTTATCCAACTTACTTATTGGAGAGAGCATCCTTGTTGACTGTTGTGTGGAAATGACTGGATCTTTCAGCAGGACAATGCTGCAATCCACTTTCCCCCCAGACAAAGGACTTTTTCATGGCAAATAATGTGATTCTTTTGGACCATCCAATGAGTTTGCCCCCAAACTGAACCTCGTTGAAAATGTTTGGGGGTGAATGGCAAGGGAAATCTATAGAAATGGATATCAATTTCAAATATTGCACAATCTTCATGAAACTATTTTCACCACTTGGAATAACATTTTAGCCAGCCTTTGGCAAATGCTTATATCAACCATGCCAGAGCGAATGTTTGCAGTTATTCGCAATGACAGCTGTGCAACTCACTTCTAAGATTTCTTGTTGGGCATTTCCTACCCTGTTTAGGACTTCTTTTTGGTATGGTCTTAAACTTTTGGCCAGCTAGTATTTAGGCTAATTTCATAGTGTTCACATTTTATCTATTAAATGCTAAAAAAGTTTTTATTTTTATTTTCCATTTTCTTATTTTCAACTTTTGAAGCTCTACTCAAATAAATGGTTAAGTCTAACAATGCAAAATGCATATTTTTTCTTTATGTTCATTGGCCTTAAGATTTTGGCCAGCAGTGTACATACAAGTCTCTGCTAAGTTAGATGTTGAATTGCTTATCAGACTGTGTGTCTTTATAAGATATGTTGTTCAAATAGTTTGTCTTGATGTCAGTTGTGTTTCCATGGGAATGGTATTAGGATTTCCACTTGCTGTGATCATCAAATGCATGGTAGAGTGCATTCTTTAAATCTTACTGCAGTTCCTCTACAGAATTACTATTTTATGCATTGTGCTAAATATCTCCACGAGCACAGTTTTTAAATCTCAGTATTCTGTCTTTGCTCAAGTGTTTATAGTTTTCTGCACTTTCTCTTGCTATTTGGAATAAAGTTTTTGTGTATTGTCATAAAGTGTGATTAGTACATTCCATTTTGTCATCATTCTTGCCATAAGACACACGCTTCATAACTTCTTTATGTACAGATGAATCACCATCACCAATTATTTTCTTATATTGGAGTTTATATATCTCTTCTGACTTTTGAAATCCTTCTATAATTATGTCAAAATTCATTACACTGGAAGACCCATTCCAGTTTCTGTATCAACTGTGCTTATCTGTTCTTTCTTTGTTGCTACTGTACATACACAACAAAATTTATTTCTTACACCTAAGAACAAGTTTTTTGTTCTTTGACCAATAATAACCATTACTCCCATGTTGCCTGTGTATCTGTGTCCATAGCTTCTCTTACTCCATTTTCCATCAACAATTACAGTAATGTATGAAAGTCTATCCATGACCATATCAACAGCTTATATTGGAAGACATTTTTCTTCACAACCTGCTGTTTTAAGTTGCTTATGGAGCAGTACTTCTCATTCTTAAGCCAGAAAAAAAAGATGAAAACGTTTATTGTGCAACCAACTTCGTGTTTGGCTTATGGACAAAATAATGTAGACAAGAGCTACAAATAGTGAAATATAATTTCTATGGTTTGACATATATAAAATTTATTAAATTCCAATGAAACCTGTACATTTCTACATGCTAAGTAATTACCTCACCAACTTTTTTTCTTCGCACTTCTAAAAAGTGTTCAAACAAGGTACATTCATAACATAGCACACTTCTTTCAATGATGGCAGAATATTTAAAAAGAAAGAGTATTTAGCCTAACTTTCACCTAAACCAGCTGTCTTTTGAACAAAAACAACCATGGTATAGGTAAACAGCCACAAGGTAAAGGAGAATAGCCAATGATTAGAAAACAGAAAGATTGTTGTACAGTAGCACAAGTATAGTTGACAAGTTAGTCTCAACAAAGAGACAGAAGAAACTAGTTGTATAAAAATGAATAATAAAATAAAAAGAGGAAATATGGAACTTGACAAAAAATTTATCATGTTCTGAATCACTTTTCACAAACTGAGATTTGACTAGCCCTCACTTTGAGAACTCTCATGAAGGGTTTTAACTAATCATTTTTTTAAGACCTTGTATGCTTGTTTTCCATAGGTATTTTATTAATGAGTGATTACAGATGTATGTAAAGTCTGTGTATGGTTATAGTTTACACAAGTTTCACATAAACATGAGCTTTTGTGGATTTTTTTTTTTAATATTGCCTTGTATAATTAAGATCTTAAATGATATACTATTAAAATTTTGATTATTGGTTAAGATTTTATGCTATACTGATTGATATAAGATAAGCAAAAAGTAGTTTGATAACATTTTGAATGTGAGGTACTTGAACGTTGTATCATGCAGAAAAGGATACTCAGGATGAGAGGGTTAAAGGTTTGTGGTATTAAATCTACAAAGGCTTTGAAATAATACAAAGAGGTCATGTGGTTAGTCAAATTGACCAAGCCTGTACTGAGAGAGGAAAGTTGACAACTTTGTTGGGTGTCAGCTGATGTTATAAGGCTCTCTGAAATATGTTGACTTTAATTATCTTACCATTGTTTGTTTGTTTGTTTGTTTTTAATTATTATCTGTCTGTACCATGCTTTAAACTGTCAAATAAATGACAAAAGGTTGAGGTCCCACTAAAGATAAGCTGCATGACTTTTCTGTGGGTTTGGCCACAAAATAACTTTATTGTTACAGTAGAGTGTTTGTTTATAGTGCCTTTTGTTTTTGATTAGTAACTTGACAACTTTTGCTTTTCTTGTAGAGCTCAATCTTCTGACCCAAATGATCATTTACCCGAGTTTTATCTCGCTTTGCACTATGCACAGGCTAGACAGGTATGTTAGTATCCTAAGAAAATAACATTAGTTATTCCTTAAAGTGTAACTCCTGTGTTTACACTTCTGTGGAAGTGAAAGAGACATTGTAATATTGCAATTATTACAAATAGAATCTCTGAAATGCTACTAAAAAAATCTGTTAAGAAATTTAAAATATGGTCACATTATTATTTTTTTCTTCTTCTTCCAGCAAATATTTGAAGATTCACAGTGAAATTTTATGAAAGAAAAAATTATTTTATGGAGGTTATTCTTCCTGGTGTCCTAATGATTTTTTCATGCTTTGCCAACTTTCAATAATCAATCTATGACTTTAAAGTGTGATACATACATTGTAAAAATATATGATCTAGTGATGAGACAATAAGATGTAGTAGCTGGACCTATAGAAACTTGGGATGCTTTGTAACTGAACCTATAGAAACTCAAGATGCTATGTAACTTGACCTATAGAAACTTGGGATGCCGTGCAGTTGGACCGATAGAAACTCAAGATGTCACATTGCAAGCAGTAAATAGAATACAACAAACAGATTAAATATTAAATTCACATTATTTAATGAATGTGTATACAATTTGTGTTGTATTTCTTAAGGTCTCAACCATTGTGAAATCCAGTTGTTCTGAAGCCTTCTTTAGTTGAAGATTTTATAAACTTAATACTTGGATTCTCAAATCCAAAGATAAGTGTCATTAACATCCAGGTTGTTAGCCAATGCAGTTCATCAAAGTTTCAACACCAGTATATTCACATCACTAATTATGAAAGTTTTAAATAGATGAACACTCTTCTTGCTTACTTTTAATTGCTGTTTTACATTCTATGACTTCAAAACATATGATATGCAAAAAGTTAGCTAAGATAAAATTAAAAGCAAAAATTATGAACAGATAGATTATATTACTTTTTTTACATTATGTAATTAGGCACTTGAATTTGGTGTAAGATTATTTAACAATTGCAGATTTAATTAAGGTCATATTTTGGACTTTCTGTCAAAAACTTAACTGTGTGTTATTTTTTGTAAATTATATAAATAGCACTTTAATATTTCTTTTGGGCAGTTACAAATTTTGGGATTTTTTTTCATTTTCTTTAAGGTAAATTAATTTTTTACATGTATCAGTTAACATAAAAGAATGATGGGCCCTGAACTTTTGTGTCTTGCTTCTTTTGACTGTTAATTATTAAGAATATTTGTTTCATATACATAAGAAGTAAACAAATTGTGTGTATGTATGTTAAATATTAATCACTTTTATTTTAAAAGTTCCAGGTCATGTATGGTATTTTTGTTGGTTGTCATGTCCCTCATGATTCTTCTGAATTAAACTTATGATGTTGGAAAAATAAAGGTTTTACTAAGTTGCTGCTTTTAATTAAGGCTACAGACTGAAAATATAGTAATTCACATTTGAATTGAAGATTTGTTTCTACAGTTAACTGAGGCTGTTCAGCATGCTAAAATGGCCCTTCACCTGAGATCAGAACATATTGGCTCTCTCCATTTGCTTGTTCTGCTTTTGTCTGCTCAGAAGCAATACTCTGAAGCTCTTCAGCTAGTAGAAGCTGCCTTGGAAGAGTATCCTGGTAACTTGAAGTAAGAGAAAGGGTTGAATCAGACTATCTCAACTTAATTTTGTCAGCATGAGTAATTAAATCTAGCTCCACTGTTAAATATGCCAACTTTATGCTTAAAACATATTTACAAAAAACAAAAGATGATAATATTCACATATCAGTGTAAGTTTTTAGTAATATCAACAGTACAGCTAAGGAAAAATATAACTTATACTTTCTAATTAGGATTAATGAAAGTTATTCTTCAATAAATAGTTTGTTAGCTCATCAGAGTTACCAGTTATTAGGCCATATATGGTGGGTATTCAAATGTGTTTTTATATATATATATTGGTCAACTTTTAATCTGCATTGTTCTTTCCTCTACAATGTTTCTATGGTCTTGGCAAATGATACTAAATGAATTATACAAATTTCATATACACTAAGTAATTTTCATAAATCAAACATTTTAGTTCTGATTCATGTTTGTGAGCAATTTCTTATTATTCAAATATTAGCTTATGGGCTCTTGGTTAAAATTATGATTCATTACTTCTCTATTTTAATATTTTGTAAATGTTATTAACTAGTCATTGTGTAATTTTTCTCACTAGTTTACTGTATACCAAAGCTTACCTGGAAGAACATTGTATGGGTGGAGATATGGCACTTCTGACTAGTAAGGAAATGCTTCAACATTGGAAAGTGCTTTACGATGAGGAGTTAAAACGGTGAATGCTGCTTTATATTATTATCATTGCTACACTTCTTCCTATAACATTTTACATGTGATCAATCAGATTCAAGTGAGAGTGCTAGACATTCCATTCACTAATTATCCTCTTTCAGGTAGTTGCTAAACAGTTGGGCATGGAGGGGTAGTGTATATCATCCACCAAAGAGTTCTGAAAATTAGAATTCAGGCTACTTTCAAAGAACAATGGAAGGTACATCACAGGTGAAACATCACAATTTTATTAATCTTCATATCTAGTACAATAGAAACTTAGTGGAATGCTTGAGTCAGCCAGTTGTTAATACTTTGTGTCCCTCTTTTGTTTTAATAAATGCAGGCATTGTTGCAACATATTTAGTCAAAGTGTCTTTTGTGCTTTGCTAGACACTTCCATAAATTTCTTTGGAAGTAACTTTTGATTTGTCAAGTTTTTGATCTATCATATTCCAGGTCTACTCAATTGGATTGAGAATGGGGCTCTTTGGGGGCCATTGTATCATTTGAATTCTAGCAGCTTTTTTCTTAGATAAATAATTTTTGCACAGGTTGGATGATTGTTTAATGTCATTATCTTTGTTGTAGAATCCTTTACCAATAATATGCAAACTGCTGGGTATATGAAAATGGATCAGTATCTGATAGAACTTGTGCTGGTCCATTATAACATTTATTTTGCAAATATCTCCTTTTGCCTCAGCAGAAAATCATCCCTTACATGATCAAATATTCCTTTCACATTGAGTATTTTTGATACTGGGATTGGGACACCTTTCTGTCATTTGGTATATGGTGAGATCAGTGGCAGATTTCCTTCTGTCCCAAAGGCTGCATAAATGAAGATGCTTAACATCAGTATCATTAAGTTTAGGTATTCTATCTCATCCATTTATATTTTTAAAGTTACTCTTCTTGGTCTCACAATATGGAGTGTACTTGACAGTGTTTGAGGAACATTTCAAGTCTGCAGAAATTTGAGTCCAACCAGCATCATGCAAAGCTTTATTAACAATTTTCTATATTCTTTGAGCTGTGGCATGATAATAAAACTTAATATGCAGCATTAAAAACTGTTTTTATTGAGGTTTATTGGTGAAGTACTATTAAATTGATTTCTTCTAGCATATACTGGTACTATATTCTAGCTAATTACTGTATAGTTAAGACAGTGCATAGCTTACCATGACAGTTATTTCACACCCCAAATTTTATTAGTATGTTCATTCAAGCAGAATCCTTATAACATACACTTGGTACATGGTTTTGGGAATCCTAAAGAATAATAAGTATTTTCACCCTGGCTTATGTGAGTGTCAACAAGGATCAGTGAAGCATTACCATAGTGTTGAGATTTACATTCCTTAATGGCATGGAATAATTAGTTCCATAAAGTGAAAAGAATAACAAAAATATCAGCTTGTCCTAACAATTTTGTACAATACTATAGTTGCATATTGCAATACTGATGATTGTAACACTACATCATCATGTCCTTTGTCCAATTATTATATCACCACTGCCATATGTGTGTCTTTCATCTATAATGCTTTCCAAACTGTATATACATCTTGTGTGGATATAATGCAAAACATGATTCATTTATGAGTAAAACATTTGATCGATCTACATGTTCTTGACTTCTCCCCAAAGATACTAACCTGTATGAATAAGATAGAAAAGAAAACATGCTATTTGTCATCCAACATGAAGACCAATCATTGTGAAACCTGGTTCTGTTTTCTTGGCTATCCATTCAATTGTTACTCTGAATGATTCATTTTGGGAGCTGAGGCTGTTTCAAGCCTGGACAGCTGTGCAGGTTTTTTCCCACTGTGGTCTTACCCTTCCCTGTTCAGGGCTCAAGCTGACTGTATTGACTGTCTGAAAATAAGGCTACATCTGTTGTTAACCATACTTTTCGAGAATGGAAAATTCATTGTGTTTCCTTCACTTTTATATGTAATGAAATGTGCATCAATTACATAACTGAACTCCTTGATTTGCATAAAATTGAAATCAGGGTTGCCATTCACATAACTTTATGACAATAGAAAAATATTATTATGCTTTGATAAATCTGAAAATAGGTGTAGGAAACAATGTAAAACACTTATGAAGTAGACGTAGGGCATCTCACCAAAGAAAATAAAGTTTTATTCATAGTGATAAAATTTAATAAATTAACTTCATACATAGAAGAATTCCAATTTCAAATCAAATACATTAAATTTATTTTCATAATTTTTATGGTTAAGTTACAGTAAATGCAATTCATTAATAACATTTATATTCACTTTGCACTGTTCTGTTCAAACAGTCTTTAACCTTTAACTGAAATATTATTGTGTTTGTTTCTTTCTTGTTTTGTTTCAGTGACATGAGAGACAGCATACAAAGAGTAGCCAGTGAAAGTCGGAGCATGTTCCAAGTATATTCTTCAGAATTTTCTGATAGAGATTCAGGTAAGGATTTACATATATATACATATAAACTGATACATTATATATTTCAAAGTAAGGTTTTCTCTTTTGGTTTTTTCTTATTGGTTCCAAGTTATTACTATATATTTTATCTTAATGGCATATCTTGTCCTGTGCTGAAGACTACCTAATTATGTACACACAAAACTGTAATTTCTTATGTTAATACCAATGCTGTTTACATAGTTAAAGATTGTAATTTTTTTCCATTAATAGCAAGTGTAAGCAAACTCTAAAATAGTAAATATTATTAAATTGCAATTTTGGAAATATCAGCAATAAACCAACAATCAGTAAGAGTAAAAGTATTGAAGGTAACAAAGTATCATTAGTGCTTTTATGTTTTTCAGTATCTTGCCATTTGTTTGGACCTTGTTTGAGAACTGATTAAAAACTACTGTATGTTAGTGATAATACAAATGTGATAGCACTTGTTAGCTTTTATGTCAAAAAGTACAAGTCATAAGTAGATAGCACTAATGTGTACATCATAATCTGTGACAGAGTTATAAACAACACTGCAGGCCTGGATGTTTATTGTTTGTTTTCAATAGCCCAAATACTTCAAATATCATATGTTTTTAATTAACTGTGTCTGATATGACAAATTTTAAAAAGTTATTCTTTTTTTAACAGTTGTGTAAAAACAAATAATATAATACACATATCATTTAGAAGTTCTGAAAATCTTTGGTGGTTTATCAGTAAGCTTCAGGGGCTTATATCACTGAAATCAGGGTTTGATTTCTGTGGCTTGCAAAGCACATGTCACCAACTGTACTGTTTTGAGCTTAAGCTACAAATGCACCAGGTATTCCCTCAGCCACTTACAAAATGATTCTTAATGTGTTACAACATTACTGATAACTCTAATGTAGGAATAGGTGTAACAGTTCTCCAATTGCTGAGATGTGTACCTACTGAAAAATTATATTATTCTTATTTAAAAGTAATAATAATAATAAAGAAAAAGAAGCTATAAAACATTTACTAAAGATAAAAAAAACACTAACTAAATAAGGTTTTTATCATCAGGGTCAATATTTGATAGAATTTTAAATTCTTCCTTTGGAGCTTTTTCTCAAGGTAATATTAAGAAGAATTTTAGAATCACAATAGTGAATGTAGGTGAAAAATTGGTTCATTTTGTCTTTGAAATAATTGCAAGATAGAATACAATGTGCAATTGCTAAGAAGTATTTTTAGTTTATTGACAATTTTGTGTTTATTGGTTTTTAAGAGAGGGATAAATGTCAAGGTCAGAACAGTAAGCACTGACATCCAAGTTTGACTTGCATTTTGTTGAACTAACATTGCAAGACCAAGCCACCAACACTCATGTGGAGCTAGCATTGTGTTTAGAACCAACACCCACACTGAGCTGGCACTGTATTTTACAACTAACACGACAACCACACCAAACATTGACACCCAACTGTGTCAGAACTAAAATAAAACAAGAAAGTACCAAGAACCTTATGGGGTCAGCACTATCTTCTAGACTATTTGGAGCCAGTGAGTGAATCCTTGTTTAATATTACTCAACATACTTTTCATTAATGTTATATATATAGATAGATAGATAGATTGATAAGAATAACAACCAAGATTGAACAGTTATTTGTATCTCATGAAGGCTGTTATGAATATCAAAATGCTTTATTAAATAAAGTAGAGAACAATAGTTCGACCTTCATAGGTCATCTTCAGGTGAACAAAAAGGCTGAAATGATTGCTTGAGATTCATCCTTTTTGTTGACCAGAAGATGACCTAAGAAGGTCGAAACATTGTTCTCTATTTTAATAAAAGTTTTAATACCCACACCAACCATCTTGAGATACATTTTTACTTCAAATGGGTTTCTCATCATCACAAAGGGTTAATTGGTAAAATCCTTTCTGCTTGTACTGCTGTATGAAAGGTTTATATTTGGGTTTAGGACAAAAATCAATTCTTGGACCAAATGTTCTCATTCTTATTTCATTGATGTGAAATTTACTGTTTGGGGAATTTGGTTGGAAAATTCACTTTAATTGATGGTATTGTAAGTCTGATATATAGTCTTATTTATAGATTCACTGTCCATGAAAAATTTCATACAAGACAAACTGATTCATTAATAATAAAGGTAATTTGATTCTAATGTATTTTTATGCTATTTTTGTTGTAATATTCTGTTATATACTCTGTATGTAACTGTATATAAATATTGTGGAAATAACAGAGTTTTCCTAAGAACAAATAAGAAGCTATCTGGAATTTTTTTCTAATACAAGTGCACTGGAATGAAATGAATAAAAAGATCATTCTTGTGTTGAGATGTTATAATTCACCTGAATATTCAGTAAAAAGTGCATGAATAAGAACACCTGCAAGCAAGCAAGAATACCAATGAAAGTATTCAAAACACATGTTTGTTAGCTATGTCAAGCATTTATAAGATGCTCAATCCAAACATGGTCTAGTGGTTAGAGTGTCAACCTGCATATCAAACAGTTAAAGATGTAAATCTGGTAAACACATTCTGTATTTTTAGCTATGGGTGCATTATGAAAATAACAGTCTATTTCATTATTTGGTTCTATATACTCTTGGCAACAAGTGCTCTTGATTACCTGCATCCCCTCTGGTTAGTAGCTCAAAATTAAAGAATATTATAAATGAATCCTAATAACTCTGACCTTGCTATCTAGCCCACATGTCAGTAAGGTGACAATCAGATTCAAATTTCCCATTTTAAAGGCATATTACCTCTGAGTAGCTATGTGCTAAGAGAAAATGGAATAGTTACTGCAAATCAATGTGACTTTTGCTGTTGCCTTTCAGAGACAAGTTCAGAAATGTGTGGCTTCACCTTGGGAAGTGCCACTCTCATATCATTTTTGCAACAAAGTCTGTTCCTTTTCTTCGTTTTTATGTCTACCATCCTCGAAAAGGATTGCTCGCAAAGATACATTGTACCAAACGGTACGAGGATCTCAAGGGCTTTCCTAGCAATAAGAGGGTATGCTACGATTTGGGGACACCAAAACATTGAGAATGTTGTTGTTCTGAAAAGTTGCTGTTGAACCTGACTCTGCTGAAATTCAATGATTTCGTCGAAGTTATTCATCATTAACATCTGCTGTCACAACACTAAACATGAACGGCTGTCTCACCCATGCTGGATATGACTCTGGTGGGGAAGTATCCATCGAGAGACTTTGCGAGCTCATCTAAGTGTATGGCAGTTGCTTGCTTCAGTTCCCTGGATACAAAAATGTCTCCAATATCAGACACATCTTCGATCTTACTTACACAGTCATCTAGCAGGGGAAAGTTTGTGAAGTTATCATTCTCTGTTCGTCATTTCCATAACAGTAGCTTTTTTTGAAAAGCCTTCAGGTTTTCTTCTGCTTCGATGATGTTGACTTCACTGCCCTGCATCTGTTGATTGAGATGATTGAGAGCATTGAAGATATAGGCCATGTATGCCAAAATGAGAATGAACTCAGATTTTTAGAAGCAATCTGCATGACAGTGTTGGTGCTCTTGCAAAAACAGGGCTAATTCCACACGCATTGCAAAAACATGATTCAGCACCTATCCCCGGGATAACCACCGAACGTTAGAATGGTACAAAAGTACCTTGAATTCAGAGCCCATTTCATTACACAGCTCTTTGAAGATGCAGTGCTTCAGGGCACTATTTCACACAAAGTTCACACATTCCACTACAATTTTTAATACTTCTGCCAGTTTTGAAAGCAAGGTTTTTTTGCCAACGCATGCCTGTGCAGAACACAGTGCATTACAATGATGTGTGGTGCATTGGCTTTCACCAGCGCATCAAAACCAGTGTTTCGTCCCAGCATGACTGGAGTTCCATTCGAACAAACTTCAGAAACAATATCCCATGAAAGATCGTTGTCTCTGGAGAAGTCATCCACAGGTTTCTTCATGTCAGCTGCCTTAGTCGTTGTTGTAAGAGGCTTACAAAATAAAAAATCTTCTCTTATCTTGTTCTTCACACAGTGCACGAATACAACAAGCTGGCTTAGATTGGAAATGTCGGTGGTCTCATTAAGTTGAAGGCTGAATTTTGCTGGGCTTGAAATCAGATCTGCAACTACTTGAGCCAAGATGTCATTGCTCATGTCATCTATTCTGCTGCTGATGGTGTCATTTGAAAGAGGAATTTGGGATAACTTATTTTCAGCAGCTTTTCCCAGCATGATATTTGCCATCTTCAATGCAGCTGGTTTTACGAGTGCTTCACCAATGGTGTGTAGTTTGTCCTGCTTTGCGATCAAGTACGCAACTTCGTACGATGCTGTGATGATCGGTTTGTTGATGGGTACAAAGACAAGAACAGGCAAAGTAGCCTTTTCATCGAATCTGGCTTTCTTTACCTTGAATTCAGCAAGTGTTGTATTTTTGTATTTCCCATCTCATGCAGCTTTAGGGAGTGTTCTCTTAGTTTTGCCAGTGCTAGACTAGAATTGCTCAACTTGGCATTGCAAATCATGCATTGAGGACGCTGACTCCCATCATGTTCCGTTATACACGTGAATCCATATTGTATGTATTCGTTCGACCACTTTCTGTTTTTGCTTGACATAGTTAGTATGAAGGGATTGAAAGATTAGGAAAAAATCACAAATGATGCATGATTACTACAGTCACAAGTCGACTGCTAAGTGCACGAAGTTCCCTGCAGCACAGGTATTAAGGCCAAGTGATGTGACGTGATCAGCCGCAGCCAGTGATGGCCAAGTGGAGCATGACATCACAAACCATACAAGTGGGGTGAAATTGACAGTGAATTAAAAGAAGATGTGAGGTAGATTTGGATTTTTGTTTAAATAAATTGCTTTTAATTCAAAGTAGACATGATCCTAAAAATAGATTAATACAGGGAGATCAAACCTAATTGGTTTATTAAAGACAAAAGAAAATATCAGGAATAAATGCATAAGTTTAAGAAGTTAAGATTGATAGATATTTCATATATTTCTGATCATAGAAACTACCTACCTAGGTAAAAATCAATGTCAACCTGGTAATGAACATATATAGATTATAATGTAATGATTCATCATTTGGGTGCCTTTGTTGTTAATATTTTCAACCATAAATCCAATAATCTTTCAAAGTTAAGCTTGTTTAAGTGATTTTCTTAACCTCATATACTAAACTAACAATGTAAAATAATCTTAGTAATGAAATAAGACTTAAACATTTAAACATTTTAACCAATACTGTATATAACATCAAAGAAGAAAATAGTATATATGTATAAATTCTGGTTCTTAGCTTCAAGTACTATTGTAAATTTTATGTTTTTTTGAAAAACATAACATTGGTGCACTCTTAATTCTGGAAAACTTAACATAATCAGTCCTAATAACTTGTAACTTGTGAAAAACGTACCAACTCTCTAAACACAGGGTCAATTAAATTGACTGACCTCATAACCAATTTGTACTTGTTATGGTTTCCACACTATAACTTTTATTGTTATAGTATGTGCATCTTAACAAAATTTGGTAGACTTTCACTAAATATTGTCATTTGTTAAAAAAAAAGAGTTTTTTTTCTAAAGATTTTTCCATGATTTATTTTTTGACCAATTCAAGTGCAAAGTGAATTTGAAATTAAAATTAAAAGTACTTTTTTACTCTAAAAAATCTCTAATTAAAACCTGTCCTTTTTTTTCAGTAAAACCATTTCATCTGTTATTACTTCTACCTTTCAATATATGTATTTCTTCAAACAAAGTATAAAGAAAAGTTGTAAAATCAGAAATGAGTAGCTGCACCATTTTTCCTTTATTATCAATGTATTTCTCTTCAGAGTTCCACCTGCTAAACATTTCAAATTTATTTTCTGTGTTTAATTTACTGTCAATGACTGAAGTAGAGATCTGCTGAAAATAAAGCACCAAATCACTGCTTGTGTCATTAGACATTTTACATGACACTGTAATGTGATACTCTTGAGAGCAACAAAATGTGAGTGAAGAAAGACAATTTAACCCTTATTTTGAGAAGATGATGTGGAATTTATCAGTTAAAAATCCTACATTGTTTACAATGAGATTTCAACAGAATAATAAGATTCCATGCTGTACCAGTGAAAACATTTATTATATGGTTTGGAGCTGATAAATAAACATTGCAAGTGTTTAAGTACTGGGCATCCTTCTGGGATGTTTTGGATTTATCAATACACTGAATAGGCATATAAGGCAATTATTTTTGTGTATGCTTATAATTCCCTATTTCCCTTTCAGCAAAGTTATTTCTCAAACAATAAATACTGTTTATTCACAAATGCTTAAATTTTTATAAAAACAAAAAAAACTAATAAAAATACTTCAAGAAACAAATATTTCAAGTAGTAAGAGTCTAACAAGATTTTGTGCTTATGCATCATATGTGTTAATCCTTGCTACAAACCTTGTAAATTTTTGTAGGCTTCAAATATACACCTGACTTGAAAAACCTCATATCTGTTCAGAGCAACAACTTGGCCATCATACTTCAACAGTTTGAGCAAAATTATGACACTCTCCTACAAGCTGTTTACAAACAACTCAGATTTGCAGACATAGGAAAATGCTTTTTCTCTTGATAGTAAACACTTTACCAAAATAAGTAGATGGGACTAAACAAGATGTTTTAAAAGAATGGAGTAATGTGAGGAACCATGCTATTGGACTAACTAAATATGTTCATATCTCATCAAGATAAAGAGGTAGAAGGTTCTTATTTTTATATCCTAGCTTGTCTGTATCTCAAATTTAAGTTTATTATGAGTCAGTCACTGTACACATTGTACAGTAGGGGTAGTAAAATATAAAATGGGCAATAACTTAGTTGTGGGGGCTGTGTGAAAAGTAAGACTTGATATTTGGCATTTTGTTTCTTTATATTTCCTTTTAAATTAAGAAATTAAAACATATCTAATATTAACATTTGAGTTATAAACTTTGGTTTGATGTCAACTGTAAACTTTTAAATAAAATTTTTAAAATAACTCTTGAAAGACATCACATGCATTCTTTCACTTAGCTAAAGCAAAAGGGTTATTCCAATGACTACAATGTAGTTACTTGTAACTCTCATAAAAACTCTATAAAAATGAAAGTAGTTGATGAAATAGTTTTAAATTTGTTGAAGACTATGTAGTTTTAGAAAAATAATACATTTAATTTTATTTTTTCTACAATTTATAATAAAACTTATTTTTAATATAGTTTACATGCAATGTGATTTGAATTTTTTTTAGTATAAAAATACTATTTATTATATTAATTATTCACATTTCATTTGCTTAGTTTCTAGAACTTTCTGAATGAATGTCAAATGTCTTTAAATGTATATTTCTTATTATTCATTTTGTCTATTCTGTAATTAATTCTAAATATTATTATCAACAAACACTGCAATAAAATGTTTAAATGTAAGAAATGGGAACATGTACACATCTTTTATCTCTTCAATAATAATTTATTTTTACTTTTCCTTTCCAATTCTTTTGCCTTTTATTCTTCATGCAGATATGCCAAACTGTTCCTGTCAGTGTGACCCCCTGGTGTTCTGTATTTATTCTAGAACGAATGTCATCCACAGATTCTTTCACTTATACTCACACATAAAAATGATGCCATCTCACTCAAACATTTTAACAAGTCAAACTGCATCAGATTAAATGTATACAATCATCAGATTTTCAAACATGCATTCATAAATACAAATAATATATAACTACTTAAAATAAAAATGTAAAACCTAAATTCTATTTAACTGTTTAGCAAACTAATACTTATAAGACGAGACACTTACCGAGCACTATGCACACCTCAAAAGAACAGCGGACAAAGATTCTTTTCTATCTGGTGCTACAAATCCCTACACTGGTGTAATGTGAAATTTGCTCTTTCTATTGGTTATAAGCATGCCATTCAACTTCAAACTGTCACTTGGCATCTCAGCTTTGACTTCGCAAGTGGATGTGGTTGACCTTGAGATTAGAAATGTTAGTGTGTCAAATGCCCATCAAGAAATTCTTGGAAATTTTCCAGGCACTATTTGAAGACAGGTGAAACTTTAATTTGACCTTCTATGTAACAGTTTTTATCATATTCTTACAGTATATGATATTGGAACTACTGAGTTTACTGTGAGTTTCAGTAAATTAGTTAATTGTGATATCCAGTGCTGCCTTCTATATGTAAACTTTTTCTTTGCACATCACATGCCACAAGCCTGCACTCCCCTTCCCCCATTGGAATTGCTATATTCTAACATGATTTTCATGCAAATCAATATATGTCATCTCTTATCTAATAGTAGCATAGCATGCTGATGTGATGTGTCTCCCTCTATACATCTCATTTGGCAACATCTGAGCAAACAATCAAACCAGTTCAGCATCCTTCCAGGATTATTGTTTTTTCCCATCTTTTTATTGTCCACAAGAAATCTGGGGATTAGTGGCTGGTCTAAATTTATTTTGCTTCAACTGCTTTATCACGCTCTTAATATTCCCCCGATAGTTTCTTGTCACCCTGAAATGGACCTTTTTTCAAGGGCTGTGAATGCTAAAAATGGATATCTTCAGTATCTTTGGTTTGTCCATCTTGGGGTGGCTTACCTATTTTGGGCCATTCCCTTTGGACTTGCCTTGGCTCCTTATATGTTTTGTCACATAGTACAGGCTCTTGTTTGTCATTTTCTTGCTCTGGGGATGCAATTTTATCATTACATGGATGATTGGCTCCTTCTATGCAGGAATCAGTCACCCATGCCTACCAACTACTTTCTGGAGTGGTTTGGGTGGGCTTGTTGATCAAATTAGAGAAGTCATTTTTAACACCATTATCAGTTGTACACTGCTTTCTCCTTTGTCTTCTTTTCATGAAATTTTTAGTTCACCATTCCCTCTTAACTCGGTCACTTACTGCTTGTGAGGTTCTGTTGCTTTTGTAGATGTGGTTCTCCATGACAGCACTGATTTCTCTTGGTCATCCCTGCAATGGTACCTTGTTCTGCAGACAAAACTGTATTGCACATCAGTGTTCTTAAACTTCTAGCAGTACACTGGTCATTGCATCACTTCCTTTTTCTCACAAGCCATTGTCTGATGATAATTCATTCAGACAAATATATGGTGGTGGAACCTGTTAACCAGCAAGGGGCACTAGCTCCAGAGATCTATGTTTTAGGATTTTGGATCTATTATACTGGGCCCACCCACATCACATTCACCTTATCACATGTCAGCTATCAGGTACTTTTAGTCTAGTTGCAGATTCTTTCATGCTCAGACTGAATCTATCCAACAGAGGTGGTATTAGATCTTCTTGTTTTCAGGAACCTTTGCCATTGATGGAGTTCACCCTAATTGGTTGCTTTTGCAACACATCTCAATACTAATTGGGTAATTGCATTATTTATACTGACTTGCTTAGTTCTCCACTGGCCCTGGAATTGCTTCACGTTAGTTCTCACCTTTTTCTTGCTGATATTTAAAACTGATTGGCCCATTTCTCTTTAACATCTACTTCTATCCAGTTTTTCTGGATACCAGACCATGTTGGTATTCATGGGAACGGGTTAGCCAACACTGCAGCTAAATCTGTCTGCTCTGGCATTATCACTGCTGTGGCTGTTCCATACGTGGACTATAGTCCTGTATTTAAGGCTCAGCTTTGTGCCAGTTGGCAGTTGACTTGGAGTGAGCAATGTGAGAACAAGCTTTTCCAAATAAAATCCTCTTTTGAACTTTGGCCATCTTGCTTCCATAAGGATTGGAAAGAAGAAGTTGTTCTAACTAGACTACGCATTGGTCACAGTTTTTTTAACTCATCGTTTTCTTTTATCTGAAACTGATGCACCAGTGTTTTGTCTGTGTGACGCTCAAGTCACAATAAGCCACATTTTACTGTCTTGCCTTTGTTACAACTCTCAATGACAGTACCATTTTAAACATGTTTTGTCCCAAGGTTTATCCATAACGTCAGACAGTATCATTGGAGATGGTCCACCTTACAAATGATTTTAGTTTTTTAAAGGCCATTAATCTTTTTAATGCAATTTAAGTTTTAAAATTATAAATTAGACCTCTTTTAATGTGATTCCTCTTTAAGAATTCAAGTACAAATAGTTTGAATTTTAATTAGAAAATGGCTCTAATGTCAAATAACTCGAAACCAGGACAGGAAAGGCCAACTTTGGGTGTCTAATGCTGATGTTTGAACTTACCCATTAATCATTCTAGTGAGTTATAAAAATTAAAATTATGCTACAGAAAATCTTTTAAAACTTGTTTTACTGTAGTTTCTCTCTTACTGCTGTAAGCTAGATATACAAATTGGATTTAACACTATTTATGTTTTTAATTCAAAAACTAAACTTTATTTTGTTTTATCTTTATTCCTTTTTACTTTAATTTTAACTTTTTACCAAATGTTTGGCACAGATAGCCTAGTTGCTTTGTGTCATAAAATGCCAAACCAAACAACCAACTCTTTTGGGCACTTGTAATGCATCCAAAAGCTTTGGCTTCCTATACCTTCAGGCAGGTTTGGTCACAAAAATACCTTTGTGTCATCTCCCATCTGACTGCTTCATTGGGTGAGTTCTCATGTCAACTTCACACTTAGATGGGTCCCAATTGCACCCTATTCACAAGTGCAATCTTCTTTTCCAAGGTTACAACATATGTTCCTATCACCACCTTTTCCTCTTTTACTTTCTTCGTCAACCTTGATTACAAATTCTACACTCTACTCTACCTGGCTTGCATCTTCAGGTGTGAATTTTGTCCAGTGTTTGGTGAGATGATTCAGCTTCTCATATTTAGTTGCCTCCTTCTTAGGTAGTTCCATACTGCCATCTTCTGTGGAAGTATACCTACCTAAGTGGAAAGTCTTCTGTTGTTGTTCTGCTAACAGGGTGTTTCCTGCTGACAAACATTCTGTGGCTTATTTGGTGGAATTTCGTGCCTGACTCTTCGACCATGGGTCTTCAGTCTCCTTATTTTCCAAATATTGGATGGCCCTATCCAATACCTTCCATTTTCTCTATTACTGTAGGGTTTTTTACATCCTGTGTGTTTACCATTGCCCCAATCATTCCTTTTTTCCGTAAATTTTTTGCAGCTCAAGAGCATTATTCATCCTTTTCTTCTATTTCCTTTCTTTCTATATTCTACCTTTACCCTAAACCAGATCTGGATAGGCTTCTATGTTATGTAGCACATACATTTTTAGGGTATGTGTAACCAAATTGTTATCTTCTGCCATTCCTTCTCACTTTGTGATATTTCACCTTTTATCCTAACAAATTGGATCTGTCTTTTGATCTTATTTCCTGTCTTCTTCCCTCACTTGTTGTATGTTCCCTCCTGTCAGATTGGACATCTCATCTTTTTTCTTCATTTTTGTCTTCTTTGTCCTCTGTAGACCCTCACAGTACATTCATCTTGCACTATCTTCATGGTATTGCACTTTCCTTTGAATCAGAGTTTTATCTACCACTTGTGGCTGTTATCCAGAGATTTTGGTGTAACTTTATCTTGAATCACTTCCCTGAATGCTGAAGTCTTGGCCAGTAGAAAAAAAAAGTCACAGTCTTGTGAACTGTATAAAAGAATGGCTGAGTAGTTATATGAAATATTTTCTACATGCTCTTTAATCCTTGATTTCAATGAACTGTAGAGCCCACATAGCTGTGGTCTTGCATGTTCTGGACAGTCTTTAAATTTAAACTAATTTCTTAAATGAAATATTGGCTTATAAATAATTTTAAATTAAATTTGATGATAAATTTTACAATTTAAACAATTTTAATTTTTTTCTTTAATTCTAAGGCATGTTTTCCCTTACCCATTGAAACACAATAAACAATTCATTTAATTGTAGAATGTATTAATTTTATAGTTCTGGAAAACCTCTGAGTACTTCTTAATAATGTTACCAAACAGAAAAGAAAAACTTTTTCTTTGTAAGAATTTATTTTTGCATAACTCAGAAAAATAACTTGCTGTATTATAAACTTAATGTATTAAAATTTGAATTAACATATTTAATGGCATATAATGCACACATTTTTCCCTGAAAAAAAAAGCCTGTAAAAATCATCATGCATCAGATACAAAGTTGAAGAAAATATCTCTCTCAGTTTTGCACCCAGTAGCTAAATTCTGTGCAGCCTTTCTCTAGAGAACTGTAGATTATAATGTGAAAATTAATCTTTACCAAAAAAAAAATATGATTAGGCTTATAATTGAAGAAAACAATTTTGCTAAATGTATGAGTGGATTTATAATAGACAATAATAATCAAACATGATTGATGTCAGTATAGCTTAGCAGTCCATCTGGTTCTTCAGTGCTCAGCATTAAGGGTTTTCAAATTCTCATAAACTTAATCATCTACTTTAGTTCCTATTTGCAATTGGCAGCAGTTATTAAACTGCTCACATTCATAAGACTCTTGCCTTTTTCTTACTGCCATTTTAGGGAATTTTTATAGACATACTAATTTCAACTCAAACATAAAATTGTTTCTACATAAATCACTAGTTACATCTCACTTGGAATACTGCATGCAGTTTGTATTTCTTTTACTGAGAAAGGGTTCAGAAAAGGAGATAGCTATTTGTATAGACCTTTGGATGAGTTATCATAAAGGAAGAAGTTAAGATCTGAACTAATTTCTATTGAGACAAAAAGGGTAAGGCATAATGTTGTTGAGGCTTACAAGATTATTCAGCAAATCAGTATAATAAAGACCTGATTTTATGTATGTGTGTGTGCAGATTGGGAATTCCCAGTTTGTCCTTGAAGAAGAAAGGTCTGCCTTTCAAAAACATTTGGGTTATAGAGTTTTTATTCATTTCTTAAAATACTTCTTGAACCTGCATGTTCTTCTAACATGATAAATTGTTTGTGTGTGCTGTATTCTGGAAATAGTAGGATGAAAAAAGTTTTAAGATTTGAAATGACAGGTTAGGTTCCAGTGAAGCCATTTGCTTTTTCTAAATGGATGAGTGATTTATGGAATGAGTTGCTATCAGCAGTAGTAGGAGACAGCAGTTTACAAAAGTTTCATTTTATAAGGGTATCAGTGATTTTCTGAAAAATAAAGGATTGGTTTAAATATTTAATTTTCTTATGAGTGGGTGAAGGTGCAAAGACATTGTTAAAACTAAATGGCTCCTTGTTATTGGTAATTTGTGTTATATTACTCTGTGGCAGTCTAGTAATGTGATCACCAAGGGGTTCTTGTTGCTCCTTGATGATCTGTTGTTTTCATTAGAGAATAATAATGATGATCCCATAGTGTTCTCACAATTAATTAACCATGGAGTAACAATGATGATTCCATAGTGTACTGAATACTAGAAAACCTCAATGTAGCAGTTATTCACTTGTAATGCTATTTCCTATAGGATCACCTGCTACGAATTCCGTAGCTGCTGCCTCTCGAATTGAGCAAGCCTTATCAGAAGTGGCCTCCTCTATAAGTGGCTTTCATCCTCGTCCAGGACCCCAGTCTGTTTGGATTTTGCAACTTCACATCTGGTTACTTATAGCTGAAGTATATCTTCGTTTAGGTCAAGTGTCAGAAGCTGAAGCTTGTGTCCATGAAGCCTCCTCTATTTTCCCATTATCTCATCAGCTTATGGTGATGGTTAGTATTTCATTATTTCAGATTGGATTTTAACTTAAAATACAGCTAAGCTCTTGGTCTTTATAAAATTTGTGTTTTATAATGTTTGGAATATTTTGTTTTTCTTATAGAAAGGACTGATTCATGAACATAAAGGAGAATTTCATGAAGCCAAAACCTTCTTCCAAAATGCCATTGCTGTAAATCCTCTTCATGTAAAAGCTATGCAGCATTTGGTAAGTTCTGAGATTAGACTTTTGAGAACTTTGTTAACATATGTAATTTTTCTTATAACTTTTGTTCACTGCTTTTAAAAAGGTTGTTGTTACCTCCACTTCAAATAACAGCTTCACTTGACTTTTACTGGCCTCTAGATGCACAGATATTTTATTACCACTTGCTTCGTACTCCCACTTACCCTCACATGTTTTCATGTGAAGCAACTGTATGATAGCATGCAAATGAAAATACAACAACTTTCCACAAATAGGAGTGGGGCATAACTCCAAGCGCAGCTGACTCCCTCTATACAGTGTAGCTCAACTTTACTTTTCAGTTAGCACTCATGCTATTTAGACATGTTGCTAACATGAGCTTTACTTGATAAATTTCAATTGGTTGTTTTTAGAACTTAGTTTTTTACACTTCAGTTCTCTAATTTTTCATTCATACACGTAATATCATGTCTTTAATAATTTTATTTAGTTCTCTGTGTGGATTTGTTATTATTTCTACTAACAGTGATCATTCGTGAATTAAGAATTTAATGTTTCTATTACTGTTGCTGCTGCTTGTCCTACAGTGATTTTATGTTTGCAGTTATCAGCAGCAGATGTTCTGACCTTGGTTTTTTTGGAAATTGGCTGCAATTGTGAGAAATTGAGATTTTGCTGATATAATCCTGTCATGTCTTCTTGAACAAGCTGCACATGAACAAGAAGACTATAACTTCAACATCCTCTTTCCTCTCACCTATCCTATGCCACACAGTCACATTTAGCTACAGTTGGGGGGCCTAGTCCTCATTTACCTTTTCTGGGAGTTGATCAATCAGCTTTATTACTTTTTCTTTTTGTCTCTCATTTTCTTTAATTCCTCACCATCCCTTTCAAGTGAGATACCTTTTAGCCCAATATCTGGTCCACCCCTTCCCCACCAGATTTTGGGGTTCGTGCCAATAGGTTTGTGGACAAATTTTCGGGGGTCTGTATGCCTCAACCCTCATATAATATGGAAGCCCATGCTTTGGCTTAAGTTTTTATTTGTTGGGTTGCAACAGTTGGATTTTTTTCTATCTTTGCTTTGTAGGGTTTGGCATCTAATTTTCCCATCGTTAGCTCTCCCATATTTGCCTCATCTTATCCTTCCTACTTCATTTTCTTTCCTCCATTAATCTTTTATCTGAGGCCCTTAATCAATGAGGGGTTTTCAGTGGAGACCCATACCCTGATGTTTTCCACTCTGTCATGACTGCCCTCTTCCTTTCTTTTCCTTCAAATGTGGCTCCTCTGTTAGTGGGAGCTTTTGGGTCAAGACATCCTTTTGTCCTATCTGTTTATCCCCATCCTTCTTATAGGATGTACATATGCTCCATTTGTAAGGCAAGTTGTCTTTGGGACTTTCCTGACTCTTCAGAATCCATAATTGTCTCAGCCTTCTCTTGAGCATGTTTCTCTGTCTTGTCTCCTTCATCTTTGTCTCCAGTTTCTGGGATCAACTGGTGATTTTTTTCATCAATGTTTTAAACAGCACCCTCAATGTTTGTGTGATAGTACAGATTTGGTGGGGGTCAGGCTTTTGCATCTTGCCACTGTGTAGGAGTCTGACCACAGACTCTTGGGTTCTGCAGGTTCTTTCTGAAGGGATCATTCTTCATTTTTCTTTCCCTTCTCCTCTGTCCCCTTATGCCATTTCCTCATCCTCTTATTTTTATCCCATTTTATAGCCAGTGTCTGTCCAAGATGGGTGTTAACCTTCTTCGCAATAGCATTGTTGAATAGGTGGATCCTTTTCCATCAGGTTTCTATTCCCACTTATTTATTGATTCCAGTTAGGCCTGGACCTGGTGTCCAATCATCAATCTTTTTTTTTTCTTAAACTACTTCCTCCATATAATGTGGAGTCATGCTTACTTCTCTCATGGATTTTTGCTTCTGGCCTGTTGATGATGAATGTAGATGTCTCAAATGTTTATATCCCCAGCATCCCAGCATTTTCTTAATTTCAACCATCAGAGTTGTATCTACCAGTTCCAGGCTCTAGGAACCTTCATCTCTACCCTTACATTGGTGCCTGGTTGCTTCTATCTCCTCCACATGCTAACTCTTCTCTTCACAGTTGGTTTATTATTTAAGAAATTGCATAGGTAGGTCAGCTTATCAAAGTAATGAAGCACTTCCTCTTCCCTATTGTGTACCTTGTTCACCTTGGGGTAATTTTCAATTCTAATCTCATCTGGATCCAACCTTCTCCCTCATGCTTGTGATCTGTGAAGCTTCTTCTTCAATTATACGAGTGACTGTATCTCTTTTGAGAACATAGCCTTCTTTGGAGCCCCTCCTTCCACTCAGTCAAGCCCATATACTACCTGTTTAGTGGGCTTTACAGGATTGATGGAACATCATTTGGGATCCTTTGGACACCCCTATCCATCTCACTCCTTCCCTGCATATGAACTTCACCTGGTGATTAAACAAAAACAATAACTCAATGGGTGTTTTTTTTTCTCTTCCGGAGGTGCAGTCTTTAACAATGCTTCTCTTTCAGGTTTTGGTACATATCTGGACACGAAAGAGATTTTGAGATGTTGGTTTCTTGGTGTTCATCAGGCTATAGTTCATTTGATTCTGTCTCACTGGAATGAGTTGGTTATGATCCATTCTGAAATTTCCATGATACATCACATAGCAAAGGGGGGCACTCAGTTAAAGTCTCTTTGTTTCCACACATCAGACCTCATACTTTGGACCAACAGCCATCATATTTATTTGATGGAATGTTATATATCAGATGCTTTAAACCTGGTTACAAATTGTTTGCTGCATCGTGACAAAATTCTCCTGATGGACTGGTCCGTCAACCCTCAGTTATTTGGTTTGCTGTGTTCACAATGAGGAGCATCAGAACTGGATGCATTGGCCGTTCACCTGAACTCCAAGAATCCTAGGTTTGGTCTCTTATTCTTCATCCTCTGACTCTAACTTTCAGGAATGGGGGTAGTATCACCTTTATGCATATCTTACCATTTGTCGTCCCCTTCATGATCTTACCATTATACAAGACATGGCAAGAAGCTGCATAGTTAAATAGGCTGATCAAAGTGATGAAGTGTGTCACCCTCTTGGTTGGTCCACTTTGGCCAACTGTTATTTCATTTCTGCATCACCCACCCCTATTGACATGTCTTCCCCTTTCATCCACTCTTTTCAGGCAACCTAATTTGGTTACTCTGTATCCTTCTCTTCCTACATTCTATCTTCATGTGTGGCTTTTGTTCAGTCCCTTGCCAGATGAGATGAACTATTTCTGCAATTTGTTTTCCTAATTTTCTATTTCATGTACAGAATCCTCCATGTCAGTAAACCAATGTAAGTGGTATGTCTACAGTCATCAGTATTATAATCATGGATTTTCTCTGTTCTATCCTACCTTCCTCCACCTGACTTCCTTCCTCTTCTAGCTTTTTGATAAGGGGCTATGTGTATCCACTGTTGCTACTAATTGCAGAGTATTGTCAGCACTATCTGTTTTACAAGATTTTGCCATGTCCTCACTTCTCAGGTATCCCCTTGTTTAATTGCTCCAACTTTCACTTTCTTGCATTTCCTACCATCCTCTCTGATTAAATCCTCAGTGTTGTCCTTCATGTCCTCACTTGTATTCAAATTTTCATTGAACTATTTTATGAATTTTTGTCAAGAAGTTTAGAATCAAATTGTAGATTATATATCAATCTATAAAAAAATTGTGAGTTATTTTTTAATTTAAAAGTTGGCATTAAAAGAATACATCTAGATTTTAGGGAGTCACATGGTATGTTAATGTGGCACTGTTTAAAATTAGATGTTTGTAATGTCAAAATACTAAGTCTACACTTTTATTACAGTTTAAGAACTCATAATACTAATATTGATAAGCTAAAATATAAAATAGGAACCTCATATCTTTTTATTTTCTTGAGATACAAGGCTTATGTACTGAATCAAACACAGTGGCCCTGTTCAACTCTTTTTTTTTTTTGAAATGGTCCCTGTATACTCTTACTACAGTATATGACATGTGAATAACCAATCAACAGCTTAGAATGTGCCCATTTTATTATATGAAAGGCTTCTATGTTCTTTCAACCCAAATTTTCAAGGAGGTAGGTTTGGTCTGCTCAAAGTTTCATATTTTTTAAAATCTAAATAAATCTTAGTTACTAAACTTAATAGATTCTATGGTATCAGTGTAGTTATTTGTGATTTTTTTAATTATTCACCTGTATATATAAAACCTAAACCACGTGCAAAATTTTAAAAGACATAGCAACCTATAGCAAAAGAGTAAAATGATGTTAATTTCTCTTTAATATTCCAAACCAATTTGCAAGCATTAAGCCTAACTTTACAATTGTATTTAGTTTAAGAATCATTTGTACTTCCTTGAACATTTACCAGTTTTGTAATAAACTGTCTACTTGTCTACTTTTTTTTCTTCTTGTAAGTTCCTTTTTATATAATTATTTAGTTGAATAAGAAATTACATAAATTTTGTAGGGGCTGGTATATCATCGATTAGGAAGTTGTCATTTGGCAGAAAAAACTTTGCGAGAAGCTGTGACTATAGACCCTATGTCACATCAGTCATGGTATGTATTACTATGGTAGCTCCTGTGTAACATTGCTTGTTAGTCATGATATATATTGTTACTGTGGACCAAGTATAACATTAGTTGTGGTACATATTATTAGTACAAACCCACTATAACATCACTCCTGGTACACATTATTACTACAGACCCAATATATATTATAATCACTCTTATAATCTCACCAACTAAAGTCCATCTTCAGGAACAAATAAACTAAGTGATCCTACCAAAACTAGAGAAAATAGATTACAGAGTTTTTTACTGAAACTAAGTAGAGATAATGTTTTGGCAAAAGATGACTATTGTGAGAAAAGACCTTCTGGATGCCATCTTTGCATATTGGTATGGAAGTGTAATAATATATGAAAATGGTCCATTAAGCCTATGTGTCAAATATAAGTACTTATAGTCAAGAATTAATGGGCTTTTAGTGGAATTTTAGGATCTATTTACTTATAACAAGTATAAAAGGCTCATTATAAAACTATTTATGATTACTTGTTACCACATGCATATGTAGCATAAGGCATTGTGCATAATTTTATTACAGGCTTATTGTAATATAATTCATGATTACATGATATCATTACAGACAGACTCAGTGTAGTATCAGTAATTATATGTATTGTTATTACATTACCACTTTGCATCCATCATATGAGACACTGTTAATATAAATCTTTATGTAACATTAGGCATGTTACATATTGTTACTACAGAATGTTTCAGATCCATCACATGAGTATGTTTAGTATAGATCCTAAAATTTTGTACATATTATTGCTACACACACAAGTTGAAACACAAGCAATTAACACAACATTACATCCACCACTATACTGGTACAAATATGTAGATGACACGGTTGCAGGATTCAGATCTACAGAACAGACGCTTAATTTTTTCAATCACATTAACTCTATGCATCCAAACATAAGCTTCACATGTGAACAGGAAGAAAGCAATCAAATATCATTTCTTAACCTCAAAATTACAAGAACTGACACGAAATTTAAAACAGAAATCCACCAAAAAGTCACCCATACTGTGGACTATACATTCCTTGGGACTAAGCACATGAAACAAAACAAAAACTCAACATACTAAGAAACCAAATAAACACAGCCATAAAACTATGTTCACTAGATAAAATTAACGATGTATTAGACAAAATAAAAACAATACTTCATCAACATCAATAAGTTTCCTCCACAAACCATAGGAAACATTATATGCACACACCTAGACAGAAAGCAAAATCAACCAACAAAAGTAAATACATATCATGAATCAAAATATCATTAAACCATATAATACTGTACACCATATATTCCCGACATCAGCAAAAAAAATAACCAACATTTGACAAAAACTAGTAACAAAATATGACATTCCAGTTAATACCAAATTTATTCAAAAACCAGGCACAAAACCAAGGTCTATACTATGTAAAAACTACACTGACAAACACCACACCAACATTATTTATAAAATACAATGTAATAACTGCCACAACTTCTATATTGGAGAAACAAGTAGAAAAATGGAAACCAAATTCAAAGAACATAAAAAGTCACCTTCACACATTTTCAAACACTGCAAGTCAAATAAACACAACATAACCATAAAAAACATTCAAATACTAAATAAAGAAACAAACATAAACAAACGCAGAATTAAAGAAGCCTTACTTATACAACAACTCAAACCCAAAGTAAACCAATACAAAGGAACACCTTTATACCTGTATTAAACATAAAATAAATAGTATAAAATTATATGTTCAAACATTTAACACCGCCCCTATATTCCGACACTCAGTTACACGACCCCTTTCAAACATGTGGTCAGCTTCCAGTCAGTTACCTCTTTCTTTCTTTGTGAACCTGATGATGACCGAAGAAGGTCGAAACTTTGTTCGCTCCTCTACATAAAATATTTTCTCAACCCAAACGAACCGTTTTTACGTATACATTGCGTGACATATTGTTGATATAAACCCAACCCTTATTCCACCTCAGGCATGGTATGTGTATAAAAATTTTCCTGTGGACCAGTTTATCACCCATCTATCATACAAAGAGATGCCAAACTACTGTTACATCTTTGTAATATTTAATCCCAGATTATAATATTATGATTACACCCATTAAACTTAGGTGTTTGTGGGTTTAATTTAATACTGGTAAAACTTATTAGAGAGAAATATAACACTGACAATATCAAGATCATAATCACTTAAGTTTTTCTATTCCTGCAGCTGTACTCAAACACTTTTTAATTCTAACAAAATATCATACAGTCAGAAATTATATAGATAGTTTATCCAGTCAGAAGCTGGGTTCACCACAGGAATTTAATTGGAAAGGTATTTAAACAAAAGTTGTCTGGCTAAGAAAGTATATATAGTGAAAAAACACTATGGTACAATGTCTGTATCAGGATGGTATCTTCACATCAAAAAAACATATGGGTAGGTTGGGTAAGCCTATTATTGTACAACACCCCCAAAGTAAAGGTGGAAATTAAATCAACTACAAGACTTTTGTCGTCACAGAAGAATTTACATCTCAAGAAAACACTGCTATATTGGAACATCCTGATACCAAAATATTTCAAAAACAAGGAAAACGACAAGACTAAATGTCACATAAGTGTATTATTTAAACAATACCTGTAAAGTTAACTAAAGGTGAAAATAACAGTAATAAAAAAAAAAAAAAGCATTAATCACAACCACAATCACAAGTGGTGTCCTGATATGGAACTTTGGACTGGCACTAGTACTGCAGAAATATAAGTTTGATTATACAGCAAACTAGCCGTGCAGTAACTATCTCCACATGGACTTGGTCAGTTTTACCATCCATGTGACGTTTTTGTACTTGCATAAAGTCTTTATAGATTTGATACTACTGACACTTGATGTAGTGTGAATATTTTCATGAAATTTGGCAGTCTTTTACTAAATATTATAAGCCTTTCATGTATTAAAAAAAACATTTGTGTGATGTTTTTCAGTAAGTTAAAAAGAGGATTTCTCCATTAATAAATTGAGTATTTGTTCTGAATAATCCATGTGTGAAGTGATTTTCATATTTAGACTAAAAATACATTTTTATTCATCTCAAAAACCCCAAATTTGATTTGTGTAGTTTCTCAAACCTTTTAAATAAATTTCAAATTCAACTTTATATTTCATCTATTATTTTTTTAATTCTAGCTCTGTACAAGATTCGTCACATTGATTGACCTCGTAATCCCACACACACAAACACAAAATGTAATTAAATATAAATTATTTTCTTTTTCTTTCGAGAATGACTTGAAGTGTAGTGTGAAACTATATTTGTTAATCCTAAGTAGTTTTAAACCCATAACAGAAAACATCTATTTGTAATTAAATTTTATTGTTTTATTGCCCTTTGAACCATGTTTGACTATTATTCTTACCTATTTGAATTGTACACCAATTAGATTATGTTATTGAATTACATTACCCATGTTCTACACCTTGCTGCTCACATGCAGTGCAGACCTCATGAAATATTTTTATTATATTGTTATTATTGCTTATTTTACCTAATATAGCCTTAATTAACCTAAAGATATCTTTATTTTTACATTTTAGTTACTTTTATAATGATAAATAAAAAATAAACGTGAAAAACAAAAAAAATAAAGTACTTGCCTGAATATTCTTATTTCTTGCTGTTGATTGTTGACAATGTTTAACCATACCTTTTTGTAGTAATGGTTGTAAAATACTAAATAATTTTTATTTAATTAAATAATGCACCAAAGAACATAGACTAGTAACATGCTAAAAAGCAAACAGTTTCATCTAACAACCACAATTATTCTAGCTTTCTAACTATGTGACGAGCCATTACAAATTCATCCCAGCTAGCCATTGTGATTCCCGTGGGAACCAAAATTGTATTATAAGTAGAATTGACACCTATCTTTTATAACGCGATGTAATAAAATACATAATTTATTAGATACAAACTTTTATTTTCTATTGATTTTAGGTAATATATAATTAAACATGAAAGAACTGTTAACAAAGCCAGAAAGAAAGTATGTGATGGGTGGTTGTAGCAGAAGAGGTCTAATATTCTATTTTGTGGTGGCAAGAAACCCACTTGAAATAAAAATGTGTCTCAGGATGGCTGGTGTGGGGATTAATACTTTTACCAAAATAAAGCAGAGAACAACATTTCAACCTTCATAAGCCATCTTCAGGTTGTGTTATATTTGTTAACCTGAAGATGACCTAAGAAAGTCGAAATGTAGTACTCTGCTTTATTTTGGTAAAAGTGCTAGTAACCATACCAGACATCCTGAGATACATTTTTGATTTTCTATTTGATAATTATGTAACCAAACAGAATTGAAGGCTATAAGAATTAAGGTTTATCTGAGCAATAATAATTTTATAGTGAGTAATTGGTGTTTAATTTTGTACTTTTTGAAAGGGTGGTGGATAAAATAGAGATGAGAAGATACTTAGAGAAAAGGTATCGTGTGTGTCACACTATGGGATATTCAGAATGTTATAAAATTAAGGACTTAAAACTTGTATGATATTAGAAATTGGGTTACTGGCAAAGATTTTATGCTATACTGATTGGCTCAACATAAACAAAAAGTAACTAAAAAATATGTTGAATGTAAAACACTAAACCTTATGTTGTGTAGTAAAGGATGCTCGTGGCAATGGGGTTAAATCATCCAAAGTGAAAACCATGTGGCTTTTGTACACTTTGCTCATCTCAGTGTATCTTATGGCCAGAAAGAAAGGGACTATATTAATGAAATATTTCAGTTTTATTTCTCAAATTCTAATTTTTTAGACTTGCATGCCTATTTCAATTCTTCAGGATTGCATCTCTTCACAAATGTTAACTTAAAATATTTAACAACAATCGAGTGTACTTGTTCATTATATCCTAATTAAACAGAATGCACACACCTAGCAACAATACGTATACTTATTCTGTGGTACATCACTAAATATATTCAGTCTTTATTAACAGAATACTACAGACATCTGCTAACAGTTAAAGTACTGTTCTGTGACACTTAGCTAAATATTTCATTGGATAACAAAATTCAAACATCTAGCAGCAATAAAAATTCTTGTACTTCAGCATATAATTAAAATGTCTTCTTAAATCATTTGGTGATAGTAAGAAATATATATTTAGTTAAAGAATTACCTGTACATGTAAGACTGTGTGTATGACTGTACGTTCAAAGTCAGTATATAACTAGAAATGTAAGGCAATGTATATAACTTTACATTAAAGTTTAATATATAACTGCACATATAGGTCAATGCATATAACTACGTTGAATATGTAATTGTGTGTGTTCATCCATTACATGTGAAGAAGACAGCTGTTTTACTTCTTTGGTTTCAGATGTACCTGTGAATATCTATTAACTCCAATTTTTGCATGGAACCTACTTACAGGGCATAGCCAGGAGAATTCTGGGTATGAGGCAACTTACTGTAGATCTCGTTAATGAGACTTACAAAAACGCTGGTTGGCTTTTTATATCTCTGGTGTGGTGAGATTCAGTGGCCAAGCTCCACTGTAAACAACCATACACCAAGTCTAGAGCCATCAGTTTCTAAATGTCAGCATTAATGCTATAGAGCTTCATTTTCAACTTTAAATAGTCTTTGTACCTCTTATGTTATGATTGTTTCCCTTTAAAAAGCTATCTGTAAAATATCTTCTTTGGAAGAAGTGCTCTGATATTCTAACAACATGACCTTGACCATCTTAGTTGTGCTTTCATTACCACGACACTAACACTTGACATCTTTGCTTCTAATCAGTCATGTGAGACAGTTGAGTTGGAAGTGTAAGTCTACTGTATATAACATCATGTATAAGGGCAGTATGCATAATTTGATGTTTCATGATTAAAATATGTTTTTGTAATACATTTTTCAGTGTGTCAGTTTGGTTTTCAGACTTCATTTACCTCTTATATTTTATTTTTAACACATTTTCAAACCATCTATTCATATTATTTACCTACAGGTACAATATGGGTCAAGTACTACAGGAAATAGGACAGTTGGATATAGCCAGTGACTGCCTCGCAACAGCTATTGAATTAGAAGCTACTAGCCCTATTTTGCCATTCTCCATTGTCCCTCACACCCTTGAATGAAATCTTATGCTGTTACCAGTTTATGTGAATTTGTGTATTATGTTTAATGCTATATACATATTTTATATTTAGTTCCTAAAGAAATTATTATTGTTACTAAGACTGCAAGAACTTAAACCTAAATTTATATTCAGGCATTTGCAACATACTCTAATTACACAAAGTAAAATAGAAATTGATTTATTTAACTCTTTCTAACCTGGTGGTAAAATGTTGCTGTTTCTGCCTTTGTATATATAAAAGACTTGTAATTTATACAATTTATGAAAAGTATACAGTTGAAACAAAAACATGAAAACCTTTGCACTTTCTATTTTGATTTTAAGACATGCAACCTATTATTTTACTGAACTGTAACATAAAATAGGCCTGTAATCATTGACTTGAAGGACAAAGTTCACAAATCACTCTATCTTGTCAGCAGTAATACAACAATCAAACCTATTGGCATTACATGTCAAACACATTTTTATAAAAGAAATTTTCCAATGAAGAAATAAACACTATTTAAACTGAACACAAATACTGTTTATCTTACTTTATCATTGCATGTTATTTACAAAGATTTTATAATTTCTGAAAGAAATGCAAAGGTAAAGATGTTTCAAAAGACCTCCCTTTAGTCTTATCTTGTGCAATAACTTTTGTATATATAAAAATAAAAGATGGGGAATTGTGGAAATTAATCTATTTCCTTTATGTAGCAAACAGAAATATAATTACTTCAGTTCTTTGAAGACCTGTGATGATAAAATGCTTTTGATGTACTAATTAAAAGTTTAGAATTTTATAGTAAATTTCAGCTATAGTTTTATTTTGGAGGGGATTAGACAAAATATTTTAAAACTTAATGTTGTCATATGTTTTCAGAAAAAAAAATGACATACCAGTCTGGAAATGGTTTAATGACTTTTAGCAACTTCTCTCAGTCTCACTTAACATGAGTATCTCAGAATGGCTGGTATGGGTATGAACACTTTTATCAATAAGCAGAAAACAACGTTTCTGTTCAGGCTAACTGAAGATGACCTAGGAAAGTCAAAACGTTGTTCTCTGCTTATCAATAAAACTGTTACTACCCATACCAGCCATTCCGAGATACATTTTTATTTCAAGTGGGTTTCTTGTCATCAAGAATAGCTTAACAGGTATTATGAACTTCTCTCTCTCTTTCTCTCTTTTGTTTTTTTAACTTTAAATCAGCATTTGTGAAAACAGAATTACTAGTAGTTAAAAACATTGACATTGTGTCATTGGATCAATTCTTAAATTTTTCTAGATTCTGCTATCACATCTAACTTTACCTACAGTATTATTGCATGTTTTTGTTTTTCCTCAAAGCAGAAACATTCCACATTTTTGTGTCACTTTTAAAAATTAGTTTGACACATTATATTGAGTGAACAAATGTTCATTTTGTTAAAAAAGTATCTAAAAAAATGTCAGCAAATTTCTAGATGAAAAATGTAATGGGACTGCAGGTGAAAAAAAACTTTAATATATTATTTCAATAATATAAGGAACGAAGAAACCTCAACTATTGAGAAAATCAAACTAATGTTTAATTCTAATTCAATAGTAATTGATATCCTTCTGAAAATTAATGGTCAAGTTTTTGTTTTTTAGCAAATTCAAATTAAATTTGGGAAAAAGACATATCAGAAGGGTAAGGTAAATTTCATGTTACACCTATAAAATAGAACATACTTTTTCCAAAATTAAAAAAAAAAATTAACCAAAAAAGTTGGAGTAACTTAAATCAATAAAATAAGAAATCATTAATAAAATGTTAGTAAAAAACATAATTGAACAGGAAGTTCAATTATGTAAAAGTATGTAAAAGTAAAAGTTGGTTGGTTCCATAAAGTTTTAGTCTGTCGTTGTAATGTAATCTTTGTTGCCTTTTAGTAAGTATGTTTTCATAATTTTGTTGAGTTTCAGTGTTTGGTTTTTAATATTTTTTGACCGAGTTTTATAAAACTAATGTTGAGCTGTATGTATTCTTAAATTAAAGAAGCTTAATTGTCATGGATTATCAGGTTATTCCTTGATCACCTCAGAAACTTTCTAATTCATTTAGTGGGTTTGCTCTTTTCTATTGAAAAATTGTTGGGGAATAAAAGAAAGAAAGTTACTTTACCAAAGATGTAATTACTTGATATACCAATTATTTTTACTTCTGAATAATTCATTGCTTTCATTAGAGAGTTCAAAAATAATAAAAGAAAAGAATATCAATTGTGCTTATTGTATTCCACTGTATTTACATGAAATCAAAACACTTAATACTCTTAATGTGTTCTTATAAGGTATGATATTTCCTTTATTCAATCACTATTAGTTTGAGATATAAAAAATTATTTTATTATTTACAGACTTTAGAAGCAATACCATAGTGTTCTAGAATTGTGATAAAATTTTAATTAGTTGCAGATATCCCTTCTTAAAATGAAGATAGCATTCCATTATATCATTAAGAAAATGTTATGAAGTATGTGATGTGAATATTAAGTTGTTTATTACAGTTTTTATTTTGGGTGATATAATGTTTGAAAAATACACTTAATGCAATCACACTGAAAATAATAGATTTTTGAAAAATTGAATAAATAATCTTACTTTATAATAAAATGTTAGAATATCAAAATAAATTACCTCCATAGTAACATTGAATTAAATAACATATGAAGTTTAACTATCAAATAAATCCTACACAAGTTAAAATATCAAAATAAATTACCTTCACCATCATATGGAGTTAAAATATAATAACCTTCACTGGAACAGCAAATTCAAATGTCAAAATAACCTACACCACCACATCAAGTTAAATTATCAAAATAAATAAACTTTACTTTAACACAAAATTGAAATGTCAAAGTAATAATAACCTTCACCAGCATATGAAGTTGAATTATTCAAAATGAATAACATCCACTACCATATCAAGGTGAAATACAGAAAATAAATGATCTTCACCTTCGTGCAAGCTTAAAATATCAGTATAACCTACACTGTCATATCGTTGAAATTTTCAAAATAAATAACCTTCACTACCACAGGAAGTTGAAATATCAAAATAAATAACTTACAAAAATATTGATTTGAAATTAATATAAATAACTTCATCATAGCAACTTGAATTATTCAAAATAAATAATATTCACTGTCTCATGAAGTTGAAATATCAAAATAAATATCCTACAAAAAAATATCAATTTGAAATATTTAAAATAAATAACCTTTATTATCATAGCAAGTTGAAATATTCAAAATAAATAAGATTTACTATCATATTAAATTGAAATACCCAAAAATCCTACTTCATCATATCATGTCAAAATATTCAAAATGAATAACCTTTTTATTAGTTTGTTAAAAGAAACGTTAGAGTGGGATGAGTCAACAAAATAAGCTTTATTCTTACACAGATCAAGGTTCATAGTTTTGACAGTGTTAGGCAGTCAAAGTATGTTTGTTGTTTTCTCAGCTTTTTGTGACATAAATTTTTCCAGTGTATTTTAAAGGTGATGTGATTAATATAGAGCACTAGGTAAGTGGTATTGAATTGTGTTAGAGTAAGCTCTTAAAATATTAGAAGAATTATTTATCTCAGTTGCTTGTACCTCAGGATTTTAATTTTCTAACATCTTTAGAAACTTTCTTTATAACAGTTGTTTCTACAGTTGGCATTTCTGGGAATGTTTATGTGTGTAAAATCAAACAAAAATGGCTTTCTTTGTTGATGACTTACTTTTACATTTGTTTTCTAGCAAGATAAACCTGAAGAAGTAACTACTTTACTGAACATTATTTAATAATTTTTATTACATATACTAAGCTTATAGTATTTGATTCATTTATTACATACTGCAAATTATAAAATTAAAAAAGGCATTCACCAAAGCTTGACACAGTCTTCAAAAACATCAAAACTTGTGTCCAACACATGATTAGCACTCAAAACCCTGCTTTGGGCTGTAATGCATTTTCCAATCATTCCTCTTACTTTAAATTATGAGTTACCTTCATAAATTACAATTGAAAATTTACATTAAAGAGTGTGTAATACATCTTAAAACTCTGTGTGCTAAAGACATTTTCCTATATTCCTACCTTTTTTTACAATCTTAAATGTCAGCCTTCATTGGCAAATACCAGAAACTTGAAATTAAAGTATTGATTTTTTTCATACTTAACGTATAATGAAACAATGGGAATTTTTCTATTTTTCTTTCTCAGACTTAACCCTATATGCAGAGGTGGGAGTCAAAGTGTGCATGCTATAACCTTTTACAGAGTGCCATTCAACATGGTGTTATGTATTTGATGACAAAATTATTTTACCCTTATGGCTGATTTAGCAACAGGTCATGATGGGGAAGAGTATGTATCAGATACCTTAGTGGGACAGTAGTACGTTCATAGAGCTACATGTGTTGCAATCCAAATCTTGATTCCCCATAGGGACACAGCAGATGTGCCTTTACTCTAAAGGAAAACAAATAATAGATTTAATATACAGGGATAGAGTAAATGTTTAAAAAGCTAGATACAAATTTGGAGGTTGTCAAGGGTATATGAATGGAATATGTAAATTGCACAATAAACATTATTTGAACCATGGCTCATCAGACTGACTTATCAGTTCATGGACATATCTTAATAGCAAATACTTTTCTAATACCTCTGATTTTTTGTTTATAGTAGAAATGTACATCTCAATAAACGTTTTTCACACTTCATGAAGGTGGACTAAGTAAATTCGAAATTATAGTTTACATTCCTTCTGCAGTTTGTGGTTGACTCTGTGCTTATTCAGTTAACAGATAATTTAGGTAAATTTCTTTTTCCTGTTTAATCTTCCCTGATTTCAGATTATTCAGTTGATTTTAAGTCTTATTAATATTATTTCATCGGTCTTTTAAAAAACTATTTTATGACAAAGTGGCATCATATATTACATACCAAGTTTTTGTTTAACTCAGTTTTTATAACAATATTTATTTAGAAAATGTTTAGAGAATATTTTATGACAGAGTAGCACTATTTATGATAATCTTCTTTTTTTCTTTAATTGACTACTGGGTTTTCATAACTACTTGCTCCCAAGTGACGCAACGATATGTATACAGACTTAAAGCGCCATAAACCGACTTTCAATACCCTTGGTGAGCGGAGCATAGGCAGCCACTTAACTACAAACAATACATTGCATAACTCTAGCACTGTTGGTATGTGTAAATAATTTTTCCAGTACCATATGGAATGTTAGAGACGAATCCATTTGTAGAAGTTTAGTTGACAAGTCAGTATTTTACTTTTAATTTTTTACTTATTTGATCCATAAACAAGTATAACTATAATGACGTTGAAGATATTCTAATTGACATTATGATCAAGAATTGTTTTTGTTCTTGTAAATAATCAGTAGTAAGTTCGAATTCACATATTTGAACTAAAATACTTTTTCCTTCACTACCATCTTGTAGAAAACATAATATTGAAAATTAAAATTCATTAGTAAAATAAAATTTGACGCTATTTCTAGATTGTTTCTCTCTGCACACAATAAATTTGTATTCTGCCAGAGTTTTTGATTTTTCAAACCTGTAAATTGTGTGTGCGCATTACGTTATTATTTCTCATCAAATATTTTTATGGATTGGTTTGTTTTGAATTTCGTGCAAAGCTATACGAGGGCTATAAGCGCTAGCCGCCTTTAATATAGTAGTGTAAGAGTAGGGAAAGGCAACTAGTCATCACCACCAACAACCAACTTTTGGGCTACTATTTTACCAACGAATAGTGGGATTGACCGTCACATTATAAGATCCCCACGGCTGAAAGGGCGAGCATGTTTAGTGTGACGGAGATTCAAACCTGCGACCTTTAGATAAGGAGTCGAATGCCTTATCCACCTGGCTGTATGAATTGGACTGTAATTAATTCCAAGAATTAGTTGTAACCAATAAAACATCGGATTTGTATTCGCTCTGCTACACCTATATATTACGTTTATGTACATAAAGTGAAGGTAAAACGTATATAGTCTTGTAAAGTATAGAGGTAGCATGTAGTATATCTTAATTTAAATTCGTGGAGTAAGTATTAAGTGTAACGTATTTCACCTATCCTATTGACATAATTATGTAAATATAATAAAAACGCATCTTTTTTGTTAATTTTTAGTTTGATTAAATAAGAGCACGAAGTAAATTGTTGAAGATTTGAAACTAGAGGGGCTGTTGTTAACGCGCATATCTCCGCCACGCAACATTTATGATATTTGGCTCCTAAAAAATTCGAAAATCTGAGCTTATGTGACCATCGTTATCAACAGAAACACACCATTTTTGATAAGACAATGAAGATCAATATTTTATATGCAAACACCAAATATCATCAAAATACGATTATTTTTGATTGAGTTATAGGGCAAAAATAGTGTAAAAAAAAAAAAGGTCCACATGTTAACAGATAGGGATTTTGTTTATTCTTGTAACCTTCATCTATGGCTTCGATCTTACAAAATTTTCTGAGTTGGTTCATAATCCAAATGTATACCAACTTTCTCCCAATTCTATTCAGCCTTTTTAAGAAATTTTTCTAACAAACACACATAGGGGTGAAAACTTAACTTCTGCCTACCGCCAGTGGCGGAGGTAAAAATGAATATAGTGCCTTATTATATTGCACTACTGGAACCACTTGTTAAATTTCAAGCTATATTTTTGCAATGTAAATTTTATCATTAGAATTTGAATACATTCCAGTTTTGGACTAATCTTATGTTATATTTTTAAATTATAATGTTTCTTTAACTATCGCAGCTTATAAGCTTGCTTGAAGTAAAAGTTATCTTAGAAATTATATATTTATCTTTTTCGGTTAATAAAGCAACAGTGACTCATTAAAATACATAAAAAATGTAATTATTGACTGAATTGTGTTTTTGACACATTTGTTTTTTATCTTCAATGTCTATTAAGTCGTGAAATTCACGACTTAATACCATTAATCCTCAAGTCATTTACATAGTTTAAATTGCACAATTTTTAACACATATAATTATTTGAAAGAGTCATCCAAAAAGTATGCAATAATAAAAGGTCCGGTATTATTAAATACATGCACATATATACATTTATAATTTACTAATTATGTTTGAAATAAAATCTACTGATAAAAAGTAAAGTTTTAGAATGAATTCTAATCTAAAAATGACTCTTCTCCTCCACCAGTGACTCAGCGGCAAAGTCTGAGGGATTATAGCGCTAAAAATCGGGTTTTGATGACGTGTTCGATAGAGCACAGATAGCTTGTCGTGTAATTTTGTGCCCGATAACAAATGAAAAGTTATTCAACCTGTGGCAAAATTCTTGCAGGTAGTGTGTGTGTGTGTTTTCTTACAGCAAAGCCACATTGGGCTATCTGCTCAGCCCACCGAGTGGAATCGAACCCCTAATTCTAGCGTTGCAAATCTGTAGACTTACTGCTGTACTAGCATGAGGCTTTGCAGGTAGTAAATATTGTAGCTAGTTCGGCTTGATCATTATTTGAAGGTAATAAAAGCTTTATAAGTATAATCATACCAGTACCATAAGCACCGATATAGAAGGGCAAGGGAACATTTGATATGGGAATACATACTTGGAGAGCTTAACCCTTTCCCCTATATATATATATATATATATATATATGCGTCTAGTATGCTGCTGCACTAATTTCATAAATATTGTATAATCGCGATCACGACAGTTTCTGTAAATTGGCGTAATAATGTACGTAGTGTGATCATATTATTTAAATGACAAAGTGACTGGTGTAAGACCACAATTTGTTTGTTTTGAATTTCGCATAAAGCTACTCGAGAGCTATCTGCACTAGCCGTTTCTAATTTAGCAGTGTAAGACTAAAGGAAAGGCAGCTAGTCATCACTAACCTCCGCCAACTCTTGGGCTACTCTTTTACCATCGAATATTGGGACTGACCATCACATTATAACGCCCCCACGGCTGAAAAGAAGAGCATGTTTGGTGTGACGGGGATTAGAAGCCGCGACCCTCAGATTACGAGTAAATGGATAGAACATACTCTCAAAGGTCTGGATATTTAAAACAGTTTCGGCACATTCGTGTGTTTTCAAAAAGGAAAATTTGTCAACGACACCTAAGTAACTCCAGATCAGGGGTGGGCAACAGTTGTGGTCAGCTCGAGTTTAGGAATCAACTTTTTCCTTCATTTATTTTTTATCGCAAATTTGGTAATCAGCAACTGCACTGCCTCACGTCATCGCTAATGTCGCGCCCTTCATCACTGACACGGATTCCGCCCATTTTGTATCGTCTGGTTTAGATGGTTGTTATCGAGTATGCGTTGTTTTGTATGCGCTTGAAAACATATTTTTATTGTGCAACTTTCAAGTTTTTAAATATAATTTGTTTTTAATCCCGTGATATTTATAAGAGGATAATTCGAAACCGAAAGAATCCAGATGATGGTGAACAGTCAGAAAATAAAGACAATTTAATTGATTCTTGCATTACTTCCAAAAAGAGAATGGCGCGTGACTGGTAAAACGTGAATTTAATGAAAGTTGGGAGTTAAAATTTGCAGTGATTGAAGCAAATAATAAGCCAGTGTGTCTTTTGTGTAACAAAGTTTATAGGAATAATAAAGTATACAACCTTGAGCAATATTTTAACAATTTTCACAACGAATTTGATATAAAATTTCCAGCTGATAGCAAAAATCTTATAAATGAAATTAGTCGTCTGAAAACACAACTTCATGAACAAAAAGGAGACCTAAAAAGAGTTTTATCGTCGAGAGAACTAGTTACGTTAGCTAGCCATAAAGTAGCTTGGATTCTAGCTCAAAAAAGAAATCATTTTCTCATACTGAATTGTTAAAAAAATATTGATTGTGGTCATTGAAACTCTTTTGGAGGATAATAATTCAAAAATAAAAGATATTCTTCAAAAGGTAAATCATTTGCAATTAAGTCGAAGAACAATTGTCCGCAGAATGCTAGAGTTAGCGAAAGGCATAGAAAATCGGTTGCTTGAACAATTAAAAGACTGTTTGTATTTTTCTTTAGCACTAGATAAATCAACAGATGTTAGTGATACTGCACAGTTGATATTTTGGGTTCGATATGTAACTTCAGATCTTCCAGTGAGGGAAGAAATGTTTGGCATTTGTGGATTACGAGAAAGAACATGTGGAAAAAACATCTTTAAATTTTTTTGAAATGTAGAAAAAAATTCAGTCTGGATTTTAAAAAAGTGGTTTCTGTGACAACATATGGTGCCCATGACTGGGGCGAAATCATGATTTGTTTTTCTTTTGAAACAGCATTTAATTGAAAATAGTGCGAACTCCACGCTGCCATCTTTTCATTGCATTTTGCATCAGGAAAATTTATGTGCTTAGATGTCTAAAAGTGATAAATTGAAAACTTTAATGAACATTGTTGTAAAAAATGTGAATTATATAAGAAGTAGTAACTCTCTCATTCATGGACAGTTTGTTGAGTTTTTGACGAAAAGCAGTGACTGTACTTTTGATAATTTTGCAAAGGCAAGATGGTTAAGTAGAGGAAAAGTCTTGAAACGATCTACTTCCTTACTTCCTCAAATAAAAGAGTATGTTGTTGAAAAACATAAGATTCAAAATGTCCTTGAAATTTAAACATTGTCATGGCAGTGTGATTTGCTCCTTTTGTGCGACATGATGGCTCACTTGAATGATTTGAATACGAAGTTTCAGGGAAGGGGTAAAATAATAAGCGAGAAATCGCAGTCTATTCACGAATTTCAATTAAATCTAACCCTCTTTGCGGAACAATTACAAAATAATGATTTGACACATTATGCAAAGTTGAATAGTTTTCTAGAAAATAATAAGGACTATGATTTCTCTGGTGCTAAAGATGATCTCTATGTAAACTGGATCAAAAATCTATCTCAAAAATTTGAATCACGTTTCTCCAAATTTAAAGATTTGAAATTGATATTTGAATTTTTTCATGATCCTTTTCACTTTGACTTAGGAAATTTCAGTAAGGAAATTACATCTTTTTTGTCTTTGGATAAGTGTGGAGTTGAATACGAGATGCTTACCCTGCAAAGTGTAGAACACATAAAAGATAAACAAAAATATTCTATAAGAGAGAGGTGGCTCACTATTCTGATAAATGAGAATCTTCCAAATTTAAAGATAGCAATTTCAAAATTATTTTCCATGTGTGTGTGAGTCAAAATCTTCTACGCTAGATTTTTTCAAGTTTAGATACCGATCTCAGCTTACTGACATAAATTTAAAGGCAGAGCAAAGATGCTCATTGAGCATAGATATCAAGTCAAATTTTACGAAACTTGTTGATAAAAACCCCATCAATTTTTTCCCATTGAAGGTTAGTTGAAATGCAATTACTTTTATTAAGCTAACATCTTTCAATTTTTTTTTTTTTTTTTTGAATAGTGTGGCCAACGGTGTTTTTATTGGTCACAGTTGTGGCCTCTATGAAAAATAAGTTGCCCACTCCTGCTCTAGATCTCCAACTGGAGGTCGCCCTCACAGTGACGTGTGTGTTTTCTTATACAAAAGCCACATCGAGCTACCTACTGTGTCCACCGAGAGGAATCGAGTCCCCGAGTTTAGTGTTGTAAATCCAAAGATCTACCGCTGCCCCATCGGGAGACGCTCCCAGTAGCAAGATATTGTTGTTGTTTGTTTGTTTTTTTGTCATCGTAACGTGAATAGTGGTGTAAATTATAACTGTGATTACTTATTATTTTGGATATGTTAATTTGATGTTTATAATAGGTATGGGATGATTTATATACGTATTACCCGTTTTCATTTAGACATGTCTTGTTAATTTATTATATAAACAAATATAGCGAATGAACTCCACCCGTTTTTACCATCCCTTCTCCCACACAAGTTCTTAACAGGTCGATTACTTTTACCGGTAGTCTTAACATCCTATTTAATTCTTAATTAAGACTTAAACAATTCCTGAAAAATAAATCCAACATCATTTATGTTTGTTTGTTGTTGTTGGTGGTTTTAATTTCGTGCAAAGCTACACGTGAGCTATCTGCGTTAGCCGTCTCTAATTTAGCAGTGTAAGACTAGAGGGAAGGCAGCTAGTCATCACCACCCACCGCCAACTCTTGGGCTACTCTTTTACCAACGAATAGTGAGATTGACCGTCATATTATAACGTTCCACAGCTAAAAGGGCGAGCATGTTTTCTTTTATGCGTGTTTTTTTTTTTTTGGGGGAGGGCGAACCCGCGACCCTCAGATTACGAGTCGAACGCCTTAACCCACCTGGCCATGCCGGGCCCCACTATTTATGTGAAAAATTCGTTTCTTTTGAAGAAGTCAAAAGTGAACAATTTCTTCGACATCACTTCTTTATAGCCGTTTTATGACCTTTTATAAATACCATGTAATTACATCGAAAATTAAATTTGTCATTAATCATGTTTTGTATTTCATAGAACTAATGTACTTTTATAAACTTTTGTATTATTATTATTTCACATCAGATCATTATTTCAAAAGTCACTGTGAACAACCTTTTTTACCAGTTTACGCTCTAAAAATGCAAGATACCCATCTTAATTACCATTTGTTAAGTTTTTGATAAACAAACGGCGATAATTTTTAATTTAGTAAAGTAGAAGCATTGAGAATTTGGTTTGACAGTAGTTCTAGATAAGATGTCTGGTCAGCTTTGGATTAACTTAGTGTAACACTGCACCTGCTTATGTAACCATTTTACCTAAGGAATTTGGAACGCACAATCAGAAATAAGATTATTAACCGTTAACTGTATACAGCTGAAAACATTGTTTAGTTTTTGCTGTTTGTGTTTGTTAATTTGATACATATTAGTTTATGCAGGGGAAACCATTCAGTTCTGTGAGATGGCTTTATTCCACATTACTCAGTTGTTCAACGTAAACTCAATGTTGTCATAGTAACTGTTTTTGTTTCGTGTTTAGAATTAGCATTCGAGTTGTCTGCAGTGTTGTGCAGAAGTACCGCAGTGCGGCGTTTCTTTCGGAGACCTTGAGATTTCATGTATGTACATACATACTCTGTTAACATTTTTTGTTACTTTACGTAACGAGTCGAAAGACTGCGCTGCAGTGATGCGCTGAACAACTATAAAATATTTTAAAGTTTTATTATGATTCACACATACTCCTGCACTTTTCACATGACAACCAATAGGAATAGAACGTTCGTTTGTAAACTTGAGCACTTCTTTAAATCCTTCCAGTGTATAAAAATTACACAAAGAACGAATTAACATTCACCAAAATTTCCAAAATATCATTGAAATGATAGGCATAAGGCAAAAATCAAATCTAGAGTACGTGTATAGATAATAGGTTACATATAAAAGCACACCAAGTAACTTGAAACAACATTTTGAGTTATTTGATGCATCTGGCTAAGCTTAATCGGAAACGCATATAACTTAGCTTTTTATGCAATAACCATTAAATATATTAAAAGTGCAAGGTGCAGTTTTCAAATGCTGCGATGTAAAATCGAGCTACAACATCAATATATTTTCTTAGCCGAGTAGATTTAATAGAAAAGAATCACTGAACAGATACAAACCTACACAACAGTAATTTGGATCTTTTTTTTTCACAGTTGTATTATGAAATGCAGAACTAAGACTTTTGAATGATTAAAAAATGTTATAATCGAATCTCGAGATATGCTAACAAAAGTTACTGTTTAAACTTAATATTGTGACTTTAAATTTAACTTTTTTATTCTTTAATTGATATTTCTTTAGATTCATTAAAAATTGATATAATATACATACAACGTCTTTACTTTACCCTAAGCCTAACCAGTAGCTCAGTAGTAAGTATTCGTACCAAAAACCTGTTTTCTATGCCCGTGGTCAGCATAACAGCATCCAACAGAACTTTTAACATGAATACTTTACCTTCTTTTAATTGATATGCATGTATCTTCACGTTGTTCTAAAAGAAGTTTAATCTTTGTAGTTTTTCCCTTTAATCCCAGATTATTATACACTTTCTTTATATTCACTCCGAAGTTCTTATTAATTAATAAAAGGGATGAATGGTCAATTTTTCTGATTACGTTTCGTTGATAATTCATGCATCCAAGTCCTGATTTCTATTTGTTATAAAACAAAAATACAAAGTAATGTTCAATTGGTAAAATTTTTGAAACCTAAACTGATTGAATTGCTTAACACATTTGAAATTTGGATTAATTAAGTGTAATGTTTTTACTTGCTGAAAACAAAGGCTTTAATATTGATTTAAAATTTGTTTTTAACATGAATGATGGTGTGTAGTCATCCATATTAACTTCTTCTCTCTTTTGAAACGATTGAAAGTTTCTAACAATCCTATACTGGTTATAATTTAACAAATGATGAAGAATTTAAATACTAAAAACATTTGGCTTAACATGAGGTACAAATCGGTTTCATGGATGACGATGTACGATTAATTCCAGCTCACAGCTGATAATAACAATTTTATTCCAGCTCATGGATGATGATGACTGATTAATTTCGCCTTGTGGCTGATGATGACTGATTAATTCCAGCTCATGGATCATGATGACTGGTCAATTCTGGTTCATGGTTGTTGATGACTGATTAATTCCAGCTCGTGACTGATGATGGCTGATTAATTCCAGCTCATGGTTGATGATGACCAATTCATTCCAGCTCATGGATCATGATTACTGGTCAATTCTGGTTCATGGCTGTTGATGACTGATTAATTCCAGCTCGTGACTGATGATGATCGGTTAATTTTGGCTAAGCAGTTTGTGTTATTTTAGCATTTTTTGTTTGGTATATTCTGTTACTCCTTATTGAGGTATAAATACTATGCGTTTGGACAATAAGTAGTCTGAGTTGTCATTACAAATTTTAAACTGTATTTGTGAAATATTTAATAACTACTCCTAAATATACTAATTATGGGTGTCTCAGACTTTTCTCGTTCAGTGAACTCTGTTAGTTCAGTGTTAAACATAACCCAAAGCTCAAAGTAACCAAATGAGCTATCGGTGAATAATTCAATCCAGGATTTTAGCATTGCAAGTCTGAATACTTATCGCTGACCTACCAGGGAACGTCATGCAGTTATGCACTAGATCTCTGACTTACCATCGTATGCTTAAGTTAAGTCGATTATCTCAAACACATATCCCATTCACACAATAACCACGTTTTCCATTTCCGATGTTTTATCTTAAGAATATTGCAGACGCAGCTATTTAATCGAGGTGTACGTGTGTGCGCCACAAAGATATGATCACAAGAAGGACGTTTTAAATTGTTAACATGAAATATTTTTTCACTGTATATGAAAGGTACACATAAAATTCACTTTCTGATAGGGGTAACTATACATAATTCATTGTGTAACAAAAGGTTACTATAATACAAGGTTACTATACATACTTCGTCGTGTAACACAAAGTTACTATACATATACTACTATATACCAAAAATTTACAACGTATATAGTTCATCGTATAACAGCAGGTTATTAGAAATAGTTAACATTAGAACAGAAGATTATATATACATGTAGTTCACTGTATAGCAGAAGGTTACTTGCACACAATCAGTTACCTGTGTAGCAGAAATTTACATATATATAGTTTATACCGTGTAACAAGAGGTATTTATATAGATAATTTACCGTAAGGCAGTAGGTTACATACTAATAACTTACCATATGGCATGCGGTTACTGAACTTTGTTCACCATGCGGCAACTGGTTATGTTAGTTCACTGTTTATGAGCTACTAACCAGAGGGAAGGCAACTGGATAGAAAACAAGTAGTAGCAGTTTACAACGCCAACAGGTGGAAGTGCCAATCATGTTATTCACATAACTTCTTAACTTTTGAATTGTTCGATCTACTGAACACTTGGCAACACGCGACCCATAGATTTTTTTTTTTTTTTTTTTACATACATACTTTAAAATTATGAATTTATATGAAAACTGAAATACGATGATTTTGAATTTCACCTGTGAACTGGAGGGATTTTACAAACCCACGCAGTGCGAGTGCGATTTTCTTTTATGTGAAAGACAAATGTTTTCCAACAACGTCACTGTAATTTCACTTTTTCATTCTCTAATGTTAATGTATTTACGACACTTCAGTTAAGTTTATATATATAGTGAAAAATATGTGCAAATGATCATACTTATTTGCCTTATTGTGGTATGTTAATGAACAAGAAGGAATTCTCAGTAGCCACGGCACTTAAATTTCTTGTATACTGGATTACACTAAATTTGTTTATGTGACCTCCCCCATTATTTATATTTTTTTGTGCGTCAACAATACCAAGCTTGTACCTAAATCGATTTTATTACTGATAAAGATCTCTACTGGTCTATCCTTAAATTAAAATTCTTTTAGTCAGAATTAGAGTAAATTAATCTAAAAGAGTTTGGGCTTGGTCAAAAACATCAATCGAAATGGTTTAATCTCTTGAATCCAAAACTTTAATTAGATCTCAAATCGATCAAGAGATGACAAACCTTAAAAGTTTGTACTTAAAAAGACAGCACATCTATGATCCGTTATACCGGGCACTCGACTTGTAATCTGATGGTCGCGGGTTCGAATTCCCGTCACATCAAACATGCTAGCCCTCTTAGCCGTGGGGGCGTTAAAATGTGACGGTCAATACCACTATTCGTTGGTAAAAGAGTAGTCCAAAACTTAGCGGTGGGTGGTAATGACTAGCTGCCTTCCCTCTAGTCTCACACTGCTAAATTAGGGACGGCTAGCGCAGATAACTCACGTATAGCTTTGCGCGAAATTCAAAACAAACGAAACAAACCGTCATACCGCGGCTATAAATATGAAGAATTTCTTCTAGACTAAGTGTAATGTGATCCCATTTTTTGGAGTCCAAATAGGGACGCTTCCTAGTGGCACAGCGGTAAGTCCGCGGAATTAATATGCTAGAAACCGGGTTTCGGTATCTGTGGTGGGCAGAGCGCAGATAGTCCATTCTGTAGCTCTGCGCTCAATTTCAAAGAAACAAACCAAAATTGGACACCTAATTGATGAATAAAAAATGAGTTGCATTAAAAAATTAAAACTTCTTTACATAAAAAATGCATAGCATCTTATTACCATGCTTTTCATCAGATATTATTTTCTTTAATAAATCAGGAGTGCATTTTGGAAACATTTAATAGAAAATAATGATATTCATGAAAAATATATACAATCTAATCATCACAATTCTTATTTGAGGGCATGTTCTTAAACAGTCTGAGAATTTTAAGGGGCATGTTGCAGTAGAAACAATTGATAAAGTTGTCAGTAATATACAATAAACGACCATACTTAATGCAGTTGTAATTAACCTAGACATGATAATTAATTAAGAAAATTTTCTGAAAAAAATACATGTTCTTTAACATATTAATATAATGATTTTTCTATAAATGAAATGTTACAGTAACAGCTCTATATAAGCTGATATAAGCTGCAAACATTTGAGACATAATAAAGTTGAAACTAAATCGTCAAAGATGTTTTGGACATTCAACGCGTATCCCGAAATAAAGCAGACTAATTTAATAAATAAATTGCATTATTATACGAAAGTGTTTTTAGAACAACATATATTATTTGATGTTCAGTCAAATAGTGGTATTGAATATTTAACTTGACTAAACATAATATAATGTTCAGAGACTATAAAGGACCTATTACTCCTTCTTGGCTGTCCCATCCTCTAAACTAAACTAAAACTGTTAAATAACAAAATTAAGCATAAACATCTTGAAGCCAGTCCCTATCATTTACATAATTATCAAGAATTATCTTAAACTCACTTAAATTTACTGCCTCCTGTTAGAAAAATAGAACTATTAGCTGAAGATAACTCTTACTTTGCCAAAATGTATATTTGTGTCCTTTAGTCATATTATTCTCGTCGTCAAGTATGAAAAGTACCAGCACTAAAAATTATCTTTATAATCTTAAGTACCTCAATCGGATCCCATCTAACTTTTATTTTTTCAGCAGAAAATAATTTCAAATATTTTAATCTTTCCTCATATGGCAAACACTCCATCTAAGGCGTCATTCTAGTTACTCTTCTCTGAACCCTTTCCGAAAAATCACTGCCCTTTCCAAGCATAATATTCCAAATGTGGCCTAATCTGCAATCAATATAATGAAATTATAATCTCTTTAGCCTTGCGCATTATCTTGCATTTATTATATTAAAACCTGGCTACCATTTATTTGCCGAACTCACTAAATGATCTAAATCATTTTATAAAACAGCAATACCCTCTTCGCAGCTAGCAACACCTAAGACTTTAAAATTATCAGCAAATTTAAGTAATTTATTGTCCTTTCGTTTATTTATGTCTGTAAGATATGCACGTCTTTTCATTTAAATTTAATACAAGAGTTATGATTTAGATAGTTATAAAGGGTTAGTGTTAAATTAGTATTCTTAGAAGAAATAATTTATCGCAGGTTTGCTAACGTGTTTATGAATCATTTGTTGCGAGTTGATGTCATGTTCACGGCTGAAAGGCGAGCATGTTTGGCGCGACGGGGATCCTCTGATTACGAGTTGCACGCCTTAACGCGCTTGGCCATGCCGGGCCAACTATTCAACATGAAGAATATCACAGAAATCTCCATCAGTACAAACTGAAAAAAAAAAAAAAAAGAATTTAATAGCCCACCCATCTTATAATCATCATCCCTCAAGGGCCCTACCCCCATTCCAACCGTATGGGCGTTATAATGTAACGATCAATCCCACTATTCGTTGGTAAGAGGGTAGACCAAGAGTTGGCGGTAGATGGTAACGACTAGCTTAAACTGCTTAACTAAGGACGGCTAGCGCAGACAGCCCTCGTAGCTTTACGCGAAATACAAACCAAACTTTAAACGTCGTTCTACATCGTAAAAGTTTCCTTTAACCTCATATAACTATATTTTAACATATTGAATTTTATTATGTACTAAGCCAGAAACAGTATTGATAACAAGTACCGTAGTGCACACATTTGGATTCATTAAGTATATAAATACATTAAACAGATGAAGCACTGATAATTCGTGATGACAAGAAACCCACTCGAAGTAAAAACGTATCTCAGGACGACTAGTTTGGGTATTAACATTTTTACTAAAATAAAAAAGAGAACAACGTTTCGACCTTCGTAGGTTATCTTCATGTTAACAAAGATAACACAACCTGAATATGACTAGCAAGGCCGAAACGTTGTTCGATGCTTTATTTTGCTAAAAGCGTTAATACCCATGCCAGCCGTCCGGAGATATACAGTCTTTTAGTACTTAAAATGCTTGGAAAATCCCAATAATTTATCGTGGCACTTTCACGGTTCCACACGTAAGCAAAAACTAACAATATATCTTGGTAATATAACTAAACGGAAAAGATATATACCTGATACTTAATAAACTATAAATTACTATACATCCGATAGCTCCTGTTAAATACTAAAAACCATTCATATATATAATTATGAAACACAGGGAAGTAATACGTGTGCAAGACGCACGACAATACGTCAACGTTCTCTTCATTCTTCTGACTGACTGCATGAATTCATACATTTGGATGACGCATTGCAGGTACTCTACGACCAATCCTGCTGATTGTAACCAACAACGTTGAATGAAGTCCTATCTTACCGCCAAACTCTGGCGCACATTTCACCGGGTCACTTTCATGGTTCTACGCGTATAAATAAACACCAAGACAATTTCGTGTAAACTGTTAATAAATTTACAATAAGATGTCAAAAAATTGGTTCTAAATAATAAATATTTGTTCTTGTTTTTTTGTTGACTTTTAAAATATTTTTAAAGTATCCTGAAATTGAAGGGTAAAACAAGCGGAATGATATTTACGTTCCCTCAAAATCCGTTGACATTCGATTTTGACGAGTTCAAGTTGCAGACGATTTTGGACTTTCTTAAAGAAAAAGTAGAAATTTTATCCATTGTACATCAAACATGGTAACTGACATGTTAATATACTTATTACTCTTGTTTTAGTAATAAACATTAAGAAAAAAAATAGTGATATTATTTTGTATTCACTCGTTAAAATGATACTTTTTTATAAGAATTGGTTATGAACTCTTAACGTTCCATTGAATAATGTAAATATTAATATGGATGCTTTAGTTCTAAAGTTAGGGTAGGCTGGCGTTAAGAGTATTAGTGGTTATACTAATAACTATTTCGTGTTTGAGTTTGATATGTTTATTGTATTTCTGACGTTAGGATAGCAAAGTTAATAGCTTTTCATAATTCATTGGTGTTAAATAATAATAAATTGATACATTGAACAGTGCAGATCACAAGCGTTTTACTAATGCAAGTTGTCCGAAAATATACTAAATATGATGTTAAATGACTGGCTATTTAAGATATCAAATATACATAAGTGGTAGGTTTCTAAATTTTAAACAATTTATGGTCTTATGCATGTCTTGCGTCATTTGCTGTAGTCTAAATCTACGTAAAAATTTTCAGAACTTTCTTCAACATAGCAGTAGGGATGGATAATAAGAATCGCGAATAAAGTATTTCAGTTCGTTAGTGTCTTTTGGTTGGTTGGTTTCTGCTTTATCATGATTCAGATCCATATGGACCTGGGAGTGTCAGATGCAAACTTTTGGTTTGTTATGGTAGTCTGATTTTTAAAAAGCCTCGGAGACAAATCGGACGAACGAAAGAGCCATTTGATAGGTCCATCCCAACCAATCCAACTGCCTGGAAAATAGTTGTTTTAAAAACTTCACAGTTCAACCCACGTGAGGTGGTGCTCCATCTTATTGGAAGACAACTCTTTGAAACAAGCCAGGAGTTTCTTGGAGTTGCAGTATAAAGAACTTTTGTAACTTTTAAATACGAATGTCCAGTAACACTAACGATTTGTTCATCAAAGAAAGAACAAAATTAAACTTACAAGCCTGCTACTTGTATTTGTATTCAGTTTTTATTTTAGATAAGTTATTCAACTTTATTTTTGGTGTATTCATTTTAGGTCACCCTGTACTCTAACTAGTATTAATATTTCACTAAAGTACTAGTAAACTTAGTCGAGGACATTTGATTATTCTATTATTACTAAGTGCTACTATAATGTTACTGATTAATTTGATTAAGTTAATAGTTAAGCAATATAAGTGCCCTTTTAATTTTTACAGTTTTAATTAAATTTGAAGTAAACCTGTTAATAAGTAATGCTAATAATTTGAATAGTTTTGAAATTTAAGTACAAGTGAACAGATTAGCATAAGTAAGACTTGTAAGCTTGTGTAAATTACAATATTTCAACTTAATTCTCATATGAATACCTTACCATTATCAAGGAATATGTTTTGAAAATTATGTGAATAAATGCAGAGATAAAATTCCTGCTTGCAATCCATGATAGCAACCCATTCATCATTTCATTATACTTGTTTAATATTCTTTTTCAGTATGAAAGTTATCTAAATTCAATAGATTGTGATGCATTTTATTATTATTACATTAGGTAAACAGTTGAATTACTACTCCAAAGTAGTTTTGATGAACAATACATTTTCTTTGTTTTTAAGGTACTTTCTATTCGATGTTTTTAATTGGTCAAGAACTTTGTAAAAACTGTATATTTTTATATAAAATAAAATACAGCATTCAATTTGTAATGTTTTTATTTTATTTTTTATAGAAATGGCCATTTGTGAAACATTTAACTTTGAGCTTTATAAAATTGTCTTCTGCCATATCTTGTTACTAATATTTTACAAAAATACATTAGAAATATTAGCAAAGGGTCAGTAAGAGATTTGTTCTAAAGCAATCTCTTCACACCCTTGGAAAAAGTTATGGAATCTATCTTAAACTCTTAAGTACTAGTTTATACTACTGCTTCAAATAATTTCTCATCAATGAAATGACTGTTTCACTTAAAACCTAGCCTGCCTTTTCCATATCTTGTTCTGTTTTTTCACAGAATGCAATGCAAATCTTTATTTTATTGATTTCTCCTCACAGCTTCAAAGATAATCTTATAAATTTCAATAATACACACTTCCAGTATCATTCTGATAGCCTACTTTTGAACCCTTCTTCAGTAAATCTTTCTTCTCAGATTAGAACTCTAATTTACAGTGACTGAAGTATAACTTGTGATTTTTGCACACAGAAAGATTTGAATTTTATAAGTTAGGTTAAAATGATACTTCAGAAGGAAGTTTATTTTTAATAAATGTTACTTTATCTTTAATGCCATTACAAATCATCTACCACCTTGTTTGTTTACAGGCAGATCAACTAACAGAAGAACAAATTGCAGGTAGGTTACACTGTTGTGCATTTGTATAATAGAATGCTTAACCATTGAAAGGATTTATTTTATCACAACATCTCTGAAATGGATACCTATGTATCTTACAGCTTTTGAAATACTGATTTAAAAGGTATTGAAGTTGTATTTAAGTGAATTTTATTTGGCTTATAAAGAAAGTTATTTCAGCATACCTTCTTAAAATTATAATGAATTTTGGGTGTACTTTTTTTTCTACTAGAATTTAAAGAAGCATTTTCACTATTTGACAAGGATGGAGATGGAACAATCACAACAAAAGAGTTGGGCACAGTTATGAGGTCCCTTGGGCAAAATCCAACTGAAGCAGAACTACAAGATATGATAAATGAAGTAGATGCAGATGGTATGAATTAGTTTCTATGCTATAGTATGTAATCAGTATTGTTGGAAATTTATAATGACTGATAGCTTTGTAAATCTTCATCAGATATGATTAACTTGTATTGAAAATGTCCATGGAACAAAAAATTTACTGGAATTGGTATGTGAAGAAAACAGGGGAGAGTAGCAAGTCTTCAAACTCTACTGACTTCACACAAGTTTCTTTTGTGTTGGGTCATTTATTTGTGGTAAAGTCTGTGTATTTCAACTTTGTTTCTGTAAATACTTTAATTTTCACACTAGACAACAGAAGTGGATCACAAAGTATCATTGTATTTTCTTGTTATTAACATTTGTAAAGAAAATATTACACATTATTTTAATTGTGGATTGCACTTTAGTAGCATACTGAATGTATTAGAGCTGGTAGATGAATCTACACAATTACATATGAGCATAAATTATATTAAATACTGTTGAAACTTCAAAATTGGCTATTCTTTCTTATTATTATTTTAGTTTTTTTATTCCAGCTGTCAGTCTTATACAAGAATAGATTTAATGAACCACACAATACAATGATAAATTCTACAAATTGCCCAGTTCCAATATGTTCTGAAACCTTGCATCTTAATAAAATCAAGCTGATCAGAATAAATACAAGAATCTAAGTCTAAAGATTCCTGTTCAAAGATTTTGTAAGGTCAATGAGGAAAAGTTGCTCTAGGCAAAAAGTGTTACATGTACATTTTTATGTATTGAAGAATAGTACTTGGACTTTTTAAACCAAGTATATAATACTCCTAAAATAATTTCATAATATACAGTCTCACATTGAATGTAAAGTGTTGAAGCTGCAATCTTCATAATAAAATGGATTAATTTTAATTTCAGAGAGGGCATGACAGTCTAAAATTGTTTGAAAATTCATCATTGAATACCAGAATTCTTAAAGTTAATTTTATCATTTTAGTTCTGATGAATGTGTATAGAATTTTTATTGGTTATTTAAATGTTGCTATATCTCAAATTTAAGTAAAAAGAGTTGCTCAACACCCCCAGAAGAAAATGTTTAAGACTGAATTCTTTTGTTAAAGCTTAATATAACAAATGTTACTTTGGGATTTTGCACATGACTTTTTTATGTACTGTAGAATTGAAACTTCTTTTGTTTCATTAGGAAATGGGACAATTGATTTTCCTGAGTTCTTAACAATGATGGCAAGGAAAATGAAAGATACTGATAGTGAAGAAGAAATAAGAGAAGCTTTTAGGGTATTTGATAAAGATGGTAATGGATTTATTAGTGCAGCTGAATTGCGGCATGTAATGACAAATTTGGGGGAGAAATTAACAGATGAAGAAGTGGATGAGATGATTAGAGAAGCTGATATTGATGGTGATGGTCAAGTAAATTATGAAGGTTAGTGGATGTTAAGTCATGTTCAAATGTTTGCTTCAAAAGTATTGTAATAATTAGTTTTTTGCTTACCTTGTGTGATATTTCAATTTGGCAGAAATGTTAAATTACTTGTGCATGAAGATAATGAATTATAATGCATGTGATAATGCAAGACAAATTAACTGTAAGCCATTCTGTTTTTGTATGAATGAAGTTCCTTAAAAATTAAAAGTTGTTAAGGTTATGTGTGTGTGTGTGTGTGTGTGTGTGTGAGTCATGCAATAAAAGGAAACCTTAGGACTGAACATTTGTAAAACTGTGTTCATGGATTCTTATTTAACTTTTTTTTTTTCCACAGAATTTGTTACTATGATGACATCGAAGTGAAGAAGTGGCATATTTGTAATTAAACGTTTTAAATGCTTTTCCACTTGTTGATTACAATAGCATGCATCAACTGACTATTTCGTTTTTGTACTTTTTACTAGAGAAATTTGTCCTGTTTTTCCTTGTTCTGTCTTTGTTCTTTCTCCAATTCTAGGTTGTGCTTTTGTAAATTACTTATTCTTTGTTATTAAACTCCGGTTTTTCAGATTTTGTTTGCAGCACCATTTGCTATTACATAATTTAACCTACATTCCATGTTTTAGCAAATAATTTTAACACTGAGGAATAGTAAAGTAGAGCACATGTTTAATTGTTTAAACAAACCAGTATGCTCAGTAAAATATAAAAATGTTAAATACCGTTATAAATACATTTTCATTACATACAACTTGTGAGATGCCAGTGTATCAAAGTTTTAAATAACTTAAATCCATTTTAGTTTAATCCAATTTTTCAGTTTTTTTAAATCACTAAGTTTTTTTATGTTACAATGTCTACTAGAAATCAAGTTCAGAAACCTAAGGTAATAACAGCACAGATAGGTTGGTGTGTACACAAAAACAGATTTACATTGTGGGTAAGCCTGCATAGTTTTATATATTGCTGTTACACTAGCATGGTAGAAAAGGAAGTGATAATTTAATTTTTAAACTTGTGTAGTTAATTCCATGTATCCTTTCTTAACAGAAATAAAAATGCATGTATTAGATTATTAATAATAAACTGAAAGAGTACTCTTCTCTGTTCAATTGACCAAATTTGACATACATAAATCAAATGTTACAAACATTTGTATCTTAGTCATGTGATTTGATGGGGTCTGAGTGCAAAACAAAATTTTTGTCCATATTGGTTGGTTGGTTTGGTGTTTTATGGCGCAACTAGGCTATCTGCCACAAACAAGTAAAATTCATAAAAGGAAATTAAGATAAAGCTAAGGTTTTAATTTCTGAATTAAAACAAAAGTTGAGTTACTGCTATTTATCTAATTTACAGCAGTAAAAGAGAAACTACAGTAATACAATTTGCAAAGGACTTTCTATGACTTGAGTGTTTGCACAGACAACACATTGGTGCATCAGTCCATGACTGGAAGAATGGCACAGCATTTCATAGTGTACATCATCAGGTCTAACTGATAAAGGGCCAGTTTGAGTTCCACCAGTGTAAAGGGATGATTATAGTCATACACTCAGCTCGAAAGGAAAAAGGTGATTGCTCTGCCCGAGTCTCGATGGCTAAGGAAGTGGAGGACTATGCAGAAGTACTAGCAAAAGCTTTTGCCTAGGGTATCAGTAATTTCCTGGCCATCAGAGAGCAAGATCAAGAAGGGGACAGAATTATATTACCTACTGCCTTTTTGATTCTTGTCCCATATGACTTTCAAACTGGTGGTACAAGATATGGTGGTTGTGAACGTAATTCAAGAGTCCTTTTAGCTTTCAATTCTTACCCACTAAGCATGTACACAGACTTGCTGGAAAATAATGCAATGTGAGAGTATGGGATTCCTATGAAAAGTATCTCCAGGGCCATTTTTGAGCCTTCCATACCCTGTGGCAGGCAGGATTCCTCCATGGATGAGGATATTGTGGAAAACTTCAAAGTTTTAGGAATGCAGTCAGTTCCTGCTGCCACACAGTCATATATTGATGGCAGGATCAAGCTCTGAGAAAACAGTGAAAAAGGGCCACTTTGCTTGATTCAGATTCCACTGGGGCATGCAAGTTTGGTGGCACTGACCATGGCAAGTATCTCAAAATTATAGGAAAATGATCACTGTCTCATGGATTGTCAACTCTCCATGAAAAGTGGGAGAATAGTGAAGGAGAGCAAACTGAGAGATCAATAGCACTAAAGGACACACTAGGTGCATGAAAATAAGTATAAGAACCACTACTGAAAAGAGAAAGGATGTGATAAGAGAGCATACACTCTACAGAACAACCCCTCCCATCAATATCAGCACTTCCAACAAAGGGGATGATGTCCATTAAACTCCCACCAGGATTAAAAAAGAGAGTACAAATGTTAAATGAAAGCATAGGTCTCTCCAGATGACAGGTGAAGAGAAACAGCAATGGTAAGACCCAAAGAAATACAGATGGTTACAGTTTCCAAGGGTGGGCTACATGCTGATCAACAAACAGTGCCATCCCTCCATGCCTTCGTCTGTCACATAGCCTGTCATTTCTGTACCAAGAAAACTGCCGAAAGGTGACTATGTCGGCAGGTTTCGGGAATGTTTCCTATAAGGAAATATGTACAGGATGGTAGAAAGCAATCAGTGCCTTTGTTATCCAGATTAAAACATAACCCTTGACAGTTCCATTGTATCAAGGTGCCCATTTTTATTTTTGTGTAGGCAAATTGGGTGAAGAACCCTTCTAGTTATGATCATGTTTTTATCTTTATTTGAGGGAGGTCTGTTGACCTTAATGGATCCTGCCCTGGGTCAGTTGGGCAGGTCTTTGCTGTTGGAAGAGGATTCCAGTGACTGAGGACATGAACAAATGATAGTTTTGCATCTTGAGGTGGAAGATGTACCAGAGGAAATGCCTGTATCCATAACCAAAGAAAGGGGATCTTTGGGTTTGCTGGAATGTATGTTAGGTACAGAGATGGGTGGTGAAATTCATCTTTTTTAACCATGGAGGTCAAAAGACTTCGTTTGGTTTGAAAATGATTCTTTTGGAGGTACAGAGAGATCCCATCTGCACTCCTGCTGTAGTAATTGAAGGAAATGCAGCAGAATATGTCTGATATGAAGTGGTGGACAACTTTTGAGACTCAAGTTAAGTAATGTTTTGAATCATTTTAAAATACTGCACCTCTTTTACTTCCAACTATTTGGGGCAAGAACAAAAGTAGTATGGGTGAGAGTCATTGCAATTAATGCAATGAGGGTCCGTTTCACACTTTTATGCATCATGGTCCTTGCCACCACAACAAGCACACGTCAAGGAACCACAGCATGACGTCTTCGAGTGACCGAACTGCTGACATGGGAAACATTTGAGAGCGTTTGGAACCAATGGCCGTACCTTGCAATTAAAATAACCTACCTTGATGGGGGCAGGTGGACGTGATGTAAATGTCGGAATGAGAACATTGGTTGGCATCATAATTCCTATATTTGTAAGTGGAGATACGCATCACTACAGAAACTCCTTGGGTGGAGAAACCAGCAAGAATCTGACTCGGATGTTCTTCAAATCCCACTCAATAACTCTTTGTGACAAATTCAAAGTAGCATGAGGTGTTACCTCGATAGGTATATCCCCAATTGCTTTTGAATGCAAAAGGAGTTTACTGTGGTGAGATGTGGATGTTTTCACCAATATGTCACCTGAGTGAAGCTTCTTTACTGACTTTGGAGAGCCAGCAAGTTCCTCTTGTCCTTGCTGAACAAAAAAGGGAGACATCTGTCCTGCAGGTTTGTCTGAAAGAATATGTAATATAAGAAAATGAGGTACAGATGTTGAAGATTGCTGCTAGAAATCTTCAAGATGTGGTCATTTACCTATGGACTGTTTTTTCACTATTTTAAGTTTTTATTGGGAATATCCATAATAATAAAATTTGGTGCCCATTGCCCCTACCCACCATGGAGCCCTAGGAAGGGATGCACTACAATGTCAAACAAGGACACTGCAACACCACCAGGGTTTCATGAGTACTATACCCAAACACCAGCATCAGATACAATATCCACAACACCTGTTGAGAACATCCAATACTGGTACTTGGTTGACCCTAGTCTAAGTGGACTAGCCAACTGACTGAAGGGGAGCTCCCTGTCTTCAGCTGTTTGTAGTTTTATAGCATCAAGAGATAATTACTTTTTAGACCCCTCAACTACCAGGATCCTCTTCTACCCTTCACAGGTCACCATGCATGGCAAACACGTGGGTGGATGTTTAGTTCCCAGAGTAGGTAAACTGAAAGAACAGAACTTTCCCTGGGAGGTCCCCTCACTATGGGGTCCATATTAAATTGAATACTGAAAAACATGGATTAGAATTAGAAATTTGCTTTCAGCTTTTATTTTTGTCAAAATTTAATATTTTTCATATTAAGAATTAATTTGGAAGTGCATAGAAATTTTTTGGGCACAAGTAGTTTTTGAAAAGTAATACTTCTTGATGCTATAAAACCACTAATAGCTCTAACTTTTATTTCAATTTAAATCTTGTAAGAAAGTGTTTTGACTATTTTTGTGAAAGTGTGAATGCAATAAAACTATGGTTACAGAAGAAACCAAAGTAAATTAAATAAATAGACAAACTGGTAGACATGTGAGTGTATTGACTAATTTATATTGTCTTCCAATAATTCCATTTTTGTTCAAACTTTTGTGAAGTTTGATTGTATCAAGGATACAATCCTTTTCATCTTTATATGAGAATAATTTTTCTGTCTAAAAACAAGTTTTGAGCTTTGTTGTTACAAAACTTGTACCAGCTATTTTATAATATAACCACATTGTGTACCATATATGCAGGGTAGGCTAATGCCAAAACCAAACCAGTCCAAACAGCAAGAGTAAAGGATCATTTGTTTAACATCAAAGAATCTTAATAATCCTGCCATATATTATTCATAAATCTGTGTTGCTGTCAGTCATTAGTGATTTTCAGAATTAGACTTTACACTTGAGTATAAACCAAGATGTAGCCCTTTTGAACAATTTAATATTTGTAGAGAGTTTATTCTTTATAAAAATTAAGTACATTAGCATACATATACTGTTAGTAACTAGCCAACACATTAAAAAAGTGATACACTTCTTCCTTGTCAATAACAGCAACCTCTGTGTTGCACACAAAACATTTCACAGGATGGTAAATATCAGAATTACTGCCATCAATAGGAAGCCCACCTCGCTTTGATTTCTTCTTGTGTGAATAACGAAGAACTTGTTCATTATCCACCATACAGTTTGTAACAAACATGGCTCGATACTGTGTCTTGTACAGTTCATGTCTTAAAAATAAAAGATAAATTTATAACATACTATTGACTGGTTTAGTCTCTAAGATTTTAATAACCCAAGTCAATTTTTACCTCAAAAGCTCAAATTGTATGTCAAATGCTCTGAAGTTCATTCCACTAACAACAAACAATTTACATACAGTATGTAACTGTTAGTGGCACAATAGTTCTATATTTACTGTCACACTGGAGAACAACAAAGAATAAATCTGTTTCAAGTACTAAGGGCAGCAAAATAAACTTAAAAATTGTCTTGATCCAAAATTTTCTAAAAAACAACAATGAAAGGGTAATATTTAACATTATATTTTAAGTCAAAAGAAATCTGAGTGGTTGAACCTCATGCTAGTACTCTTACCACTGAGCTGTCTTGAGAGCAAAGTTATCTATATTCAGCTATGTTCACATGTAAACTTGGTTGAGTGTGATCCATTCATAGTATGTTGTGGTAGATACAGTCCAAATCATAAGAAGTTATCCAAATATTAATAACTATTTTAAAGTTCCATTAAGAAACCACAAAAGTGTAATATTTAACATTAAATTTAAAATGAAAAGAGACTGCAGGACCCCTGGCTAACAGGACCAGTGCTCTATTGCAGCTATTTATGAGTGCACCACCTTCCTCTTCAATGTTATCTTATAAAGTTTATTGTTTAATACATCATAATCAATAGACAAGTAGATCAAATCCTAAGAAGTCTTTCCAGAGACTTGAACTCTTGGATAGCTTAAAAAATGGCACTGTTAGCCAGAGATACAAAGCTCAACCAGACCTGAACTTTATTTATCAGCTTTTCATATTTAAAATTTAACAATATTTTCTAGCACTTTTCTGTGTTAAATTACAGTACTAACTGCTTATTTCATGTAATTGAGATTTAATGATTTACCCTTAATATATAAAAACTATTTTTAAAAACAAAGGTTGTATTTTCAGCTATGAATATTTTTTAGACGTTAGTTCTACAGAAGACAAATGAACCAATAAAACACAGATTAGGTATGAATGGAATTTCAAAAAAAAAAAAGTGGGGGGGAGCAGCATATGATAACAGTAGAATAGAGATGAAAGACTACTGTTAAAAACAGTTGCTTTAAACTACTAAAATGAGTTAACACTAACATTGAAACTTTCTAAATTTTGTTTTTTAAAGCAACTGAAAAGAATAAATATACAATAAGGAACAGTCTTGAGGTCTCTAAATAACTAGCAGATTCGAGATTTGATAAACAAGTTTACTGTGCAAATGCAAAACATTACAAGTCCCTGAACACTAACATTATTTTGAAAGAACTAATTCAAATAACAGCAGATTTGCTTTGTTTTTGTTTGTAAAACTGTACAACAATACAACGGTTAACAGATTTTTTATTATTATTATTGAGTTATTAAATTTTAGTACTAAAAATCTCATTTTACCTTTAATAGCAATATTTGTGATCAAATATACATGTTGATATAAGCACAAAATTAGTACCTGGTTTAGTAAACTTTTTTGGGTGTGCATGTGTTCTCATAAAAAAAAAAAACTGGTTGAATAAAGGTCTACAGAACTTTAAATCTCTTAGATATCATTAGGTATGATGATGGCACATTTGTAATTTTTAAGAAAGAAAAGTATGTAAATTTGTTTTTAGAATTTGTTGAGAATAAAGCATGTTTTCAAAATAAAGGGAAAAATCTATAAACTTCAATGCTCTCACATTCTTCAGGAATATGTTTGTTTTCAAAGTAGATGAGATTATATGAGATCAATCATGCACTTAAAAGTAATATATAACAAAGCAACTGAAACTTCATATATCTTCAGATGTATTCAACAAGAAATTGATGGAACTATAGATGAAAAATAAATTCAAAATAAAATGTTTCAATAATAAATAAGATGCAAGGATCAAAGAAACCTTGTGTATCAAGAAACTGAAATTAAAGTTGAATATTAATAAGGATAAATATAGAATATATTATTATGATTATGGAAAGTGAAATATTGCATTCCATGCAAGATGCGAATGTAGAGCATGATGGTGGTTTAAATTAGAATGTAGAAGTCTGCACTCATAAGTTCATCCTCAAAAACTAGTGACTTATATTTTATAAAGTACTTTGCAGTTTAAGTTATTACTTAAAGAAAACTACTGAAAATTTGTGCTTTGTTGTTTAAATAGATTAATGAAAAACATTTTTGTCACAATATGAGAGCATAGGTTATTAAATCTATTACATGGTATGCTGTACTCTGAAAAAAGCACTATGTAAATTAAAAACAATATTTTCTTTTGGCTATTTATTCCATTGTGAGACATGTTCTCATGCATCATACCCCATGTATCTGTATCATGTAAAACAAATTTTCTTTTATAATTCATACATGCATTCACCAAAATATTAATTAACAAAGTATCACTGTTCATGGCTGGTGTCATTAAGATCAACTGGCATAAAATTTACTGTTGTTGACCGATATGTCTTCATAAATACACATAAAAAACTCTCTGAACACAGATTTCATACAATCAAATAATACAAGTAACTTCAAATCCTTTTCCAAAGAATGGAGATATGTCAAGAATCATTGATACAATTTATTCATACAACACTGTATCCATATATCTTATGTTATGAATTAGAATGTCCTTCTTTCAAATGCTCACTTTCACAGCATAGGCTTAATGACCAATTCAAATCACAGAAATCTGCATAAACATGATGCAAGGGAGCAAATGGAGTGACATTATTGTAACTACAACATCATCAATTCCATTTACCACTTAACCATTTTGTCCAGTACATACAGGACTGAGATAAAACTTCTAAATATAAATGGAACTGTAATAAAAAAACAACTTTAATGCATTAACACAAAGTTATTTATTACAAAAAAAAAACATTGTGCTTTCAGCTGAAAAATTAATGAACATGGATATTACACATCTGAAACCAAACTATTTTTTCACAGGATTGTTACTTTCTAAAGATACAGTACCTTGCCCTTAGAAAATTAATCTGCATAAATTTTCACAGTTTAATACCATTTACTATGGAAATAATTTTATTAAAGATGTATTGATTTGGTGAGGTTAAACACTGCTGGTAATGTAGGTCAGTATTAACTCAAAACATAAAACAATATTGACAACATTCCACAGATTATGATGGTTAGAGATGCTTCTTCAAAGGAGGCACATAACTGGCAAAATGAAAGTGCTCAAAAGAATAACTGATCAAAACTTAAGCAAAAACCCACTTTTCCAATCACAAATAAATCAGGTGGAACTTTAAGCTTTGAAACATTTTCTTTTCTAGTATAAACCAAACTTAATGTTTTTGAAAATGATATCATTAAGAACAAAGCATGAACAAAAGTAATAGGTAATCCCAACCACAGATGCCCTTTTCATTGAGTGTGTATAGGCTCAGTCTGGCATACTAAGTCTATTGAAGTAATATTGAATATAATTCCAAAATTACCATCTGTATCATCAATAAATGTGGCAAGTACAAAGCTGTTGTATGTAAATAATCAGATGTGTTAATGAAATGTGTTCAAGATGTGCCTGAACTGATGACGTTAGTCTTACTCAGACTCTAAGAAGTTAAAGTACAAGGTGACATTCAAATCTGTATCAATATAATAGTACTGTTTGTTGTATGTCCAAGTATCTACTTTGTGGGGCATGAACGGATCTTCAAACCTGGTATGAAGGTTTAGTGAGTCCATTGGGATATACATAAAAAATTTCAGTTTTGCAGTTTTTATGGACATCTTTGCATTTTATTCCATGACCTCACCTCCTGTAGATGGAACTTCACCAAATTTGGCAAGAAGATTTGTTAAGTTAGTGAGAAGACAAGCAAATTTGCAGCTTCATATTTTGCATTGTGCAATTGTTATAAGGACTTTTTACATTTTGTACAATTAAATATACAGGAAGTGACAATATAACATTTCACTAATCATGAATTTGCATATGTTCCATCCAGGGTATGGGTACTCCAGCTAGAATGAAGAAGAAACATTTTTGTTCATTGTACAGTCTGAACATTGTAGTTACATAACTTCTAGAACTTCTGGAATGCATATCAACAGATTTTTTTTCCATACCTCTCATATTTCTCTCTTCTATCATGAAGTGTCTAAAATAACAATGTAGGGTTAAATGAATAGTTGATAACTTGCATCAAACACCATACTGAATGGCACTTCAAAAAAAGGCAGAATGCACACCTATACACCCATCCGTGCATACAGGGTTAACATACAATACAGCTGTGTTCAAATTTTAAGAATGGTTAAATTAAAAATATATTAAGCACACACGATTTTATAAACATATATCAGATGCTACTTTTATGTGAAATTGTGCACACATTACTCAAAACTTTCTATTTGTGCACAGAGCATGTAATTTATTTTTCAGCATAAAAATCTCACCTGGACATAACAGCAGGAGTTTTTACAATTCACATTTAAAATCATTGTTATTCAAAGCTCTTTGTTTTCTCTTTGGGTTTTAGTTGCATATTTGACAACAGTATGTACAGACAATCAGCTGGATATTGATGAGACCAGTTGTAAGACAGATAAAACTGTGATGGTTGATTTAGTGTTTTATGGCACAAAGCAGCTAGACTATCTGTGCCAAACATCTGGTAAAAAGTTAAAATTAAATTTAGTAAAATTCATGAAAGGAAATTAAGGCAAAAATAGCATAAAACCAATGTTTACATCTAGACTACAATGTGAAGAGAAACACTACAGTAATACAAGCTGTAAAGGACTTTCTGTAGCATAATTGTAATTATCATAACTCACCAGAAAGATTAACAGGTAAGTACAAAAACCACCACCAGTCATCTGAAGTTGACCTTTCCAGTACTGGTTCCAAGTTATTTGATGTTATGGTCATTTTCAAAAAGTAAAGTTTTAAAAGACTTGTAGCAATATTTTAATAACTTGCCAGGATGACTAACGGGTAGTTCAAACAACAAGCAGCATTAGTCACCTGAAGTTGGCCTATCCAGTCTTGGTTTCAAGTTATTTGATGTTATGGCCATTTTCTAATTTCAAATTGAACAAGATGGACATCAATTCTTAAAAGGGAATCACATCACAAAAAGTCTAATGTTATCATAAATTAAACAAACTTAAATACCATTAACAAGATTAATTGCTTTTAAAAAAACTGAAAAAATTTCCAAGATGGATAGTGTCACTATCATCAATAACACTAACGTTATGAATAAACCTTTGGACAGAACATGTTAAAAATGATGCTGTCATAATGACAGCAAGAAAGTAAAATGTGGCTTATTGTGACCTGAGTGTCACACAGACTACACACTGGTGCATAAGTTCCAGATAAAAGAAAACAGTGAGTTACAAAACTGTGACCAATGAGTATTCTAATTAGGACAACTTTATCTTTCGATAATTATGGAAGCAAGGTGGCCAAAGTCCAATATAGGGTTTTATTTAGAAAAGCTTGTTTTCATGTTGCTCACTCCAAGTTGACTGCCAGCTGGCACGGAGCCGAGCCTTGAATACAGGACCATAGTCCATGTATAGAACAGGCACAGCAGTGATAGTGCAAGAGCAGATAGATTTTACTGCAGCATCAGTGAGCTTGTTCCTGTAAATACCAATGTGGTCCAGGATCCAGAAAAAACTGGATAGAAGTAGATGTTAAAGAGAAATGGGCCAGATGGTTTTGAATATCAGCAAAAACTAAAGTGAAGCAATTCCAGGGCCAGCAGAGAACTAAGCAAGTCACTACAAATAGTGCAGTCTGAGTACTGCTTAGCATCTATGTGATCCAGGGCAAGAGAAATGGCATACAGTTCAGCAGTGAACACAAAAGCTGAAGAGGGGATTCTGCATGCAACCACCAAACCATGGCAGAGCCCACACAGTCACCTGATTTTGAACCATCTGTATAAATAGGAATGGAAGGATGGTTCAAAAGATGTTCAGCAAATAATAGACACAATTTCTAATCAGGAGTGCCTCTTTTTCTCAGATGACTTAAAGATAGGTCACATATGGGGACTGTAAGAAGCCATGGTAGGATAAGCTGACCAGTGGATACAGCAATGTTATACAAGGACAGACCCAATTCATCCAATTGCTCCTGGACATGGAGGCCGAAAGGAGCAATGGCAGACCATCTGTTCTGAAAAGGTATGGCTCACTGAGGAGGAAGGAAAACACAACCTCAGGTGGGATGCTTCAGTAAGAAACGAAATTTCGAAGCATATAGTAAAGACAGTTGTAAATGATGGAGGTGTGAAGAAGGTTCACGGGACTACATATATGCTCTGAACTGGGGAAGTGTGAAAAGTCCAGAGCCGAAGTCCTTGATGATGAATGGTGTCCAGCATCATTGAGGCTGAGAGTCTGGCAGAGCCATAGACCAGTGATCCATGGTTGAGTTTCGACTGAATAACAGCACAATATATCTTTAGCAAAGAACATCAATCCGATCCCCAAGTGGTGGAGGAGAGGACATGGACAATGTTCATTGTTCTTGTACATTTGACATAGCTGCTTGATGTGGGGTATAAAGGTCAGCTTATGGTCAAAGATAAGTAAGCCCCAAGAACTTTGTCTCAGGGGCCACAGATAGCAAAACTTCACCAATATGGAGTTCAGGATCAGGGGGAATACCACATTGGCAGCTAAAGTGCATGCAAACTGTTTAAAAGAGAACGAAGTTAAAGCCATTTGCTGTGCTCCACTTCAGTATACGACTGAGGGCAATCTGTAGCTGCTGCTCAATATACCTCATGTTGGACAACTAACATGAGATGTGAAAGTCATCGACATAGAGCCCCTTTGCAACAGTAAGGAGTTCTTCAGTGATGGCATTAATTTTTACACTGAAAAGTATGACACTCAAAACACAGCCATGAGGAACTCCAAATTCCTGTAGAAACGAATGGGAAAGTGTTGAACCCACATGAACTTGGAATCTCCTGTTCAATAAAAATATTTTACTAAGAATGGGCAAATGGCCACGTAACCAATATACATATGGAGGGCTCACAAAATGCCATACCTCCATGTTGTACCATAAGCCTTCTCAATGTCAAAGAAAACTGATACAAGATGTTGTCATTTGAGAAAGGCTTCTCTGATTAATGTTTCAAGTCAAATCCGGTGGTCTGTGGAGGAGTGCTGTCCACGGAACCCACACTGGGTGGGCGAGAGGAGGTTGTTTGATTGAAGAAACCAAACAAGACGAGCATTAACCATCCTCTCTGAGGTCTTACAGAGACAGCTCATCAAAGCAATTGGATGGTAGTTTGAAGGAATCTTGGGATCCTTTCCAGGCTTCGAGAAATGTAAGGCAACAGACTGGCACCAGGCATTAGGAGAAACATTCTCCTGTCAGAACCAGTTAAAAACAATCAGAAGAATAGCAAGAGAAGCAGGAGATAGAAGGCACAATATTTTATAGCATACATAATCAGTTTTGACTGATGTACTACCAGACTAATGAAGGACCAGTTTGAGTTCCACCAGTGTAAAAGGACGATTATAGTCATAGAGACACTCAGCTCGAAATGAAAGAGGTGATTGCTCGGCCGAGTCCTGATGGCTAAGAAAGTGGACGAAGAATCGGTAGTTATAGGTATGCAGCAAAAGCTTTCACCTAGAGTATCGGTGATGCTCCAGGTATCAGCTACATCATGGCCATCAGAGAGCAAGATCAAGAAGGGCACAGAATTATATTGCTGACTAACCTTTTGAATCGTGTCCATATGACTTTAGAACAGGTGGTAGAAGATGTGCTGGTTGTGAACTTAATCAAAGATTCCTTCTGGCTTTGACATCTTACCCTCCGAGCACGTGCAAATTGGAAAGCGATGTGGTTCAAGACTGTGGGATATCTATGGAAAGTAACTCAGGCACATTTTTGAGCCTTCCGTGCCAGGTGGCAGGCAGGATTCCACCACGGTCTAGGTTTTAGGAATACATTGAGCAGTTGCTTGCATAATACAGTCAGTTACTGCAGCCACACAGTCATCTATTGATAGCTTACAGATGATGGTAGGATCAAGTTCTGTGAGAGCAGTGAAAGAGGGCCAGTTGGCATGATCCAGCTTCCACTGGGGCACATGGGTTAGGTGGCATCAACCACGGCCAGTCTCTCTCAAAATTATAGGAAAATGATCACTGCCTCATGGATTATTGTCAACCCACCATGAAAAATGGGAGAATAATGAAGGGAAGCAAATTGAGAGATCAATAGCAGTAAAAGATTAACAAAGTGCACAAAAAAAGTATAAGAACCAGTATTGAAAAGAGAAAGGTTGTGATCAGACAGTAGATGCTCTACAGAGCGACCCCTCATATCAACATCAGCACTTCCCAAGAGGGTATAATGTCCATTAAATTCCCCCAGGATTAAAAAGGGAGACAGCAACTGTTCAATGAAAGCATCAAGGTTTAATTGATCATATGTCTCCCCAGAAAACAGGTACAGAGAACAAACAGTGATGGTATGACCCATGGAAACATACATGGATATGGTCTCCAAGGGTGTGTTGGGTGAGTACCTGCTGAACAACCAACAGTTTTACACCTCCATGCACTCATCCATCACACAGCCAGTCATTTTTGTACAAAGAAAACCACCAAAAGGTTTCAGAAATATTTCCTGTAAGGAAAAATATACAGGATGGAAGGAAGCAATCAATGCTTTGATGTCATCCAGATTAGAACATAAACCTCAACAGTTCCATTGTATCAAGATGGCCATTTTATTTACATGTAGGTGAATTGCGTGGAGAACCCTTCTGTTTATGACCAAGTCCTTTTTCTTTGTCTTTATTCAAGGAAGATTTATTCACCTCCATGGATCCTGCCCCAGGTCGACTGGGAAGGTCTATGCTGTTGGAAGAGGATTCCAGCAAATGAGGATATGAACAAATGATCATTTTGCATTGTGGAGTTGGAGAAGATGTATCCAAGGAAATGCCTGTACCCAAAACCAAAGGAAGGGGATCTTGGGATTTGTTGAAATGAGTGTTAGGAACAAAGATGGGTGTTGACGTTTATTCATCAACTTTTTTAACCATTAAGGTCAAAAGGCTTTTCGTTTGTTTTGAGAATGATTCTTTTGGAGGCACAGAGAGATCTGCCTGCACTCCCACTGTAACAGTGGAATGAAGTGCAGCAGCATATATCTGAGATAAAGTGGTGGACAGCAACTTTTAAGCCTCAAGATAAGTAATGTTTTGAATCATTTTCAAATGCTGCACCTCTTTTTCTTTCAACCATTTAGGACAAGAACAAAAGTAGGATGGATGAGAGCCATTGCAATTAATGCAATGAGGGTCCGTTTCACACTTGTAGGCATCGTGGTCCTTGCCACCACAATGAGCACATGTCAGGTAACCATGACATGATGTCTTTGAGTGCCCGAACCTCTGACACTGGAAACATCGGAGAGGGTTTGGAATGTAGGCCGTATCTTGCAATTTAGATAACCTGCCTTGGTGGTGGCAGGTGCAGGTGGTGATGTAAATGTCAAAATGAGGATATTCGTTGATACTGTAACTACATCTTTGCAAGAGGAGATGCACCTCACTGCAGAAACTCCTTGAGTGGAGAGACCAGCGAGAATCTCCGACTCGGGGACGTTCTTCAAATCCCTCTCAAAAATAACTCCTCGTGATGAATTCAAGGTAGCATGAGGGGTAATCTCAATAGGTACATCCCCAATAGCCTTTGAATTCAAGAGGAGTTCACTGTGTTGGGATGTGGATGTTTCAACCAATGTCTCCAGATCAAAGCTTCTTTACTAACTTTGGAGAGCCAGGAAGTCCCTCCAGTCCCCAGCAGTTTTCTGAATAAAAAAGGGGGGCATTTGCCCTGAAGGTTTTTTTTGAAAGAATGTAGGATGAGAAAATGAGGTACAACTGGTGGTACAGACGTTGAAGATTGCTGATCAGTCTTCAAGATGTGGTTGTTTATCTATTGACTGTTTTTTCACTATTTTATTTAAATTTTTTGTAGGAGGATCCATAGGAAAAAAAAGAAAATTTTGGTGCCCACTGACCCCATCCACCATGGAGCCTTATACCCAAAAACACCAGCATCAGGCACAATGTCCACAACACCCCCGAGAACTTCCAACACTGCTACTTGGTTGACTCTAGCCCAAGTGGAACAGCCGATTGACCCAAGGGGGGCCACCCAAAGGCTGCCTGTTTACAGGAATTCAAGGCCAAAGTGGTGTGTTAGGGTTGAACCCCTCAACCACCAGGATCATCTCCTCCCCTTCACGGGTCACCACGCATGGCAAACACATTGGTGGATGTTTAGATTCCAGAGGAAGTAACCAGAAAGAACAGAACCTTCCCTGGGAAGCCCCCTCACAACGTCCAGGAATCCACACCGAGGGGGGGGAAGGAAAACCAAATAATCTAAAGAAGGAAATCACTTAATATGAAGAGAGAAATCATAAGACACAGGAGAAAGTTGAAAAATACTGAAATCTGAGTAATTAACTGTAAGAATGACACTGAAGATTGAACATCCTCCATTGTTCTCTGAAAAAAAAGCATAATATACAAAAAAGTAAGAAAAACTTAGTCAAATTCATTCTCCTTATGCCCCTTATCAGCTCATGCTGCTACATATGAAGAAGATAAACCACGTCCCATTTAGAATGCTAACTCCAACTAAAGTAAAGCTTGCACATCCAAGACTCATAGATATAGGTCTTGAGTAATAAAGTTAAACGTGTCTTCAAACAAAGCAGGAGCCAACATAGTAGACAGTATATTTTGAGTTCCTAATTGGCAAAAAAAGTGCAAGAAGTACATGTAATAAACTTTAAATAAACAGTAAGCAAAGTAAGTGAAAATATACATTAATGTGGAAAGAAAGCAGTAAATTTTCACATGAGAAATCAAGAGCAAGAGGGTGTCACAGGCACTCTGTTTGCTAAATTAACAGTGCAAACTGAGAAACATAAAAAAGGCTAATACATTAGGCAATAATCAAGATTTTTAATGTTTTAGAAGGCATTCCAAGATTGAGAAAAGCATTATACATGACAGAAGGTACATACTGTGTCAAATTTATATTTTAATAGTGTATATACTTATCAATGCTGGATTAACTGTGTACCAAGGATTGGTCCATTTGACAGAGCCTAATTCCAAATTTACTTCCTTTTATTAAACATTAAAAACATATGCTGCAAACCAAAAAGAAAAAAATTTAATAAAGTATTTCTACTAATGATTTACCTGAGAACCTACTGTGTCAATCAAGAAAAGAGAATTTTGTGAAAGGAATAAATATTCATATTTTTCCATTTCGTATTTTATTTGCACAACTTCTAGCATCTCTCAAAATAATACTAAATTTTTGTTGAAAATTATTGTATATTTTATCTGTAAATTTCTCTACACAAACATCATACTTGATTCTAAGGTATTTATAAATGTAATTTAAGTATAATGAAAAGAAAGATTGAAAAACATGGGAAAAATTGAATAACAGTTATTTCCTTTCAAGTACTGACTGTAAAGTAACAAATTACTTATATTCACAGTTTAAGCTTTTATTCTTTCATTAAACATGTTTTGTATTTTGTTACTAGTTTTTCATATGGAACACTAATCCCCTTGGAAAATAAAATAATACATCACAGTACCAACCATTTTTAGTGTCCAGCAAACTAGCATTTTGTATCAGTCGCAAGCAAATTCATGTAAAGCTTTTAGTTAAATCTTACTAAAGCAGCAAGCTAGAGAAACATTTGCATTATAGCTTTGTAATATTTATAGTATACTGAATTTATACCAAACCAAGAAAATCAAAGAACAGATGGAAAAAATGGGTCAGCACAGATGCATCACATGATATAGAGAGGCAAATAATGAAATATTTTAAAAAGGAAATGTTTAATGAGAAACTAAACTTGTATAGTATGAAATTTAAAATCATAAACTATGTTTTGATGCTACGTTCATTGACGTACAATCATGATAAAGGTTTGGAAAATGTTCTGAGATATGCACTTTGCAAATGAGTAGAACAAGAAATTTATAATTATGTGGTTAAACTAGTCATCAAACTACAAATAAAATTAAAAAAACTTAGTTATTTCATACAAACCTATAAAACAGAGGGCTAAGTATACTATATTAAAACAACTTAGAATATCCAAATTGGCAAGTCATAAGGCAAGCACAGCTGGTATAATGTCAGTGATTATATTGGAAATGTATTTTAACAGGGTGTACCACCAAAAACTTGATCACTTTTGAAAGGATATGAAACAGCTCTTATTGATTTAAAATATTCATACTTTCAGATAAAAGAAAGTGTTCATATAGAATTTAAGAGGGAGATACCTCTGATACTTAATGACGTTGAAAAATAGAGGAATTTGGATCAACATGGAGAAACACTAATGTGTAGAAAGAGACCTACAAACAAGTTGTACCCCATCCATAGTAAGAAAATTGTAGAATCTGGTAAAAAGGTAAAAAATCTATGGAGATAAAATTTAGTGACAAGTTCTCACACCATCTAAAGAAAGTATCACAAGTCACATGTACACATGTTGCTTCCATGACATGTCTGTTTGACCATTGCTTACCTTAAGCAGTTCCCTCATACACTAGGTAGATAATGGAAGCCTACAGTATGAAATGGTGAGCTTTGTATATAACTATGACCACACTACAGGCCAGTCCTATTATTAAGATGCATAACAGAAAGATAGAACATACTTGAATGTAATAACATGGACTGTAACAACTTACTAACTCTCTAGTATATTTAATGTAATATACTGAACCTTTGTATAATGCAAATATATTGGTGAATTTGAATTCTTTAGTTCTTAATATATCAAAATAGTGCAATACCCACCTCTGGCAGTCTAAACACAACAAACTCATACAGGCTGGGCAATTTAAGACTGCATCACTATTTGGAAGAGGCACAACTTTTTCTGAAGAAGTTTGAAACTTTGGAAATATATATGATCGACGTTTATCTTCAACCCACTTCTCATCATCTTCATCCATTTTAGGATTATAAAGAAGGTCATCATTAGACGGTTCTGTAGCTTTTGCTTGTCCTAAATTATAGTACAAACCTTTAACTCTGCAAAGTGAATTATTTAGTTCAGTTTAATTTCTTTATATTTTTGCACATCTTAAAGACAAACAAAAAAGAATAAGCCCATTTGGTGAGAATAACCCAATAAAGTTACAGAGAAAAAATGGATTTTGGTATTTTGGATGACCAGTTTCTAAAGCCATCCAAGCAGTGTGTTGTTCCTAGTGATAAATTAAATAGGATTTTGGGTTGAATTTGTAAAAATATTGAATATAAGTCTGAAGAGAAATATATATGTAAAAATGGCTTGTTTCTACTGAATGATGAAAAATGGAAACCAGATTCAAAGAACATAAAAAGTCACCTTAACATGTTTTTGAACACTGCCAGTCAAATAAACACAACATAACCACAGAAAACACTCAAATACTAAATAAACAAATGCAAAATCAAAGAAGCTTTACTTATAACAACTCAAGCCCAAATAAACCAATACAAAGGAACACCTTTATACCTATATTAAAAATAATAATAATAAAATAAATATATAAAATGGTATATTCAAACATCTAAGCACACCCTCTACATTCCGACACTCAGTTATACAACCCCTTTCAAACATGTGGTCAAGCTTCTGGTCAGTTATCTTTTCCTTTCTTTGTGAACCTGACAATGACCAAAAAAGGTCAAAATGTTGTTCACTCTTCTACGTTAAAAATTTTCTCAACCCAAATGAACCATTTTTACATATATATCTCTCTACAAGTGGGTTTTCTTGACATCACTTCAAACTTCAGACTATGTTCAGTTTTGGGATCCATACCTTACGAAAGACACTGAATTGTAGAGTTATAATTTTTCAATATTGAATGTGCATTTCCGATAGATACTTATCTCCATTTTGCATGAAAAGACATTGTTGTTCAGTGCTGCCCTCTATGCAAAAATATTTTCATATACCACAAGCCTTGAACTCTTATATATCCTTAGATCAATGTGGTTCAACTGCATGCAAATCATCATGTGAAGACCCTCCACCAACAGGAATGTAACACACCCTCCTGATAAATGTGACATCCTCTACTCAATTTTACCACACTATCACTTCAAATATTTTTGCAGAAAATGGTTTTTCAGTGGGGAGGTATGGCTGATTGGTTGTTTAGTGTTTATTGGACTATCTGCACCATACAGCTGGTAAAAAGGAATATCAGTAAAATATGTAAAAAGAAATCATGCTAAAACAGAACATTATCCAATTTTTGGGTTAAAATCTTCAAGTTAAAAAAACCAATAGCCCTTAAAAATTTAAAAACACAACTGAGGTGGACATTATCACCCTCACCAATGACACTGACCAATATCAAGAGTGAACCCAGCACAAAAATATGTTCAAAATGGTGCTTTGGCTCTTGATCATAATGATGGCATGACAGTAATATGTGTGCTATTGTGATTTGAGTGCCACACAGATCACAAACTGGTGCATCAGTGCCAGAAAAAAGAAAGTGGTGAGTTACAAAACTGTGAACAATGCATAGCCTAGCCAGGACAAGTTCCTCCTTCAAATCTTTACAGAAACAAGATGGCCAAAGAGCAATAGAAGGTTTGATTTGGAAAAGCTTATTATCATGTTGCTCACTTCTAGTTGACTGCCAACTGGCATGAAGCTAAGCCTAGAATACAGGATCATAGTTCATGTATGGGATAGGCATAGCTGTGATACTACCAGAGCAGATTGAGTTAGCAGTGATGTTGGGGAGCTTCTTCCTGCAAATACCAACACAATATGATATCCTGAAAAACTTGACAGAAGTAGATGTAAAAGAGAAATGGGCCAGTCAGTTGTGAATATCGACAAGAATAGGGTGAGAACTGATAAAGTGATTCTAGAGCTAACAGAGAGCTAAGTGAATTGGTATAAGTAGTACAGTTTGTGTACTGCATATCTTATATAGGATTGACATCATGTGAAATGGCATACAATTTTACTGTGAACACAGAAACTGTGGAGGGGATTCTGTGTTCAACAACTGAATCACAGCAAACTATGGCAAAGCCCACAAAGTTACCTGATTTCGAACCATCTGAATAAAAGAAAATGGAAGGACAGTTTGAAAGATGTTCGGCAATCAGGAGGTAATACTTCCTATTAGGAGTATCTGTCTTCTTCAGACAACTCAAAGAAAGGTCACATTTGGGAATAGTAAATAACCATGGTGGGATGGGCTGATCTGTGGATACTGCTATGTCATCCAAAGATAGACCAAATTCATCAAACTGCACCTGGATATGAAGACTAAAAGAAACAATAGCAGAATGTCTATTATCAAAAATCATGCTTCACTGAGGAAGGAAAACACAACCTCATGAGAGATGCTGTGGTAAAGATTGAAGATTTGAAGCATACATTAAAGACAATTGCAAATGACAAAGGTATAAAGGGGGTTCATGGGACTCCGTGTGAAACCTCTGGACTAGAGAAGTGCAGAAGGCACCTGTGCAGAGCCAAAGCCCCTGATGGTGAACAGTGCCCAACATTTCCAAGGCTGAGATTCTGGCAAAGCCATAGACCAGAGACCCATAATCCAGTTTTGATCAAACAAATACACAATAGATTTTTAGCATGGAACATTGACCCACACCCCAAAGGGTGGAAGAAAGGACACAAAAGATGTTCAGTGCCCTTGTACTCTTGACACATAGCTGGTTGATGTGTGGAATAAAGGTTAGCTTATGGCCAAAGATAGGTCCCAAGAACTTTGCCACGGATCACAGGTAGCATAACTTCACTGATATGGAGTTCAGAATCAGGATGAATATCCTGTTGATAACATAAGTGCATGCAAACAGTTTTGGAGAGAAAAAGGTTAAAACCATTTGCTGTGGTCCAATTCAGTAACTGATTGACAGCCATTTGTAGCTGCTGCTCAATAAGCCTCATATTTGATGATTAACATGAGATGTGAAAGTTATCAACAAAGAAACCGTTTGTAACTGTAGAGGTTAGTTATCTGATATCATTAATTTTTATAATGAAAAGTGTGACACTCAAGACACAGCCCTGAGGGACTCCAAGTTCCTGTGGGAAAGAATGGGAAAGTGTTGAACCCACGTGGACCTGGAATTGCCAGTTTATTAAAATATGTTTAATAAAAAATCAGTAAATTGCCACACAACCCATAGAAGTGGAGATCTCACAAGATGCCAAACCTCCATGTTGTATCACAAGCTTTCTCAAGGTAAAAAAAATAAAGAAACAAGATAGTTGCTTGAGAAAGGCTTCCCTGATTGATGTTTCAAGTTGAATCAGATGGCCCATGGTGGAGTGCTGTCATAAGAATCCACACTGGGTGGGCAAGAGGTTGTTGTTTGATTCAAGAAACCAAACAAGATGAGCATTAACCATCCTCTCTAAGGTTTTAAAGTGATAGCTCATCAAAGCAACTGGACAGTAGTTTGAGGGAATCTGCAATCTTTCGCAGACTTGAAGAAAGATAGAACAATAGCCTGGTGCCAGACAACAGGAAAAACATTCTCCTGCCAAATCCAGTTAAAAACAATCAGAAGAATAGCAAGAGAAGCAGGAGATAAATGGTGCAGCATCTCATAGTGTACCTCAACAGGTCCAACCAATGTACTTCCAGACCAATGAAGGGCCAGTTTGAGTTCCACTAGTGTAAAGGGGCAATTATAGTCATGGAAACAATCAGCTCAAAAGGAAAGAGGTTATTGCTGTGCCCATGTTTTGATGGCTAAAAAGGTGATGGATGAAGCAGAGGTGCTAGATACATGAGAAAAGCTTTTGCTAAGATTATTGATGATGCTCTAGACATCAGCAACTTCCTGACCATCAGAGAGCAAGATCAAAAAGAGGGCAGAAGTATATGGGCAACTAACCTTTCGAATCTTGTCTCATATGACTTCGAAACTGGTGGTAGAAGAGATACTAGAAATGTATTTAATACAAGATTCCTTCTGGCTTTGACATCTGACCTGCTGAGCATGTGCATGGGCCTGCTGAAATGCAATGTGGTTTAAAAATATGGGATACCTATGAAAGGTATCCTAAGCCTATTTTGAAGCTTTTCTTGTCATTTGGCACAGGCAGAATTCCATCAAAGACAAGGATACTGTGGGAAATGTGTCAAGGTTTTAAAAATACACTGAGCAGCTGCCTGGACAATACAGTCAGTTACTGTTGCCACACAGTCATCTATTGACGGCTCACACACAATGGTAGGATCAATCAAGTTTTGAGAGAGCAGTGCAAGAAGGCTAGTTGGCCTGGTCCAACTTCCATCAAGGCTCACCAGGCAGATGGCAATGATCATGGCTAGTCTCTCTGGAAATGATAGGAAAATGATCACTGCCCCATGGATTACTGTAAACCCTCCAAGAAATGTAAGTGAAAAATAAAGGGGAGCAGATAGAAAGATCTAAAGCAGTAAAAGACTAACTAGATGCATGAAAATAAGTATAAGAATGAGTATTGACGAGAGATATGTTTTGGTCCAAGAGCATATGCTCTATAGCTCAACCTCTCCCATCAATACTAGCATCATCCCAAAAAGATTAAGTCCATTAAAATCCCGCAACAGTAAAAAGGAGAATTAATGTCTGACTGATTATAGATCTCTTCAGGAATCAGATAGAGAAAACAAATAGTGATGGTATGACCTCAGGAAGCATGGATGGCTACAGCCTCCAAGGGTGTATCAAGTGACAAAGACATAGTGGGCACATGCTGATCAATCAGCAATGCCACTCCACCATGCACTCATCCATCACACAACCTGTCATTCCTATACAAGGAAAACTGTCTAAGGGAGACTGTATCAGCAGATTTCAGAAATGTTTCCTGTAAGGAGAGACATACGAGGTGGTAAGAATGAATCAAATACTTGATGTCATCTTTATTTGATCAAAAACCTTGACAGTTCCACTGGATCAGAGTGACCATTTTTATTTACATGGAAAAGATTGTGGCAGGGAGACTTCCTATTTGCAACCATGTTTTATTATTATTATTATTATTGGGCAAAGACCTAACACCCTCCATGGACCCTGCCCTAGGTCAAGTAGGCAGGTCTCTGTCAGTGGACAAAGATTCAAATGACAGAGGGTGTGAACAAAAGATTGATTTACTTCTTGGGGCTGTAGAAGAGAATGGACCCAAGAAAACACCTGAACCTAAAAGAAGTGGAACTAGGTAGTCACTGGAAAGAGTGGTAGGGACACAGATGGCAGTAGACATTGATGCATCAACTTTTATAATTATGAAGGGCACAAGATTCAAAAGATGTTTTGCAAATGACTCTGTTGGAGCCACAGAAAGATCTCTCTGCACTCCCACTCTGGTACTGGAATGGAGTGCAGCAGCATATATCTGAGATAGGGTTGGGAGCAATAATGTCTGAGCCTCTGAGCAGGTGATATTATTAACAGTCTTCAAGCATTGCACCTCTTTTTCTCCTACCCATTTAGGGCAAGAAATAGAGTAAAAGGGGTGTGGGCCACTACAGTTAAAACAGCATGGTTCCAAGTTACACTTGCAAGCTTCATGGTCTTTACCACCACAATGAGCACATATCAAAGAACTATGACAATGTTTTTGAGTGACCAAACTGCTAATACTCAAAATATCTAAGAGGGTTAGGAATGTAAGGCCATACCTTACAGTTCAGATAATTGATTGATTGATTGATTTAGTGTTTTATGGCACAAAGCAGCTAGGCTATCTGCGCCAAACGTCCAGTAAAAAGGTGAAAATAAAGTAAATATAGTAAAATACATAAAAGGAAATGAAGGTAAAACAAAACATCATTTAAAAACATAAATAGCATAAAACCAATGGTGACATCCAGTATACAATGTTAAGAAAGAAACTACAGGAAGAGAAGTTGTAAAGGACATTCTCTAGAAAAATGGTAATGATCATAACCCGTCAGGAAGACTAACAGGTAAGTTCAAGAACCACCGTCAGTCACCTGAAGTTGGCCTTTCCAGTCCTGGTTTTGGGTTGTGTGTCATAGCAGCCATTATCAAAATGTACAATAATAGAAGTTTTAAAAAACACATAGCAAAATCGTAATAATGAGTAACCAAATGTCCAGTAAAAAGTTTCAAGTCAAGTAAATGGACTAAAATTTGTAAAAGTAAATGAAGGTAAAAAAAACAGCAATTAAAACAGAAAATGTGATAAAACCAATGTTGACATCCAGTCTACAAAGTTGTAAAGGACTTCCTGTAGCAGAATGGTAATGATCATAACCCGCCAGGAAGACTAACAGGTATGTATAAGAATCATCGTCAGTCACCTGAAGTTGGTCTTTCCAGTCTTGGTTCCGGGTTATGTGTCATTATGGCCAGAACTAAAAGGTAAAGTAGTAAAAGTGTTAAATGACATGCAGCAAAAGTGTAATAACAACTCGCCAGGACAACTAACGAGTAGTTCAAACGAATAGTTCAAACAGCAGCATTAGTCACCTGAAGTTGGCCTCTCCAGTCCTGGTGTCGAGTTATTTAATGTTCTGGCCATTTTCCAATGTCAAATTGAACTCGAGAGAATGAAACTGTAAAAAAGAAACCATAATTAAAAAGGTGTAATGAATAAATGTGCAACACTTCAATGAGATTAAAAAGATTAATGACCATTAAAAAAATAAAAACTTTATCAAGGTGGACAGTGTCACCATCACCAATAACACTGTCCAAAGTTACAGATAAACCTTGGGAAAAAACATGTTTAAAATATTGCCGTCGTTGAGAATTGTAACGATGGCAAGATAGTAAAATGTGGCTGATAGTGATTTGAGTGTTACACAAACTACACATCGGTGCATCAGTTCCAGATAAAATAAAACAATGAGTTAAAAAACTGTGACTAATGCATAGCCTAGTTAGAACAACTTCCTCCTTCCGAACTTTATGGAAGCTAGATAGCCAAAGCCTAATATAGGGTTTTATTTGAAAAAGCTTCTTCTTGCGTTTCTCATTCCAAGTGGACTGCCAGCTGGCACGAAGCCAAGCCTTGAATACAAGACCATGGCCCATGTACGGAATAGGCACAGTGGTGATAGTGCTAGAGCAGATAAATTTAGCTGCCGTGTCTGCAAGCTCGTTCCCTCAAATACCAACATGGCCTGGTATCCAGAAAAACTGGATAGAAGTAGTAGTTAATGAAAAATGGGTTAGTCAGTTTTTGAATATCAGCGAGAACAGGGTGTGAGCCAACGTGTAGCAATTCCAGGGCCAGTATAGAACTAAGCAAGTTAGTATAAATAGTGCAGTTAGAGTACTGCTCAGCTGCAATATGATCCAGGGCAAGAGATATGGCATACAGTTCAGCAATGATCACAGAAGCTAGAGAGCAGCAAACCATAGCAGAGCCCACTGAATTACCTGATTTAGAACCATTTGTATAAATAGGAATGGAATGATTGTTTGAAAGATGTTCATTAAATAAAAGATGATACTTCCAATCTGGAGTATCTGCCTTTTTCAGATGACTGAAAGGAAGGTCATATTTGGGGGCTGTAATAAGCCATGGTGGGATAGGCTGACCTGTGGATTCTGCAATGTTATCCAAGGACAGACCCAATTCATCCAATTGCGCTCGGATGCGAAGGCCAAACGGAGCAATGGCAGATCGTGTGTTTTGAAAAAGTATGGCCCATCGAAAAAGGAAAACACATCCCCAGGTGGGATGCTATGTTAAGGAACGAAGTTTCGAAGAATATTGTAAAGATAGTTGCAAACAGCGAAGGTGCAGAGAAGGTTCATGAGATTCAACATATAAGCTTTGAACTGGAGAGGTACGGAAAGCCCCAGTGCAGAGTCGAAGTCCTTGGTGATGAATGGGGTCCAGCATCTTTAAGGCCAAGGGTCTGGCAGAGCCATAGACCATTGATCCATAATCGAGTTTCGATCTAATAAGAGCAAGATATACCTTTAAGATTGAACAGCGATCTGCCCCCCAACTGGTAGAAGAGAGAACACGGAGGATGTTCAGTGCTCTTGTGCATTTGACCCGAAGCTGCTTTAAGTGTGGTATAAAGGTCAGTTTATGATCAAAGATAAGCCTCAAGAACTTGGTCTCTGGAACCACTGGCAGCAAAACTTCACCGATATGAAGTTCAGGATCAGGGTGAATACCCTGTCGACGGCAAAAGTGCATGCATACAGTTTTGGAGAGAGAGAAATTAAAGCCGTTCGCCAGAGTCTACTTCTGTACACAATTGAGGGCGGTTTGTAGTTGCCGCTCAATATATCTCATGTTTGATGACTGACATGAGATGTGAAAGTCGTCGACATACAGCCCATTCGCAACAGTGAGAGGGAGTTGTTCAGTGATGGTATTTATGTTTATACTGAAAAGTGTGACACTCAATACACAGCCTTGAGGGTTCCAAGTTCCTGTACAAAAGAACGGGAAAGTGTCGAACCCACACGAACCTGGAATCTCCTGTCCATTAAAAAAATTTTAATAAACATGGGTAGATGGCCATGTAACCCATATGTATGGAGGTCTCATAAAACGCCATACCTCCATGTTGTGTCGTAAGCCTTCTCTATGTCAAAGAATATTGATACAAGATGTTGGCGGTTGAGAAATGCTTCTCTGATAGATGTTTCAAGACGAATTAGGTGGTCTGTGGTGGAGTGCTGTCAACGGAACCCACACTGGGTGGCGAGAGGAGGTTGTTTGATTCAAGGAACCAAACAAGACGAGCATTAACCATCCTTTCTAAGGTCTTACAGAGACAGCTCGTCAAAGCAATTGGACGGTAGTTTGAAGGAATCTTGGGATCTTTCCCTGGCTTAGAGAAAGGTAAAATGATAGCCTGGCCCAGGCATCAGGAAAAACATTCTCCTGCCAGATCCGGTTGAAAACAATCAGAAGGACATCTAGAGAAGCAGGAGATAGATGGTGCAGCATGTAATAATGAATATCATCAGGTCCAACAGACGTACTGGCAGACTGATGAAGGGCCATTTTTAGTTCCACCAGGGTAAAAGGACAATTATAGTCAAAGAAACAGTCAGTTCGAAAGGAAAGAGGTGATCGCTCTGCCCGAGTCTTGATGGCCAGGAAGGTGGAGGAACAAGCAGAAGTGCTAGATACCCGGCAAAAGCTTTCACCTAGAATGTTAGCGATGTTCCGAACATCAGTCACCTCCTGACCATCAGAGAGTAAGATCGAGAGGGGGATAGAATTGAAGTGTCCATTAACCTTTCGAATCCTGTTCCATATGATCTTGGAACTGGTGGTAGAAGATATGCTGGTTGTGAACTTAATCCAAGATTCCTTCTGGCTGTGACGTCTTACCCACCTAGCATGTGCACGGGCCCGTTGGAAAGCAACTCGGTTTGAAAGTGTGGGATATCTACGAAAAGTATCCCAGGCCTGCTTTTGAGCCTTTCGTGCTAAGTGGCAAGCAGGATTCCACCACGGACGAGGATATCGTGGAAAACGTGTCGAGGTTTTAGGAATACACTGAGCAGCTGCATGTGTAATACAGTCAGTTACCGCTGCTACACAGTCGTCTATTGGTGGCTGATTTACGATGGCAGGATCAAGTTCTGTGAGAGCAGTGAAAGTGGACCAGTCTGCCTGATCCAGCTTCCACCGGGGCACGCGGGTAGGGTGGCATTGACCACGGCCAGTCTCTCTCAAAAGGATTGGAAAATGATCACTGCCTAGTGGATTACTGTCAACCCTCCATGAAAAATGGGAGAATAATGAAGGGGAGCAAACTGAGAGATCAATAGCGGTCAAGGACTGACTAGGTGCATGAAAGTAAGTGGAAGAACCAGTATTGAAAAGAGAAAAATTGTGATCAGAGAGCATCCGCTCTACAGATCGCCCCTCCCATCAATAATAGCACTTCCCAGAGGGGATGATGTCCATTAAAATCCCCTAGGATTAGAAATGGAGATGGCAATTGTTCAACGAGAGCATCAAGATCTGATTGATCATATGTCTTTCCAGGGGACAGGTACAGAGAACAAACAGTGATGGTATGACCCAAGGAAACACAGATGGCTACAGCCTCCAAGGGTGTGTTGAGTGACAAAGACAGGGTGGGCACGTGTTGATCAACCAACAGTGCCACCCCTCCATGTACTCGATCATCACACAACCTGTCATTTCTGTACAGAGAAAACTGCTGAATGGAGACAGTATCAGCAGTTTTGAGAAATGTTTCTTGTAAAGAAAGACAAACAGGATGGTAGGAAGCAATCAGCGTTTTGATATCATCCAGATTAGAACGTAAACCTCGACAGTTCCATTGTATCAAGGTGGCCATTTTTAAGAACGGGTAGGTGAAGTGGCTGGAGAACCCTTCGGTTTACGACCACGTCTTTTTTCTTTACTGTCTTTAGTCGGAGAAGGTCTATCAACCTCCATGGATCCTGCTCTGGATCGGGTGGGCAGGTTTTTGTTATTGGAAGGGGAATCCAGTGACTGAGGACGCGAACGAATAATTGTTTTGTCTCTTGTGGTGGGAGAAAAAGATGTATCAGAAGAAACGCCTGTATTTGAAACTGAAGGACGTGGATCTTGAGGTTTGTTGGAAGGTATGGGAGGAACAGAGATGGGTGTGGAAGTCAATTCATCAACTTTTTTAACCACGGAGGTCAAAGGGCTTTTCATTTGTTTTGAAAACGATTCTCTTGGAGTCAGAGATTGTCTGCACTCCCACTGTAGTTGTGGAATGAAGTGCAGCAGCATATGTCCAAGATGGAGTTGTGGACAGCAATTTCCGAGCCTCAGGATAACTAATGTTATGTGTCGTTTTCAAACGCTGCACCTCTTTTTCCTCCAACCATTTTGGGCAAGAATGAAAGTAAGAGGGGTGAGAACCATTGCAGTTTATGCAATGTGGGTTCATGTCACAGTCATAGGCATCGTGGTCCTTGCCTCCACAACGAGCACATGTCAGGGAACCACGACAGGATGTCTTTGAGTGGCCGAATCTCTGACATTGGAAACATTGAAGAGGGTTTGGTATGTATGGCTGAACCCTGCAAATGAGATAACCTGCCTTGATGGTGGCAGGTGCATGTGGTGAAGTAAATGCTAAAACGAGGGTATTTGTTGGCAGTGTAACTCCATCTTTGCGAGTGGAGATGCGCCTCACTGCAGAAACTCCTTGAGTGGAGAGACCAGCGAGAATCTCTGACTCGGGAACGTTCTTCAAATCCCTTTCAACAATAACTCCTCATGAAGAATTCAAGGTAGCATGGGGTGTAGCCTCAATAGGTATATCCCCAATTGCCTTTGAATTCAAGAGAAGTTCACTGTGTTGGGATGTGGATGTTTCAACCAATATGTCACCAGATCGAAGTTTCTTTACTAATTTTGGAGAGCCAGCAAGTCCCTCTAGTCCCTTTTGAATAAAAAAAGGGGACATTTGCCCTAAAGGTTTTTCCGAAAGAGAATGTAATATAAGAAAATGAGGTACGTGTGTTACTGATGTTGAAGATTGCTGTTCTGAGTATTCAAGACGTGGTCGCTTACCCATTGACTGTTTTTTTACAATTTTATTTAAATTTTTTAGAGGATCCATAGGAAAAAGAAAAAATTTCGGTACCCACTGACCCCACCCACCATGGAGCCCTACAAGGGGACGCACTACAAAGTCACGCAAGGACAATGCAGCAACGCCAGGGTATCGTGAGCACTATACCCAAACACCAGCATCAGGCACAATGTCCACAACACCCGTTGAGAACTTCCAACACTGGTACTTGGTTGACTCTAGCCCAAGTGGACCAGCCAATTGACCCAAGAAGGGCCACCCAAAGGCCGCCCATCTACATGAATTCAAGGCCAAAGAGGTGTGTTAGGGTTGGACTCCTCAACCACCAGGATCCTCTCCTCCCCTTCACAGGTTGCCATGCATGGCAAACACATGGGTGGATGTTTAGATCCCAGAGGAGGTAAACTGAAAGAACAAAACCTCTGGGAGGTCCCCTCACCATGTATACAGGAATCCACACCTAAGAGTGGGTTATGGTGGAAAGGGTGAGGAGATGCAAGTACCTATCGGAAATATATTTTAAATATAGGGAAATTATAATTTCCAATATGGTGCATTACCTCCTTCCATAGGTGAAGGGACACATTCAAGGGAAAGAAAGAAGCATCCTCTGAAAGCATCCAATGGACACCCTATAAAGCAGATTTTCACAGTAGAGGAAATAAATGGGAGACAGCACCATTTCTGTACCAGGTACACTCTTCACCCAGTGTGGAAAGAGGTGTGATATGGACACAAGTGGAAATTGGAAGAGAATAAAGGTTGGTCAGGGAATATGAACTATACAATATTGGAACTTCAATCCCAGAGAGTACATAAATGTGGGTGAGAGTAAAAGAATGTACTTCTACATGTAGCATAGCTATGTTGCAGTGTAAGATTTACAGCCACTGTAAATCAACATCCATATAGGGGTATGAAAGAGGATCATACAAGTAACAAGCCAAAACCAATCCAAAACCTAGCCATCTGGTGGGGGATAGGAAAGAGCATCATGCCATCTTCACCTCAAGTTCAGCAGACTGGAGAAAAATCCTGTATCCTCCCCAAACTACTAATAGGACACATGATATCATTGTGATAAAATATTTGACTAATCAGCATAGTAAAAAGCCTTTTTAATGTAAGCTATCATACTTTAAACCAATCTGACAGGAGCTGCAACCAACAAAATCATATCCTAAGAAAAAGATATTCATCAAGGGATAGAGTAAAAGGAAGAACCATATTAATGTTCCACCAACATGAACCATAAGATGGGTGAAGAGATGTTCTTGCATTATGATGTGTATGCAAGATACAGTGGAACCACATTGATATTAGGAGTATGAGGGAGCTCAAGGCTTGTGATATGCAAAGCAAACTGTGCTCATACAAGGCAACACTGAATGAAAATACCAATTTATGTGATTAGAGGTAATGTATCAAATTGTAAGTGTTCAATGGAGAACTGCTAGAGTGAAACCCGAGATGTAAGATTGTCAAACATGTTAAGGTCTGTAAACATGTTTGTTTGTTGTTAATAAAGAACGAAGAGATAAAATAAAGCTGAATGAGGTGATCAAGATTTTTAAGGGCATTGATAATACTAATATTACACTTATCATATTTAATAGTAAGAATAGTAGATAAAAAAAGCAAAAATAATTTTTGACAGTTCAAGAGTTATTTTCAGCTTCAATGCTTACTTTTAAAGCAATGTTGCTGGCCTATCGAATGGATTACCTTCATGTGGAGGATGCAGTACATTTAAAAGAAGTTAAGGAAAGGCTCAATAAATAGTTAAAATGAAAAGAAAGAGCTAAAAAAACAATGTTAGTTTTGAACTAATAAGATGAAATGCAGAATGCTTTGTTTTTAACCTAGCAAACAAAACAAACATCTAGTTATTGTAACATGTGTGCCCATTGGCTCAATAATTATACTAAGACTCACATCTGACATCCCAAACCCATAAACATAATTGTTATAGTATATTTTTCTAATTTTGTAACTATGATTATTACAGTTCTAATAATAAATTAAACATTCAGAAATTGAGAAATATATAGATAAAGTAACTGTACTGTATATACACAAATAAATAACCACACATTTAACCCTTTTGTTATGGGCCACTGATTAAAGACAATGTCATTGCATTTCTCGACTTGCACTCAAAATGTTACTGAACTACTATTTTATGAATTTACATCAATACGTTTGAAATCAAATTTTAAATTATAATTCAAACTTTAATATTATATATGAGTTAATTTCTTAATTTAAGAGCTAATGTTAAAAGAACATATCTTATAAATTTTAGTGAGTCACATGGTATGTTGAATTCAGCACTGGTTAAAATTTGCTGTTTGTGATGTCAAAATACTAAATCTATACTTCAGTACAAATTAAGACAAGCTACTAATATTGATATGCTAGAATATAAAATAAGATCTTCATAACTTTTTATTTTGCTGAGATATAGTTTATGTGCCAAATCAAACAAAATGGTCCCATTTGCCTCCTTCCATTTTTGAAAACAGTCCCTTATATACACTTACTTCAATATATGGCATGTGAATAACCAATCAACAGCTTAGAATGTCTTTTTTTTTTAATCTATGTACATTTTAGTTACTAAGCTTAATAAATTAAAGTGGAATTCTATGGTATCAATATATTAATTTATGATTTTTGGCTATTCTACTGTATATATAAAACCTAAAAAAATTTTTGTTTGATATTTTCCATGTGCAAAATTTTAAAAAGATTTAACAACCTCTGTCTAGCAGCAACCAACTACAAAGGTCGTAGTGAGAGGAGATAAGTGTTTGCATTTTGTCTTGATTTATTCTTCTATATTTTAAGAAAAATAAGTTTTATAATTTATTTCTTAATGGTAATAAAATATATAATGTATAATGATTGAAATGAGAATATGCATTACAAACTACTAGTCTACTAAAACAGAACTGGATACGAAACAAGTGCTCATGCACCTTATTAATGCAAGTTACGTAATGTCAGATTGGCATGATTGGAAGGTCAGTATAATAAAAAAATAAACATGTAAATATGTAGCATAATGAGACTTAAGCTACTTACACTAAACATTTGTATTTTCATGTCACAATATGTAGTCATTTTTGCATGAAAAAAGTATAATTTATATTTTTTTCCTTATTTTTTCTTTATGATAGTTATGAGGTTGGTTATGTGACAGACCCCACATAATTAGAGTATAGAAAATAACAAAATAAAAACTCTTCATGAAAACAAATGTTTGAAATGTATTTAGGAGGTTCTGGAGATTACATAAATAATATCTGAGATTTTTGAGATGAACAACACTGTTTTTTAATCATAACATGAAATCACTTTGCTTTCAGACTAGTAAAGAAGAAGACTATTTTCACAAACAAATCTTTGGTAAAAATATTTCATTACAAAAATCTGTATTTTTTTTGTGTACAAAATACTTATCTTCAATAAAAGTCTACCAAATTTTGGAAAAATACACATGCTGTATGAAAAGTTGTATTGCAAATAGTTGATGTCTGCAAATGTGTAGATGAACTCATGTATATTATATATAGCCCATAGCAAAAGGGTTAATAATAGTAATATAGTAACAATATCATAACTTAAACAATGCCTGTAGATTTAGCTATGGAACAGCTCTGTGGTATGAAGAACAGTTTTCAGGAGAACTTCTGTATTATGAGTAAGCATTTATAATTAGCTTACTTTCAATTAGTGTTACTAATAAGATAATAATGCTTCTCTTAAACATCATACATAAATGCATTTATCAAAAGATATTGCATTTTGTGTTAAAAGTAGCTGAGAGAATTGAATTTCATATAACATACAAGATTCAGGAAGATGCAAGTCCAATTTATAATTAAAGTCATGTAAGAATATCACAACTTCTTCAAGTTAGAACTGCAAATTATAGGAAAACACAAAATTCTGCAGATTTAGTAATTCTGAATATTAAAGTCAAAATCACGACTAAGAAAACAAATTGATATCTGCATACTATAATTTTGTAGCATAATTTATGTTTTCAATATTATTTTAAGAAAATAAATATTAAGTTAACAATCAAAATTCTGTTGGTACTTTCACTTAAAGAAAAAAAAAGAGTTTAAATAAATTTATTATTTCAATTATACATCTCAAATATATATTTTAAATTATCAATTACCTGGTGAAAGCTTGATTGACAAAATAAAAGGTATTTGTACAATTAAAAACACATTTTAAATTACATTCACTTCTACAAATATCAATAATTAATAGATTTCCACATTATATAATTGAAAATTACCTGATAAATCTTCATCATCTGATTCTGATGAACCATCATCAAATTTAATTTTATTTTTGTATTTGGGTAATGCAGAATTATGACTTACACCTTCTAACTCCATACTTAAAATACTTTGTTGTTCACGCTCCTTTAATTCATTGGCAAGCTCACTGTCCATTTCTTGCTCAAAGTTATCAGGTTCACTTATTTCAAACTTTTTCTTGATATATGCTTCTAAGTCATCTTCTGAACTATAAAAGAAAAAAAAAACTAAACACACCAACCAACTTGATAGAATGAATATAAGGTTCACGTTTCGTGATAGTCACTCAAACCTTTTTAAAGTCTTTCCTTATCCACAAGTTTTTACAAAGTAAAAGGCTATGTACACACCAGATAAAATATAAAGAATTGATTCTGTTACTTTTGTATATTTAAAACTACAATGAAATAAGATACCAGTTTATCTTGTCTCTCACAGTCAAGGTTATCAATATATTCTCAACATTCCATTTCTTAGAGCAATCAAAAATCTTAACAGTATATTTTCTAAATGCATTTAAAGAATTACCACAGAGTTCTCTTAGTGTTCTGTGACTTAAAAATTGAAAAAATAGTATAATATCCTAAATGTTGGGGAATTTATTGAAAGTTACAACTTTTTCAGAACTTATAATAAAATTTTAAAACATCAATATGTTAACTTATTCTAAATTTTCTTTTTACAAAATCATCATGTTACAATAATTTTACTGAGATAACCTTAATACTGTTATAAAAGAAAAATATCTTAACATCTAAGTTTATTAGTCTCTTAAGCTACCCTTGCAGTGTGCTGTTGCTAATGATAAGCACATAGAATTTTGGGTTTTATTGATAAAAATATTAAAGACAATTTTGAAGTGATTATCATTTCATACTACAGGTTACTGGATAAGTTTTGCCTTACTTTAAGAATAACACTGAATTGATGAAAAGTGTTTAAAGGAAATAAACTAGAATATGTCAGTAGGAATTAACTTACAAGGGCAGATTTAGACCTCTAAATCATTTTCTCTTCAAAAAACAAGAGTTAGAGGGAATCAGATTGAGGTGTTTATCATTATCATAGGAATTGATAGCATCAATACACTAGCATTTTTTAGACTTAATATTAAGATTGGTAGGGCAATGGGACACAAAGTAAATTTTGTTAGGGCAAGAATCATTTACAGCTCAGACAGTTTTAATTTTCTAATACTGTTAATAACCTTTGGATTGAGGTGTTTATCATTATAGGAATTGATAGTATCAATACATTAGCATTTCTTAGATTTAATATTAAGATTGGTAGGGCAATGGGACACAAAGTAAATTTTGTTAGGGCAAGAATCATTTACAGCTCAGGCAGTTTTAATTTTCTAATACTGTCAATAACCTCTGGAATTGGTGACTTCATATATAATGGTTACAATAAATATAATGGAATTTTAGAGAAAGCTCAATAAAATATTGCATGATCAGCACTATATTTTAGTTGTTTTTTGAATGGATAAAACAGTTTTCAGTGGAATAATAGACTTTTAAATTTTATCTTATCTTTTCTTTATTACATTCATTGCAGTTGAGAAAAGTTTATGCTAATCACTGATTATTAATAAGTCTCTTCCTCTTTCATTTTGGATATAAAAGTCATAACATTATTTGCTAGCATACACACAAAGCTTTATTGTTTGTAAAATACCTTTATGCCATTATATGATGGCTTAAAAACACCTGTCTAGAGCAAAATTCAATTCACATGACATGTACAGGCATACCTCATAATGTCTTTCTCTCACCCATCCTTTTGCATTATTTTGTGACTTATCTCATGAATTTGTATTCTAAAACAAGTAAGGTCTATAAGATTCCTCTTATAAGTGCTCACCTGTGTATATGTATTCAGAATATATACCTATCCTGTATGCTTTATAATTCTGCCTCAGACTCCACAGACTGCAAGTATTATCAAAGGAACACTTGTTTCAAATATTTGGCAATACCTTTAGATGGGTAGTGAAGCTCTATTATGAACCAGAGAGGGAAGAGAGTTCTGAAACTAATAAGTATCACTATAGACATAATGCATAGGCAATGAGAAATAACATGGTCCTTCAAGGTTGTCCTTGAGAAAAGTAAAAGTTTAAACCCATAATTTAGTTTTCAGAAAATTTAGACCCACAGTAAAACCTTGTAAAAGTTCCAACCTTCAATACTGCTGAAAGCCAGTTGTTCCATAAAAAATATCAATCTGAACTATGAAATAACCTTATTCTTTTTTCCAAATTATTTGTTTCTTATTATTCTATTGTATGGAAAATAAAGTATAAAGAAATCAGAAAATTTTATGTTATAAATCTCCTGATTATCCTTGTGAACTATGTCAAGATCACCCCTTATCTTTTTTTTTTTTCATTGTAGCAGAGCTAAAACAGTCCGTGCAAGAAAACTACTACTCCTTGTATGCTCCTCCAAGTCGTTTCCAAAAACCAAATAATTCAATATCCTCCCTTCGAGATAAGTAGACTAAAACTGTACACTTTATTCCTATTGAGTTGCATAGAGATAATTATAGCCTCGTAAAGTATTACTTGTGTAATATAGTAATTATTACAGTAATTTGGTATTGGTCATTTACTAACACGCAACATTTCATCAATCAAAGGATCGCACATCTTATCCATCAAATGTCAGTAAAGGCAACCATGAAGTATACTTTATTAAGACTTAGTTTGTTTCAAACTTACACTTAAAGCTAACGATCTCTTCTGATGACACTGAAGCATTGCTAAAACTAAAACTTGTAGTAAAAGTAAAATGTCTCGATGCTTTCTGGTATTTAGGTACTATTAACTAAAATACATCTTAACTAATAGTATTGCTGTTAGTATTAGTATTACCGATACGCCGAAATACAATATAGTTTAACCCTTACCTACAAGGCTCGTTACTATCATCATCACTTTCACTAGGTTCAAAAACCAAAAAATCATCTTCCATTTCTTCTTCTTCTTGTCCGTTTATTTACACACTGAAATAAGAATTAATTATAAATCTTCAAGTTTACCTTTTGCTCATATATAAACATTCTTCGTATATAAAACGCTACCTAGTGCCACTGAGCGCAAACGTTTGTTCTAATATTTTAATCATAGCATGAGCTGGTTGAGACAAATTGTAAAGTTTTAAAAAACGATAAGGCTCCTGGACCAAATAATATTTGGTAAATAAGGTAAAGATTGTCTATGTGAGCTACTTACTAATATTGTTTGTCTTTCCTTGAAAAGTGGGCAGGAACCAGAAGATTGAAAGTTAGCTAATGTAACTCCTCTTTTTAAGTGAGGTGATAAAAATTGTCCAAGTAATTACAGATCCATTAATTTTACATAGGTTATAGGAGAATTTGGAAAAGTCTATTAAAATATGCTTTGCAAAGTCATTTAACAAGGGCCTGACATGGCCAGGTGGGTTAAGGCACTCGACTCATAATTTGAGATCGCGGGTTCGAATCCCCGTCGCACCCTACATGTTCGCCGTTTCAGCCGTGGGGGCTTTATAATGTGACAATCAGTTCCATTATTCGTTCGTAAAAGAGTAGCTCAAGAGTTGGCGGTGGGTGGTGATGACTAGCTGCCTTCCCTCTAGTCTTACACTGCGAAATTAGGGATGGCTAGCGCAAATATTGCTTTGTGCGAAATTCAAAAACCAAACAAACAAAATATAATTTTATTGGATACTCAATATGGTTTCACTAAGAAAACATCTTGCCTTATAAATCTTTTGATGTTCTTTAAAAAGGTTACAATTTATGTAAATGAGGGTAAGGATGTAGATTTAGTATATCTAGATTTTCAGAAAGTAGTTGACAAAGTGCCAAGTCTTGTAAAAGAAGTTGTTTCTGTAGACCACCTGTCTATAGTTAGCAAACTGGAGAGATTGTTTATTTTGAATTTCGCTCAAAGCTAATCGAGAGTTACCTGCGTTAGCCGTCTCTAATTTAGCAGCATAAGACTAGAGGGAAGACAACTAGTCATCACCATCCATCGCCAACTCTTGGGCTACTCTTTTACCACCGAATAGTGGGGTTTACCGCTATTCTAGTGGAATTTAACGCCCCCACAGCTGAAAGCATGTTTGGTTTGACGGGAATTCGAACCTGAGACCCTTGGATTACGAGAGGAGTGCCTTAACCACTTGGGCATGCCGGGCAACTGCATAAAAGAAAGAAAGTAAAGAGTTATTACAAATGGAGTTCAATCAAACTGAATTAATGTCAAAAGTGAAGTATCTCAGAGCTCAGTCTTAAGGCTTTTGTTCTGTTTATTTACATCAGTAACATAGGAAGAGTCATTAAATTACTTAAATTTGCAGATGTCTTGGATGTTGCTAACTTGGATGCTACTGACTGCTATTTTCTAAAAGGACTTAGATCATTTACTGAGTTGGGCAAATAAGTGACAGATATGTTTTAATTATAATAAATACAAGATAATACATATGGGCTGAGTTATCGAAATTTGAATTATAAGTATAATTTGGGTAGGAATAACCTTACGAACGTTATGAAGGAAAGGTATTTTGTTGTAAGCAGTGTTCTGGTGGTAGGGCAAAGAGGATTATAGCTTATATCTACAGAAATAGTGAATAATACAAGCCTTAAGAGTTTTTAACTTCATTGTACATGCTACTGGTCAGGCTACATCTGGAATATTGTGTTCAATCTTGGGCTCCTTTCCTTGGAAAAGGCATCGTATTGCTGGAAAGGATTCAAAGGAGGGATATTATAATACTGCCACAATGGAAAGGTTGTTACATGAGGAGAGGCTAAAATCTTTCAAAATATTTTGTAATGGTGGGGATCTGCTTGAGGTGTTTCAGATTGTAAAGGGAATTGATAGAGTTCGTGCGTCTTTTTTTCACATTTAACAGTGAGAATAGTAGAACTAGAGGACGTAAGTTTAAATTTTGGGAAGTATGAGTCATCTTCAGCTAAGAGAATTTTACTTTTCTAAAAGTATGCTTGGTCTTTAGAATATGTTACCTTCAGATGATGTAGAGACAGTAAATTTAAAGGAGTTCATGAAAAAACGTAACAAGTATGTGAACCATAAGGATTGGCTTTAAGAGTTAATTTTAAAGTTAATTTAGTTTAGAGTCTTGAACAGCCGAAATGGTCTATTAGGTCCAATGCTGTCTCAAAACATCATGTTATGTTATGTTGCATCTTGAATAGACTAAAACGCAAATTTTTCTGAGGGTCTTCCCAAAGTCATAAAATGTTTTCTTGCAAAAATTGCTAAAAAGCTTTGATATTTACAAGCAAAACATTACTTTAAAAATGTATTTTATTTCTTACACATGAAATTACCGTATCATATTTAGCACATCAAAACTGCTCTTAACCAATTAAGACATTTCATTTTTTATTACCAAACTACTGTAAAATACAGGCACATCATTTATTTTATATGTGTGTTATAGAGACTTTTGTTAATTTTTTCGCTGTTTAGTTTCTATATTGTAAGGGAGACAAGATCACCTCGTTCTAGTTACTTTGTTTCTTTGTCCTCTATAGTATATATGTATATTCTGTTCGAGGAAATATTGCAGTAATATAAGTTATATGGGTTAAAAGTATTGGCACTGTAATATCCTTTGCCGACCACTTACGGTTTTGACTAAAGTATTAGTCATCCAATGCTTTGAAGAGACTTAAGAAGGGATGTGACGCTAAAGCTGAGCAAATAATACAACTTTACCTACTGAACTCATGCGCTTTTCTTTTATCATTTACTTCTTGAAGACCATTTAGTAAAAACTTAATTATTCCAAATACAACTTTCTTGAGTTCTAAGAATAATAATACCGAGGGAAAGAAACGTATAGAACTAAACATAACTAGTAGAAAAGCCTGTGATTTGGGGTGAGTAGATATGAATACTATGTTTTTGTCTATTTATTAAGATAAATATTATGTTAGTTTATTTGAACTTATCCGCACTCATTATTTTGATGTTACGGGAATTCAACATAATTACTTACTCTAAAAAACACCCCCTTGTTTTCTTGGTCGATTTTACTATTATTTGAAATAGAAATGGATTTTCTTGATCACACTACGAGGAAATTCTGAGGTTAAATAAATCCAGCTATGATAAATGTGATGAGATATTGTTCTCATTATATGATAAAGTAAGAAGCTTGGTGCTTCCGATTTTTGGCTAACTTCTTAACTTCTCGGCAAATTTGAAATACATTTTGAAATGTGATCAAGTATTTCATTTCTTAAGCTTACTCGAATGAATGATCTACTCTTAACTTATCCCTGCCAAGAATGTTTCTCCTGGACACTGATGTCAGCAATATAGAATTAAGAAACTGGTGTTATAGTTAGAGAATGAAATAGAATATACATTCATATACATTAGTCATATGCTCATGGCTCCTGAACGTAGACTCCATATGAGAAAAAGGTTCTTCGCTTTATTTGGTCTGATAAAATATTATTGATACTACTTGTATGTTAGAAATTTCAATATTTAGGTGGACCATGCTTTGTTGAAATGGTTGGAAAACGTTAAAATTCCAGGATAGATAATAGCACACTGCATAAAAGCATTCCAAAAATATGACTTTTTCATATTCCATCATTCCAGCCTGCAACATTAAAATATGGATTATTTATTTCACTGCATATTAAGGTCTCATTCATTCATGGAACATCCTGATTTTTGATACCATGTGGGAGTTGGAACCATAGCTACTTTAACCACTGAAGAATTGATACTAAAGTTTAGATTTCAGGAGATCTGAGATGAAAAACTGAAATAACCAGCAAAGGTCAGTCTGACTAACAATTGTGAAAGAGTATAGCATTGATACAGAAAAACTGTGACATCTGTATAAGTAGTTCTGAGTGCAAGAGGTGTGCTGTACTATTGTTGCCAGCCTATGAAGTGTAGTACTCTGACAATGTTGAAACTGGCGGAACCCAGTGGTTTGTAGGAAAAAGTACTTTAGACTTTGTACAATACAAAGATGTGATACACTCTTGTGTTAATATTTGACAGCACTTCTAGTTGTGCGAGTCAATATGTTCAGTGATGATTTGAATGCTGTGCTATATGCCACCCATATACATTAATAGAAATGCTAGCAAAGATGATAATGTATGCATTAGCCAAGAACTTGATATAATGATTCAGGGCAATAAAGAAAATCTGTGTGGACCAAGGAGCTAACTCCAACAGCTAACTGTTTCCAAGTTAATATTATCATACCTATCTTAGAATTTAACAGAATGGGTAATGCACACTAACATGATGAAGGCTATGATGTTTGTTAATCCTAACAGGACCAACTAGGATGGGCACTTGCCATATGTAATGACTGCATGTAGAGCAATGAAATAGGAATCAACATGTTTGAACATGGCTCATCACCACGAGGAAGTGAAAGAACTAGGATCAATAATAGTCTACACATGAATTTGCTCAACAACAACACTGAAAATCAGCATGAACAAAAAAGAATTGCCATGATGCAATGAATTGATTTGGTTGTAGCACATACCAAAAGCACACAAACTGAGTTCCAGCCTTATTGGCTCATACCTATAACTCTGACATGTTAAACCTCTAACGTTTGAGCTACAGTGGACGTGAGACAGATGAACTGTTGGTCGTTTGGCTCAATGAGGAGTATGAAGAGAAAATTCAACAGGTGGGAAGAATACGAGAATATTGCTTAGAGACATCTCGACCCATCTAATGATGTAAAATAAGCTGTGGATGCTTATCTGGTGTTCTTGGATGAACCAGATGAAGAACTGCTAGAATTGTAATTAACTAGCTGCACTACCCAACAGATGTAATGTCAGAATCAATTTCCCAGTTGACATGAATGGGACTAGTCATCAACGGTATCACAATCATGAGATTAAGCAGTTCGTTAAAAGAAAGTAGTGCTCCTGGCTTTACATGTTCTAGAATGATGCACACTGTAATGTATGCACTACACTTTGTGATTTAAATCTGATAATTAAAATATAAAATGGTCAGATAGTTGGACGAATGCTAACTAAAATATAATTGCAATCTTTTGCTTTCCAAAATTACTGGAATTACAATGCATGCACTACATTCTAAAGCTACCTTTAAAATTAAAGAATAAATTTCACAAAGGGATGCTGTTGAATGAATAATAAAAACTGTGCTTTGTGCGAAATTCAAAAACAAAAACAATAGAATTAATATTTTTTCGTGTGAGGTTGTTTTTTAGTTTTTTTATGAAACTATGTTGATGATTTTGCGTGAAAATTCTTTTAAAAAGTTGTTTAAGATACTGTTTTGAGGTGTTTCAGGGAAACAGATGTTTTCAGTTCTACCTGGAAAGATAGGTTGTTGATTGTCGATGGAATTGTTATCCAAGTTGTCTTCTTTCTGGTTGCATGTGTGTTTCCTTATAGTAAAGCCACATTGGGCTTTCTGCTGAGTCCAGCAAGGGAAATCGAACCACCGACTTCAGCGTTGTAAATCTGTAGACTTACCGCTGTACCAGTGGGGAACTTTTCTGGTGTTTGTGATAAGGTACGGATTCAGTGATTATAGGCTTTGGGAGGCAGGACGTAACAGAAAGACCGCTTAATGTATTGCTGTTTGTTATGAGATTCAAAAGAGCACAAATTAAATAGAGAGACGTAAGTAAGTATTGGTACTTGAAACGTATAATATTACGTATACACAGTAGAAAGTAGAAAGTATTATGATATACATAAATAGTTTTTATTCCGGAACTAGGTAGAACAAAAGATAACCTATAAGGAGAGCAAAATACCCTCGCATTAGTTCTTCTAGGTTGTCCTATCCGCCAAAGTAGACTTAAAAACAACAAAATACTGAAACTAGCCTGTATTATTTAAACATTTACCACAATTAAACTCCCTTAAAATTATTGATTGCTGTGAAGAGGGCGCTAGTTTCAACAAAATGCCGAAAACAGGTGAAAACGAACGGTTTTGGGGAGATTTATTTCCTACCAAGCTGGTGCTTTTGTCTTTGTGTCCTATATTGTTCTTTTTATTAACCAAGGTAGTGTTAACTTCTTCTTTCATTTAATAAATTGAAGTTATTTATTGATAATAATGCTAATTGTACAATAATTAGTGTAAACTTTTTTGGAAAACATTGCTATAGACTGTAGTATATACTGATTTAATATTGTGTACTAATGGTAATGTGTATAAATCGTCACTTTATGTCTATCGTTTTGAGTTTTTTCTGTAAACTTATCTGTTGTCAGTGTTGCAGTTATCATACACAACTTTCAGTTGTATTATGATTCCTTATGGATGGCATTTTCAACATAGTATTGTATGGTGTACCTTCTCTTAAGTTCTTCCACTTGTTAATTTCGAAACATAATGCTGGAGAAAGTGTTGGGTATTAGATTTAGATAATACTTGTGGCTTTAATTTAGATATGTAAATAATGTTTTGATATTTTGTTTAACTTGTTATTCATTATAATATAGCAGACCAGTTTTTAATTATTGCATTATGTGTATTTTTTTCATAATCTAAAAACAAGTCAAAACAAAAATGAATTAAAAACATAATACACAAAAAATGCTACACTAATTTAAAAGATCCCAGGGTACAAGCTATAATGTAGGATGTCAAATGTACCTAGGTTTTGGAGGAGAGTGCAAAAGTCAAACTAATGTTGCAGTGGGGATATGCTGCCTGTTTGTCTTTACCTGTATTTTCCAGTTTCACGTAAAGAAATAATGTAAAAGAGCAGCACTAAGTATAGAAATTACATCACCTTTCACTGCCTGTTGACAGTTGTAGGAAGGTGACTGCTCTCCAAAGTAAAGAAAAAAATTTTTTTTAAATAGAAATAAGAAAAAAATATATAAGATACCACCATTTGGGAGTAAGTAAGTTAAAAACTTACCTATTGAAATTAGCATTCCAGCCTCCATTGGCAATATAATAAATGAATTATGCAAGTATGAAGAATCACAGCTAGTTATCTGAATAAACTAGTATAGCTCCTACCCACCACTCCTTTATTTTATTTTTTATGTGAGACTGCCGAATGAAGATTAAGACTGATAGATGGTGTATCTTCAATGCAATATGGGTCTTACTTCCCTACTCACCCACAAAATCTAAGGTACATTTTATATCCTACATTACAGCTTGTATCCTGTGATCTTTTCTATAAGTGCAGCAGTTTTTGTTTATTATTTTTTTAACTTATTTTTGTTTTTGGCTTGTTTTCAGGTTATAACAAACTAATTAGTCAGAGGTTTGGATTTGCTGTTTTTATGCAGTCCTTTGTTTTGATTTTGTTTACTTTATTAATTTTCTCTAATGTGTGTGTGTGTGTGTGTGTGTATCAATATGTGGTAAAGTAAAATGTACTCAATTCTTCAAAGATATTAGATAATGTTTGGGTGTGGATGAAAAATTTGACAATATACCATAATGTTTCAAATAGATTCATGATGTTAGAAAACTATGTAGGTTCAAGAAGTCTTGATAGAAATTAAATAAAAACCCTGTAACCCAAGTGATTGCAACATTTGAACCTTTCTTCTTCAGGGACAAACTGAAATGTATAGTGCTGAAGGTTAAATTACACAGGTGGGTAGTGTGTGACAGAAACCGAGAGAGAACCACTCTTTTTGAAGTGGATAATAATGTTCAGTGTTAGATTACATTATTTTGTAGTGGTTTGTTTGTTTTTGGAATTTCGCACAAAGCTACTCGAGGGCTATCTGTGCTAGCCGTCCCTAATTTAGTAGTGTAAGACTAGAGGGAAGGCAGCTAGTCATCACCACCCACCGCCAACTCTTGGGCTACTCTTTTACCAACGAATAGTGGGATTGACCGTCACATTATACACCACCACGGCTGGGAGGGCGAGCATGTGTAGCGCGACGCGAGCACGAACCCGCGACCCTCGGATTACGAGTCGCACGCCTTACGCGCTTGGCCATGCCAGGCCTTATTTTGTAGTGGATGATATGAAGCACAATTAGAACTAAACTGTTTGAAACCAATATGTTGTTATGCTTAATATTAGATCAAACTATTTTATAGTGAATGATAAAGCTCATTAATGAATGGTGTTTGAAATAATGATGAGGCCAACTGTTTCGTGATGATTAAGCTGATCACTCATACAACTTGTTTTGAAACATGGACAAATAAATCTAAAATGTTTGCTAGTCATTGGATTTGTAAGTAAATTTTGATTGGAATAACCTCATCAGCACTTTGGAATGAAAGGATCTTGGTGTTTTGGTTGATCATTCTCTTAAGCATCCAACTTCTCAGCAGAGTGTTGTTGCTGGGTTAGAGCAAATAAGATTTTTAAAACAATCCAGTTACATCTGTCCATACAGTAGTTATTTTTGACATGCCAGCTGTTGGGATTTTGTATATATCATTAGCATTGAACTCTTTCCATCCTAAATTGTGTTTTAACATGAGTTGTACTAGGATATGACACAGTTGCAATGTAGCAATAACTATCCAGCAATAGGAGGATGAAGAATTTTCCATATACAATAATTCTCATAAACACTTCTTTAGACTCAACACTGCAATTAACAGACAATGTTTCATTTTGAAGGATTTTGCATGATCCTTATGATTAATTTGATTTAGTAGTCTTTATTACCATATCTACTGTATTTCTGACCATTTCTTAAAACTTTCATGAAACTTAACAGTTCAATGTCTCACTTTTGTTCTATTGTGAACAGTAGTACAATACAAGCTGTCAGTGTTATCTTTCACATAGATTTTTCAACCATGCCAACTGATATTTCTTTGGCTTCAACCTCTCAAGGTTTAACTTTTTTCTCAAAGCCAAAATGTCACATGGAATGAGACTACTTAACATTGTTTAGAATAGTTATTTGCAGAAGTCAAAATAATGTAATGTAGGTTCTGATACAGTTCTGATATTCTCAAGATTATCTCTTCTTGTTCAGTGCTTCTCTCCATATGCAAACATTTTCTTAAAACATGCCACAAGCCTCCACTTTCCCCTGTTGGAATCATTATATTCCAGCATGTAAATTATGCATCACTTCTTAACCAATAGTAGCATAATATGCTCATGTGATGTACACGACATCCTTTGCACTAGTCTATCAAACTGTCACATCTTGTTTGGCTGGATTTGAGTTAAGACATACTTTGTGTACCTTGTGCTTCCAGTGTGAGAATTTTGTTTTTCGAAATGGTTACTTTTTTACTTTACTTTCATTGATTCCACCAATTTTTATATTAATATTCATTGGTTCATTCTCATTGCTGTATTTCTGCACTTGAATTTTGTGAACCTTTTCTTGTACAAAGAATTGTGAAGGTCATATTACCAGTTCTCAGCCTCATGGTGAATCTGTCAGCTTTTACACGTTAAATGATCGAATGTTACATGGGTCAGCCTTTGGCTCTAGATGTCACCTAGGTGCAATCTGAATCAGCTGAATTTGTACCGAATGACAACTACTTTAATTGTTCCTGTTTCCAGAGTTTGCCATTCCTTCCTATTCACAGTCTGAAGAATCATTTAGGTGTAATTCAATCTTTACAGGTTTTGTCTCTCAGGTTTGGGTTGTTTTATCTCTTTCTCCCAATCTCTTATTCATCTTGTCCTTTGTTATTACAAGAACAAACTTCCCAACCATTTTTGGTTTTCCTCTCTCTCCTGATATTCAGGTACATGCTCATTAATTTGTCTTGCAGTTAATTGAGAGAATAAGCATGCCTTGCCCCAGAAAAACTTCTTATCAGTTTACTGTTTTTTACCATTGTATGGACTATCCATTTTTAGATCTATTTGGAGGGTGGCTCCCAAATCAAGTGTTAATCTTACATGTGCCCAGTATTGTCACATCTTAGCCTAACTACCTTTTTACAATATCTTTCTTCCATACATCTCCCATCTGTGGTTCTCCACAAAATTTCCTCCATTTTATTCCACATTTCATCTTTGGCTCTGACATTACACATGTGGATTTGTTCTTGCTGCAACCTTATAGATTGGGATGCAGTTTTGGCACAGGTTAATTGACCCTTGACATAACTCAGGGATTTACATCTGGTTTTTTCTTGAGATGTTATGTATTTGATACAGTTCTTGAAACTATCAAGCCTTGGGTCACATCAGTCTGCCGCCAATTCACCCTCACAACTTTTGTAGCCCATTTATCTCAGTCAGAACCTGTTATGTCTCCTATTCCTGTTTGTTCTTCCCCATCCCATCTTTCACCTGTTCCATACAATTGGGGTATTTTTCTTTCCACTTCCTTCAATGATATACCCCTCTGTTGCTACCATTACTGATGACTACCTTGTAGAGGCTTAGCTGTTTGAGTTTCTTCTTTGTTGGTGCCATTTTGTTGAAGATTAGTGGGTGATGCAGGTTTTGTCAGAAGGATTTATCAAGATTCTATTGCTATACCCTGTTTCTCCTTGCCTCAATTTCTTTTATCTTCCTCAGGACTGTTTGACCTGCCAGTATTTGTCAGAAGTGGTTCGAGAATTGATTTTACAGTGGACAATAAAAACCATTTCTCATTCTTTCAGGAGTTTTTATTCCCAACTTTTCATTGTCCACAGAAAATCAGGGATTGGTGGCTGGCACTTAATTTATCTTGTCTCAACAGCTTCATTACACTACCCAAGTTTGCCATGGAGCCTTTTCTTATCCTGAGATGGGCATTTTCCCTCTGGTTGTGGATAATGAAAAGGATGCCTTTAATGCTTGCAGGCAAATCCAGATAACACATCAGTCTTACCCTCACCTTTGGTTTGTCTATCTTGGGTTGGTTTACCAATTTTGGGTTTCTTATTTGGATGTTTTTTGGCATCATATGTGTTATATCAAAATGTCTGGGCTTTTGCTTATCATTTTCATGTTCTGGAGCTGCAATTTAATTATTACTTGGACGTCTGACCTCTTCCAAACAGGAATCAGCCACCCTTACTTACCATCTCTTTTCTGCTGTAACTCAACTGGGCTGATTGATCAAATTGAAGAAGTCAATCCTTCAACCCATATGGGAGTCTTTTTCAACATGAATATTGGCTGTGCACTGCCTTCTCCTTTATGTCATTGTTCAATGTAACTTTTGGTCCACCATGTATTCATGGCAGCTCAGTTACTAACTGTTTGGGAGGTTCTATTGTTGTTGGAGAAGTGGTCCTCCATGACTGGCTGTGTCCATATGAGATCCCTTCTGTGGACACTTCACAAATGATGGAACCTTGCTCAGGAACTTTTTTCCACCCCTGTTTCTCTTCTTCTTTTTGTGCAAGATGATCTACAGTAGTGGCTGGATAAAGCTCATTCATACATCAGTGGGCATGCCATTTCCTCCACCATGAAGATGGAAAGCATAGGTCATTCACTAGGAAGCTTTGAGCAATTGGTCTGCAGGTAAAACCATGTTGGATACTAGTGTTCTCAAAGTTTGATATGTATATCAGACATTGAATCACTTCCTTCTTCTCACTTGTCATTGTTTGGTGATGGTTCGGTCAGACAGTTCTGCTGTGGTGGCACATATAAACCACCAAGGGAACACCTGGTTTAGAGACCAATGTTTTTGGATGTTCAGTCTAATATTATGGGTCCGTGCTTATCACATTTGTTTTATAGCATGTCATGCCATGTGCTTTCATTCCAGTTGAGGATTGTCTTTCATATCCTGACCAAATATATTCAATAAATTGGGCATTAGATCTGTTCATTTTTAGAGGTTTTTGCCATTGGTGAGTTTTTATATTTTCCAAGTGAATGCCTTTTTCAAGGGCCCTAGTACCAAGTTATACTGCATTCACATGCTTTGGAGATCGATGACTTCAGCCAAGATTGGCTACATAAGTATTTTTATGTGTACCCTCCCATCCAGTTGCTTCATTGGGTGATTTATCATCCACTCCACTTTTTGTTGGATTCTTCCGATTGCTCCCTATTGGTCACCTCAACCTTGGTTTCGAAGGTTACAGTGACTGCTTTTATCCCTACCTATCACTCTTTCATTTTTTCCTTCCCTTTCTCAACCTTAGTTTCATATTTTGTTTCTCAGCCTACATGACCTGGGTCTTCACAACTTCTTTTGTTTGCTTCTTGGTGAAATGATCTGGTTTCACTCATCAAGTTGTTACCTTTGTTAGTTAATACCATACAGCCATCTTATGGGGAAATATTCCAATGCAAATGGCTAATCTTACACTGTTGGTCTTCTAATAGGGGGCTCATGTTGATGAATTTTTTACTTGGCTTATAAACCATGGGTCTTCAGTCTCCTCTCTTTCCAAATCTTGGGTAGCCTTATGCCTTTGTTTTTCCTAAAACTGTCTGGTTTTTACTTCTTACCTTGTTCTAACCGTTCTTATGTGTTCTTTACAGATATGTCATCCTCTCAGGCATTCTGTCCTTTTGGTTTGGACATTAATGTGACCCTACATTCATCTATTTTACCTCAGTTTGAACAACTTGTGTTCCATGTTTCATTTGTCCCTTAAAACAAGTACTTGATTAAAAAAAAAAGTAATAAAAAGTAATCTTATTGTAAAAGCTGTTTATCAGGAGTGGCCAAACTTGCTTAACATAAGAACCACATATGATAAATTTCAGATATTTGAGAGCTACAAAACACAAACATATTACACACGTTTCCATTGTCACATATACATTTTGTTGCATAAATTGTATGTAAATATTAAGAAATACATGTAAGTAATAATATTTATTCATGTATGTAGTTTTTAAATTGTTAATTTGTATTTGTTTCAATAACCACAAAGTACATAATATATATACCAAATGTTTTCAAAACCCTGGCTGATTATTGTTTTAACTATATTTAATATGGTAATGAACTACAGAAACATCTTAGAAAAATATTCAAATTTGCATTTCATTAACATTAAATGAGACTGCCAAGAATAAAAATAAAAGGGGTAAAAACATATTTTTAATGAAATTATTTGTCTTAGTAAATATCTGGTCAAAACATGGAGGAAAATATGTAAAACAATAAAATTAGATATTTTAATCAGATACCACCTTACAAAATTTTAGTCTTATCATAATATTTTTCTGACACAAACAAACATTGATACAATTATCAGGCTGTTTACTGCTAGTAGAGGTTTTGTGAGTTTCTTGGTTGTGAGTTGTTGAAATTCTGGCTGGTATGTTGTCAAAGCTGTATGAATTAGTTCTGTTAAGTGTTGATTTATAAGGATTGCATGATGCTTTGATTACATGCTTTGATGCTTCATTAAAGAGTATAGTGATTTACAGCAGTATGTTGTGCTGAAAATTGAGATAAGTTGCACACTGGTTTTTCTTCAGGATTTTTTTTTTCTGGAACTTGCATCCAGAACTCAATTATAGAATGGGATTTATGGATTATCTTTAAACCCAGGTCCTCATGTAGTTCTATTAGTTCTATTTCCACAGTAGATGCTTTTGAAACCAGAAGTTTGAGAATTGGGCAACCATCATTGATTACATCAACCATGAATGGATTTACAAGAAAGGTGAAGCAGGGCTTCAGCTTTTGCAAGTTCTCAAACCTGTCTAGGAAATTATCAAGCAGTCCTTATAATTTATCTGTGTATTTTTCCAGTTTGTGCTCTTTTATTTCAATATTAGGGAATGTATTTACTCTACTTTTGAGATTGTGAAGGTAACTGAAGTTTCTTGATATGTCTCTTTGAAAAAGTCTTATTTTATTCTGAAAGATGAAAACTGTTTCAGTAAGATCAGAAACAATTTAATCCTTCCTCTGGAGTGCTAACTTGAGAGTTTGTAGATGATTCATTATGTCAGTAAGGAACATTAGATCTCACATCCATTTATCATTTCCCAGTTGAGGATAGAATCACTTCTTTTCTTCAAAAAAAGTAATAATAAGCTCCAACAGATCCACAAACCTATTTAAGACATTGCTGGTTGACAGTCACCTTACAATGCAGTAGAAAGAGACATCACTGGATTTATCATCAAGCTCCAATTCTTCAGTAACATTTTTGAACTGTTGGTGGGTCTTCCCATTTAAGCATATGAAATTGACAATTTCAAGAACAAATTTTGTAACTTCTTCATATTTGAAGTTTCTGGCTGGAAAGTTGGGATCACTTTTCAGAAGTGCAATTAATCCTGTATTTTTCCCCACCATTGCAGGTGCTCTATCTGTTGCAATACTGATGAGTATCCAGTGGAATATCAGCATTTGTTAAGGCTCTGTCAAGTGCATTTTTAATGTCAACACCATGGATTATTTCTTTCAGTGCCATTAAGTCCAACATTTCTTCTTTCACAGTTACATCAGAGGAAACATAAGGAACAAATACTGTCTGTTGTGAATTGTTTTGTATGTCTGTAGATTCATCAAGGGCTAAGCTGAATGCAAGATAATTCTTTAAATCATTTTGCCATTTTGCTTGCAACATCAGCAATGATTTGGGAGAATGCCTCTCCGTAGTGTGGCGTAAAGCTGGTGTTTGTGTTATTAGTTGCCGAAGTTTTGTGTTATTTGGATCTAACACTGCAACAACTTTAGCTGTATTCTTCTTAACAAATTCACCATCAGAATATGGGAGATTAGCACAAGCAATATTCCATGATATAACAAAACTAGCTTCAGTCACTGTATCAACTTCCTTACTGAACATTGTCAACAGTGTTTGCTGGCTATTTCATGATGATTTTAACATAGTTAACTTGTTTTTTTGTAGTTCTGATTTAGGTGGATAATCAGGTGCAAATATTTTGTGGTTTGTTTCTTAGAAGCATTTCAAGTTACTGGCTTAGTAATCACTGAGTAGCACATTGCAGGTAAGACACAAGAGTTTACCTTCTTTAACAGTGAATGCAAAATCTTTCTCCCACTCTGGCTTAAAATTTCTGTTTTCATCTTCATACTTTTGTTTCTTATAATTTGATAGCACCATCTTGCTTACAAAATTTTCACAGACACTTTTAAAATATTAAAGTGAGAAGAAACAGTAAGCCCCAACACTTGCAATGCAACCAAACTCTACAGTGCCCAGTATCACGCTAACACTCTGCTAACTTCACTGCCTGTAACACAGCCACACATACCACGATCGCAAGCACGTCCACTAAAACTAACATTGTCAGCACCAGCTTGTATGATTACCGATTTTCCAGCACAATTCCTTCGTAATCCTAGTTGATCCAAAACTTTTAATCCATGACTCAAATCTAGCATTAAAATTAGGATTTAAAATCTTAAATATATTTACTTGTCATGAACATTAAACTTAATTTTTAATCCAGTGGACTCTCAATCAATACCTGGAAAATAATTATAAAGCTTGAAAAATTTTAATTTACATTTTATGTGAAGTGTGATGCAAAAATGAGCTCAGCCAACATATTTCTGTGAACCTCATATGATATGTCAAAGAGCCGCATGTGGCTCGTGAGCCATGGTTTGGCCACCACTGCTGTATATTATAATAAAATGCTTTATCAAAGTAAAACTATGTAACTACTTGTCACCATATGGTTTTTCTGCACAGTATATTTAGTAAGTATTAGTTTCTATTAACTATCTTACCTATACTAAACATTTTTGTAACAAGTGCAGATATATTTGTAATATGATTTGCTGTTTTCATACACTATATACAAGTAAAGTGTTGTTTAGTGATAACTTTAGTTACTTAAATGAGCTACTGGACATATCTAATAATACAATTGAATCAAATTGTGAGTTCTATGATACATTTGATTGGAAATATAACTAAGAATCTCTGTTTTTTTATATTTGAGATTATTTTATAGGTTTTAGTATATTTAAATAATATATAAATAAGGCAAGACTTTAAAATATTTGTTTGCTGTAACCTGACCAAAAGTCTGAAACTGGGGCCAGTTGAGCTGAGAAATTATTTTTTTCCTAATTTGTGCCATTATATCAATTCATTTAACCAAATTTGCTGTCTATAAATTTTTATCACCCTGTTATGGTTGCAGTATTTTGTTTTAGGAGATACATTTATTTTACAATGATTTGAGAGGGCATCACCCAATTACATTACCAATTGTCAACTCAATGCTTGTTGGTCAATGCATTGAGGTTTGACAATGTGACTTATTTCATTTAAAGGAAACTTCACAGAAAACTAATAAATTTATGACCTAGCAGGGCAGAATTCACTATTGATAAGTATGTATTAACACCACAAGTCTGTTTAGTATATCTGTCTCCAAAAAATGTTATTGTGGATTGAAGATTAGGATCAAAAACAAATTTGTTCTGACTGGAGACTTCTCCATGTGAAGGGATGTACTGTAGATTTACTTTGTGAATGAGATGAAAAGGAAGAACAAACCGTAAAACTGTTGGCAACAGAAAATTTAACTTTGTGAATTAATTTAATAAAAACTTGCAATTTGTCGTTCTTTTGACTAATTTTAAATCAGAAGTATTGATGTTAAGTTTTTGAAAAATTAATTATTTTTAGTTTGATATTTCTGTAATTCTTTTCATAGAATAAATGTTGATAGTAGTTGTATTAATGTGTTAATGCATTGTTTTAGGAGATCACAAAATTAATGGTATTTTCAAAATTTGTTTTGCCAAGCAATTTAACCCTTTCATGATATGTCATGGGTGAAAGGCAATGTCATTGTGTTTGTTTACTTGCATTCAAAACTTTAATGGAACCAGTATTTTATTAATTCAATAAATATTAAATTACAATGTAGATTTTAATTCAAACTCATAATATAATATACAAGTTAGTTTCTTAATTGAAAAGTAAATGTTAATAGAACCCACCTAAATATAGATTTTAGTGAGTATGTTGAATTCAGCACTGATTGAAATTTGATATCTTTTTAGAAATGATACCTCATGTACTCTTGCTACAATATATGGCATGAATAATCAATCAAAAGCTCAGAATGTCTCCCTAGTGGTTTTCTTAGCCATTTTGATAAATATAGCTTAGTTACTAAGCTTGATAAATTGTAGTGGAATTATATGGTATCAGTATAATTATTTATGATTTTTTGGTTATTCAACTGTAAATATAAAAAACTTAAAATCTTTTGTTTGATATCCTCCATGTGCAAAATTTTAAAAGGCTTAGCAAACTATGTCCAGCAGCAAGTGAATTCAAAAGCCATAGCTAGGTGAGATAATTGCTTGTTTACTTCTTTATTTATTGTTCTATTTTGTAAGAAAAATAAGTTTAACTTGTTTCTAAATAGTAATAATCTATATACATGTGTAATGTGTAATGATTTAAGTGTTACTTACTATATAATAAAAAAAAAATACTAGTCCACTAAAGCACAGCTAAGACTGGGTCAGTTTTATATTATTGGATACAGTAATGTGTGCATGTTCACTGCATCAGTGCAAGTAATGTAATGTTATCAAGGCATGACTGGAAGGTTAATATAATAAAATATATATATAGCTTTATGAGACTAAAGCTACCAAGACTTAACATTTGTATTTTTGTGTTAGAATATGTAGTCATTCTAGCATGAAAAAAGCATAAATTGTATGTATTTCCTTTTTCTTGAGGTTGGTCAAGTGACAGACCAAACACAGAGTGTAGAAAAAAATCACATAAAATATAAAGTCTTACTGAAAACAAGTGTTTAAAATGTATTTAGAAGGTTTCAGAAATTACATCAATAATAGATGTTTGGGATGAAGAATAGTTTTTTTAATGTTATTTTAATCATAACGTGAAATCACTTTGCACTCAAACTAATAACAAAAACTATTTTCACAAAGAACTCTTTAGTGAAAATATTTCATTAAAAAATCTAAATTTTTGTGTATGAAAAGCTTGTGATCTTTACTAAAAGTTTGCCAAATTTTGTGAAAATACATGTTATATCAAATGTTATAGGGTAAATAATTAATGTGTGCAAATGTTCAGTGAATTTCTGTATATTATATTGAGCCTGTTGTGAAAAAACGTCCAATCTACTAACACTTTAAATCAGTTAAAGGTTACAGCAAACCAAAGTATTTTTAAGCCTGGCCTAAAAACTGTAATATTTATGCATTTTCTGTGTAAAGTGAGTTTTTAACCAAATATATTCTAAAAATTATGAAATTTTTTGTAGCATTTATTTTAACATTTAGAAAGTACACATTTTAAATTTGCTTGAATGAAAAGAAATGTATTTTTGTTATTGTTGGAAAATTGTTTCATTATAAATTTCACTTTTCTAGGAATACTGGTGGCTTCAACGAAAAATGCTGACAACAAGTATAGCTACAATACTACAACCGTTGTTCTTATGACAGAGTGCTTAAAATTGCTAGTGTCTACTGTCATCTATTTAAAAGAGTATGTTAATATTTTTTAATTCTTTAGGTATTGCTTAACATAGTAAGTTATTCCCAATCTGTAGGATTCTACAAGTTTTCCTATGCCATTGTTAAAAAGTTGAATGAAACTTCTTTAGTTACATAAATACATATAAAAAGGGTGACACACTGATAGTAAAATTTTAAATACCAGCATTTAAAATCTGAAAAGGCTGAATAACTGGTGACATGGTCAAACTGTGGCTTGAAGTAGGGCTATTTTTAGCTATTTTTTTACAGGAGATCTAATAGACTTTTAATTACAACAATTGCTGATTTATTAACTGATATGTTATAGGAAATTTGAAAACAAAATTCAGCTTTGTATCATATCAAGTCTTAGAGCTATGGCTTATTACATAAACCAATGTTTTTTACGATTTTGGGTTTTCAGGTGATTTTACAGCCTCACTATGAAAATCCTAAGAGAGATAACTTGGTTTGAGACCATTTTTGAATTCTGTGATATTAATTCAGTCAGTGTAGCAAATTTCAACCTTCTACTACTATTACTCCTGCAACTTAAAGCAGCCAAAGTTGCCTGAAAATGAATTCGTCAAAAAAAAAAATTACAGGGCTGTAAATCAGAAACTATTAGAGATATTGATCTAATCTTTGGCGATGTTTCATTATATGGGTAGATGAGCACGTGAATTTTTTCAATGCATTCTGTGGTGGCACCTGCAGTCCCCTGGATGATTTGACATGGAATGACCCAAGTACTTTTAGTCAACATTTTACTCAGTAGAGTTTTTACAAAATGTAGTTAACAATATTACACAAGAAGAAAAAAACTTTGACACTTGAATGATGCAGTTTGCTCGTGTTAACATTTGTTCTATGCCAATTAAAGTGACCTTTATGAATATGAATGTACCTTGTGGTGATGAAGAATTATAATGCTATTAAAGACATTATATATAATGCTATTGTAGACATTCTGGATGTTTTATCAGCAGGTCTGATTCTCTGTATGAAATTTCCTGTATGTATAATTAGAATTTACAGTTTAGTGATTTTAAGGTATCATCCGGTTAGCTTATGAAGAAATAAAACTAGTGAACTCAAATATTGTCTGTAACATGATCAATTGATAAATATATGTTCACATGAATTAAAAGATTTTAATACTTGTGATTAACTTGTGGATTCAAAGCACATACAAAAATAATAGCTTGTTTTGGATCAGTTAATGATTTTATTAATGTATTTACTACAGTGGTTGGCATTAGAAAGATTTATACTTTTTCTTTTTCCTGTATGCACATAAAAAAATATTATATTTATAACTGTTCAACAGTATACCTGTTGAAGAATATTCTTTATATTTTACCACAGTGAATGTGTTCCTTCTGTGTATTAAAAGTCTGTAATGTTTATGTTGTATTTATGTTTTCGTGAGTTGAAAGAGTCTAATCAATGTTTTTGATAATGTGTAAATAAATAAAAACTGGCATGATGGATCATATTGAAACTGTGCAGTATGATATTTAAACAAACATTGACTTAACATACAGCTTGTTTTCATTAAACAATACATGAAAAATGTTTTGTAATTTTACATATTATTATAGGTGATAAACTAGTGATAAATCACAAGCATAGTTCAAATAGTCAATTTGTCAGGGAAGAATCAAAAATTTCATTCTGGCCCAGATGTGGGAATCATGCCAATCTAGTTCTTGATAGATATAATTTGTAAACTACCTGTTGCTTCTCCCAACTTGGCTGTTGATAACCATATAAATCATTTGTTATACTTCACAACCTTGATTTTGATAATTTATATTGTAAACTACTTGTTTCTCCCAAGTTAACTGTTGGTAACATATATGATAAATCATTTTTAGCATATCGAAAAATTACATTTTCATTAAAGGAAAATGTTAACTTCCTCATTTTCAAAAGTGTAGGTGTATGTGCCAAGGCCATCTTTGTATTCAGATTTGTTTGTGAGGTTTGGCTTTTTTTTGACAATTCCAATTTGCCACCATTATAAGGGGAGTGATTTATCTTCAGTATGACCTTGAATTTTTTACTACATTTATGAAAAGGGAATTGGTTAATCCTTGGAAGGATGGGTGGCAAATAGATGCAGTTGTCTTGAATTTTTTTAAGGAACTTCTTCCACTGAGAGAAAATTAAAAGAATGTGTCAAAAAATTGTATGTCTCAACAAAAACATGTTTTTAATTGTATCACTATGACGCCTGCAGTTTAGTTCATTGAAGTTCACTGAACTTCATCAGTGTGTTCTTACAGCTTGTTCATTCATAAATGTTTGCTCAGTCATTTATAAACAATATTTACTTCATTTTATTATAAATAATATAATTAGTATTTTGTATATGATCAACCATCACTTTTGTTTGTGTATTGCATATTCTGTAGTTAATAGGTAGTATTAAAATGTACATGATTTAATTATAAAATTTAATTTTGAGAGCTCTCCTCCTACAGAATTTATCTCAGACCTCCCATGTTCTTAAACCCTGGTTTTTGGTAAACATTCAGTATTTATACTAAAATATTTGATCAAAATCAAATGAAAAGTTTTTAAGTTATAGAATATATGCTCATTTACAAGAATGGAATTTTTTTTGACAAATAGTGTTTTTCTACAATATGAATAATTCATTACACTGATAGGAAATTTTATATGGTTTTAAGAGGTAATAAAACAATAGTATTACATTATCAAAAAAGAAATGTGACTTTTTTTTTCAGCAATTCTGTTCATCAGTTGTTTCATGATACATTTAAGAACTTCCGAGGTGAGTTGTTTGAAATTCTGTATTTATTTCTTGGTAGGTTAACCTGTTACTAGTATAACTGTAGTTAATTTAAAAGATCTCTTGTGATTTATGATAAAAAATATACTTATGCAACCATCTTGCCCTTGATCATCCTGAGGATCTGTGACCACAAGTGTTAAAAGCCCTGATCCTTTTGCCATAATTCAGTTGTAATGTGGTGATTTGCAGTTGCAGATAGCACCAAAACTTTACCTTTTATGGATGAGTTTACAGTATTTTCTTATGTAAAATTTTCCTATTTTGCTATTATGAAAGCATGGGAAGGAAGAACAGGCTATTCCACAATGAGCTATCAGTTGTATGTTGGAGGTAGTGAAGTAAGTTAATCAACTTGTTACTGAAAGTAATTGAAAAACATTGTGGTTATTTCAGACTAAAGTAAAATCCACCCTTGGAACTATAAACGAAATAATTTATGTGGAGTAAGGTCTACAAAAATGAAATGACAGCTTTACTCACAAACTTTTCCCAAAATATTACATGAATGTAAAACAAAATGGTATCTGTTTTGTGAAAAAAAAAGTCACATTGAATGAAGAATATCTTTACTTAATTGTCTGCAAGATCTTGGCAAGTTAGAATGATGTTGCTGGTAATACGTTTCCAAAATAGTAAATAGAAAGGTTTTGTAAGGGATATATGGTGACTAAAGATTACAACTATAATGGTAATGGAATATCAAGAACATTTCCATAGTGAACTCTGCTTGTTACCAGGATAAACTGCTGAATTTCTTACACTGTGAGGAAATTCCATCTTTGGAAGGAATGGATGTCAGTGAGGTATGGCACTATAAAGACAAAGCTTCAAACTTCACCTCCATTTTCATCTGCCAGTTCTGGTGCAAAACACAACAATGCTCACAAACATCTTCCACAAACTTCTGTATCTTTGGATTGTTCAAATAAGTTCTCAAAAGTTCCTTGTATGGTTGATGGATTTTGTAAAGAAGGTATTATTCAAAAGTTACCTATGTTGGAAATTGCAGAGCAACAGTCCATTATTCAGTAGCATTACATATAACACCATCAGTAGTGTGAGGTAGAGCTGTAAGGCTTAGAAGTACTCACTTTTAGATCATTAACACTTCTTATATAAAATGTTTGTCATGAAAGTAGTGTAGAAGCAGTCTTTCTGATGAAATTATTTTACCACGTGTTTACAAATCAGCTACAAATAAACTGTTGGATACCAGCATTTATTGATTTTTGTTGTTTTACACCATATTGATATGCCTCTGTAGTTTGTAGTTTTTAAATATATATATTTGAAATTCTTATGTCAGTCCTAGGTTGGAAACAGCATTTTATTATTCTTTGATACAAAACTAAAATTCTGAATTCATATTTCAGTTTTTAGGTATTCTAGCAGAATAACTTATAAAATTGTTTCAAGAAAATAGGATACATCTAGTTTGTAGATTGTTTAGCAGAACCTCAGATTAAATACATTTTAATTTTTGAGTGAGTGAAAGAAAAAGGAGTGTAATGAAAAAAGATATTTTTCTTGATTTTATTTGAAATCTAAAGCATCTGTCAATAACTTTTTTTAGTTGAAGTCTTAAAGTGATTTACTCAGGTTTGAAGTAACCATTGTACAGTAGTATACTAAAAATTATTTTCATTCATAGGTTACCTCAGGTGATGAATCTGAAAATATGCAGTATTCATTACAAGACATTAAAACTGTTTTATTTCTAATTATAAATAAAGCTTATATTTTCACTAATTACTGGTTTTCTTAATTATTTAGTTCTTCTCTTCTACTTGGTTCCTGCATTCCTCTACTGCCTCTACAATAATCTGGCTTTTATTAACTTGGCTGTATTTGACCCAACAACCTATTATTTGCTACTACAGTTTAGAGTTGTAGTTACAGCAGTTATATTTCAGGTATGTTGCTGTGCTACATGTTGTAATTTTATCATTTTGATAAAAAAATAATCATAGAAAATACTGTTGGATAACTAGTGTTCATATATTTCTAAGATTTAACTAAGGATTCTTTGAAAAAAAAAGGTTGCTCTTAGAACTGTATGTAGTTATAATGGTATTTAACCCATACATTCCAGCAAGGTAGAACATGGAACTTACTTGAATGGTTAGCAAATGCCTGTTGTAGAAACACAAGTGTAGAGGATGACCTGAAGATGAAAGGCAGTAAATTTTCAAAACATTGCTCTCTACACTTATGTTTCTTCAACAGGCAGTTGCTGTCCATTCATCTAAGTTTCATCATGAATACTCTGCCTAAATAATTTATTGGGAACTCGGTTGTTATGAGACCTGTTTTTAGTTATAGAAAAACTGAATCTTTTGTGGGAATAATGTCTATCGATAGTAGTATTTTGACTGAGTTACAAGATTATACAGCAAACTTACTGTAGGAGCTACACGTTATTGCAGATGTATGATACAAAAAATGAAATGAAGAACTTTTTATGGGAGATACACCTATTTATAGTTGTACTTAACCAATGAGCCATACGTGAGAAATAAATTAATTAATGATACTCTACTAAATAATACATCTCACATATGTTTAGTGCTTCCCTCCATATGCAAAACTTTTTGTGTGCTGCAAGCCTTGAGCTGCCACGTACCTCATGACCAAAGTGGTTCAATTGCATCTCACATTTAATTCATCTTGCAACAACTCTACATCAGTAGGAATGTGACACAACCTCCTGATGCATGTAACAACCTATCTCCGATTTTACCAAACTACCAATGATCAAGTGCAGTCATTTTTCAATTGTGTTATTTTCACATGTTCATTTAATTTTTTTTATTTGTGAAGTGATAATGTACTGATTTATTAATTTGCTTCAGTTAGTTTCCTGTAGTAATTTGTTGCAGTAGTAACCTTTATTATTATTTTCTCATATTTGACTTTTTCATGTTTTAAGGTGAATTTTAAAATTAATGTTTAAAAAAAAATATGTTCAGCAATTTTTTGGTGGTAGATTGATTGCTATGAGTTTTCCTTCTCCCAACAGTGTTTGGATTCCTCCTGCATGGTCTAAACCTGTTCAGAATTTTGATATCATTTTTCTCCCTCTTGATTATGCTTTGTCTTCCTGTGCCTATTTCTCTTGGTGTAGATTACTGTGTGTGGTGAAGGGACCTCCTAGGGAAGGTTCTGTTTTTTCAATTTATCTCCTCTGGGATCCACACATCCACCTTCTTGTTTGCTGTGCATGGCAACCTGTGAAGGGAAGGAAAGGATCCTGATGGTTGAGGGGTCCAACCTTAACACACCACCTTGGCCTTGAATTCCTGTAGATGAGAAGATTTGGGGTGGCCACCTTTGGGCCAATCAGATGGTCCACTTGGACTAGGGTCAACCAAGTATCAGTGTTGAATGTTTTCAACAGGTGTTGTGGACATTGTATCAGATGCTGGTGTTTGGGTATAGTGCTCACAAAATCCTGGCATTGCTGCAGTGTTCTTGTTTGGCATTGTAGTGCATTCCCTCATAAGGCTGAATGGTGGGTGGGGTCAGTGGGCAATGAAATATTTCTTTTTTATGGATCCTTCAGATAAAAAATTAAAGTGGTGAAACAAAAGTCCATAGCTAAGTGACCACGTCTTGATGATCTTGAGCAGCAAACCTAATCATCTGTATGGCCTGTTGTATCTCATTTTCTGATATTGCATTCACTTCCAGAAAAATCTTTAGTGCTGATGTCTCCTTTTTTCAATAAAGAAGCTTTGATCTGGTGACATATTTGTGGAAACATCCACATCTCAATATCTCTTTCTTCAATTCCTATCCATTTCTCCCATGTCCAGTTTCTGCTTTCATCTTCTTACCTTTACAGCACTCTTATTGTAGATGTTTAATGTACATCTCTTTCTGAGGCATTCCACCAATCTCCTAGTGGTTTTGTAGGGATACCCTTTCCATCCTTACCTCTACATTAGTGTGATTGTTCTCTTTGGCTCTATCCATTCACACATGGTTTCTTTGCCGTTGAGAACAATCCTATCTTATCACAGGTTCATCTACCTTACATTCATCTTTGTCACTTACAGGTGGTTTTTCTCCATTGATCTGATTTGCCTGAGTGTTTGGTTTCAAATGTGAAATTGTGAAACATGATCCTTGGTTGCTGGATTGTTTCATCCTGATCCCATGACCTCTCCCACAACTGTTTCTCATCGTACAACCTCCTATCCTTTATCAGTTTCTAACACTAGTGGTTCATAATTTTGCCACATGTCTCAATGTCTTCATTATCAGCAGTTCCAATGACTTTCAGGTGGTTTCTGATCTAGTTGGGGCATGTAAAGCTAATTTTGTTCCCTTGTATTTCGTATTCACTGCCAATTCATGGGTGATAAAAGTTTTGCTAGGAGGACATTTTATGCATTTCCTATCCTCCCAATTGTTGTATTCTATACTGATTTTCTTTCCATTAACTCAGAAGCCCATTATTTTTCTCTGTCTGAGACTGTGCAGACCATTTTATTATAGAGAGCTGTCAAGCTTGTTATCCAGCTTTCTCCTGGATTTTGTAATCACCCTTCCCCCAAATCTAGGGATAAGCATTTGATCATCTGTCTGTCCTGCCTTAACCATTTTCTGAATCTATCTTAATTTACCATGGAGTTATTTATCACAGTAAGGTTTTTTTTCTCCAGGACTATGGATGACCATGGTAGTCTTGAACGTCTATCTCCATATTCCTGGTTCAGCATGGTCAGGTGGTTAAGGCACTCGACTCGTAATCTGAGGGTTGCAGGTTCAAATCCCTGTCACATCAAACAAGCTTGCCCTTTCAGCCATGGAGGCATTATAATGTAATGGCTAATTCCATTATTCATTGGTAAAAGAGTAGCCCAAGAGTTGGGAGTGTGTGGTGATGACTAGCTGCCTTTCCTCTAGTCTTACACTGCTAAATTAGGGACGGCAAGCTCAGATAGCCCTCATGAAGCTTTGTGCAAAATTCAAAACCAAAACAAAAACCATATTCCTATTTCTCATCAATCCATATGCTATCTTCAGGTTGTCTGATGTGGGGTTGTGTATCAGTTTTGTACCTGGCCTTTCAGGCTTACTTCAACACCTTATGTATTTGATCAGGTGGTCAAGGCCCTTTCCCAATTTATGCATGCTTAAAGGTCACACTTACACTTCTACATGGATGACTGGCTCCTGTTAGCTCATTGGTTAGAATCTCAGTTTGGAGAAGTCTTTTCTTTTGCCTACCCAGTATCTTTCAACACCCACATCACTAAGGCTTGCTTCATCTCTACTTGATGGTGCTTTCAGTTTTCCATGTACTGAAAGCACCATGTGGATGGTCTTACCTTCTATTCATTATACATAAATCCACAACAGACAGTTGCCATTCATTCAGTATAGTTTGGTCATGCATACTCTGTGTAAACAATCTATTAGAGAACTTAATTGTATTGGTACCTATTTATGGTTGTCACATTTTATTTTGCATTCTTATCTGCAGTCAAATCACTGTTCATGCACATGAGGTTCTGTTACTTATGGGGACTTGGGCTTCTATGGAAAACCTTATTTCTTTTGGTTGGGTACATAAGCATTTTTTTCAGTGGACTCTGTGTGGCCAATAGAATTCCTTTGTCTCTGAACTTATTCTTCCTCCTTCCTTTACCAACAGTCTGTTTCGTTTGAACAAGGACAACAACAACAGAAGTATATTTGCATCTTTTCACAGATGCATCTCTTCGAGGTTGGGGAGCGTGAATCTATCAGCAGGAGGTTTTTAGGTAATTGTCTCGGATTTAAATGTCTTACCATATCAACACTTTTGACACTCAGGTTTGTAGATGGCTATGCAATTTGTGGGTAGTCCTCATCTGGATGCTTTTGCCACTTTACTCGCACACCAAATTTCTTCTTTTTTGGTCTCTTATTTCTTATCATCAGGCCCTGGCAGTGAATGTTCTCAGTCAGAACTGGACTAAATAGTACCTTTTGCATTCCTTCTGAATTTGTAGATCTCATTGTACAGTTCTTCCAGATTGTTAGGTCAGTATTGTTTTTCACTCCCTTCCACATCATTTATTCAAACATTTGTCCTCATGTTTGATGTTTCTCCTATTCATTCAGTTTTATTCCTACTCTTGTTAGTCTGTGGGCATCATTGGTGTGATATATTTGCTACTTACATTTCATCACAAATATGCCCATTCTGGAATAAACTAACCCATGGTAAAGCAGAAGGGGATAGCTGCTCATTCTGTCTGTTCCTTTGATTGAATAAATCAGGAGCAGTCTACTTTTCAACATTGGGTTTTCATGGTATCCCAATGTACTGTCTCTTTTGTTGATATTCCTCCAGATTCTCCACTTTGTTTTATCCCCCCCCTATTCTTCTAGTGGAGTATGAGAGTCCAGTTCAGAGCTGCTAAGGGCTGTGGACCATAGAGGAGTTCTTCTGAATGTGATCACTTCCTTTCAGTAGATAGGATGGCAGTATTCTGGAGGTATAGGGTCCCAGTGGTTAATATTGCACCCTGCTTTTGTGTGGTTCTGTTTGGAAGCTGAGTTTGCATGTATTATTTTCTATATGCAGTCCCCTTCGGTGTGGATTTCTGTACGTGGTGATGGGACCTCCCAGGGAAAGTTCTGTTCTTTCAGTTTACCAGGTAATCCTCTGGGATCTAAACATCCACCCACATGTTTGCTGTGAGTGGTGACCCATGAAGGGGAGGAGAAGATCCTGGTGGTTGAGGGGTCCAATCCCAACACACTACTTTGGCCTTGAATTCCTGTAGACGGGCAGCCTTTGGGTGGCTCCCCTTGGATTTGTCAGCTGGTCCACTTGGGTTAGGGTCAACAAAGTGCCAGTGTTGGTAGTTCTCAACAGGTGTTGTGGACATTGTGTCTGATGCTGGTGTTTGTGTATAGTGTTCACGAAACCCTGGCATTGCTGCAGTTTCCTTCCTTGACATTGTAGTGCGTCTCCTCAGAGGGCTCCATGGGTGGGTGGGGTCAGTGGGCAATGACATTTCTTTCTTCCTATGGATCTTCCAAATAAAAATTTAAATAAAATAGTGAAAAAACAGTCAACAGGTAAACGACTACATCTTGAAGACTCTGATCAGCAAGTTTCAACAATTTTCTCATCCTACATTCTCTTTCAGAGGAACCTTTAGGGCAAATGTCCCCCTTTTTTATTCAGAAGGGACTGGAGGGATTGTTGGCTCTACAAATTCAGTAAAGAACCTTCGACCTGGAGATATATTGGTTGAAACATCCACATCCCAACACAGTGAACTCCTCTTGAATTCAAAGGCGAATGGGGAAATACATACTGAGGTTACACCTCATGCAACTTTAAATTCATCATGAGGAGTTGTTGTTGAAAGGGATTTGAAGAACATCCCTGAGTCAGAGATTCTCTCTGGTTTCTCCACTTAAGGAGTTTCTGCAGTGAGGTGCATCTCCACTCGCAAAGATGGAGTTACACTGCCGACGAATATCCTCATTTTACATTTACATCACCACATGCACCTGCCACCATCAAGGTAAGTTATCTAAATTGCTAGGTGTGACTGTACATTCCAAACCCTCTCCGATGTTTCCAGTGTCAGAGGTTCAGTCACTCAAAAACATCGTGTCGTGGTTCCAGGATACGTGCTCGTTCTGGTGGCAAGGACCACAATGCTTATGAATGTGGAACGGACCCACATTGTGTCAACTGCAATGGTTCTCACCCTTCCTACTTTCTTGCCATAAATGGTTGGAGGAAAAAGAGGTGCAGCATTTGAAAATGACTCATAACGTTATTTATCCTGAAGCTCAGAAATTGCTGTCCATCACTTCATCTTGTACATATGCTGCAGCACTTCATTCCACAACTACAGTGGGAGTCCAGACAGATCTCTTTGTGCCTCCAAGAGAATCATTCTCAAAACAAATGAAAAGCCTTTTGACTTCCATGGTTAAAAAAGTTGATGAATCAAATTCTACACCCATCTCTGTTTTTCCCATACATTCCAACAAACCCCAAGATCCACATCCTTTGGTTCCAGGTACAGGCATTTCTTCAGATGCATCATTTACTCCCACCTCAAGATGCAAGAGATCCATTCCTTCGCATCCTCCATTTTCTCTGTACAGAAATGACATGCTGTGTGATGGACGAGTACATGGAGGGGTGGCTCTGTTGGTTTGTCAGCATGTACCCACCCTATTTTTGTCACTCAACACACCCTTGGAGGCTGTAGCCATCTGTGTTTCCTTGGGTCATACCATCACTGTTTGTTCTCTCTACCTGTCACCTGGAGAGACATGTGATCAATCAGACCTTGATGCTCTCTTTGAACAGTTGTCGTCTCCCTTTCTAACCCTAGGGTACTTTAATGGACATCATTCTCTCTGGGGAAGTGCCCTTATTGACAGGAGAGGTCGCTCTGTAGAGCGTATGCTCTCTGACCACAACCTTTTTCTTTTCAATACTGGTTCTTCCATTTATTTTCACAAACCTAGTCAATCCTTCACTGCTAGTGATCTCTCGGTTTGCTCCCCTTCATTATTCTCTCATTTTTCATGGAGGGTTGATAATAATCCACGAGGCAGTGATCATTTTCCTATACTTTTGAGAAAGATTGGCCGTAGTCAATACCGCCCAACCCGCATGCCCTGGTGGAAGCTGGATTGAGCAAACTGGTCCACTTTCACTACTCTCGCAGAACTTGATCCTGCCATCATCTGTCAGCCATCAATAGACGATTGTGTGGCAGCAGTAACTGACTGTATTATACAAGCAGCTGCTCTATATATTCCTAAAACCTCGACACATTTTCCATTATATCCTCGTCCATGGTGGAATCCTGCCTGCCACATGGCACAGAATACTTTCCATAGATATCCACACTTTCAAAACACATCACTTCCAGTGGGCTCGTGCACATGCTAGGTGGGTAAGATATCAAAGCTAGAAGGAATCTTGGATTAAATTTACAACTGGCATATCTTCTACTACCAGTCCAAGGTCATATGGGACAGGTTTCGAAAGGTCAGTGGGCACTATAATTCTGTCCCCCTCTCGATCTTACTCTCTGATGGCCAAGAAGTAGCTGATGTCTGAAGCATTGCCGATACTCTAGGTGAAAGCTTTCGCCAGATATCTAGCACTTCTGCTTGCTCCTCCACCTTCTTGGCCATCAAGACTTGGGCAGAGGGTTCACCTCTTTCCTTTTGAACTGATTGTCTCTGTGACTATAATCATCCCATTACACTGGTGGAAATGACACTGGCCCTTCATCGATCTGGCAGTACATCGGTTGGATCAGATGATGTACACTATGACATGCTGTGCCATCTCCCTCCTGCTTCTCTTGATATTCATCTAAGTGTTTTTAACTGGATCTGGCAGGAGAATGTTTTTCCTACTGCCTGGCACCAGGCTATTATCTTACCTTACTCTAAGCCTGGGAAAGATCCCAAGATTCCTTCAAAATACTGTCCAATTGCTTTGTCGAGCTGTCTCTGTTATACCTTAGAGAAGATTGTTAATGCTTGTCTTCTTTGGTTCTTTGAATCAAACAACCTCCTCTCGCCCATTCAGTGTGGGTTCCGATGACAACACTCCACTATGGACCACCTGATTTGACTTGAAACATTAATCAGAAAAGCCTTTCTCAAATGACAACATCTTGTATCAATTTTCTTTGACATTGAGAAGGCTTATGGTACAACATGGAGGTATGGCATTTTGTGAGCTCTCCATATGTATATGGGTTACATGGCCATTTACCCATTTTTATTAAAAAATTTTTATGGACAGGAAATTCCAAGTTGTGTCGGTTCAACACTTTGCCGTTCTTTTCTACAGGAACTTGGAGGCCCTCAGGGCTGTGTTTTGAATATCACACTTTTCAGTATAAACATTAATGCCGTCACTGAACAGCTCCCTCTCACTGTTGCAAACGGGCTCTATGTCGACGACATTCACATCTCATGTCAGTTGTCGAACACGGGATATATTGAGCGGCAACTACAAACTTCCCTCAATCTTGCACTGAAGTGGACTACAGCAAACGGCTTTAATTTTTCTCTCTAAAACCGTTTGCATGCACTTTTGCCGCCAACGGAGTATGCACCCTGATCCTGAATTCTGTATCGGTGAAGTTTCACAGCCTGTGGTACCTGAGACCAAGTTCTTTAGTCTTATCTTTGACTATAAACTGACCTTTATACCACACATTAAGCAGCTTCAGGTCAAGTGCACGAGAGAACTGAACATTCTCCGTTTCCTCTCTACCATCAGTTGGGGAGTGGATCGCTGTTTTATGCTAAAGAGATATTGTGCTCTTATTCGATTGAAACTCAACTACTTTATATCACTGGTCTATGGCTCTGGCAGATCCTCGTCTCAAAGATGCTGGACCCCATTCATTATGGACTTCATCTTTGCAGTGGGGCTTTCTGCACCTCCCCAGTTCAGAGCTTACACATAGAATCTCATGAACCTTCTTTGCACCTGTGCTGTTTGCAACTGTCTTTACTATATTCTTCAAAAGATATATTGTGCTCTTATTCGATTGAAACTCAACTACTTTATATCACTGGTCTATGGCTCTGGCAGATCCTCGTCTCAAAGATGCTGGACCCCATTCATCATGAAGGACTTCATCTTTGCAGTGGGGCTTTCTGCACCTCCCCAGTTCAGAGCTTACACATAGAATCTCATGAACCTTCTTTGTACCTGCGCTGTTTGCAACTGTCTTTACTATATTCTTCAAAACTTCGTTCCTTACCAAAGCATCCTACCTGGGGTATTTTTTTCCTTCCTCGATGGGCCATGCTTTTTCAGAACAGATGATCTGCCATAGCTCCTTTTGGCCTTCATGTCCAGGTGCAATTGGATAAATTGGGTCTGTCCTTGAATAACATTGCAGAATCCACTGGTTAGCCCATCCCACCATGGCTTATTACAGTTTCCAAATGTGACCTTTCTTTAAATTATCTCAGAAAAGCAGATACTCCCAATTGAAAGTACCATCTTTTATTTACTGAACAATTTTCCGAACAATCTTTCCATTCCAATTTATACAGATGGTACGAAATCAGGTGACTGTGTAGGATCTGCCATGGTTTGTTGTGGTTTGGTGGTTGTACACAGAATCCCCTCTACAGCTTCTGTGTTCACTGCTGAACTGTATGCCATGTCTCTTGCCCTGGATCATATTGAAGCTAAGCAGTACTCCAACTGCACTATTTATACTGACTCACTTAGTTCTATACTGGCCCTGGAATCCCTTCACGTTGGTCACACCCTGTTATCACTGATATTCAAAACCGACTGGCCCATTTCTCATTAACATCTACTTCTGTCCAGTTTTTCTGGATACCAGGCCATGATGGTATTCACAGGATCGAGCTTGCAGACATGGCAGCTTAATCTATCTGCTCTGGCACTATCACCACTGTGCCCATTCCATTCATGGACTATTGTCCTGTATGCAAGGCTCAACTCCGTGCCAGCTGGCAGTCGACTTGGAATGAGCAATACGAAAACAAGCTTTTCCAAATAAAACTCAATACTGGACTTTGATTGTCTTGCTTCTGTAAGGACCAGAATGAGGAAGTTGTTCTAACTAGACTATGCATTGGTCACAGTTTCTTAACTCATCATTTTCTTTTATCTGGAACTAATGCACCAGTGTGTAGTTTGTGTGACACTCAGGTCACTATAAGCCACATCTTATTTTCTTGCCATCGTTATGACAGTCAAAGACGGCTCTATTTTAACATTGTTTGGACCCAAGGTTTGTTCGTAACAGTAGACAGTGTCATTGGTGATGGTTACACTGTCCACCTTGATAAAGTTTTTTGTTTTTTAAAGGCCATTAATCTTTTTATGTCATTTAAGTGTTCTAAATTTATATATTAAACCTTTTTTAATGTCATTCCCTTTTAAGAATCACAATCTCTATAGTTCGATTTGAAAAGCAGAAAATGGCCGTAACATTAAATAACTCGACACCAGGACTGGAAAGTCCAACTTCAGGTGAGTAATGCTGCTGTTTAAACAATCTGTTTAAACGACCCTTTAGTCATCCTGGTGAGTTATTATTACAATTTTGCTGCATGTTTTTTAACACTTTTATTACTTTACTTTTGATACTTGCCATAATGACACATAACCCGGAACCAGGACTGGAAAGGCCAACTTCAGGTGACTGACTGTGGTTCTTGTACTTACCTGTTAGTCTTCCTGGCAGGTTGTGATAATTACCATTATGCTACAGAAAGTCCTTTACAACTTCTCTTACTGTAGTTTCTTTCTTAACATTGTATACTGGATGTCACCATTGGTTTTATGCTATTTATGTTTTTAAATGTTGTTTTGTTTTGCCTTCATTTCATTTTATGAATCTTACTACATATACTTTACTTCTACCTTTTTACTGGACGTTTTCAACCAACTAACCAATCTGTATGCAGTCCACTTCCATATAGTGGGATCCAGATGTTGACTTTGTGGTCCTATCCAGGGTATGATGTTTCATATATTTCAAAATAAGTGTGCTCCACTTCTGTGCATTGAGACCTAGAGATTCATGTTGCACCCAGGGATGTCCATAGAGATATGGGTAGTTTAATATTGTTATGAATCCTGTTGTTGCATTGGTTCTTTTGGATCATTTGGTAAAAGGAATGCAAAGTTCAAACTACCTATTAAAACCATTATATTTCTTGTACCACAAGTTATGCACTTTATCAAATGATAGGCTTAACTTCACTGATGATGCTTATCAACTTCTCTCATAACTCTAGTACCTTGTTGGAACAGAAACCCAAACCTCAAGTAACAAACTCACTAACACATGCCCTAACTCAGTAATTAGTCTTACATCTTGTCTGCTCCAGTCTAATTGGCAATTCTATGTCATTCAGATTATCCAAACTTTTGAGAAAATTCTGGATGTTATGCACTTATTGCATCACATCAAAACTTTATCTTCAATGCTCATGTTGATGAATTTATTGACTTATGAACTGGTTTTTTTTGGTAATGCACATGTTATCTGAGTTGGAACAAGTGGAGCATTCTTATGATCAGAATATCATATCCATGATTTATTAAGTAAATGGATGTTTTCCTTTCCATTTCAGTGTTTGGGAACAGTTTCTATTTTCTAAAATCTTTTGTCTGCAAAACCCATTTCATTTAATGAAAAGGAAAGTGTATCACTTTTTTTGCCACTAGTTCACCTAGCAATATATCTCACTTCACAAAGAATGGTTGTCATTTATTTGGTTGCTAATTTCTGTATATTTAGTACTTCTTAGAATGTAAACAAAATACAAATTGAAGTAACAAATAAACAAATAAAACACTTGCTAACTCAATAATTAATACAATGGTAGTTTAATGTTGTTTAATATTTTTATATAATTTAGATCTTTTACCCAATTCTAGACAATTTCAGACATCATGCAGTCATCATGTCAGTTCTGAGTTGTGAAAGCTACTTTGATTTTCTAAAAATATTTGATATCAGACAAATCAAAGCTGTTCTGATATGGTTAGAAAAGTATTTTTAGTAGATTACTAAAATCCAGTAGTGTCATGAAAGTTTATTCTGCTAGTAGTGAAAGTACTTGGTTGTATAAGAGATATATATTGTGTTGCTATTACTTTTTCCAAGTCTTTGAATAGTGGGTGAGCACTACAAGATTTGAGGTTGGCTAATGTTGTTATACTTTTCAAGGAAATTGATGACAATTTTCCCAGTAATTATAGGCCTATTAGTCTTACATCAGTGGTGGGAAAAGATTTTTGACAATCTGATAAAAGGTGTTTTGCAAAGTCATTTAACTTTTATTTTCATATCATTTAGATCATTTTTCCAATTTTCTAGACAGTTTATTACATCTCATGAAAACTCCCACTTTTGAACTTTATGAATGTCTAAGTTGAAATATGAAAAGCTATGGCTACAATTGTATGTTTTGTCAGTAAATTAAGGAATATAAAGTTAAATGTTCTTAATGAGGATTTAGTTTGGTAATGTGAGTTAGGTAAATTCTTGCTGTAGAAACTTCATCATGATAAATGTTTGTCTGTATTTTTAGTTGAGGGTTTTGTGTTAAATTTAGGTAATTCTTTTAATGTCAACTGGGTACATTTCTGTTTAGAATATTTTTTCCTAATAAGTTTTACCTACTAATTTCCTGGATCCTGAAGTGAAATTTAAGTGTATGGAAATAATTTTAATATGATCTGTTTAAGTTTTATTGATTTTTCTATACATTGTTAAAATAACATTCAAAACAAAATTAAGTGAAAGGAAACCTGAAGTCCTTGTTTGTATTGATAGGTTTTTCTAACACTAAATGTTTTCTGTATATAAATATTTTACTCTGTTAGATACTTTTCAAGAAGCATTTAAGCAAAAAGCAGTGGATATCTCTTATTCTGCTGACATGTGGATGCATCATTAAACAGCTGAAGGTTTCTCACCCAAAAACATCAGTTACTGAAAGTTCTGATGTAGAAATGTCGTCTTTTTTAAAGCTACACTTGAACTTCAACCTGATGTTAATTCTTGTCCAAGTGAGTTCTTTCAGAATACACTAGGATTTTTATAACAAGTGATAAGAACAATTCTGACAGATATTAAGAAAAATTTATTCTTTTTCTGAGATTAAAAAAAAAATGATAATAGGTAAGTTCATTTTGAAAAACAAGGTCAGAAAAGGTTTGTAGTTTAATACATTCAAATTTAACATTGTAGATATTAGCCCTGAAAATGGTAACTGTCTTACCAAAACCATTTGGTAGTTAAATAATAATAAATATTTAACCTTTCATTGCACCAAAAAAATGTCATTTTTTTGTGTTTTTTCCTCTTGCCTGGAAAGAAACTAAAATTTGGAATGTACTATATTTTGGAAAAGTTAAGAAGGGAAGTTTGTGATAACCTTGACGTATATTCATTTTTAAACAATTATATAAGTGCTTGGTTTAACAGTTTGAAATCTAGTTCTAAGTTATGAAAGCTATTTTGAAATGGTTAGAAACATATATATGATACTAGGCAACTAAAATAACAGTAGTGTCATGAAAGTTATTCTGGTATGAGAAAAACTGCATATTTTTATAGGCACAATATTAGTATTTTTCTGTTACGTTTTCTTTGTCCTTGAACAGTGGGCAAGTTCAAGAAGCTTGGCAGTTGACTAAAGTTACTCTTCCTTCCAATGAAGATGATAAAAGTGTCCCAGTAATTATACATAAGTGGTGGAGAAAGTTTATAAGTCTGATAAAAAATCTTTCACAAATTCATGTAATAAAATTTAAAATTTTGTTGATAGTCAGTGGAAAATTTTTGTATTAATATTCTGACATCCTTTAAAGAGTTTTGGCATGAATTTGGTACATCTGGATTTTCAGGAAGTGTGGAAGATAGGTTTGCTCCTTGGACAGAATATTGGCTAGATGGAAGAAAGCAGAGGGTTGTTATAAGTGGAGTTCAGTTAACTCATTCACTATGGCTGAAATGTATATTTATCAGCCGCAGTGAATGGGTTGAACTTGGATAAATATCATAAGTGAGATACTTCAGGGCTCATTATTAAGGCCATTGCACTTGGTTTTTATTTATGTCAGTGGTATAAATGGCATAAATAAAGGAGTGATCAATAGGGTATTTTATTTCAAGATGAAAACTTACCTCTTCATTTAGAATAGCTTGATTTTTATGTGCATCCCCATCACACCAAACATACTCGCTTTTTTAGCCATGGGACTGTTATAATGTGACAGTCAATCCCCTTATTCTTTGGTAAAAGAGTAACCAAAGAGATGTCAGTGGGTGATGATGACTAGCTACCTTCTCTCTGGTCTTACACTGCAAAATTAGGGACAGCTAGTGCAGATAGCCCTCGTGGAGCTTTGTGCAAAATTCAAAACAAACCAAACCTATGTGCATCTGCCTATTAGATTGGCATTCCAGTTTCCTTGAGGTACCTCTAACCTGAAAAAAAAATTTAATGTGAATGGCACTAGTGTATGATGTTATTATTTTGTAATGATAAATAACCCTTCACCAATAGAAGGACAACATAACCTCCTTACACAGTATTTCCCCCTAGAACACTTGAATTTATTATTTTCTTTGGCATTGCTTGTAAAAGATGTTTAAAAAATTGTTAATTATTTGGGATTTGCAATAGTTTCTGAACAAGTGTCCATTCCTTAATTCCCAGTCTCTGGAATGTCTTTCTCATTTGAGGACCCAATTTTCACACCTTTGTCTTTTACCTACCATCTTCTTGCATTATCTTGACTAACTTTAGTTATTTCTCAGGCACTCTCTCATGTTCCATTGGGGTTCTCTGGAGAGGTTTGCTTTCTTTTCACTGCTATGCCCTGTACCTCTTCTCCTCTGTTCCCTCTGCTTTCAAGATTTTTTGGATAGGATGCTATCATAGCAAATGTATGCTTCTCTCATGCTTCACCAAAAAGTCTTGGAGGTGTTCCTGATTCTGATGATATGGACCAAGTTGACCTGGCATCAGCCTTCATTGTCTGTATGGGTTTTCATGTCTTTTTCAACCTTGCCCTTCTGTTTCTGCTTTTATGCATGCTGTATTCATGTCTCCTCTCTCCATTCCTGTTTCTCTGCCCTATTGTTCTTGCAGTCTTGCTTGTTTCTGATGTTAGAATAATCTTTTTAGTGACTATCCTGTCAGGTGTGGGGGCCTGTTTATCTTAACCAATCTTTGGCCTATACTTTTGGTTAACAGATAGGTTCTTCATGTTTTCACCTATAGACTCTCTCTCAACTTCTCTTACCCATTTCCAGTTCCCTTTCCTCTTCTCTGTGATCCCACTTTAGCATCTTAAGGATGCAGTCTCAGATCTGTTGTCCATGAATGCCATTGAGAGGTACGTACCCCTTCTCTTGTTTGTGGTTCCTGGTGAGACTTGGGACTGGCATCTGGTTATGTACCTCTTGTCTCTCAACCGACTTCTTTTCATTACTTGGTTCTTTAGGGAAAGATTAACTCTTCTAGCTTATTGCTCTTCCTTTCCACATTGCTCTGCTCCCTTTTTCTTCAGTAAATTCAGAGAGACATATGCCCACCATATTTGCAAATTAGTACCAAGGTTCTATTTTTACATGGATGATAAACTTCTTGTCCCTTCTTGGAAGGACTCCTGCTCTCAAACTTGTATTGTTCTGCATATGGATGCACTTTTGGGTTGGCTTTTCAAGCCTGTCAAGTCCTTTTTTCACACCTATCCAGTATTTGGTACATCTAGGTATGTTTTTCAACTCCCACTTTATTAGGGCTCAGCATTAATCAGTGATGATGAGATTACCCACTTGTAGAGAAAAATATATATGTCAAAATGGCTGGTTTAGGTTGAGAAAATTTTTATGTAGAGGAGCGAACAATCTTTTGACCTTCAGTCATCTTCAGGTTCACAAGGAAAGAAAGAGATAACTGACTGATAGCTGACCACATGTTTGAAGGGGATTGTGTAACTGAGTGTAGGAATATAGAGGGCATGCTTAGATGTTTGATTATATTTATTAATATTGGTATAAAGGTGTTCCTTTGTATTGGTTTATTTTGGGCTTCTTTAATTTTGCATTTATGCATTTATGTTTGTTTCTTTATTTAGTATTTGAGTGTTTTCTATGGCTATGTTGTGTTTATATGATTTGCAGTGTTTGAAAATGTGTGAAGGTGACTTTTTGTGTTCTTTGAATCTGGTTTCCATTTTTCTACTTGTTTCTCCAATATGGAAGTATGGGAAGTTATCACATTGTATTTTATAAATAATGTTGGTGTTGTGTTTGTCAGTATAGTTTTTACTTAATATAGACCTTAGTTTTGTGCCTAGTTTTTGAATAAATTTGGAATTAACTGAAATGTCATATTTTGTTACTAGTTTTTGCCAAATGTTGGTTATTTTTCTGCTTATGTCAGGAATATATGGTATGCAGCCATATATGCTTTCGTGATTTTTAATTCGTGGGATATATTTACTTTTGTTGGTTGATTTTGCTTTCTGTCTAGGTGTGTGCGTATAATGTTTTCTACAGTTTGTGAAGGAAACTTATTGATGTTGATGAAGTATTGTTTTATTTTGTCTAATTCATCGTTAATTTTATCTGGTGAGCATAGTTTTATGGCTGTGTTTATTTGGTTTCTTAGTATATTGAGTTTTTGTTTTCTTTCATGTGCTGAGTCCCAAGGAATGTATAGTCCAGTATGGGTGATTTTTCGGTGGGTTTCTGTTTTAAATTGTGTATCGGTTCTTGTAATTTTGAGGTCAAGAAATGATATTTGATTGCTTTCTTCCTGTTCACATGTGAAGTTAATGTTGGATTGTATAGAGTTAATGTGAATGAAAAAATTAAGTGTGTGTTCTGTAGATGTGAATTCCGCAATCGTGTCATCTACATATCTGTACCAGTATAGTGGTGGATGTAATGCTGTGTTAGTTACTTGTGTTTCAACTTGTGTCTTAAAAATATTGGCTAGAACTGGTGATACTGGGTTGCCCATGCTTAGGCCATTTGTTTGTATATAGTTGTGGTTGTTGAACATGAAGTTTGTCTTCATCGTGATGAATTCTATGAGAGTGACTAATTGGTTGCTGGGAATGTTTATTGATGGGTTATGGTCTCGGATATAGAGTTCTAAGGCTATCTTACAGGCTTCAACAGTTGGAACTTCTGTAAAGAAGGATATAACATCGAAACTGGCCATTAAGGCTTTATGATTAAGTTGATTAAGATTAGACCTGTACTTAAAAGAGTCTTTGATGAATGAGCTGACTGATGTTACATATTTGGAGAATGCTTATGCTATGTATTTACCAAAATTGTAATTAAACAATTCATATGTTGACATTATTGGTCATAATAGACAATCTGGTTTACGAGGTTTGGGGATGTTGTATATTTGTGGTGTGCGTGAGTCAGTCAATCTTGTGTAGGTAGGAATGCAGTGATTTTGAATGTGTGTTGGCTTTTTTCATTTTTAGTATTATTTTGATTAGTTGCATTTCATGTGTCTTTGTTGAATTTGTGTGTATTGGTTTAATTTTGTTTGTGTCTGATAGAATGTTCTTCATCTTTTAGATGTATTCATTCGTGATCATTATGACTATAGTGTTTCCTTTATCTGCTTTTAGAATTTTTATGTTTTTGTCTTTTTTCAGGTTTTTAATGGAATTAATGTGTCTTTTTGTAAGTTTGTTTTTTAGGTTTTGTGAGAAAATTCTTTGAAAAAATCGTTTGAGATGTTATTTTTAGGTGTTTCTGGAAAATATAAATTTTTAATTTTTTCTGGGAAGTTTGGCTGTTGGATGTCAGAAAACTTGTCAAAGTTGTCTTCTTTCTGTTGGTTGTTTTCAGTTGATTTTGTTTGCTGTGTAAAGTATCACAAGTCTCCTGGCTAGGTCTTCTAAACATATTTTAATTTGTAAGGTTGGAATGTACCTTGATGGTATTGCGAAGTTTAGTCCTTCGTTAAGTAGATGTCTCTCATCTGTGTTTAATTGTTGGTTGGATCTGTTAATTATGAGGTTAGTCACTGGTTTGTCTTGTTGGTGTCTTTTCTGTTGTGATAACTGCCACAACTTCTTTATTGGAGAAACAAGTAGAAAAATGGAAACTAGATTTAAAGATAACAAAAAGTTGCCTTTGCACGTTTTCGAACACTGCAAATTGAATACACACAACATAACCATAGAAAGCACCCAAAGACTAAATAAAGAAACAAACATAAACAAATGCAAAATTAAAGAAGCCTTGCTTGTATAACAACTCAAGCACAAAATAAACCAATACAAAAGAACACCTTTATACCCATATTAATAAATATAATCAAACATCTAAGCATGCTCTCTACATTCCTACACTCAGTTACACAACCCCTCTTCAAACATGTGGTCATCTATCAGTCAGTTACCTCTTTCTTTCCTTGTGAACCTGACAATGACTGAAGAAGGTTGAATTGTTGTTTGCTCTTCAACATACAAATTTTCTCAACCCAAACCAGCCATTTTTACATATATAGGGCTCAGCATTCTTCACTTCTCCTATGAGCAATGGAATGTCTCATCAACAATATTTGCTATTCTTATTTATACCCTATGCACAAAGTTCTTTTCACTTTGGGGTGTCTAGCTTCTCTGAAACCACCCATTTCTTTAGGCTGTACACACATGAGACTTTACCAGTAAACATTGCAGTGCCAGTGGAACCTTACTCAGGATCCCTTGTCCTTTACTGTGCATCTCTCTTCTCCTGTTCTCAAGGACTTATGTTGATGGTAGAACAATATCAATACCTTTTCCACCCCTTGACTGGATCTGTCTCTCTTCAAAGATACTTTTCTGTTGGGTTCATATGCACCTATGAATGATATGACATGACTTCAGGCATGTTGACTCCAGAACAGTGTTCATTCCACATCAACATAGTGAAACTTATTGCTGTATATCAGGCATGTTCACAATTTCTCCATAATTTTGTAGACTGGTTGGTCATAATTTTTCAACGATTTCGTGATTATTTCTTATAAGAACTATCGAGAGGTTACCCATACCAGAATGTTTTGCTTCCATACATTGGACTTGCTGTTTTGTGTTCATTCCTGTTGGGTTTGTCTCACAGCTTATTATATTGTGAGGTCTGAACTTGGTAGTAAATTACCTTTTTCATTTGAAAGGATTTTACCTATGAAGTGGTACTTCCACTCTTAAGGTTTCTCATTGGGTTTGCTCTCATTTGGGCATGCCTGTACTTCTTTCAACACCATACTTCCCCTCTTTTGAACCTCAGTTTCCAATTCTTTTGCCTTGATAGTTGATGCTTTCAGCCAGGATTTGTCTCATGTTTTTCTGTATACCTACTCTTTTTTGTTTTGATGTGTGAAACTCCATGTTGAGTCTTGTTGGTGACACCTCCTTGGCTTACACAACCCTGGTGTCCTCTGCTTCATCAGTTGGTGTCCAGCTCTCTCTTTCTCTACCCTATTCATGCTCTTCCTTGTTCCAACATCTTTCTCTCATCCAGGAGTGTTGTCCCTTCATCTTCACATGTGAAATTTATATAGTCCACTGTCATTGGGACTAGTTTCTCTTGATAATGTAACCCTTTTACTTATTTCACTACCTGAATGGAGGTGGTCATTTTTGTATGTTTGTTCATTTGTCACTTTCTTCCTTTGAACCAACCTATTATGGCCCACCTTTCAGCCTTTTTCACATGCTTCTTTTCTTCAACCATGGATTCTTGGTTTTAACTATTACTGGTTATCAGGTGGCTTTATCAGCTACATTTTTCTTTCCAAGGTTTTTTATTCCCCTGTCTTTTCCAGTTTTCTCAGATCCTTCCTTTTTCACTGACCTTCCCTTGTCCTACTTCCATTCCTTACTAGAACCTTAATCTGATTTTAATAAAAATGGTTGTATACAAAACATCAGTAGTGTTGTGGAACCCATTCTGATATGAGTAAGTCTACTTTGTTGTAGATAAGTAATGCAACAAAATAAATCACTGTAAAAACACAATGCTTAAGTAGAATAAAATTTATCCATTGATGTTTCAAGCAACAACACTAAGACCTAATACACAGTTGTTTGAAATATCACTGGATAAAAACAAATTTATTTCAGGATTGTGTATTTCAAGTAATTGTATTTTATTGAATTTGTCTCAAATATGGTGCAGATTCCAACTTTTCCGTAGAAACTAAAACATCAGCTGTTGTTGAAGTCATTCTTTTATGAATAATAATTACTTGTTTGTACACAGAAATTTCATTAGTATTATGAAAGTTGGTTTGAGGAAACTTCACAAATTAAAAAAAAATGGGACTGTACATTAATCAATTAGCAAATAACACTTAATCACCCAGCTCTCTTTTTCAAAAGTCTGTTCAGTTGTAAATAATGTATTTTAATGTACTGAACTAAGAAAGTCTGAAACAGTTACTTTATAGTTTTCCAACCTTTATAACATGTTAATCCTGGAATATTAGCATCTAATTATTTATCGTAACACTTACTAAATTTATAAACCATATTCTCATTTGTTATCAAGCTAAGTTGTCTCAGCTCAACTTAATGCAACTGTTACTTGTGTGTTTGCAGGTTTTTTGTTCCTGTTTTGCTGGTGTATATAATGAATACCTACTTAAAGACACTGGAGCCCATGTTCATTTAATGATACAAAACATCTTCATGTACTTTGACTCTATTCTCTGTAACTTTCTAGTTCTTATCTTCAAAGGAGAAATAATGAATGTCTTCAATGTGAATGTGGTCAGTTCAGCTCTTCAACCTCTTATTATACTTGTCATTCTTAATGGAAGTGGTTGTGGTATCATTACCTCAGTGTTTCTTAAAAATTTGAACTCCATACTTAAAAATTTTGCCAGTGCCTTGGAACTGGTTTTCACAGCTGTTTTATGTTGGATTATATTTGATATCAGTATTGACATTTTCACCATACTTTCTATTGCCATTGTCTCTTATGCCACCTTCATGTATTCCCAGAATCCTGTTGTGAACACAGTTAGAGCTGACACAAAGGATGAGAATCAAGAAAATTGTGTTTGATAGCAGATTATAATTTTAGATTTTAAGTCTTGAGAACAGGCTATTATTATGTTTAAGATCCACATTGTTTGTTTAGAAGTTCATAAATTACTATATGATTTTTAGTGTATGAGGGAAAATGTCAAAACATATCAACATCCAAAACATATTTCTCTGTGTGCCAAAATGCATATTCTCTCATGTCCAGTATTGGTTGGAATTTTGAGTCTGCTCATTGCAACATTAAATTTATGTGATTATTATTATATCCTAATCTAATACTAACACATACACAGCAGTTGGATAATTGCGAAAGCTCATATATTCTGTGACAGAAATGCTCTTGCACCTTTAGCAAAAAAAAAAAAAAAACAACGAAATAAGCTAAAATTTTTAAAATTGGTCTTTGATTCATAAATTTGTGTTTTGTGACTGGAAACATTGGGCATTAGTATTGGCATTACAAAGATAAATTTATTTTTCATGTAACTATGTCAGAACTTATTTATTTAATTATCTTCTTTGTACTTTTCATTCTTAAAAGTGGTTTTTACTTTGTTCAAGGAAACTAATTTTAGTTGTTGTAACATTTTTGCAAAAACTATAATTTATACTTGTTATTTGTGGTTAAGCTAGTGTCTGACATGACCTGGTGATAAGGTCACTTGCAGTCTAAGAGTCACAAGTTTAAATTCCTGTCACCAAACAAGTTTGTTCTTTATTGTTGTTAGCTAACTAGTTGTAAATATTATAAAATTGCAAAATTACTACCTGTCTCCAAACTAGTTAGGATTAAGTTTATTGTGAAATAGAGATTCATGGTTTAGCTCTAGATATAACTATTTTCCCCATGTAACATGAGGATTTTAAACTTTATGGACTTTTGTTGTTTTCGTAGTTCAACATTTAAGTGGCATACGTCCATACTGTGATGATTTTTATTCATGTATTTCTCGTATGAAAACTGAACTTACCTATTGCCTCAACATTTCTGGTCATTTGTGTACTGATAAGTGACCTAAAACGTCTTTCTTCTTCCTAACTACCTAAGTACATTGCCTTGTACAACTCTAAAATACTACTGTTCTCTTAATTATCTAATAGCTTTTCAAGTAAACACAAATAGTTGATTTGTGGGTCTGTAAATGCCCTTTCTATTCTACAGGGAGGGATAGGTAGTGGTAAGTGCTTAAAGTGCTGATTGTATCAGGTAACAATAATTAAACCATGCCTTGTCCAAAGCTTTGAACATGAAGATACAAATAGCAATTCTTAAAGATATTTTTTTATTATTGTTTGCAAAACTCAAGTTGTGTTTGTAAATATGCTTACAGTATAATAATAAATTATTGTAATCATATATGTTCAATTCTTTTATGTAAAATTGGTGAGACTAGTTTCCTATATGTGCTAGTTTTCCAAACAATGTATTTGGAAGAATTTTCAGTGTGAAAGACAAACATATTTCCAAAACCCCAAAGCAGGAGAAGTCCATTGTAATTTCAGTCTCTGTTTAATCTAGAATTACAAGACTTTTCCATGAAGTATGTTTAAATTGCCAACATTTTATAGTGTGTCTAAATGAGTAACAATATAGTTATTTGTCTTTAGCCTTCATCTTTGATTTTTTCATTTTTTATTTGTAATTTTTTGTAGTGTTTTCCTTGTTTATTTCAAGGAGTTGTATATTATATTTTACTTGGTTAGTTGTTAAATGTCAAATAAAATTAATCTTGCTATCAAAGAGAAAGTTACCTAGAAATTTGTTCATGTTAAGTACACTTCCTTTAAATCAAAACCTTTTATTGAGTGTCAAGCCATGTTGTCATTTTAACTACTTGTGTAAGGTTTGCACCTAACTCTACTTAGATATCATAAATAATAGTATAGAGTGTAGTGTTTAAAATTTACATTTTGTTGTGATGGAAGATTAATTAGAATTACATTACAAAGAAATATTGTGATATTAAACTGTTTGTAATCTAGTCTTTGACCTTCATAAACTGATAAATGGGAATTACATTTATGCTTAATTTATAACAATTTTAGATACATTTATTTTTGCTCAAGTGTATTTGCTTCTGAAATTGATTTGAAATATAAAAAAATAAATTATTTTCCTGTCTTGTTATAAAAATTTGTATTGATGATGTATGTATTGTAAGTGGTAATTACAGTTATAATCATCAGACTGTAAAAAATGTAATGAATAATAAATTTATGTTAGGATGTCTTGAAACTTGTACATTTTTACAATTTTTATGCTTATTTATATTTTTAAGTAATTATTTTAGTATCTACTTAGTGTTTTCAATGATGATTATAATATTGATTTCAGGAATCTGTGCATATTGTTTTTTTAGTTATGTGTATGTAAAACATTATACATGGCATATGAATACAGGGTGGCCTGTAAGTCCCTACCCATCCATATATCTTATGTGCCCAGTATATCTGTGTGCTGTCCCTCATTCTCACTGCATAATATTATGTGATGCCATGTTCTGTGAGACATTTTCAATTGTAAATGGGCTTAAATCAGCCATATTTCTCTGAAAAAAAGAAAAAATTTATAATACATGCGTAATTGAATATAACATAATAACATATGGATGGGTAAGGACTTACGGGCCACCCTGTAGTTCATAACATTATTTAACCTGCTTACATGCATGCAAGTATGATAATATTGCCGAAATTAAATTTGATTTGTGAAAACTGTGAAATGCAATGGATTTGGCAATGACAAAGCTAGATTGGTCTAATAAGATTCTGCATTCACAAATTGCACAAGAGTAATGTAGATCAAATAATTTCTTATATTCATACATTATAAAAAATCGTGTTTTAGATTTGGTTAGATGAAAATGCAGATGGGTTGATCCTTGTTTTTACTAATTGAATTGCAAAATATTTTTTCTTTCATTAGTATTTGCTCTTATAAACATCTATCTTGATGTATTTTTGTACTTCTTCAATTTTATTATTCCATGATGACGAGAAAACCCACTTGTAGAGAAAATTATATATTTAAAAACAGCTGATATGGGTAGAAAAGGCACTAGTAGAGGAGCAAACAACATTTCGACCTTTTTCGGTTATTGTCAGGTTAAAAAAGAAAGAAATGGTTACTGACCGGTAGCTGACCACATGTTTTTAAATACATAACTTTAATCTTATTGTTTTAATCCTTTTGAACATCTCCAACAACTTTATCGCCCTTTCAGCCATGGAGGTGTTATAAGATGTGGTTGTTCCCACTATTTGTTGGTAATCAAGTATCCTGAGTGTCGGCAGTTTATGGTGATGCAAAGATGTCTTCTCTCCAGTCTTTCACTGCTAAATTAGGGACAGCTAGGTAGATAGTACTCGTGTAGCTTTGTGTGAAATTCAAAACAAACAAAGTCTTAAGTGTCTGTTTCTTTTTCTTAATATTTTTTAAAATCTCTCTTTTTAGGCCTTCCTTTACACAATATGTCTATAATTTGTAATTATAAATGAACAATATCTTGTGAAAATCCTGGAAAGTTGCATTTGGTGTTCTTGTTGTTCATTTAGAGATTACTCAATGTTCTGTTTTATTTTCACTACAATAAGCACACTTCTGATAGTGGTGTTGCAATATGTTCTGTTATTGGGTGAGTTGTTTTGGATTACTTGGTAAAATAATACAAAGATCAGTCCATGCAATGGTAACAAATTGATTTATTTTTTTCAATAATGTTTGTTACAAGCTATGCTCACTGGTACACCTAACAAAGCTTCACCAAAACTTTTGAGACTAGTTTATGACTAGCTTACATATAAACTTGTAGAATTTTCATAGTAATGGAGAAGCAACAAACATACAGATTGACATACATACTGATGAGCACATGCAATAACTTCCTTTCTATGTTCCTAATTGACATTGAACTGAATAGCTCAATAATTCAGTACTTCACTAATTAAACAAACTTACTCATTCTGGTATTTTTATAACATTTTTCATTTTACACTTGCTACATGGTTCAAACACTGAAAGCTGGCAAAGCATTAGAAATTGTTAAGTGTACACTATGTGATACAAACCATGTAAACAACAGATGTTTTTTCCACATTCCTCTTAATTTACCCATTTTTGATTCACAATTAAAGATGTCTAATTGTTATATTTGATATCTATCTTTTATCTTCTACTACTTACTGCCTGAGAGATATTTTTTCATAATAGAGCTTGTCAGTTTGGTTGGAAAATGAGAGAGAAGTGATACAAATAGTAAATAATACATGATATCATTCCAATGCTCTCTCTGTCTTTCTGGCCAGGCAGTGTAAGATGATAGATGAGATGGCTGATCATAATGGATGTGTACGAGATGAAATCCTATATGCCATGTGAGTAGACAATGTAGATTGTGTGTGTGTGTGTGTGTGTGTGTATTTAATAGAAGAGAAGGAAAGGTGTTGAATAAGAAGTAATAACATAGAAAGAACACTTAATATTCAGGATAGAGGAGGTTTGTTAGATTATGCATAGAAACATCTTTATGAGCAGGATTATCTGTTAGCAAGGACATGGCATAAAGTTTTAGCAAATATTTTGCAAGTGATAAGAGGTTTTGTGGGAGGAAAAACAGGGAGAGAGAGATGTGGGCAACAAATATTATATTAAGGTCCAGAAACAGTAGTTAACATAATGAAGTCAAATATCTTTGATATGTACCAGAATTTATGGAAGAGATACACTAATAATGTCACTTGATTAGTATATAATTGTATGTTGAAAGTAATCTAGAGGGCTTAACTCTTCAAATCTGTAGTCTGTGCAAAAGCAGAGATCCATATAGTGTGGTCGTAAGTCAGACAAGGTTGAATGAAGATTTTATACAAATACAAAAAAAAGTAGTGGATTTAAGCTTCAAGAAGTTCCTGTAAATTGTTTAAAGAAATGGAGTTGGAAGAAAACCTTTTGTTCAAGAACTGTTAGAGAACCATTCCATTCAACTTCAAGGTGAAATTTTTTGAAGAGCAGAATAGAAATGTTTTCAGTTTGGATACCAAACAATTACAGATCATAACATGGTCAAAAATTATGGTGGGTTGGATCGTAAAGAATGGCTTAGATTTTGTTAGCATTAATGCCAAGGCATTAGTGGTGACTCCATACCAAGGTCTTGAATACAGTTTATAAGACTGTTCAGAGTGACCTTTGTCTTACAGGTGGCAACAAGAACTGTGTCGTTAGCATATTAAATGAGGTGGACTAGCAATTTAGGAATGGACATATTAGCAACATACAGTAAAACTGTAAAGAGGAATGAGAATAAATGCCCTCAATAAAGAAAGCTGCCTGTCATTCAGGGAGAAAGCAGTATATTAGGCAGTCAAAAGTAAGTACAAATGGTGGATCATGCAGATAAGGACACGATGCCAGACAGAGTGAAAAGCCCATTCAAACTCAACCTGCAGTAACCTTAAGTGAGTTAAAATGATTCAAGATTATTTCTGAAAGTTTCAGGAGCTAATCGAGAGTTGGAAGATGAGGACAAAAGTCAACATGAATTACTGGGGAGCAAATTATGTTCAGTAATAGATATCAGGCAAACATATGCCTCTTTTGAGGAATTTATCAACAAAATAGTCAGGCTGATGGGATGATATGGTCCAATGTATACTGGAGGTTTGGTAGTTCTTTAAAAAAGCAAGATATTTGATATTTTCCTCAAAACAAGATAATTTTTTTTTGTGAAGCACAGCTGTAAGTTTTGCCAGGAGAATAAGAAACTGTGCTGCTGCATGCTGAAGATGGAAATAGAGGCAGTGTTACATCTGTTGTTGAGAACCAGTTGACTATTGTGAATATTAATGGGTTTAGATAGAGCAAAGCCCTCCACCTGGTGAGCTCTGGGAGTGAAAGATCAGTTTCAGAAAGAACTTTTATGACATCTTCATATTCCAGCAGATGCTGACTGGGAGAACAAATGTATTTCCAGGAATGAGTCAAAGATAATTGTTTTTTCAGTGGAAGAAATAAGTACAACTGTAAGAAAATAAAGTTGTTTTCAACACTAAGAAGAGCCTGGAGACTTAGGTAATATATTATTGAACATTGTTACAGACTGTTTGTTGGAGAGTAAAAGTTCCAGATAGAACAAAGGGGTACCAGTAATGCTGAAAATTAACAATATCAACAAAAGAAAATACATGACAATGCAATACCAGAGCAAGTGAACTGGCAGAGGTAATAACAAGATTTGAGTAATGTAGAGATATTTAAATCTAAAGATAGAATCAAATTGCTCGCTCACCAGTAGCTACAAGTAAATTGACTAAAGCTGAAATAATAGTAATATTAAAAGAGGCTAATAAGGTAATTTCAGTATAAGTAAGGTTATATGTGATAGAAGAGGGGACTGATATAGCCAGTTAAGGTAATCCAAATCTAAAACAGTACCTCATGAACTGGTAAAGGCACTTGTCAGTTGTGGCTTTTTGAAGTTGGAGTCGGGGTAAAAGTGGGGCTTATCATGGTGACAGCTCAGAGAAAGCTCTGTGATCTTGGTCTCAGAGAATATTTTATTTCTCATTACTCAGTTCTGGTATTTAAAGAGGAAATAGATTTTTGAGAGTGGCAAAAAGATGTATCTGAAATACTATTTTTGCACACCTCTAATTTTTATAAGTCGAGAGTAATGGGGGGATGGAATATCATGTGCAGTTTACATGATTTTATTAGAAATTTTAAGCCTACTGTTTATGATCATTTCACCTTATTTCAGTGAACTGAATTACGTGTCACATCTATTTATTATGATACTATCAATCAGTTTGGTTTTTGTTTAGTTTTTATAATGATTTTAGGAACTATCTTATTCCAGACAATGTCTTGAAACATTGTCATAACTGTAAAATATACTTGGTGTTTTATTTTGTTATTTAGTTTGATAGATAACATTTATCTCAAATATATTGTGGAATTTATGTGAGCCTTTTTTCAGTTTTTAATATCAAAGACCAGTTATACCTGACAATTGTATGTTCTCAGACTACCTTTAAAGTGCTGTTTAGTTTTGCCAATGTATGTAACTTTACAATCACTGCACAAATATTTGTAATTTGTTGTTAAAAAAACAAGTGATGTTAGTTAACACACATCATTTAACAATTTTAACATAATTACAACTGGGTCTACATGTCTTGAACTCTTTTTTAGAAAGTTTTGCTTTTGACAAATCACCCTGATGTGAATAATCAACAGATATTCTTTCATTTGTTTCAGTGACTATAGTGACATCAACCATCAATCTGTAAATCATGTATTGTGAATTGTTACTGAGGCATTATTGATATTTATTTTCAGTTAATATTTTTCAGTTTTGTCTTGTTTACTAATTTAATTGTTTTTATTCTATAATTTACTCAAAGTTAATTCTGTATACTGCTCTCTCCATCACAATATGTAAGTTTCGTTGTTCTCCAGTATCATTAAAACTTAACCTTTTTGTGCTTACATGTAAAAGAAAACTTGTTCTCAGACTTTGCTGATGGTGAAAAATTAACTTTCGAGTTTTATTTACTAAAGATAAATTATAATTAAATGTTAATAGTAATTTACGATAGCTTGCTTTCATTTTCAGAGCTAAAAGTGTTTAGGTAGTTGTTAGAAATTCAATGGTGCAGTAGAACTGAGGAAAAAAAGATGCAAAATTATCTCTAGCATGTGAAATGTTGTTATAGTACCAACAATTAGTGTTGACACGTATCAAAAGGTATTTTACAAACAATGTTGACCATGTGAAATGATATAATTCTAAAACCTAGCTGTCTTTCATAAGCATGAGTACAAATGGAATCCCTTCATCTCTCGATCAGAGAATGGATTAAATTTGATAATATTTATGTGGTACAAATTTACAGATAAAGCACAAACTATACAGCTTAGATTTAACAAAAACTTTGGCACTTCAGTTGTGAATGATATATGTACCCTTCGCTTAGTGAAATAATTATGAAGTATTCTGCCCATTACAAAATTACAAAAATTCATGTCTGCACAGGAATTCCTGAGTGTTATTATATTCTTTATGTAAGAACATTGTATGTACTATGTATTTTATATGCACAAAGAAATAACATTTGACTAAATGTTCTTTTCAAATATTTGGGATGAAACTTGTAAAGTTGAAATACAAGACTAAAGTTTTTATGATACACTTTAAATTCAAATTTAACATTATTATTACTAATTAAAGTTCAAAAAAAAGAAATTGTATGATCATGCTGATACTTCCACAATAAAATTCATGCTGCTGTGTCTGCTGCTCAAATAGTGGAAAAAATCAGAAATTTTAAAGGAGGGCATATTTTTCAAGTACTATGTTCAAAGCCCTGCATTCATATTAAACTATATATTTTTAAAGAATGAACTGCATCTTTTTCTTTTGATGCAGTTGCATTCACTCAGTCTTGTCAAAAGTGTTTGCTCCTCAAAGATTGAAAAATTGTTACCACTGGTTCCTCTCATCTGGCCTGTTTTTAATGGGAAAATCTAAGCTGAAAAGAAAGAGACATAATTTCAACACCTTTTACATGTTATATTTTATTTTTGAAAGATTATATATATTAACCAGATACAACACTCAATAGTTAGAATCCTGTTTGGCACAGAAAGTCTCGTTCCTTTGCCAATCAAGCAACCATCAAAATATACAGTGACTGCACATAACATCCAACAGTTAGAAGTATTCACTAACCCTTAAAACATACAGTAGTAAGACCTAAAACTCAATAGGTCAGTGTAAACACAGACCCTTAATATATACTGTAAACAATCACTACACTCATTACTTATAAGTTTTCACCGATTCTTAAAACATAGCAACAAGATATGACACCCTGTAGTTAGAAATGTATACCGATCCTTAAAACATACAGTAACAACATATAACACTCAGAAGTGGGAAGTAACCACCAACCCTTAAAACACGCAGTGACTGGACACAGAACTCAGTAGTTAGAACTATTCATTAACCCTTGAAACACACAAAAATGAGACAGGACACTAAACTAAAAAGTGCACAAACTGATCCTTAAAACGTAAAATAACAAGACACAACATTCAGTTGGTCGAAGTATTCATTGACCCTTAATATTTTAAGAGTCGGTTGGTTTGGGTGCTCAACTCGCAATTTTATAGTTGTGGGTTTGAGTCCCTGACATACCAAACATTCTAGCCCCTTTGGCTGTGGGGGATGTTATAACGTAACTCTCATTCACATTATTCATGTGAGATTGACTGTAACATTATAATGCCCCCATGGCTGAAAGGGTGAGGTTTGGTATGACTGGGATTTGAACCCAACGACCCTCGGATTACAAGTTGAGCTTCCTAACCACCGGGTCATATATAATAATTTGATTAGTGCATTAAAATTCTGTAATTTATCATTCTATGACTCAGATAATAAATGCTTAATAGATAAAATCGAAAAGCTTAAAAAGTTCCAAAATTAATTCAAACATGGGATTAATGCTACACTGTTTGGCATAAGATCTGGGTGTCGTTCATACACAGTCAAGTTTGAAATGCATGTGGAAGTTTAAATCTGGAGCTGAACTGCATGAAATGTCAATAAAGAAAGAGGTAATGCAATATGCAAACAGGAGTATCAGTGAACATAAAAGCTTGAAATGAAACATAAAACTATCTGATATGCAACCTGACATATAAGTAGAATAGAAATCTCTTTAATAAGAAACCATAAGTGTCAGTGAACAACCAAACAGTTTGATGTACAACCATGAATGCCTGTAAACAAGAATATCGGCAGTGAACCCAAAAAAACTATCACCTTACGTGAAACCAGGAGAGTCAATGAACAAGAAAACTCTGATGTGGAAATAGGAACGTCTGTGAACCAAAACATTTCTGATGGGCAATGAGAGGTGTCACTAAAAAGAAAATTAGCTTGCATACAACCAGGAATGTCAGTGGAAAAAAACAAACTAAACTATCTGCAAACAGAAATGTTTATGAACAAGAACACTGTAGGTGAACCATAAATTTTCATGTCCAACCAGGAGTGTCAATGAATAAGAAATATGATATGCAGCCACACTAGATAAGTTTCTAATGGGTAATCAGAAGTGTCAATAAACCACAAAATTATTTTTGTGCCACTAGGAAGGTCAGCGAATGACAGAAATACAATATGCATCCCAGACAAGATAACTTTCTAATGAGTAATCGAGTGCACTAGTAAACCATTCGACACAGTTTATCATTATGGTCTTAAGTACAGCATAAATGAAATGGACAAACTGTGAGAAATTATTTGCCGGTTATCCAACTTTTTGAATAATAGAAAATGTTATATGAATGTTATGGAAAGCTACTCTGAATCCTCCTCTACAGAGGCAGGCATTCTCCAGGGAGGGGTAGTTAGCCCTATTCTGTAAATCATGTATGTAAGCAACATGCCACTAACAGACCTTAATTAGGTATTCCTCTCCCAATTCCTGGATGATGATGCAGTTTAGAAGAGTCTCCACACCAGATATAGCAGTAACAAACCTTCAGCCCTATCTTAATTACATAACAGAATACTTTAAAAATGCAGAAGTAAAATAAACGTTCTAGAAATCAGCTAGTTGTATTCACAAAACAAATTAAACATAAAAAATAACCCACCAAAACTATAAATGAATGGAAGACTATATTTGGGGGCTGGTACGTGAAAGTGATTTACATTACAGTTGCAAATCTTGAAAAACTACTCACTTCTAAACATGTTTGTGTAACTTTAGTTTAAATACATATATATCTTGATTCATATGTTGTTTTATTCAGACCAAATGTAAATGAAAATGTGCAAATTTGCCCGTTTTTACATAAAAAATAGGTTAATTTCTAAATTTCATTATGCAGGTCACAAAAGCAAAGTTTGAAGGGAATAATGACCATTTTCTGTACTTTTTACAACACAAGCAGTTACGAAATAACATACTATCCACGAACAAAATTTGTGTTGCATAGTGTTACAATTTAAGTTTTTATTTCATCTGACTTGGATTTCTCAGTATTAAGGCACTCGGCTCGTAATCTGAAGGTCGTAGGTTCAAATCCCCGTCACACCAAACATCCTCGCCCTTTCAGCCGTGGGGACGTTATAACGTCACAGTCAATCCCACTGTTCGTTGGTAAAAGAGTACCTCAAGATTTGATGATGGGTGGTGATGACTAGCTGCCTTCCCTCTAGTGTTACACTGCTAAATTAGGGACGGCTAGCGCAGATAGCTTTGCGCGAAATTCAAACCAAACCATTCTCAGTATTTCACCTGAGCTAATATAACAGGAAGGAAAAGTGAAATTTTGTACTTAATGCAACGAAACAATAGAATTCACAAGTTGAAGGTTGCCTTTACACCTTCAGTCACTCAGAAAATAGTGTTCTCACTCAGTGCAACTTAGGGATCCTAAGATGAAGTTTCACGATGTTGATAACCTTGAGATTCTTGTAGTAACTTGAAACCACATGATAGCTAGATACGTCTCCTGAATCCAAGTCGATCTTCCCGTGTCTGCAGGTTAGATCAAAGAAGAGATTTTATTTCGCATAAAAGGACCATTTATTTTTTCAAGTTAACCGATTTTTCGACACCAAATTTTCAGGTATTTTATTGTTTTGTTTGTTTATTTTGTTTTGGAATTTCGCACAAAGCTACTCGAGGGCTATCTGTGCTAGCCGTCCCTGATTTAGCAGTGTAAGACTAGAGGGAAGGCAGCTAGTCATCACCACCCACCGCCAACTCTTGGGCTACTCTTTTACCAACGAATAGTGGGATTGACCGTCACATTATACGCCCCCACGGCTGGGAGGGCGAGCATGTTTAGCGGGACGCGGGCACGAACCCGCGACCCTCGGATTACGAGTCACACGCCTTACGCGCTTGGCCATGCCAGGCCTGGTATTTTATTCCAAATGCGTTAAATTTGCTTACTCTGTTAATGGAAATTAACAGACATGCGAGATTTAAGTCTTACTTATGGTAGCGCTAGGTGACAACAGAGAAGTTGCTGGTGCTTGAAACATCACTTTGTTCTGAGAAGAGAAAAAAATTGTTTGTGACTTAATCTTTATTAACTAAAATTTTTATCAGTTTTTATATTTTTAAGAAAACTTCTCCAATATGTATAGATGACTGAAAAAGCATCCATCACACAAGAAAACCTCAAGTAATGCGCAAATGCAGCCTAGTTCTAGTGAAAAATAATATTCCTAATTATAAACGTTTGAGTGATATGCAGTTTGGTGGCAAAGAAAAGAGACGAAAGGCCTATTGGACTCGACTGCTTTGTGATAAATATTTGAAGTATGGTTTCATAAATGGTGATAGCAACAATGACTTTTCACTATTTGTTCCTTCTTGTTCAACGTTATCAAATGAGAATATGAAGCCATCGAAACGGAAACGCCGCTAGGATACCAGATATCCAGAATACTCAAATGAGGTTTTTCATAAATAAAAAAAAAAATTTTTACAACAAATAATTTCACACACTTTTTCCACGAGATCTTCCCATGAAGACTTGGTTATGGCCTTATATGAAATTTCAAAACTAATAGCCGAGACAGCCTGTCCGCATACTATTGGTAAAACGTTAATACTTCCTACACTAAAAATAATTACATCTCCTGTTTATAAAAAGCATGAAAATCAGTTTAATTAACTGTACATATCTAATAATGCCGTGAAGCGTAGAATTGTGGATACGGCGAAAAATATATTAAGAAACTTTTATACGTCTAGTTAATTGGAATCAGTTTTTTGTTCATTACAAACATAGCTTATGCCATTTTAATGTGCTTTGTAAGATATGATTATAAGAACACAATTCACGAATATTTATTGTGTTGTAAACCATTTCCAACAAGTACAGTGTCTGACGAAATTTTTAATTTAATCATTCGTTTTATAATTTAGAGCGGTATTTAATGGGAGAAAAATGTGTTTGGTTGAGTACGAATGGTACTTGCTCATTTCTAGGAGTTTTCCCGAGGATCCGAGCAGTGGCACCAGACTGTGAGTGGGTGCATTGTAGCACAGAGAAGCGTTAGCTGTGAAGAAAATGCCCTTATGTTTGAATTCGACTATACAAGAATGTATTATATTCATAAGCTGTATAAAATCTAGTTAAATGAATACGAGAATACTTACTACTTTTAGTAAAGTATTAGGAAGTGAACATGAGCATCTCCTATTACACTGTGAAGTTCGGTGTTTATCAAAAGTAAACGTCTTAAAAGAGATTCATCGAAATGAAGAACGAAGTTATCTTGTTTTTGTAGTAACATTCCCAATCGTCAAAGGATGCAATCTTTAAATTTAGAGACAGGTTTCATAATTAACATTGGTTCATTAAGGTGGCCTACTAATGTGACATTTTTGGCTTCTTAAATGCGTTAAATCTAAATTTACAAGGTGTTAATTTAAATATTTTTGAAGTCCAAAAAAAGATAGAAGCAGCTATAAAAAATTAACTTATGGGTACATAGAGTTGAAAAGAGAAATTATTAGTCTTTCTCTACTTTAACAGACGTACAAAGGTAAAGTGAAGAAGATAATATTCCAGATGAGATTTCCTCATTAATCAAAGAGCTAAATCAACTTTTTGGGCTAAAATTATGCTTGAAGGAATATTTTCCTCCAGTTGACAGCAGTAAAATGTGGATCAGAAACCCTTTTACTGTTATGACGGAAAATGAGAAAGGATTACAACTCAGTGAATCAGAAATTGGTTCTATTATTGAATTGTCCTGTGACTCTGCACTGAAAGACCGTTTTAGTGAGGTCTCGTTAATTACTTTTTAGCTGAGTTGTCGTGCTGAGTATCCATATTTATCAGAAAAAGCAGTGAGATTTCTTATACCCTTTGTCACGACTTACAAATGCGAGTCTGGCTTCTCAGCGTTGGTTTTCTTAAAAAAACAAGTACAGGAACAGATTAGATGTCGAGCCAGATTTAAGGATCAAACTGATTTCTTTTCCTCCTGATTTGAAGTTGTTGTTTGATGAAAAGCAACAGCATTCTTTTCATTAGGTAAGTTATTTCTTAAAAGAGAATTAATAAACATACAGTTAATGTAAAGATTAAATAATAATGAAGTATAATTTCTTTTTACATATTATTACTATAAAACACCTGTATATTTTATAATCGATGATGTATTGATAGAACTATTGCTTCTACCTTGATGTTAAGTCTTAGTCATGTCTTAGCAGGTTATCTAATTAGGTATTTCAGGAGGCTGGGCCTCATGAAAAAAATTACTAAAATAAATCGGTCCCTAGTTGGAAAATGTTTAGGCAACGTTGGTTTAGGAGAATGCCAGAATATTCCTCAATATAGATTTTAATTTAAACTACCGTATGTGTAATTGCGTGAGTAAATACTGGCGTTAATCTGTACTACCTTATAATTGGTTAATACATACAAAACTTAGGTGTAAAGTGAGAAGACACGGACCTTTTCAGGACTGTGTAGAATTTAATTTTAATTAGTGTACTGACATGAAAAATGCTTACCTATTTAGAAGTTTTATGTTAACATGAACAATTAATTCTCCAAGTAAAATTTAAGTTGAATTAGTGTGTTGATATTCATGAAATACACGATACAAATTAGTCGATCAGTAATATATGAAATATCACTTTTAGTAGATAAATACTTTGTTTATTGTTATTTAAGTGAAACAATAAAGTTGACCCTAACAGTAATGCAAAAATAATATCGTGTTAATAACTTAATAATTTTGCGACAGTCTAAGAAAGATTTTCTGTTGTTTGTTACGAAATTATTAAAACGTTATTAATCGTGCTAAACAGCTCAAAAATAATTGTGATTACAATGGCCAAATGAAACTGGGCTTCCACTCATGAGGAATAGGAATACAGCACACTTTCACCATAATCCTTTAACTTATAGAGAACTGTAGTACCATATCTGCATAACACATCACAGCATGACGTTAAACAGCGCCTTTTGACGGTTTCTTTAAACTGTAAACATCTGTCCATGCACCATCGATAAACTCAACACTCACTGTGTAATAATGTATTTTAAAACTATCCCCCCTCCCTTTATTAGTACTGTTTAAAACAATCCGCCCCTAGTAAGAAAATAATGAATTATCATTACCTGGTAATATATCATGGAACTTTAGTTCTTTGCCGCCACTTTTTGGAATTATGTCGTCATGTGATCTTCCTTCCAGTCTCAAAGGTATTTGACTTCCCCTCGGTGGGCTGAGTAGATAGCCCTTTGTGGCTTTGCTATACGAAAAACACACACACACACACTCTTTATGACATCCTTAGATCTCTTCTAACTGACGACACCTTACTTAGTAAATATGATGAATACAGTGTGGTTGAAATGTTATTAATTTATGCCTTTCGGATCTTTGAAAATCACAAAAAGACAAGATTAAGAATTAGTGTCAAAATACCTAGTAGGCCTAATGCAATGTCTTAAGACAAGTGTAATGAACTGTAATCATGCTTCACTAGTATATAAAAGGCATACATACCATCACTGTTATTACTGTATCAAACAGATTAAATAAATAATATTCCTGTTAGGTTTGTTATATCCCAAAGCCTGAAGAGCTTTCGATTGAGTGAAAGATATCGTCCTCAGTGTGGTTGAAATATTTTTAATTCATGTAAACTCTTTCGATTCTCAAAAATCCCTAAGGACCTACATTAAGAACGTAGTTAGTATTAAAATACATAATTTACGTAACATAATGTCTTATGATAAGTATAATTAATTGAAATTTAAGCATTCTCTATAAAATTATCAAAATTACTTATTTCTACTGATCTGGAAATTTAACTGTCACTTGATAACTTGATTTTAAATATTTACATTTTTAACAATGATTACTTGTGGAATGAAATATGCAGGTTTTCTTGTTTAAAGTTATTTACGTATTATTTATTAATCACGTCTTCCGAAACGTCGTCCTCTACACTTGTATCTCGACAACAGGCAGTTGCCGTCCATTCTATAAAATTTCATCATGAATACTCTGCTTAAACAATCTATCAAAGAATATTTATGGAACTTTTTATGTATTTCAAATTACATAACATGGATGCCGTATAGGCTAGTCGTTTGGAGTTTAAATTTAGTTAAAACATATTTATTTGAAATACAGGTATATACAGTGTCCCCAAAAAATGTATACACACTTTGAATTATTATAAATACAATGTTTATTAAGATATATCTAGGTTTTATAATCTAAGTTTAAGAAGACAAGTGTAGAATCTTTTGAGTTCTCGCAGGTGTTCAAACTGATGACCATTCTGATCCAGGCACCGCTAATAATGCGGACAGATGGAATTGTAAACTTCACGAATCATTTCATGTGGTATTTAGGTGCATTCTATTTCAATTGCAATGCTCAACTCATTGAATATTGCAGGTTTTATACTATTAACCTTATGTTTGACGAATCCACATAAAAACAAAAAACAAAGATGTGAGGTCTTGTGAACGTGGGGGAAATTCAGTGCTACCTCTTCGCCCAACCCATCTGTTCGGCCAAATTTCGTCAAGATTGGCCCTCACATTACGATAGTAGTGGGGAGGTGTTACATCTTGCTGGAAATAAAACTCTTCATCTTCAAATTGCTCTCGAATGTGTAGCACAACAGATTTTTGCAGCAAGTTCAGATAAACGAAACTAGTGACTGTGTTTTCGAAAAAGAATGGTCCAATTATGCTCAACGCTGATAATCCACACCACACTGTAATCCATGGTAAGTTAATGTGATGTTCAACCATAACGTGCAGGTTCTGGAGTGCCAAGTTGGTGCAATTGTGGCGATTAACTTAAATGTGGACTCATCGCTCCAGACAATCTTGTTTGAAAACTGTGCATCCTCTGCAGCTTTTGATGGGTACCACTCGCAAAATTCATTTCTCCAGTCAGGATCATCTTAATTGAAGGCGTGGACTAATTTCAGAATAAAACTTTTCCAGTGAACGAGCTTCAACATGCGATGAACGCTCTATTTTGAGATTCCTGTCTCACGGGCTGATTGCCGAACAGATTTCCTTGGAGATTGGTGGAGATTTTCCAACAGTTCTGCTTCTCGTGTGTGAATGATGGACAACTGTGGTATTTCAGAACGCCCTTTATGGACGTCTTGAACAGTTCCATTTGTTTCAAACTTATTTTTGATGCGAGTAATAATGAGTCGCATTGGTGGATCTGTTTGACACTTCCTTCTGAACCGTCTTTGCACTTTAAGATAAATTTCCTTTTCTCAAAGCTTACTCTTGCTTCTGCCATTACTTCATATCAGTTGCACCTGTAAAAAAAGGAAAGTTTGAGTGAGTTATAATCATTCAAAATGTGTATACATTTTTGAGACACCCTGTAGTTGTGAGTGGAGTACACAAGTCAACAACTTGAGGAAGTTTGCAGTAAGAAGAAATCATTGACTCGGAAATTGAGATTAAAAACACAAACAACACTTAAATTCTCAGTATATTAAGATACTCGATTACATCGAGATTACCGAAGGTATCTTTAAAAGTTTCATTGTTTAAACTTTAAACTTCAAAATTTTTCAGTCTGAGCAGGTAACTGTTCTTTAATTAAACATTCAATAATACTGATTAATGTGCTATAAGCTGCACAACGTATTTTGCATGTAATGCACATTAGTTAAAAAATCGAATTTTTTCAATGGCAGTTTACTAGTTTTAAGTTAAGTACAAAGCTACAGAATGGGTATTTGTGCTCTGCTTACAACGGGTATCAAAATCCAGTTTCTACTATTGTAAGTCCACAAATATACCGCTATGCCACTGGTAGAAAGTGATGGACTAAGAAAAATTCTCGAGGTGGAAAAATGGAGGCATTTCAATTAATTTTAAAATTACCTTGTTACATACTTAAAACTGCATTCATTACTATTGCCTCTCGGTGTGGATTCTTGTACGTGGTGAGGGAACCTCCCAGGGAAGGTTCTGTTCTTTCAGTTTACCTCCTCTCAGATCTAAACATCTACCCATGTGTTTGCCGTGCGTGGCAACCGGTGAAGGGGAGGAGAGGATCCTGGTGGTTGAAGGGTACAACCCTAACATACCACTTTGGCCTTGAAGTCCTGTAGACGGGCGACCTTGGGGTGGCCCCGCTTGGGTCAGTCGGCTGGTTCACTTGGACTAGGTTGAATGTTCTCAACAGGTGTTGTGGAGATTGTATCTGATACTAGTGTTTGGGTATAGTGCTCACGAAATCCTGGTGTTGCTGCAATGTCTTTGTTTGACATTATAGTGCGTCCCTTCGTAGGGCTCCATGGTGGTTGGGGTCAGTGGGCACCGAAATTTCCCCTTTTTTATAAAGGATACTGCAATTAAAAATCTAAATAAAATAGTAAAAAAACAGTCTATAGGTAAACGACCACGTCTTGAAGATTCTGAGCAGCATTCTTCACCATCTGTACCTCATTTTCTTATATTGCATTAACATTCACTTTCAGACAAATATTTAGGGCAAATTCTGCCTTTTTCATTCAGAAGGGACTTGACGGACTTGTTGGCTTCCCAAAGTCAGTGAAGAATCTTCGATCTGGTGACATATTAGGGGAAACATCCACGTCTCAACACAAGTAACTCCTCTTGCATTCAAAGGCAATTGGGGATATACTTATTGAGGTTACACCTCATGCTACTTTAAATTCATCATAAGGAGTTATTGTTGAGAGGGATTTGAAGAACATCTCAGAGTCGGAGATTCTTGATGGTTTCTCCATCCAAGGAGTTTTTGCAGTGAGGCGTGTATCCACTCGCAAAGAGTTCGGAAAGAGGATGTTGTTCTAAATAGACTACGCATTGGTCACAGTTTTTAACTCATCATTTTCTTTTATCTGAAACTGATGCACCAGTGTGTAGTTTGTGTAACACTCAAATCACAATAGGCCACATTTTACTCTCTTTTCGTCGTTACGACTCTCAACGACGGCACCATTTTAAACACGTTTCGTCCCAAAGGTTGCCCAAAACGTTAGATTGTGTTATTGGTGATGGTGACACTCTCCACCTTGGTAATGTTTTAAGTTTTTTAAAGGCCATTAATCTTTATAATGCCATTTAAGTTTTTTAATTTATACATTAGACCTTTTTAATGTGGCTCCCTTTTAAAAATCACAGTTCATTTAGTTCGATGTGAAATTAGAAACTGGACGTAACATTAAATAACTCGAAACCAGTACTGGAAAGGCCTACTTCAGGTGACTAGTGCTGCTGTTTGAACTATACGTTTGTCATCCTGGCGCGTTGTTATTATAATTTTGCTACACGTCTTTTAAAACCTTTTTATTACTTTCCTTTCTGAAAATGGCCATAACGTCAAATAACTAACTAGGACTGGTAAGACCAATTTCAGGTGATTGACGATGGTTTTCGTACTTACCTGTAAGTCTTCCTGGCGAATATGATAATTACAGTTAAAAACCTTCACTGGAAAGTGTACATTGCTTGTACATTTCTTTGAAGGGTGCTTTTAAGCAGTAGACACCTTAAATGATGCATGTTGTCCAAAACATTGTACATGTATATGTAAATAAGTTTCAGTTTCGTCAAAAGTTTTAGAAACCATCATGAGATGATCATAGTCCAATCCAATAGTGATTGTGGAATATGTGTATGTATAGAATGCCTTTAAAGTGATTTACAAGCACATGTTTTATCCAACCCATGCTGAAGACAGAGGGGATTTGTCTCCAAGGTTTGGCACTTATGAACACTGAAATGTTAGAAAAGTAACAATAAATTAGACAAAATGATTGTTAGTACTGTAGTAGAATGACACAAGTATGAAAACTAAAGTGAAATTTGGTTTAAACTTAGTTATGCCCTCATGATGATAAAACTTTTAATAAAAGCTAGTGTGTTCAGGCTTTAGGTAAGAAAAAAAAATAGGCACTCATTATAAGATAAAAAGTAACAAAAGCTTACTGAATTATAAAGTTATATTAAATTTGGAACAAAGCTGGATTCATTAAAGAGAAACCTTCAGACACTAACTTTTTTTTTTTTTTTTAAAGGATATTGCTTGTGTGGATTTGATGTACTTAGATTTTCAAGAGGCTCTGATAAGGTGCTGCATGGAAAGTAAGCTAAGAATATGTATGATATAGAGATTTGAAAAATATTACTTGGTAGGGTGGTAGGTAAACTGAATGAGAGAAATCAAAGTGAAGTCTTATTTGTTACTAGTAGTCTGCTAAGTGTTTTGTTGTTAGGCCTTTGCTTTTATTATTTATGTTGATTATAGGAGCATAATTTAATAAATTTTGGGTAAGTTTGTTTAAGATCACCTGTTCCCCTTTTTAAGATAAAATTATTTAAAAGGTATTTTAATGTTTTGCTCAAAAGCAATTATTTTGCTGTAGGAATTATCTTAATACTCTTCGTATAAACTTTTAATTGTCAACTTGCCAATTTGTCAAAATCATTCTGTAATACCCAACATTTTCAGTACAGCTAAAAATACCTAGAAGTTTAATTTCATCAGCAAATTTTACTGATTTATTAATTATGAGGTGAAACACTACCCTAGTGGCAGCTAATTTACTTGTAATTGCCAATTATATTATTCACACCTCCTTTAAAAAACTTAGAAATTTTTTTTCTAGGAAGTGTTGCACAGTAAAAGTATTTGGATTGTGTTGTTTAGTCATATGCAACTTATTACATCAAAATCATCCAATTTACAGAGCTAAAAATTTTTGTAATTTTTCTCTGATATAATCTTTTATAATCATTTTTTAATATTTTATATTAAAAGTGATACTGTTTATTGAAAAGATAATAGTTTTTTTAAGAACTCTAATTTCTCAGTAACACATTTAAAAGTTTCATCGATAAAGATATTTAACTCGTGTGCAGTTCTAGTAAAAATTGTGTCTTGTGAGGAGAGTACATTAATTTAAAATTATGTTCTGTTGTAAAACAATGATTGTTGCACATATGACATTGTTTTTCTGTCTTTAATCTTAGGGCCTGGCATGGCCAGGTGGTTGAGGCTATTCCTTCATCTATGTCACTGATGTAAATAAAAAGAACAAAGGCCTTAAGACTTAACTCTGAGATTCTTCACTTTTGACATTAATCCAGTTTGATTGAACTCCATTTGTAATGATCCTTTACTTACTTTCTTCTATCCAGTTGCCTGGCATGGCCCTCGACTCGTAATCTGAGGGTTGCAGGTTCGAATCCCTGTCACACCAAACATGCTCACTCCTTCACCAGTGGGGGCATTATAATGTGATGGTCAATTTCACTATTCGTTGGTAAAAGAGTAGCTCAAAAGTTGGTGGTTGTTGGTGATGACTAGCTGCTTTCTCTCTAGTCTTACACTGCTAAATTAGGGACAGCTGGTGCAGATAGCCCTCTTCTAGCTTTGTGTGAAATTCAAAACAAACTAAACCAAACTTCAGGTTAAGAAAATGACTTAGGAAGGTCGAAACATTGTACTCTCCTTATCAGTAAAAGTGTTAATACCCATACTAGCTGTTCTGAGATACATAGTTGGAACTCAGTTAATTGAGACTCGCTTCATCATTTATCTTGCTGATCCTTCTGTCATAGAGTAGACCTACCTAGCTATCTTTGACAAAATCAGTTAACCTGTTAAGTATTAAGGTTTCATTACTACAGAATTCTGCATTAGAAATTACTATTTTTAATAATGTTTATGTTGTCCTTACTTGGACCTTTTGAGTTAAATCAATTTAATGCTTCTTACTAAAAGAATGTCATTTTCAGAAGGTAGAAGAGGGAAGAATTCTTTTTGGAGAAGAAATATGGCTGTATGAAAGATATATACACACACACACACACACACACACAGGGTGTTTGGAAAGTCACTGTGCACTCATACATTTATTAACAGACATGTTTCAATATAAAATACAGGAGGTAAATATGAATGACAATTATAAACAATGTTGAAAGTGACCTCCATTGGCATCAGTACAGGCCTGGATCTTTCTTATTTTGTTTCTAAAAACTGCTATCAGTTGCTGGCTTGAAATAGACTGAATAAAATATGATTACAAAACTGCACAGTGACTTTCCGAACACCTTGTATATAGTCTAGTGAAGGTGCTGTCCTGGACATGTAGGTTTCAACAATGTTGGAAAGGGTCCTGGCATCAGTCTCAGTGTGAGTGAAGCATAAACATCTTAAAGTTGCTGAAGTGTAATGGAACCTAGCAAGACGAATATCATGTGAAAAAGTTTCCACAAGACTCCCAGATTGTCACCAACTGAAAGTTAAACAGGTGAGAAGGATTGGATGTGACACTGGTAGATAACCTCTACCACTTAGATCTGTTTCTCCAAAAGATGAGACAGCAAGCACTAGTGGAAAACCATGAACCATCTGGCAGGTTTAGCCTATCTTTGAGAAGTATTGTGACTGGATTATTTTACATCATGAAGAAACATGGGGCCACACAGAACTTTAAGGTGAGCTACCTGGTATAGAGGCCAGTTACTTGTCCAAGTGTTGGAGTTCCTAAGGACATTTACTCCAGGGAAAGGCATTGTTCTGCATCACATGTTCCTGTGAGTGATGCCAAACAGTTTTTTGTTCTGATGTTCAATGGTGTGAGGAAAGAAAATAGTAGCATTTTCTGAAACATTTCAGAAAGGTAACTATTTGTAATGTCTGGGCTCAGGAACATGCAGTTTAATGCCCAGTCCTGAGCATAAACAGTCCATAGAGAATTTGGAGGTGCAACAATAAGACTGGAGCAGACTTGTGTCCAAGCTATGCCACTGGTTAAATTCAGTGGATAATTGTGTAATCCATCTGGCTGAATTTAAAACTTGGAACAGGAATGCCACCAAGGGTCTGGCTGCTTACATGAACTGTCTTTTCTCTATGCCTACCAAATGATCTTACCCTATAATGGCTGCAGCAGTTTGGGAAGACATACTCATGGATAGGTTCATTTAGTGACAACCTTGTGAGACCAGTGAGCACTACCTGGATGCAAAGGCATATTTTCACCTTAACTGAGGCAGTTTCAATTGCATCTAGGTATGAGGTGGTAACTTCTGTCTAGTTGTTAGATAAGAAGCCCAGAGTGACAGCTCAGACAGACTATCTTATTCAGATTCCTCCACCAACTTGAATTTAAGACATGAACACTGTGATGCAACCACACTGGTTTGCAGTGAATGAGCATGGCTGTCCTGATCTGATCATGGTTTACACATCACAGCCTGTACTGGTTGTGCCTACATAGGAACATCATCTTGAACAGGATAAGAGAAGTATATGCTTTGCTTATGGTCTGTTGGGGTACTAGTGAATAAACTCTCAGAACTTTGCTGTTAAGAAAAGGCAACAAGGCTATTTATTTCAACTGATTGTTCAGAAGTTGCTGTAAAACCAATAGAGCCCATACTTTGCCAAGCAGTAGAGTAGACAAGGCTATTATTTTTGGCTGAACAGGACAAGTAAAACCAATGTAACAAGTGTTAAATGCTACAAAACATCTCTTAAAAACTAATGGAGCATAACTTGAACATAACCACTACTGTGAGAAGCATGAAAGAAAACTTGCATGAAAAGGTGATCAGCCCAGCTTAGTGTGTACCTGTGAAAGTACAAGAGTAAGAGATTAAGTACCTGATTGACAAGAGTGATTGGTAGATATTATAAGTTATCAAGCCTTCAAAGTGAGACTACCATTCAGACCAGTAGATACTGGTTTCAATTATACAAATGGTAATAGACTAGATGTAAATGGAGAGGTATATCTCTGGGTTTGCCTGTGAATTATCATGCATTATATTAAGGTAGTTATTTCCAACCTTGTATGTGGCATTAGCATCCTTGTGATGGACATAATACAAAAAATATTCATCAGTTTCATCTGTGGAGTGTTTTAACTGATACTACATTGGCAAGTGTATGCCTTGACTTGGAGCAACAAAAGAGATCCATATAGATCAGGGAACCAATTTCAGCAAACAGTGTGTCCCTAAAGCTGTACGAAATGTTAGGTATGGTGAAGACATGCATTTTGCCTTATCACTCCTAATTGGGTTGTTTAGCAGAATAGGTAAGACAAACTACTAAATATATGCTTGGCAGTCCCTATTGAAGTGATTGTAATTAGCACTTACTGTATGTTATAATGATGGCTTCATTGCAACTGAACAGGGGTTTAAGGTGCTGTTCTCCAACCTTGTTCATGGCAAGTAGGAAAAGCACTTCCTGTTGATAAAGTATTGTCATTCTTCATGAGCAAATGCCCCTTAATAACCACAAAAATATGTTTAATAATTAAGGTCTGAACTAGTTGATGTTCTCATGAATTCACCCATTAGCAACTTGGAAAAACATGAACATCAGTGATGACGAGAAACCCACTTGTTGAGAAATTTATATGCAAAAACGGCTCGTTTGGGCTGAGAAAACACTTTACATAGAAGAGCGAACAACGTTGACCTTCTTCGTCATCGCCAGGTTCACAAAGAAAGAGGTAACTGACCGGAAGCTGACCACATGTTTGAAAGGTTGTGTAACTGTGTGTCAAAATGTAGAGGGCGGTATTAGATGTTTGAATATATAATATTCAAACCGAAGAAGGTCGAAACGTTGTTCGCTCTTCTATGTAAAGGGTTTTCTCAGCCCAAACGAGCCGTTTTTGCATATAAAACATGAACATGTTCTTTATTGTCTTGTCATAATTCCTTCTCTGTCATATGATTATGACAGAAAAGGAATTATGATAAGGCAATAAAGGAACAGATAGTGTTGATATTGAGTCTTACTGTGGTATGTAGAATCAGCTTGGATCCAACTGGACTCATCAGTGTTTCATATTCTATGTCAGATATAAAAATCTGTTTAGTGTAGTTAGTATTAATATATTTATTTTGTGAGTTAATATTTCATGATTGTTTAATGTTTTTTTTTTAATAATTAGTGAGTTAAAAGTAGATGACTATCACAATTTGTGTTTGTAAATTATTGATGTTGAGGGTAATGAAAGTTGTGTGCAATTCATTGATGTAAAAAATATGGTGATTTATAGAAGGCCTCAGTGATAGATTATAAACAGCAGTATAAAGACAAAAAGAGAGTGAAAGAAAGTTTTGATTATAGAAAAGTTAGAAAAAATAAAGTTTACTGTTATAGAAGTAATTAGCCTAATAACTGATATGCTAAAGTGAGATTAAGTTTTCTCATGTTTTAGGAGAATAATTTGTCTTGTGAAATTGTGTTCTAAACCAATTGAACCTGCCTGTGTGAACTTTGACAAAAAGCAGAATATTATTTGGAAGTAGTCTTATATGCAAAAAGCAGACATTTATTGAAAGTGGGGCTAAATATGAAAAAGCAGACAATTATCAGAAGTTGGGGGATACAACTGGGATAACTCATAAAGCAGAGTAAGTGAATAATATACCAGTGCTCTTATGATAAAAAGGAATAAGAAAGATAGATGAAAAGGAATAAGTGAATTATACTTTTATTGTGTTTAAGAACAAAGTAGAGAAAAATAGTTTGGCAGGTCAGTTGAATTGTAGACCATTTGAATTGGCATAAGTGGACTTTTGGTAAGAAGAATAGAACTGTATTATATTTAAGATACAGCTATGATATACATAGTGTAAATAATTTTTGTACATATATATAACTTGTTTTGAATATAGTAATTACAAAACAAATAAAGTGCATGCTATTTATTTATTATCAGATTTATTGCCAACAAATTACTGTCACCCACTGTAGAAGAATCCTTGGCCCAAAACATCCGTATATTTTAACTTAATATATCAAGTTCCAATCTCCATCACACCAAACATGCTTGCTTTTTCAGCCATGGGAGTGTTATGATGTGATGGTTAATCCAACTATCATTGTTAAAAAAGTAGCCCAAAAGTTGGTGGTGGGTAGTGATGACTAGCTGCCTTCTCTCTAGTTTTGCACTACTAACTTAGGGATGGCTAGTGTAGGTAGCTGTTGCATAGCTTTTGTGTGAAATTCCAAAACAAAGAAAGTTACAATATTTTTTTTTACTAAAAAGTAAGTATTCTGACACTCCAGTAGATTATGCTATTGATGTATGAGTAGCATAATCTGCTGGAGTGTGAGACATGAAAAAACTTGGAGCATGTGAAATGTTGCACAAGAATATCACAGATGAACTTCTTATAAACTGGCTTTATTAAAAGTCAGATGTTTAGATTCATGATGAAGAGAAGATATGGCTGTCTTCTCATGTCATGTTGATAATTTAGTTATGAGAGAAAAATATGAAAATATTTATCTTATTGTCCCAGATGATCCAGGTGAGGACATGCAGGAGTTAGAGGCAAAAGGCAGCTGAGAAATGTGTGAAATTGTTAACATTGACTTTACAATTCATATTGACAGGACTGCTTAATCACTAAAGCTATGATAAGTGTACTGTATAGCTAATAGCTATAATATATTTGGCATCATCAGTTTATATAAGTTTTGTATTTTATTGAATTATGAGTATATTGTTAAGTAATTTTTTGTATGCTTGTTTTAAATGAAGGATTTGGTTTTAAATATTTCATTGTGAAGTATATAAACATGCAATTTAATATTAAATAAGTTTATCTAGGTTGTAATCAGTGTTAAAGAGGTTTTCATTTTATTATTTTTACTTATTTTGTGACAGACTACAAGCTCCTAAAAAGAGTGGGTAATCTTTGATAAAAATATATTTTCACGATTCCTGGTATGGGTGTTAAAATTTTAATTAAAATAAAGTACAGAACAAAGTTTTGACCTTCTTAGGTCATCTTCAGGTTAATGGTGAGAAACTTTTAAGTGGGTTTCTTGTCATCGCAAATCTTTGATAAAGTTTTTTTAATGTGCAATTTTAGTTTTTAAAGGGTATTTCAAATGGCACTTATAGTTTTTGTTAAAAGGTTTATGTTTCATTTATGTATTTTAATATCATTAAAGGATTTCTTTCTGTGTATCATTTAATAATTTTACTGAGTATTGTGTTTTATTGTTTAAATATATTAACAAGATATTTTTCTTCATTGTGTATATATTACATTTTTGCATCATTGAAAGGTTCAGGATTTTTGCAGTTTGAGTTGTAGGCCCATGTTGCATGCAAGCACTTATAAGGTTGAGAAAAAGTTAGAATGTTTTTTTACTATGTTAAAAGTGTAAAGTTAGTTGGTTCTAAAGTTTATATTTAATGGTCAGCTTGAGTGTAAGGCTGAGGTGGAAGGGGAGGAAAAGTGTGATATGTAGCCATACTTTGCATTTTGTACCTTCTATGAATGTAAGATTTTTGAAAATTATTTATCATACATATATGCATTTTTCACACAAAATGTGGTACAAAAAACTCTAAAATTTACTTTATTTTAAGTGACTTAGTTCCTTTTCCATGTTTTAGTGATAATACCTGCTCCACGAGTTGCCGTAATGTTACATATTGTATAAGATGGTCAACGACAGCAGTGTTCTTCTCTAGTAGAGAAGATGATGTCTCAAAGTTATGGCCTTCTTAATGTTGAATGAGAATAACTAGTTAGGTAGATAGTGCTGATTGCTTTTTGGGTAAATACAATATTCCATATTAATTAAGAAACATTAGTTTCACATATTACTACATTGGATCTCAAGTGATTTAATTGAAGGCAAGTTACCTTGAGGAAAAGAAATCTGTTGATCAGTTCATAAGTCTAGTAGCAGACAACTGTTTATTATGCACAGTTTTTATTCACAGATTTAAACAAAGATTGTTTTTATTGTATATAAAATGTGTTTCTGGTTTGTTTATTTCTTGCTTTGAACTTAGTTTACTTAAATTCAGATTTTCTTTATAATGTATCATGTTGTTCCTCCTTTTATAAAATGATCCTAACTAACACTTCAAAAAAAATCATATAACAAAGAATACCAAAATTTTGCTACTAACCAAAGTTGAGTATAGAACAATTAAAAAGAACACTGAATCTCTGGTTTTTCTTTTCACAAATGTGACTCAAACAATGGGTACAGAAGAGTTCTGAACAGCTAATTCGCATATTTCTATTTTTTAGATTTATTCCTAGTAAAAGTATTTTGCACATTTTTAATGTAGCTATTCAAAAGTGACTGTGATTTATAGATTTTAAAGTACATTTACTTAATTTTTATGTTACAGAATGAAAGAAATTAATGAATAACTATGCTAAGAAATATTCAGTGATGAAGACATCATGCAAGACCCATTTTTTAATATAAAAAAAAGGAAAATGAAGTTGTATTTCCACTTTGTAGCATGAGGAATTCATTAGAAAGGAAAGAATTTAATTATACAAAAGAGGAATTTGTTTTTCAAGTACCAAGGAGTTTTATTCATAGAGGGACTTCAAAAGTAAGTCATCTTTTGTAAATTTTCTTATACTTCTCTACTTTTAAAAAATAACCACAAATTTATAAAGTGGTATACGTCTTGATATAAAAGACTGTTTAGTCTAAATATTATTAATTAGTGCATCTTGGGAATGAATATTTTATGATTGTTTAGTTTTGTTTTAGTTTAAGAGAGTTAAAAGCAAACAATTATTGGAAGTTACATTTGTAACTTGTCATTGTCAAGCATATAGCAAGTAGACAATTTAGTAATAAACATATAAGCAGTTTGAGATGAATGGGAAATGGCAGACAAAGGAAGACAATACTAGAAGAGAGTAAGGCTATGGCCAAGGAAAAGTTTGGCATGAAATAAACTATGACAGAAGTAATAGGCCTAATGCTTAATATGTTGCAGTAGAAAAGGAGAAAAACAAGAATAATCTATTTCATCAAAGAGTGATTCTAAAGTAATTGAATTAGCCTGAGTACCCTTTAACAAAAAAAAAAGATATTTAAGAGAAAGAAGGCCAGACAATTGCTGAAAGAGCTGTATATGACTATGTTAACTCATGAAACTGGTGTAAGTGAATTATACACAGAATATTAGTGTGATAGAAACAGCTTATCAACTGAAGTTCTGAAACAATTGAATAGGCTTAAGTTTACTTTTAGCAGGAAGAATAGACATATACATAGTGTTTACAATATGCTTATGATCTTCATAGTGTAAAAAATTTGTTGTACATTTAACTAGTTTAAATACATATACATATTATTTTGAAAGCAACTGGAGTGTGTGCTGTTTATCTTTGAATTTATCATCAACAAATCACAGATGCCTACTGCAAAAGAGTTCTAAGTCTAATGACAACACAGTATATATTTATACCATTAGTAAGTATAAGTCTAACAATAACACAGTATATACAGCAACTACCTGTTGTAGAGATCCAGAAGACGGAAAACATTTGAAACATCCTCCATGCTCGTGTCTCCACAACAGGTAGTTGCTGTCCATTCTACAAAGTTTTATCATGAATACTCTGCCTATACAATCTATCAAAGAACACAGTATATATTTATAACATTAGTAATTATAAGCCTTTTATTGAAAATTGGCAAGCCACAACCAGGATTATACAGTGGTAAATGGGAAGATGTGAATAGCAGTGGAAATAAATAGGCCTATATATACACATAACTGTAGTAGCTCTCCACTACATTACTGTGGGATTTTAGCTACTGCATGTAGAGAGATACAAGTATATCATTTTGGAAGTTGACATTTTCCTTACTTAAAAATGCATTTCACATAAATACTCTTCTCATCTTCCTGAAATTAAATTTAAGTAAACCTACTTTTGCATATGAAGATTGTGTTTTCCTCTTGTTGATGCATGGGTGGAGTTCACATTATTTGAAACATATTTAAAATGGGAAATATCTCAAGGCTAGTGGCATGCACAAAATCTCAAAGGCAGGTGCTTGAAGAATAGCTACATAATGCAGAGAAGTAAATATCTATCAGAATTACATTTTTAGGTAAAGAAAATGTTAACACTTCAGTGGAAAAGGAAATACTTTCAAGTTTTGTTTGAATTTGAATGATTACTTCTTTTTAAATGTATTTTGTTTTATTTTTGCAGTTTGTAAAAGTATTCCAGATAAAATGGGAATCTTAAATGGAGAAAGAATTCTTTTGGTTTAGATTTTGTTTCAGTGTGAGTGATTACATGTGTTTAATTAAGTGCATTTTGCTGTTTGTTTTTTGCAGTTTGACCAAGTACTACAGAAAAAGTGGGAAACTGCAATGAAGAATGGATACTTCAGGTATCATCTAGATAAACTTGATACAAAAGTACTACCAGGAAAGTATGGATTTATTGCACAGGTAGAAAATATTGCATTTTGTGCCTAGATTAACAATGACATAATTCTGTTTCAGTTCAGCAGTTTGGCTAGTTATGATTTACCATAATGACCAAAAGATTATTTTGTAAAATAGAATCAAGGCAAAATTTCCCCAAAATTATCACTTTCTTCCTTTACAAATTAAGATGTAATATTCTTGAATGGTGTAGTTTCAATCTATCCTCAAACATTGTGTCTCAGAAATAATACATTATTAGAACTTTTCAGAGTTTTAATTTTTTACAAGTATCTCTTTCTTTGTATTGACTTGATAATTATTCATCATGCTCTTAATACAAGCAGAAAATTTAAACATTATAGTTTAAAGTTAAAAATGTATATTTATAATGATATTTGTAGTTTCAAGCCAATTAAAAATGAGAACTTTTTAAAAGTGCAGTTTTTTTCTCTGACCATTTAAAAAACATATTTTCTTTAAATTAAGTCTAATTCATATCCTTAATTATTGTTTTGAAACAAATGCAATGACAGTCTTAGGGCTTTTGCTGCCCTAAATATCGAAATATTTCATATTAGGCAAAATATTAAGATATGCTACTGACTGTGTGATTTAAGGATGATTAAGTGATGTGTTGTTTATTTGATACAACATGGGCATTCATAATAAAGTCCAAAACAAATTACTTTATTTAAAGTTAAATTCTAAAATGTTATCTTTCTGTACCATTAAGAACTATCAGCCACTGGTTAGTAACCCTTTCTTTCTTTGTGAACCTGTTGATGACCGATGAAGGTAAAAAAAGTTGTTTGCTCCTCTACTTGTGCTTTCTCTACTCATACTAGCCATTTTTAAATATATAATTTTTGCTTATACATATGTGCATGCGTTGTACCAGTGTATGTCATAATTGTCACAATGCTGTAACTCTCTGCTGTTAGGAGGGTGATACAAACTTCATATGCAATAATACTTGTAAGCACTAGCACAATTTTTCCTCAGAACGTTTTCAAGCATGTTTTTTTTCTTATGCTTTTTTATTTTTTGGTTGCTGTGGTTGATTGCCCTTTTGTGTTTAATACTGCAATACTTTTATCCACTTTCCACTTTCATTCTATCCAACTGATTACAACTTCATTTTCTCTAGCCACCTGTCCCCCACTTGTACAGTGGTAAATCTATGGACTTACAAGTCTAAAATCAGGGGTTCGATTCCCCTTGGTGGACCCAGCAGATAGCTCGATGTGGCATTCTATAAGAAAACACATTTTCCTCTAACCACCTTATTAAAAATAACATCTTGAAGCCTAGGCATTCCTCCTCAGGCATTTTGTCCAGAAGAGTCAACAGTGACCGGGGTTACATTATCTGTTCATAGACCTGATGATCAGTATTTTTCCCATTAGTTCACTGAGTAGAGCAAGTGAAAAGTCTTGATTTCAATCCATGGTGAGGCATTATAAATATCATAAAAAATATTAAACTACCATGATGAACCACAGTATGACACCATGTTCAGTGTTGATGTTCTTCAAACATATTGCTACTGTGCATCAGATGGTAGGTTTCTTTCTGCCGACTTACTGTCCATTTCATTTTTTTGTTCTGTTTCATTGCATTATGTAGAGTTTGTCTTGTACAAGGATGATTTTGGCCACCATTTCCACTTCTAGCTTTTGTTTGTGGATTTTTTTCTGTCAGGTGAGTAACTAGTACATTCTTCATCTCAGCTTCTTCTGCTTATAATGCAGAGATGTAGTTTTCTATCTCTTTCATCTGTACATCATAATTACTTGGGTTGCTTTATTTTATGGACTTTTTTTGACACAGCTCCATATTGATCAGTATCTTTTTTGTTCACTACATATTTCCTGACTCCTTTTGCCATGGCCTTTTGTATTTTTTGAACCCCAATCTCTGAGTCACTTCTGTCTGCTTGGAACACACCTCTTTCTTCTTTGTCTTTCTTTCCTGATTATTTTCATCTTATCTTTACTCCTTTGCTATATCTCCATTTTCCTCCCCACTGTGGCTTTTCATCATGACCCTTATAACTTTAATGGGTAAATCTTTTGTTTACCTCTTTGAATTATACTTTTTTTTTCCTCTGGTACTTCTTTCTTCACAAGGTTTGTCTATTACTGAGATCTCTTTCATCTGGATGCTCTCCTTTTGGGTGTCCATCTCCCCTTTTTCTGCTGTTCTTTTCTTTTTTTCTAAATGCACCAATCTTTGGGGATGTTACCAATTCCTTGGACTCTTGGGCTGGAACAACTTGTCTACAATCTTCATTCAATTTCCTGGTTTTCCATCCTACTAGACTGTGGATATCCCTGTTGGCTATCCCATCTTGGGATTCCTTTGGGATTACTCTCTCTTCTGTTCTTCATCCTGTTACTTTTGTTCATTGGTCTCCCTCCCAGAGGGTGGTCTATTGAGATATAGCAGCTTCTCATTATTGAAGATGGTTCTTGAGTTTGAAACCCATGGTGCCTGTCTCTTCCAACCTGTAGTGTCTCTCCACTAGTGACCATTGGGTTTTTGCAAAATCCTTTTTAGGATCTTCCCCTTCTTTTCATACTCCACCTCCTATCTCTACCTTCTTATTCTCTCACTTGTTTTTCTCTATCATTCTTTGCATCTTCTCCTCCTTCCCAGAAGTTTTCTTGATTCTCATATGGGGCAGGCTTAATCATCATCCTATTATCTTTATATATCTTAAAGCCTTGACATAGGAGGGTCTTTATTCCTTTTCTTGTATGAGTTTTTTCATATAGCAGGTAGCCAGTAGGCATGGTTGTTTTAGGTAGACTTTACATATGTTACAAATAAATTTATTTAACATCAGCCTATGCTGTAACAGGTCAGCACACAAGCCACCAACATGAGAGATTTACATTCAAGAATTCATCAACATTGAGAGTTCAGAAATAAGTAGGAAAAATCAAAGTTAAATATTTTATTTTTTTGAAACTGTATACATACTTTTAGGAAATTATGCATGAAATTTGAACAATTTCATCCACTTGTTTCATTTTAGGAACAAAATATAACAATAACATCATTATATCACATGGATTATATGACACTGTAGTCGTAGGGTTAATAATATTGGATATTAGTTTACTGATCCTAAATGATCTTTTCAATTACATCTAAAAAAATGAGGAAACAAAACACACTAAAAAAGAAGGAAAATTAAAAGAAACACCTACAGAACATACGGAACTAAGCACTACATTAATTCTGCTGGTAACATTGATGGGAACCAAATTCCATATGATTATGCTTGCTCACATTCTTCAGTGTTCTCCTTTACAGTTATCCCCCCTGTTCTTTTAGTGGAGTACAGGAGAACCCTTACTTTTCCAGTCTTAATTTGTTGAGGGTCTAAGTATGGTGAGTTTGCTATGTGATTGGTGTCTACACCCCAATAACAGATTAGTTGGGCCCACACCTCATTTGAGATGTAGACCTTTGCTGATGCCTAGAAGTGTAGTAAAGGGCATTCTATTAAAATATCACTACAACAATTTCTGGTGGCTGTGTGTGGCCAAATGGAATTTGGATTTGCCTTGGGAAGCAGATAGAGCTCTTTCTCCTGTCATCATAATATCAATCTCATATATGTATGTGACCAACACAGAATGACCCTAAAGCTCTACTCACATTACACATTCTAATGATCCACTTACCTTGGGAACATGTAGTAACCAACACTGAATTTTGTCATTAATACCATTTGCTCTACTATCTCAACTATTACATTATGTAACACAAATTTTGATCCTGGATAGTATGTGTTATTTCTTAATTGCTTATGTTGTAAAAGTACAGAAAATGGCCATTATTACCTTCAAACTTTGCTTTTGTGACCTGGATAATGAAATTTAGAAATTAACCTATTTTCTATGTAAAAACGGGCAAATTTGCACATTTTCATTTATATAAGGTCTGAATAAAACAACATATGAATCAAGATTTACATGTATTTATACTAAAGTTATACAAAAATGTTTAGAAGTGAGCATATTTCAAGATTTGAGACTGTAATGTAAATCACTTTCACGTAACAGCCCTCAAATATAATCTTCCATCATGTTTTCTTTATATGCTCCTTGGTAGTAGCATTCAAAGTCCAGTACATCTTGGTGGAAGCACTTGCCTTGCTCCTCTGAGTATGTTCCCATATTTTTCCTTGTATTTATCAAGATAAGCATCAAGGATATAGACTTTCAGGGACACCCCTCAACCAATTTTGCTGTAGTTCTTCACCAAAGCATCAACCAGTTCCACATAATTTTTGGCTTTGTGATCGCTCAAGAAGCCCCAATCCACTGCAACAAAGTTGCCCCACACTTTTTTTTCCCTTCATACTGAGCTTCTTGGGGAATTCTGTGCAATCCAGGATCTTTATTTGTGGTCCAAAAAAAACACCAATTTTGACCATCACCTCAGACAGCTTAGGGAAGAAGCCTTGAAGGTACTTGAAGGATGCAGACTCCTTATCAAGAGCTGCAACAAACTATTTCATAAGACCCAATTTTATGTGCAGTGGTGGGAACAACACCTTCTGGAAGTCCACTAGTGGCCCACACTTGACATTGCACCTCCCCACAGAGAACTGGGTCCATTGTAGCCAGTGCTTCCTGTTGTAGTCACTGCAGTAACTCTGCTGTTCCAAAAGCACAGATAACAGGGAAACTTGGTAAAGCCTCCTTGGAGATCCATCATTCTGAAGTCTGATAATCTCCCAGCCATAGTCATAATACTTCAAGGCTTCTAGCAAGGTCTTGATGCTGTTGTATTCCTCTTTAAGGTGCATCGATTGAGCCAGGGGAAGAGATGGATAGTTTTTCCCATTATGGAACAGCACAGCTTTGAGGCTTCTGGATGAACTATCAATAAAGAGGCGCCTCTTGTTTGGGTTACAGGCAATTCCAATTGCCTTGGCATTAAATCTACCTGGAATGTTCTAGAAAATGGGTAAATTGGAAAATTTCATTATCCAGGTCACAAAAGTAAAGTTTGAAGAGAAAAATAAGTCTTTTTCATTCACTTCAAGCATAAGCAATTTGGAAATAACACTTTCTGCCCCGGAACAAGAAAAAGTAAATATTTTTTTACATAATGTTATTTTCTCTTTGAGAAGGATACATGTTCTCATTTAGTGCTATTTCACTAGGTGACTCCTGATTTCATGGAAGTCACATTTCTTGGGTTTTTCCTTTCTTGCTGCTTCAAAAAGGAGCTAATTTTTTTGTAATTGATCAGCACTGGTCCCCTCCTCCATCTTTAATGTAGGATTCTAGGTCTTAGAGGTGCTGAGAGGTAAATAACATTTCTAAAGTTAACATTTTCCTTACCTGAAAGTGTATTTGGTTTGCCATATCGAGAATGAGCCTATGATCACATTCTAGTGCACATGGGGATTACTGTGCAGGGAGGTTGTTTTGTCCTTCTGTTGTTGGAGCATTATGATGATTATATCAAAAGTTAGCACAATGCTTTCAGACATGTATAGTTGGAATGTTTTTAAGGTTTGTGCAAGCACAGAAAATCCCACAACAGTTGCATGTGAGGTAATAGCTCTCACTGCTGCAGAGACATGAGTATTTATCTGAATTACATTTTCAAGTAATGAAAATATTAACATTTTCACTAGAAATTAAACATTTAGAATATAGAATGCAACTGCCACTTACACAAGAAAAAAAAAACTTATAATTCACAACTTTGCTCTACTAGCAATGGTAGAAAAATTCTTAGTGCATTATTTGTAATCTCAGTAGAATTATTGATAAATTGTTGGTAATATTAGTAGAATTTCCAGTGTACTATTGGCAATGTCAAGAAGATTTCCAGTGCATTGTTGGCAATTGCAGGATAATTCTTAGCACTTTGTTATTAATTTAAGGAAAATTCTTAGAAAATTTTGAATGCATTTTAGGCAGTGTTAAAAAACTTTTTTTTCAGTGCACTGTATACAAATGAGAACAGAGAAATGATTTTCTTCTCTATTGCATATTGATTATATGAATTAAGGTTGATTCTGGTGAAATTATTACTGGCAACATTTTCAGTATATCACAGAGCACGAGTGTTTAAACATTTCTTAATTAAGACTGTTAATCTTAAAAGTTATTTTAAGGGCTGTGCAGTGCTCTCCATTGCTAATGTGATTTGAATTGTAATTTTTGTTACTTTAATATATCATACAGGAACAATAGTTATTTAATGTCCTTTGTTATTTGTGGTATGAAAAATGATAGAAAAATTATTTTGAACCTTTGCACTGGATTTTAAATAAGTACACTTTTTTATATCCACTTGTTTCAAAGAATTTCATTCTTAAAAGTAATTTTCTGTTGTTGTTTCTTTCATTTCAGTATTAACATTTGTTTTTGTTTCTGCCCTCTTTACCTTCCTGTTATGTCTAGTTATAAATAGATTCCGAAAATAAAAACATGCAAATAAGATTTAGTATTTTTGTGTTTGAAAATGATTGCTAACTTCTCTTTCCATGATACTGTATCCAGCTTATGTAACTTGATTTTGAAATTGTCTGGTACATTAAAGAAAGCCTTCACTGATTTTTTACTACTTACTTTAAAAAATATTTACTTTCAATTCTAGTATCCCAAGCATAAAAACTAGCTAGATGTCAAAAACTGTTTTATGAAGTATACTCTGTAAAAATGCTTATCCAGACTATTTTTATGATAAAATCATGAACAAAATTGTTACATCCTTAATCTGTCCTAAACAACCTTACCTTTCTTTGGTAAACTTTCTCATACCTTGCACAACAAGCTAAACAATTTGTGAACTAAAAAAATGTTCTATGATTTGCCTTGGTATTATTTATGTAATAACACAAGTACAACAGGGGATCATTCTCCACTTAAACTTTTGTAAAGTGATAGTCTCCAGTACTGCTAAATGCAACTTATTTATAAACTAATCACTATTTGAAAAAATAAAACTATTTCAACTTTAGCCTAGCCTATCTTTTCCAAATGTTAAGGTTGTGTCCTCTTGTTCTATTGTCTTCAGAATTTGGCATACAGAAACCAAAGGCTTTTATTCAGCTTTTGAGAAAATCTTTTGAATTTAGATCAACTCTTGCACTTCTATTTTCATGAGAAAATGAGCTATCTTAATTTGTTCTCATAACATAATTCTGTTAACCCAAGAATTTTCTTTGTGGTTCTTTTCTGAATCCTTTCTAATCACTTAATACGCTTCTAAGAATACCAAAACTGACAGTAAGTTGTCAGGTGGATTCTTGCACAGAAAACAGTAAAACTTTTAATAGAAATAAAGATAAAAAAAAGAGATGCAGGTGGTAGAAGTATACTTTATTGATTTTTGGAATCAGTAGTGCTTATAATCTGTAAAATGTTGCAGATAGATGTAAAGGATCTTTTTTTTTTTTTTTCCCAAAATATTATGATCAGTGTAAAGCCCACCACAAGTCTGTGAATGAGCTTTTTTTTCCTATTTGGCTATCATACATTCCTTTCTAAGGACGAAGCTTGATGTAACTTGACTCCACAGTTCACTTTAAGATTCTCATTAAAACAATCAGTTCTTCAAGTGAAGGAAACAATGTTCTCATATGTGCTTGTAGGAAGGGATTAGAAGAGGCATTTGCTCTTTATACTAAATTGTATGTATTATGATGTAAACTTAATGTATTTAAACTGAATAAAAATTACAATAAGATTAAGTTTAAATGTGTTACATGTGCTTAGATATAACACACATTATTTTAGTTTGTTAACTTAAACTGTGAAAGCTGATCCCCTTTCTCCAGAAATAGTTTTAGTCATTCAAACTTCTAATTAATAATTTGCTAGTGCAAGTGATTGGCAAAAATCATGTATCAGGAATCTGACCTAGATTTCAAACTTGAACAAAAAGTCTTCAGCCCTCATTTCATACTCTCTGATGCCCTTGCATATGCCAAAACTAATAGTAAGCTCTGAAATAGATGTAATGATTATGTATTAGCATTTTAACTTAAAAAAATTGTAACATATAGCTTACTAAATGATAATACTTCAAATGTCATTAATTTCTCTGTAGCGTGTAACATTAACTACAAATGCTAAAATTACTTAGGTATGGTTAACATGTACTTTTGAAATGTTAACTTTTTGTGTTTTTTTTTTTTTTTACATACAGTTAAATGTTAAACGTGCTCAAGAAAGAAGAAAACCACAAGATGTAATTGATTTAAAAATGCCATTTAATCCAGACCTATTCAACTTTACAAAGGTGAAACAACATGAGGTAAGATGCTTGTTGTTCAGTTCGTGATCATAATATGAACTTGTTCATTTAAAATTATTGAACCAAAATTAAGACAGTATATACAGACACAGACTTTACATGAGTTCAAAAGTGAAATAACTCCAGTTTATTCTGAAAACATACACAACACTAACAAAGTATAAATGAAATTGATACATTGTGGTGCAACAATGAACATTGACATTGTATGAATAGGATCAGAAGTTCTGGTTTGTAGTCCTTTCACTGACCCACTTTCACACAAATCTGTCAAAAGTAATCCACATGAGCCTGGTGACTGACAAGAGCATGGTGAGTTGTGACTATCTCTTTACATATTGGGGCTATCTTTCTACTTATTTCTCTGTGTTACAATAAAAGTCATTCTTCATAATGTTACAGCTTGTGTTTATTTATATTTTATTTATTCTCCTTCTATTTTTTAGGTTCTCTTGTCATTAAATCCTAACCAGGTATGTAAATGTTCATTTATTAACACAAAAAATGTGTATTTTCTGCTTTTGTTGTTAATTGATACCAGTACTTATACAAGGCACGTTCATATTTTATGTATGCAGTTAAAACTTTTTCAAGGATCAGTTGATATATAGAGGAAATTTACTGAAGTCTTACATGAAGATGTATTTAGTTTAGTGATAAGCAAAGTAATGTTATTGACTTAAGAAAATTTATAATTTTAATTTTCATATATGCTCTACACATCTTAATCAGAATGAAGAAATAAATTGAAGTTTTGTAAGAGAATGTATCCTATGTCCCAGTTTAAGTAAATGGTATTTGTGTCCCATGCCACATTTTAAAATAATGTTTAGTTTTCCTATGGGTCTATTATATGTTCTGGTTTCATGAAATATGTGTGTGTGTGTGTGTTAAGTGTTTCAGTTTGTATGACATAAGGTAACTGAATATTTCAGGGTAACACAAAAGAACCTCTTTAGCTAATGACATTATAGTATACTAGTGGTGTCCAAAAATTAAGGAACAAACTATGTATATTGAACACTAACAATCTGTTCCTTACCTTTTGGATAGCAGTGTATTATCAGGTGCTGTTCGTAAAATTCTTCAATTGAGGATCAAGCAAAAATGGACTAGATTATTTTTATTATATAATAAAACTTATTGCATATTAAAGACTACTGTGTGTTTTAGAACTTGAATTTGGTTAATAAAGGCTGAACTATCCATAACTTCCAACAAAAAACTGTTCTGTTTAGAAATATTGTGTTTCTGTTAATCACTTCCAGATCTCATGTTATAGTTTAACTGTTTAGCAATAAATTTTCAAGACCATTTCATAACATGATTTTAGAAAATTATTTAGGAACAAAAATAATGATAATTTGTTTTTGAGCCTTTCAAATTCAAGAACTTGAGTTTTAATGAGCCTTATAGTCTCTTTTGGTACCATCTTTTGAAAGAAAATTAAACCTTGTAGTTTCCTTTAGTACCATCTTTTGAAGACAGAACAAAGTCTTATGGTCTTCTTTAATACCATCTTTTAAAACAAAGCAGTTATTTGCAGTGATGTAATAGGATATGCTGATTAATTGTGTTGTAATTAGTTGTAGTTTGTATTGACTTTGTGTTTTACTGTGGTTATTTTGTGTTTGTTTTCATTAAATTTGAATATGAGATCCATATTTCTATGTTCAGGATCTCAGAGAAATGTTATTTTTGTTGCTGTTTGCCTAGTAATATCATTCACACTAAAATTGTATATATTAGATGATCTGATAATAAACCTGGCTAAACTGAAAATCTCAATACTCTTATTTTTGTGATTCTTTTTTCTGTTTGGATGGTAGTTGTTGCTCTAGATGGTTACTATATCAAAGGAGTTTTTCATTGTAAATGCTTGTCATTTTTCTAAGTTAAAATCCTCTGTAAGTATAAACAGTAAACTGATAAAAGTATATGAAAAGATAGAAAAATAATGTCCAAAGTCTTGTAATTCTTCTGTTGTTCATTGAAAAAAAAAGTAAATTTGAAATAAACAGGAAATTTTATACTTTATCTAATGGCTAAAAGGTTTTTGAAAATAAAGTAGTTTAAATTAAGTACTTAAAATTGCACATTACCATGCTCTCATTTATATTTACATTGTATGTGATTGAAGCCAATACACTTGTTTTTGGAAGATGAGCTGCCTTGTCATCAGGTCATCATTAATGTGAGCCCTTTAGAATGCTGCAACTGCCTTCTGGTACCCTTTGTAAACAGCTGTTTACCTCAGGTATGATTTATGCTTTTAAGTACCATTTGTTCTTTGATATGCATTAATAAGTGCCATCTGTCAACAGTGGTGTTGCTGAAGTATGTATGCACCATAAAGTATTATTTATATACAGTTTTTAATTCAAATATAGTATGCACTGTTAAGCATTATCTATCCATTGTTGTTTATTTAAAATATGATTTTTCTCTGATAAGATTTTGATATTGGTTTTCAAATGAGACCCAAAACTCAAGCACTTTCAAACAATTCACTATTCTCCTAAAGAAGAATAGTGAAATTGTTGATACTATTTGTTTCAAGCTAATGGGTTTTGACCTGGATCTTGTATAGTTCATACTGTTAGCCTCAAGCTAGCAAGTTTTGATTCATATTTGTTAACCACTGATAAATTAATGCCAGACAAATGTGATTGTGATTGTTAATGTCACAATTAGCCATAAGACAAAGCATATGTATAAAAAAAAATAAAATAATGGGACTTAGAGAATTGACAAGAGGAGTAATAATTGTGAAGAGACAAATGCTATACAGTTTATCTCTGTACATTTTGAATTAGTAGTCATGGGTTTGTATTCCAATGATAATAACCTTAAGATAGTTCTCCATAAATCAATTAACAAGTGGTTATAGTAGTTATGGTGTGATGAAATATTTCACTTCTGCCAAGTAAGTAAAAGGAACTTCTTGTAGAAGTAAATCTGCTGAATTTCTTGAATTTTAATGAAGGCACAGAAAACTGTATTAAACATAGTTTTTCATCTCTTAAGTCATCTTGCTCCAGACTGACATCATGGATGTATTTCAAACGTTGGAATACATCCATCACACACACTTTTGAAATTATGCTATCTCTTATCACGTCCAACAGTGTTTCACTGATGTAATGTTTAATGTGTCATGTATGAAGAGAGAAAAGTAAATAATACTAAATTTCTTGAAGAAGTAATAAGACTAATTATACTCATGAATGTGGTAGAAGGTTTAAATAATGAACGTATCAATATTCAGAACGAAGAGTTTAAACTGTTTCAAGATCACTTTGGAAATTTTTGATATAGAGAATTTGATTAACAATCTATAAATAAATTTAGTTTGTATTGTGGTAATAACCATCTCTGAATGTGTTGTTCTTTATTCTACACATACATTTCCACAAATCAGTGGCTTGTGTGCTACACTCATGACTGTGTAACCTGGATTTAAATAAATTATAACTTACGTTGAGTCAAACCAAATGACTGTGCAAGTATTGATATGTAACAGGTAATGTTATGTGCCTAGTAAGTAATAATATATAACTGTCAGTTCTTATTATATATCAGGTTAGTATTAGTAGATAACAGGAAATTATTATATGGCTAGTAAGTATTGATACATAATAGGTAATTATTTTTTGTCTGGCAAATGTTTGTGTTTATATAATATAGTATTTAGTATATACTAATAAATACATGCAAGAAATATTTAAAGCAATTATAGGAACTTTATGAAGCATCATATATTTGAATTATTGATAATAGCATTTGAATTTCTTCTGTTTTTGTGAGTTCAGGTAGTTAATGAAAGTGGACTTCGGCTTGCTGTGGAAATGCTTCTGTTGAGTGTAGATCCGTAAGTTGGATTTTTATTGAAACTAAATTGTCTTTCATTTCATGAAAGTTATTATCACATGAATAGACATAGGCATCAGATAGATGATATAGAAGTATAAACATATAATGAATGACTTTTGTAGAAAAATATTACAGATTGGAAAAAAAAAAATATGTTCCTCTTTTTTTTTTTATGGAACAGTTGAAGTTTATTGCAGTAAGCTCAACATTAAAACATGTCTGATGATAATTTCCTTATGACCTGAAGTAACCCTCTTCAGAATTAGTTTCATTTGTGTATATGCAATTTGCAGTGCAACATATATGATGCAACTCTGATCATTACTTAAATCCGTCTTGTTCATTATTATGTTTAATTTCGACACATGAAACTCTGCAGTGCATTATTTAAGACTTCTATAGAAAAATTGCCAATGCCTCTAAATGTTCTCAGGAAGATTCTCATGTTATTGTATAATCATGCACTGTATCAGCTACAACATTGCTATGGAACATTTTCAGTCAGGTTTTGAGATTGTCTTGTAATTATACCATGTAGCATGTGCAACATGAAATTTTGTGAATAAGAATCTCAGATTCTCTACAAAATCAAGTTGTCTTGTTTTAGGAGATGCATATCTGTTTAATTTTTAGGACACAGTTTCTACTGTTTTATGAGGTTTCACCACATTATGTCTGTAAGACAAAGGATTAGAGTACACATTTTCTCCCATGCTAAACTACAGAAAATCTTGAAGTGTATCATTATATACTTTAAGTGTACATTTAACATTCTGTTTGAATTTTCCAGATCCTTTCGGGTTGGATTTAACAGTCTTGGAGCCTATGCATCTGTAAACCATTATCATTTTCACTTGTATTATCTTTCCCATCATCTTTTCCTTGAAACTGCCGTAAGTTAATGTTGTTGTACGCTGGATCAAACTATGTAATAGAAATTGTGATTGAAACATTAATCTTGTGTTATTATAGTGTTTTTTAAAACTACTAGATTGAAATACTATATAAAATCGTATAAGTTTAGGCCTTGGCAACTGCCTCAGACCCACCCAAGAAACCCATCTGGGTTTGAGTTAGCTGACTGCCATGAGTGGTAATTACTTTTGCTGTCAGGTGGTATAAGTATTATTAATGTTCTAGAATTGTGTCTTTACCTTTTGGTATTGTAATAGTACTGTAGGGATGATGGTTTAATAAGAACCTATTGTATTACTGTTAAAATAATTTATAAAATATATATTAAAAATAATTAATAGTACTAATATGAAAGAATTTAATAATCATTAACATTATGGTATGCAACTGTACAATGCATTACCTCCATCCATACTTAGTTAATATGTGAACTTGTCAAATTTCTCAATATTAAATCAGTTCGATTTAAATTTTGAAAGGATTTAGGATCTAAAGAAAAGTTTGTTGAAAAACGTTAAAGTGACAAAAAAATAAGAAATTTTTAGAAGTATTTCTATAGTATTTTTAATGTTTGTAATAACTACAGGAGGGAACAGCAATATTACATTTGTTCTTTTTGTTTGTTTCAGATGCTGAAATTTACAAATGTTTTAATTTTATATTCAGTACAGTGATCAACTTATTATTCAGAAACTACTATTGATTGATTGATTTTGATGTTTCAGTCTGTTCAACATCTTAATGGTCTGTGCTATGAGGTGGTTGATTATCCTGGCAAGGGGTTTGTTTTTCAACTTCTAAAGAACAGTCAGCTTACAGTAGTTTTGAAGTTTGTATTCCCTCTTATTTATTGTTTTCTTTGTTATCTAAGAACATTAATTTTCAAAATATTATTTCAATTCTTCTTAAATTGATGCTCCATAGTTTGATGTTATTTTAATTTCATTGGTTATTTTTCTTTTTATTGTGAGATGTGTTGATATACACGCACCATATTGTTCAAAAGTGTTAAGACAAGAAATTATTTTGTAACTCTTTGCATTTTATGGTGCTAATTTTTCTGTGTCCTTACAAAATGTAAATTTAACCACTCTGGTAATGCTTCACTGATCCAAGTTGACAGTTGAATGAGCCAGGGTGAGAATACTTATCATTTTTCAAAATTCCCATGTTACTAAAATGTTTCTTTTCTTTCACAGTTTAAAACTTCTATACCTTTATTTACTATCATTAATTTAATCTCTCTTCTTCATTATGATAATGTTTATCTTCTAGATTTAATGTTTATTTCTTATTCTTTACTACAGGTCAGTAATGACAATTGTTAAGTATCTTCTCGATGAATCTATTGCACATAACATTTTTATCACCAGAGGACAGAGGATTGATGGAAAACCAGATCAATATGAAATGTATGAAGCTGTTAGAATTTTTGTTTGGGCAAGAAAATCTAGTTTTGGTGAGGAGAAAGTTTCATTTTGGAAGATGTTTATCTCTTTATATATCCATATAACATAGTTAATAAAATTGGAACAGTTTAGTAAAAACAAAAGAAATATGTATAGAGGAGGTCTAGGTGATATAATAATCTCAAGATAAAGCACCAGATAGCTTTATTTTGTTTACAAGATTAGCAATGTACAAATTAGAATAACTTACACAATGCATACTGAATAAAATTGACTTTGCTGTATTAGAGGAACTTTATCAAGTCTTGAAGAATATGCATCTCTATATGTATATATAACATGGTTACTAAAATTGGAACAGTTTAATAAAAACAAAATAAATATGTATAGAGGAGGTCTAGCTGACATATTAATCTCAAGGTAAAGCACCAGATAGCTTTATTTTGTTTACAAGATTAGCAATGTGCCAATTAGAATAGCTCACACAATGATTACTGAAGAAAACTGCCTTTACCATACTATAAGAACTTTCTACCAAGTCTTGGAGAATATGCATCTTGTGGCTCAGTAGTAAGCCTAGAGGCTTAAAATTCTATATATCTGGGCACAAAATAAACATCCCATTATGCAGCTTTTTGCTTTATAACTAATGAACAAAGCCTGTTTTGAACTTTTAAGTTGTAATATCCAGTGGAGGATATTGGACATAGTGAGCAAGAAACAGAATTCAAGAAGTTTCTGTTTTCTTTCTAGTATGCCCACTAGTGCTAAATATTCTTCACATTATTTGTGTTTTTCTCCATTCCAATGCATAATTGGCTTTTTCAGAAGGGAAGACAACACCTTATATGTAATAAGGAAAATTCTCTCTTCAGTATATTTTTATTTCAGTATAGTTGAACTCTTTCTGATGGTCTGACAATATACCACAGCCTACTTTGTGTCCACTAGAGGCTCATTTACTATGAAGGAGATTGCTGCTCTTGTTCATTGTGTTGTAGGCTCATTGATTCCCTTTTTTCTGAACCAAACCATGAGGATGACAACTTTGATCAGTGCTTTTCACTGCCTGGGTTCGCACTGGCTTCTCTTTGTTTGTAGAGACTAGTGTTCCTCTTCAAAATCTCCTTGTGGATTTGATTTCTCAGGTTTTTATTTCACCTTTATCTTTTGATTTTTCCCATTTCTTTCTACATGTTCCCTATGCTGAGGATTATTTGACTTTTCCTCCTTCAGACCTACATGCACATGATGCTTCATCCTCTTTGAATCCAAGATTCCTTTGTTATGTCTCATAGCCATTTTTCTTTTCCATTCTTGGATTTAAAATCCCTGGAGTTCCTTTTCCCTGTTTATTGAGGTTAATCCCCATCTCCAACAGTGTAAGGGCTTAATTTTCTATCTTCACCTTTTTCTCATCCTTCTCCTTCATTAACTGTCCTCTCTTCATCTTTTTTTTCTGAAGTCCTACACTATGATCAAAATAATTTATGGTTGGTACTTTTCAAACCATAATTAAGGTTTCACCTTATACTTTGTCTATGCTTGCTTGCTTTGTTGCTGGAACCTTTTGGAACACGATATTCTTTATTCTGTTGTTTGCCTTCCCCATTCTTTTACTTCCATCTGGCTTATTTTCTTTACACTAAAGTGCTTAGGGGTGTTCCTAACACCTTGAAGATTTGAGCTGAAGCTGCTCAACACCAGACCTCCCTTTTTCCTTTAGTTTTTTGTCCTCATAAACCCTGTGATCCACTACTTCTATCTCTTTTTTTTCATTACTTTTCCTTCTACTACTCACCATCCATCTTTCCATTGAGTTCCTATCACACATCACATTGATAACTACCATCTTTTGTACTTAGTTGGTTCAGGCCCATAGGATAACATCTGAACCCCATTTTTGGCCAACCAGTAGATTGTTTAAGTTCTTATGCATGGCTTTTCTCTTCACTTCCTATATCTTCCTCCTCTGTTTATTTTCCTCAGCATCTTGAAACCATGATATCAGATTTTTTGCTAAAGAGAGCCATTGAGAGGATCTTTTATTATGCTCTTAAGGTTTTTGTTCTCTTCTAAAACCCAAGGATTGGTGTCCTGCCACCACCATTTCTCCTTGTAATCACTGTTTAATCATTTCTCAGTTTAAAATGGAGGGTATTCTTCCTCATTGTTGGTACCCCTCTCTCCAGATAACCAAGGCCAATGTTACAGGTGCTTTTCTACATTGTTCTGATTGCCCTGTCTTCCTGACATTTTTCTTTAATTCACTCATCAGTTTTGAGCACTTCCTTTTGGTATCATTTTTACTTTGTGTGTCTTATACAGAGTCATTGAATCATTTGTTTGCTGTGTCCATCATCTTAGACATTATTTCAATTATTACATAGACAGCTGGTTCCTCCTTGCTTCTTCTAGGGAGATTTCATCACTTACTAAAGAAGCTAATTATTTGTGTTAGCTGGTCAAAACCTTCCAAGTCATTCCTCACTAAAACTTGATACTTGGTCTATCTTGTCTTTTTCACTTCTTGATTCAGCCTTCCCCTCATCCCTTTATCTGCTAGACATGGAGCATTTAATCAACTATAGTTCCTGTGCGAGAAGTTCTATCTTTTGTAGAGACTCTCACATTTTGTTCTTTTTGGTCAAACTCACATGAGGCATTTTAAATGGCTTTTGAGTATCCAGTGTAATATCTCCCAAAATCCTTTGTTCTCCATTATGATGCTTTTACCTTCTCTTCTCAAAAGCCTGTCTTAATGGCTGAATTGTGCCAACACTGCAGCCTACATTACACTGCTGCCTCCATATCCAAATCTTCATCTTTATAATGATGCATCTCTGATTCATTCTGACAAATGTATTGGTGGGACTTACTCCAGAAACTTTTGCTTCCTTAAAACTGGACTGAAGATCTTTGAATTGAGAGAACCACATCAGTGGCAGTGGATATTACTAGTACAATATAGTTGAAATACTATTATTATATACTCTTTAATTCTTATAAATATCTAAGGCACTAGAGAATATATAGTTTAAAAAATAATAGCCCTAACAGGATTGAATTATGATGAGTATAATTAACTGTAATCATGTTTCACCAGCTGTTAAAGGGTTCTTACACCATAACAACTGTAGTTGTAACAAAAGGGTAAACATAATTTAAATATGCCAGATCATATGCTGAAGCAATATTCAAAGTGTGTTTCAAGATTTATGGTATTTTAATAATTGAAAATCATGGATTATTATTTTGTACTTATGTTTGCATACATTTTTTCTTTTGAAGGAGAAAAAAATGATGAAGCCTTCAATCCAGCTCTTTGTGAATTAGGAGGTCACCTACCAATAAAAAGTAAGTTGACATTATTTTACCTTGAGAAGGATATGTTCACTGAGCAAAAACCCACTACTGTACAAAATAGTCTGTTGGTTAAGAGAGCCTGGTGATTAGGTTGCTCAACTTACAATCTTTAGATTGCAGGTTCCCCCCATCACCATTAGGGTCAGATGGTAGGAGCTTCACTTGTCTGTTTTGTATTTTGGGTAGATCAGTCTCAGAACACTGAGACGAAAGAATTCCAACTTCAAGCTCTGCCATGGCAGGTTTATTAACATTCTGATGTGTTATAATAAATGTAAAAAAGTTTTAGTTGTTAAGGGACTGTAATGTTTCTATGACAATAAAATATCACTAATAGTACATTTAGTTCTGTAGGGTCCCTGAAAGTGTTCTGTTTTGAGCGTAACAAATATTTACATATCATACTGTGTGTTGTAGCCTACAGAGTGCACATTTTATTGATGTTACAACATTACAAATGCAACATTAAACATCATTTTAGTGTCTACTACTGGCAGACAAACAACACTATTGTATTAAAACAGGTGATCCTTCTTGGCAGACTCAGATGCCCTTTTGAGGAAATAAAAAGAGATGAATGCTCAAAATACAAGCATTTTCAGAATAGAGACCCTTCTTTTACAGGAGTAAAGGAAAATTGCCCTATAAAACACTCAGGTTGTTAGTTTTTATACATTACTTCTAAATGTCCAGTCCTCCATATTGGCAATGTATGTTGTTATATTTAGGAGACAACAAATGTATTTAAGTTACTCAATTGTTTGTAGTAGGCAGAATAAGCTTCAGTTATACACTAAGATAATAGATACATTAATTTTCATACTGTAGTCACAATACCATCAATACACAGTCCATTTGATGTGGGGAGTAATTCAGACTTATTGAATAAGTATGTTATTTATTTATATTTTGGTGAGAAAACTTACAGATATAGGTTAAGTATGGCTCAGTTTTCTGTTACATTAATAAAGTAAACTGCAATTTGTTTTCCACATCCCTTGTAAATTCAAAATCTGAGGCATGTAAAGTAGGATTTCAGATCTATCTTATCTTAAAGAAAGGCCTCCTATGCAGTGATTTGGGAAAAGAGGAGACTATTCAAATTAAGAAGAAAAAAAATTACAGTTTGTGATTTTGAGCATGAATTTCTAAAGCTTCATCAGCTTTTGGTACTTCAATTATAAATTCAGTTTTACAGTACATAAGTAGAATGACGCAGTGTGAATAATGCTAAGTTACATAATTTTACTATAGATATTGCCTAGTCTTTGAGCTGAAGCAGGTTTTTGTTTACATAGGCATTCTTAGAGGGATAAATATGTTTTCATGGTATGCATACCTGCTACTTAGTTGATTCTATTTTAACAAAAAATATCTATCATACTTTAAGAATGCAAATATTGTGCCAGTTGGATATCAAGGGCTTATTCCTAGTAAAACTTAAATTTATCCTTGGTACTGTTTTACAAATGCAAAAGTCACACTACAAAAATTAAGTGAATAGTAGGAATTGATATTTTCTGGCTTTTCCTTAATATTAGAATCTTTAGCACATTTTCCTTAACAATTCCTGGAATTCTCCTAGATATATCAAGATTGAAAGTGAAAATGTTTTGTTTGAAGTATCGATATTTTTTGGGTTAACGAATGTAAAAAAGTAATTTATTAAAATGATAATTTCTTGAGTACATAAAAGCTTTATTTCCTATCAGATGAAAGAAGTTTTCAGAGCATTAGCGAGACTGCAGTAGCATCAGTTCTGGAAGATGTTTGTTCTGAAACTTTCTTCAGAGTTCGAGAACGCATTAAACAAATCTGTGATATTTGAAATAACACTACAGCTAAAGTAGATGATTAGTGTGGAAGCATAAAACAAATCTGTGATATTTGAAATAACACTACAGCTAAAGTAGATGATTAGTGTGGAAGCATAAAACAAATCTGTGATATTTGAAATAACACTACAGCTAAAGTAGATGATTAGTGTGGAAGATCACACCACATTCTGTTCTTGTGCTTACAGCCACAATTGCAGAAGGATTTATTTTTAACCTACACCAGTTTAACATTTGTTTAACTTGTAATTGTTAATGTGCATCACACGAGGTATAATCACAAGAAATCTCACTAATACACATTTCATTATTCTGTGGTTGTAACTTTCACTGAATATGGAAAGAAAAACAAAATAAGTAAACATTAAGATTTAGAAGACTGAGTTCATGAATTCTTGAGTTGTTTTTTTTGTGAAAATGGAATCATACAAGTGAACAGTGAATTATTATAAAACTGCATCGTGCAGTAATCAGTATTTTAAGAGTTTATTGATGCACAATTGTATTTACAAAGTTTTCCATAATTAATAAACAATATATTCTTGAATGAATTGTCTGTTTACTCTTCCATCACATTTAACATTTGTTGGTCACTGAATTCCACTGGAAACTTGGAATATATTCCAAAATAAAGGACCTAGATCAAAAAATCCACATTACTCTCGATAAACAGTGAGACCTAACTATATTCAAAATAATTATATTATAATTATATTTCAAGACATGCTTACAGTATGTGCTGAAATCAAAAAAATACTTTCAAAGAAGTCATTTACAGGAGGTCATGCTAGTTTATTCATTATGAAACTTTTGTCTGCTAACCTATAACTATATAAAAACTGATCTAGATAAACCCCCATCCAGAAAATAGAACCTGTAACATACTCCAACACTATTGGGTGCAGGAGAAAAAGCATTTTGAAAGTATGGCATCTAATATAAAATTCATGCAAGAAAGAAGAATCTGTACAACTGCTTACCGAGCTCTTTCAGCCATTTCACTTCCAGACCATCGAGGACTATAAGGATAATTGGTACAAGTACTGGTATAAGGCTGACCTAAGGAAGCATGGTATACAGACTGAAAGATGAATGAAGGCTTTTCTTGTGGGAAATTGTGAGGCAGAAAACCTAGAAATTACCACAGTATAATGTAACAGCCCAAAAATATATGTGCAAACCTTTGAATTAACAAAACTATTTAATACTTTTAATGTCATATTAACAACATGCATGTTACATTAAAAGGAATAGAGAATTTTGACCTAGAAAAATCTTTTAAAGGGTACTTACTACTGAAGAGAAAGAAGAAGTGCTTATACTCCAATAAGAAAGTGATCTGTGAAAAACTTTCAGCATCATATTCTATGAGGCTTCTAAAGAAATGAGAGTTTGTCATTACTTTTATTTACAGTGAATTTATACTTGTGAACAAACTTAGTAGCTTTCTCTATGGATTTTAGTTTATGTGTCTAGAAAGATAGAAGTAATCTTTAAACTGAGGAAGGTGCATTTGCTACCTATCAAACAGTACTGATATATGGATTTTATTTTTTCAGATATTTAAATTTATTATGCTAAATTTAAATATCTGAAAACATAAAATCCATATATCAGTACTGTTTGATAGGTAGCAAATGCACTTTCCTCAGTTTAAAGATTACTTCTATCTTTCTAAACACATAAACCACAGATATTTAAATTTATTATGCATACAAGTTAAAGAGAAGATAGTACAGCAATCTTATTAAAAGTATAAACTTGCATATTGCACCTTATTCAACACAATGAAAATCTTGACAACTTAAAGCTTATTTAAAAGTAACAAACTGTATTTATTCTGTCTCTAAGTACAGGACAAGCAACCACAGTTTTTAAAACACAAATGGAGATTTGTAAATTTCACTGTCAGTACAAGCTTTGTATCCATGAGGCCAGAAATAAAAATTTTGCACATTAATATTAGTCATTTTATTGTCCTTTAAAGCATATCTAAGTATTATTCGTGCCATTATGAATTGTAAATCATTCGGACAATGTGCAGATCACGTTACACTATAGAATTAAATCAACTGCAAGCTGCTTGCATGCATTTTATGAAACGTTTTTTTTTAACTAATCTAAAAAGATCCATATTTTTACATTTTATATACTTTTACAATAATAAATACAAAAACAAAAACTTAGGTCCATGACACTTAATCTTACTTTCTTTATATGAATGGTAGTAATGCACTATATTTTTTGTGATGACAAGAAACCCTCTTGAAGTAAATAAATATTAACAAAGATTAACCTGAAGATGACCTACAAAGGTCGAAACATTGTTCTGTACTTCATTTTAATTAAAGTGCTAATACCCATAATGGCAGGCTTCAGAATACATTTGCACCAAAGAACATAGACTAATAACATGCAAAAAGTAGACAATTTCCCCTAATTCCAAAACTTTTTCTGTCTTTCTAACTCTGCAACGAGAGCCATTACAAATCCATTCAAACTAATCATTTACTTTCCCACAGAAATGAAGATTGTACTCTGTGTGAAATTGACAATTATCTGTTCAGAACACAAAGTTATACAATATATTATTTGACAGATAAAAACCTTAACTTTCTATTGGTTGTAAGTAACATATGATTAAACGTAAGAGAGAACTATTAACAAATCCTGAAAGGGAAGATGTGACAGGTGGGAAGGTGCTGATTTTCTATTTAATAGCTCTATAACCAAACAAAACTGAAGACTATAAATATTGTGGGTTTGTCTGACAAATGATAATTGTTGTTTAGTTTCATACTTTTTGTTGGAGGGATGGTGGATAAAATAGAGATGAGAAGATGTCTAGAAAAAAATGTGTTTCACACTGGAGGAAAATAAGAAATTGGTTTTTAAATATTGCCTTGTAGAAATAGGAATGTAAAACTTGTATATTATTAAAACATGGATTATTAGCTATGATGTTATGATACACTAATTGATGTAATGTATACAAAAAGTGTCATGCACAGTAAAAAATATCTGGGATGAGAGGGTTAACAGGAATAGAGTACTATAGAGGGGAGAAGGTAGTGGTTTTATATGTATAATATGACCTCTATCCTGTTGAAAGTGAATCCATTTGGGTTTCTATTAGTCAATATAAAGGGAAAAGGCTAAACAGGAATTTGTGACATACCATCAAATGATACTGATGAAATTACTGAGAAATGTTATCAATGAGATTAAGTTGGTGAAACAGGAAATCAGGGCATCAAAAAGGATGTATGAGAAAAGGTTGGCTAATAATTTAAAACTTGAAGAATTTCTTAATATACATTAAGGGTAAACAAAATGTTAAGGTGGGGGTAGGATCCTCAAGGGATGGCAAAGGAAAGTTCATATTTGATGATTATGAGAGGGCTGTATTATCAAATTTGCTTTTTATTCAGTTTTCACTAACAAAGACTTAAAACATATTCCACATCTTGAAAATTTGACAGATGGAAACAAAATCAAACAAGATGACTACATTAATTCTAAGCTAGTGAAGAAAAAATTTGGAAGTTGAAAGAATTATAAGTCTCCTGGGCCACACATTTCCCCAAAGGTTTTGAAAGAATCTAAAGATTGGATGTGTGAGCTATTTTATACTATTTTTTTGTCAGTCATTGAACAGTCAGCAGGTGTCAGAAGATAAGAATTTAATCAATGCAACTCCTCTTTTCAACGAAGCTGATAAAAAATATCCTAGTAATTACAGGCCTATTAGTTTTAACATCAGTTGTGGCAGAAGTTTTGTAAAGTGTGATAAGAAATGCTTTTACAAAGTTATTCAACAAAAATTAAAATTTTACTGGATAGTGATCCTTGGTGTGGATGCCAGTACACAGTTGAGGGATCTCCCAAGAATATTCTGTTTTATTTAGTTTACTTGCTCTGGGATCTGAATATCCATCTGTGGTTTCTGTGCATGGCGACCCATGCTTGATAAGAAAGGATTCTGGTGATTGAGGATTTCATCCCTTCCCAACACACCAGTCTTGCCTTGAATTCCTGTAGCTTGATGGTCCCCCCAAGGTCAGTTGGCCAGTTCTGTTGGGCTAGGGTAGGCCAAGTACCAGTGCTGCATGTTCTTAATGGGTGTTGTGGACATTTGTGTCTGATGCTGGTGTTTGGGTACAGTGTTTGTAAAGCCGTGGCTTTACTGTGGTGTCCTTATTTGACATTGTAGTGTACCTCTTTGTAGGACACCATGGTATATGGTGTCAACAGACACTGACTCCCTTTCCTTTCCTTGTGGATTCTCCAAAAAATAAAAGACTGAAAAGCAGTCTCCACCTAATTTTGCACTTTTTCCATATTTTTTCATTGTGCATTCTTTGTCAGACAAACCTTAAAAGATAAATGCTTTTTGTTTTGTTTTTCAGAAGGGATCGGAGGGGCTTGCTGGCTCTCCAGGTTCATTCAAGAAGCTATGTTCTGTGGGCATTTTGGTGAAAACATCTATCCAAAGCACAGTGAACTCCTCTTGAATTTGAAGACCACTGGGGATATACCCATTGAAGTTACTCCCCCTACTACTTTGAATTCCTCACAGGAGTTGAAGAACATCCTTGAGTTGGAGATCTTAACTGGTTTCTCCAACCATGGAGTTTCTGCAGTGGACATATCTCCACTTGTAAAGAAGGAATTGTAATGCCTACCAATGTTCTTTTGATATTTGCATCACCACATCCACCTGCCACTGTCAAGGCAAATTATATGAACTTTAAGGTACAGCCATATATTCCCAACCCTCTCAGATGCTTCCAGTGTCAGCAGTTTAGTTATTCAAAAGTAGCTTGTCATTGTTCTGTGACATGCTTGTTGTGGTGGCAGAGATCAAGCTGCCCACAAGTGCAAACTGGACCCTTGATGTGTCAATTGTAATGGTTCCTATATCTCTTACTATCAATCTTGCTCTAAGTCTATGTAGCAGAAAAAGACACAGCAATTATCATTTCTTATCCAGAGGCTTAAAAAATGTTGTTCTTGATTCTTTCATGAACATGCCCTGCTGTACTACATTCTACTACTACAATGGGTGTGCAGATGTTGCTTTCTGTACCTCTATCAGTCTCTTGTATGTCATGTGACCTCACTGCATACAACAGTTGGCAAGTCAACATCTACTCCTGTCTCTCCCCACCATTCTGTCTAGTGACTGGCCAGGTCCACTTCCTTCAGCTCAGGCTTCTGGTGTCTGCTCAGGTCCATCTTGTTCAGCCCCCATATGCAGGACAATTACTCATTCATGCCTTCAGTTGCTGAAACCTATATCTGCCCACCCAAGCCAGGGCAGGATTCATGGAAGTCGACTGACCTCTTTCTAATAAAGGAAAACTGAATGATCATAAACAGAATGATTCTTCTCACAGTTCTCCTCCACCTAGGTAAAAATGGCCACTTTGTTACATCGGAGCTGTCAAAGTTTTCTTCTAATCTGGATGGCATTAAGGCCTTCATTAACTCCTATCATCCCATGTCTTTCCTTACATGAAACATACCTGAAACCTGCTCATACATTCACCTTTCAGCAGTTTTCTTTATTCCAAAATGATGGGTTATTTGATGGGCAATGCATGGATAAGTGCCACTACTCATGAAGAAACACATGCTCACCTTGTCTGTGCCACTCACTACACCAGTGGAGGCCTTAACCATCTGCATTTCCTTGAATAGTACCATCACTGTTTGTTCTTTTTACCTATCTCTTGGAGAAACTTATGATCAAAAAGACCTTTAATGCTCTCACTGAACAGTTGCTATCTCCCTTTTTAATCTGGGGGGCTTTAATGGGCACAAGCACCTCTGGATTGGTGCTGATATTGATAGAAAGGGTCATTCCATACAGCATATACTCTTGGATTGCAACCTTTATCTTTTCAGTACTGGTTCTTATACTTATTTTCATGCACCTAGTCAGTTTTTTACTGCCATTGGTAATTACTCCACTTCACTTTTCTTGCAGGGTTGACAGTGACTCACAGAGCAGTGATCATTTTCCTATTGTTTAGTGGGAGATTGGCTGTAGTCAGTGCCATCTAGGCAAACAGCCACAGTGGAAGTTGGACCAGGCCAACTGGCTTTTTTTCACCTCTCTCTCAGAACTTGATCCAGCTGTTGTTAGTCAACCATCTATCAATGACTACATGGAAGCAATAACTGATTGCATTGTTCAAGCAGCATTTTATTCTATACCTAGAATCTTGACACATTTCCCATAGTATCCTCATTCATGGTGGTCTCCAGCCTGCCAGCAGGCATGGAAAGTTCAGAACTGCTCCTGAGATACATTTAATAGGTATCCCACTCTTTCAAACCACAGCTGTTCCGTAGGCCCATAGTCATACTTGGCAGGTCAGAAATAAGAGCCAAAAGGAATCTTGGATTAAGTCCATAACCAGCATCTCTTTTACTACCAGTTCCATAGTTATATGGGACAAGATTCAGGTTAATAGGGTGTTCTACCATCCCCTTTCCATCAGTGTGAACTTTGCTTATCTTTCCAGCACTTTTGTCTCTTCCACTTCCTTCTTGGCTATCAAGTCTTGGACAGAGCAACTGCCTCTTTTCTTTTGGGCCTATCACAACTACAACTATAACAGTCCCTTTACAATGCTGGAACTCAAGATCACTTTTCATTGGTCTGGCAATACACCAGTTGGACCTGATGTTGTTCCCTACAAGATGCTGTTCTTCTGATTGTTTTTAACCAGATCTGGCAGAAGAAGGTTTTTCCTGATGCTTGGTGCTACCAGACTAGTGCCCTCCCTTTCTTTAAGCCTGGGAAGGATCCCAAGATTCCTTCTAATCATCATTCAGTTGCTTTAACTAGCTGTCTCTGTAAGGTCTGATGCTTGTCTTGTTCCTTGGAGCAAACAACTTTCTTTTGCCCACCCAATGTTCACCACACACCACCAGATTCAATTCAATTCCCTGGATCATCAGGGAAGCCTTCCTCATGAGAGAACATCTTCTGTGTTCTCTGACCTTGAGAAAGCTTATGACACTACGTGGAGATAAGGCATTTTGCAGGGCTTCCACTTATATGGGTGGCTTGGCCATTTATCTTTTTATTTAGAACTTTGCAGAGGATGTGTAAGTTTGATTCTTTTCCATTCTTCTACACAGAAGCTTGGAGTCCCTCAAGTTTGTCTTGAGTGTTACACTTTTCAGTATCAAGATCAGTGTTATCACTACCTAACTTCTTCATACTGTGCAAACAAGCCCTTTACTGACAACCTCCACACAAGGTTTATTGAGTGGCAGCTTCAGACTGCTCTCAATTACTTTTACTTACCTTTTCTTTATCCAAAACTGTTTGCATGCATGCATCTACAACCCAATACTGAACTCTGTCTCAGCAATATTATCCTTTCAGTGGTCCCTGAGGTAGAGATCTTGAGGCTTATCTTTGACCATAAACATTTTTTCAAACCATCCTTCTATTTCTCTTTATATGGATGATTCAAAGTCAGGTGATTGTAGGCTTTGCCATGGTTTCCTGAGACTCAGTAGTTGCTCAAAGGATGCTCTCTACAGTTTTTGTGTTTTCTGCTGAGATGTATGCCATTTCTTTTGCCCTGGATCATGTAGAAACTATGAAATATACTAACTGTACTATTTACACTGACTCTCTTACATCTATACTGGCCTTGGAACCACTTCATGTAAGTTCTAATCATCTTCTCCTACATATTCAACAACAGCTGCCCCATTTCTCACTATCTTCTATTAGTGTCCAGTTTTTCTGGGAATGAGCTCACTGACACCACAACTAAATCCATGTGTTGTGGAGCCTGCCCTATATTGAAGGCTTGGCTTTGTGCCAGTTGGTAGTTGACTTGTAGTGAGCAACACCATAACAAGCTTTTCCAGATCAAACATTCTATTCTTCTTTGGCAGTCTTCTTTCAGTATTGATTAGAGGGAGGAAGTTGTCCTGGTTAGGCTATGCACTGGTCACAGTTTTTTCACCCATTTTTTTTTTTTTTAATTAGGGTCTGATCCATCAAATATGTAGCTTTTGTGACACTCAAGTCACAATAGTGCATGTTTTACTGCTCTGCCGTCATTACAACTCTGAGCAACAATACTATTTTAGACATTTTCTGTGAGTGTAGCCCTAACATTGGATAGTGTCATTGGCTGTGGTGACACTGTCCACCTTGATTTTATTTTTAACTTTTTATGAGCCATCGGCCTTTTTATTTGTATTTAAATCTTTTATCTGAATTTCTGGCATTAACTCAATTCATTTGTACATTTTATAACTATTTTACTTCTATGATTTTATTGGTTGTTTTGTGCCAATAAATGCCAAACAATCAACCAACTATTGGATAATGAACATGGTTTCTCTGAGGGAAAATCTTGCCTTGCAAATGTTTTGACATTCTTTGAAAATGTTACTGCTGATTTAAAAAGGATTTAGATCATTCAGTGAGTTGGGCAAGTAAATAGCAAATGGGTTTTAATTATAATAAATTCAAGATAATACATGTGGATTAACATAATTTGGATGGGAATAAACGTAATAGTCTCTGAAGCCATGTGCCATTGCTAGTGGTAGGGGAAATAGGATTTTAGATTCTATTTACAGAAGTATTGAATGGAAGTTAAAAGAAGTTATAATTTCACTATATATAGCACTAGTTAGGCCACAATTGGAATAATGTATCCAGTTTTTATCTCCTTACCTCATGAAAGACATTGAATTGTTGGAGAAGGTTGGTTACTAGAATGGTGCCTGGGATGAAAGTGTCAGACAAAGAGAGGCTGAAATCTCTCAATCAAAAGAGTGGAGGTGTCTGAGATTGTAAAAGGATATTTACAATGTTGATACATCATCTTTTTTCATACTCAACAATGAGAATAGCAAGACTAAGGGACACAAATAAATTTTGGCAAGGTTAGAGTCATCTTCATGTAAAACAGTTTTATATTTCTAACAGGGTTGTTGGCCATTGGAATGGATTGCCTTTAGTTGTTGTTGAGGTAGTAAATTTAAGAGAAAGCTTGATAATTATATGAATAAGGGCTGGATTTAAGGCCTTTTTTTAAAATTTACTTATTAATAGTTTAGTTTACTTGGAACAGCCACGATGGACCACTAGGTCCCATGTCATCTTAAACATTATAATGTGTGAAAGGATAGGTCAGGGGAATCAACTGTGGGGTGAAAGGCACTGAAAGAAAGGGGCCATAATAAATTAATTCTGTCAAGGATACTGCCACAACTTAACTGTTGGAATGAAATTATAAGTCTGTCATTATGATCCAATACTTGGTTTATGTAAGAACAAGCAGGTTGGCTGGATAGATTGGTGGGACCAGCTCAATGGGAAGGGAAGGGTTGTTGTTTTTTTTTGGAATGGATTATTTGCATTTAAGTAGGGCAGGCATTGGCTTTTTTGCAAACGATATTAAAGTAAGGCTAGGTTTAAACTGAGATTAGACAGTGATGAATGCCAGAATAATAAAGGAAGAGGAAAATAGAGAGAACAGTATAATGTAAAATCAAATTACAAACATACTTTTACCTGATATGATAAAGAGAGAAAGAATTCAGGTGTTAATAAAGTTATAATTATGGGAGATTTTCATTTCAGACATAAATTCTTGGAACTTTTAAGAGACAAAACATGAAGGGGATAAGTGTTTAGAAACTGTTCAGGATGATTTCTTTATCAACTGGTTAGGGAACCTGGTATGAACAACAATATTTTAGATTTTTATTAACTTAAAATATAGAAATGGTTGAGAGAGTGGAGACTGGAAAGCATCTGGGTGGAAGTAGTATTCCTCAATTAGGCTTGGATTCCAAAATTCAAAAAAGTAATTTGATAGAATGAGACAAGAAGTGTATGTTGTGCATTGGGAAAATGAATTAATTAACGATACTGATCAAATGTGGAAAATTTTAAAACTGAATTATTAAATAATGAATGTTACTTAGAGAAAGGAATGTTAATATCTGGTGATTATGGGATGACTGGATTATTAAATTCCACTTTTTCATCAGTTTTTACTAATGAAGCTTTAAGAAATATTCCTTATAGAAACAAGACATACAATAACCCTTTTGCTACAGGTCAAAGGCCATGACATCTCATTTGTTGACTTGCATTCAAAATTTTATTGTTGAACTACTATTTTGTGAAATTACATCAATAAGTTTGGAATCAAATTGTAGATCATAATTCAAACTTTAATATTATATATGCATTAATTTCTTAATTTAAAAGGAAATATTAAAAGAATGCATCTAAATATAGATTTTTAGTGAGTCAAGTGGTATGTTTAAAATTAGATGTTTGTGATGTCAAAATACTAAGTCTACAGATTCATACAAACTAGGAACTCAAATTACCATTATTAACCAGCTAGAATATGAAATAAAAATCTCATATTTCTATTTTGCCAAGATTTGGCTTATATATTGAATCAAAAACAGTGGCCTCATTCACATCTTTCCATTTCTGAAAACTGTCCCTTACATACACTTACTTCAATATATGACATGTAAATAACCAATTGACAGCTTAGAATATCCCCCTAGTGGTTTTTCTCAGATATTTTAATCTGTGAAAAGACTATAACGTTCTGTTGAACCAAGAATTCAAAAACGGTATGTTGTATCTTTAGTCTGTTCAAAAACCATATTTCTTTGAACCTAAATACATCTTAGTTACTAAGCTTAATAAAATATAGTGGAATTCTATGGTAACATTTATGATTATTTGGTTATTCAACTGTGTAAACAAAACCTTAAAATTTTTTTTGTTTGATATCCTCCACATATGGAATTTTAAAAGGCTTAATTAACAATCTATGTTCAGCAGCAACTGAGTTTAAAGGTCATAGCTGGAAGAGATAATTGTTTGCTTGACTTCATTTATTGTTCTATATTGTGAGAAAAATACATTTAATAATTTATTTCTAAACAGTAGTAATCAATATACAATGCATAATAATTGTAATATGACTGTATATTACAAAATACAGCCAAAATAGGGAAGACAAAAGTTCAGTTTTATATTATTGTATACATAATGAGTACACATGCAACACATCAATGCAAGTTATGTAGTTATGTAATGTTAGCTAGTTGCAGTTGGGCAAATAAATGGCAGATGACTTTTGATTATAATAAATGCAAGGTCATGCACTGTTTGAATTATGAATACTAGCAGAGACCTGAAAAACATTTGCAGTTAAATTAGTATCTTTATTGCAATAGTACTTCTTTAAACTAATTGTATTCATAAACACCAAAATGTGCAAGTCCATTTGTCTTAGTCCTAACATTAGTTAAGGTTTTCTAAAATATGGCCTACATTCTATTGAGATAAATATCACTGTAACCTGTGTAACTTTTACTGTGTTTTTACTATAGTTTAGTCAGAACTAAAATTTACCATACTTAATACTATTGATAAATAAACCTGTAACATTATTCAACGACCTAACTTCATACCTTTTCAAAAACTAAGTTTTTTAAGTTATTGTATCAAATGGTTACTAAAGTATATTTACATTCACCTTTGTTGTTACTCTTCAATTCATAGAGCAGTTCTAACAACTTGTTCACTGAGCTTTGCAGCTCCCTGCTGCAGTTAGACTAGTTGTTGCCAAGTGCATAATGTGCTTATGCTGTTTTTCAGGGGTAAACTTACTGCACATGTTTATAATTTATATTGACCAACAGAATTATAGTATGATCATTTTGATGGGAATAACCTTGAAAATATAATGGAAGAAAGAGATCTTTTGTGTTTTCCTAGACCAGCAATGTACTGCTCCTACTGATAAAGTAAACAGGATTTGACACTGTATCCACAGAAATAATGAATACAAGTCTACAGAGGTTATAATATCATTGTATAAGTTATTGGTTAGGCTACATTTGGAGTATTGTGTTCAGTCTTGGCTTCTTACCTTAGAAGGAAAATTCAATTGTTGGAAAGGGTTCAGAAGAGGATGGTACTTAGGATGGATAATGTTAGATTTTATGCATGGGCTGGATTCTTTACAGTAGGTATCTGTGATTTGTTGGTGGTAAATTTCAACAATAAAGAAACAGCACATAGTCCACTTGTTTTAAAATAAATGTATATCAAAACAAGGCAAATGTTCATTACACTGTTAACTATCACAGTTATATGTGGAGCTTCAAATAACTCTCTTTTTCATCAAAATATACACAAGCTGGTTCAATTACTTCAGAATACAGTATATTAAATTATTCTACTATTATTACAATATGACCTGGGATAATTTCATTTTTAAAATTGCCAGTATATGATCTTTATGGCTGAATGCACAACTATACAGTCTAGATCCACCATACTGAACTACATTTCTAACACATTTATACCCTGACAAAAAGATCTAAAATGTTCCACACACCAGAAGATATTATGAAGCAATAACCTCAATTAAAACAAGAAAAACTCAACTTCTAGTAACACGATACAATAATATAACAATCATCAGTTCATAACTGTTAAACCACACAATGTATGATTCGTAAATGGTTACAAAAACAAACTTGTTATAAACTATCACTTCTGAAAATAACTAAATTTAAAACTCATGCTATATAACCTATTTAATCATAACACTCATATTAAACTTAAACAGAAACAGCCAGGTTGTGATACAAGGATAGATCAAGATTTTTAAAATTAAATTTTAAGGTTAGAGGGGATCTGACAGGTATTTAAGATCATAAAATGTTGATGCATCATGTGTTTTCATATTTAATGATAAAAATGATATGACTATGGAACACAAGTATAAATTTTGGTAGGGTAGAATTTGTCTTCAGCTAAGACAGATTTATTTTTCTAACACAGTGATCAGCTATTGGAATGAGTTGCCTTCAGATGTGAGAGATGCAGTCTGAAGAAGCTTAAGGGAAAACCTGATAAAGATTTGAATGATAAGATGTGGTTTTAGCATTTCATTTTATGTTAGAGTATAGTACAGTGGACGGGATGGCCTTGATGGACCTACAGATCTCGTTATGCTTGAATTGTATGTATATATCACACATGTAACTTCTTGTTTTATATGGCTGATCCTTTTATCTACCTTGGCTGCTTTGATCAGCTGTTTATACATTTTAACTTGATGACTGCTAAAGACACAAACATAAGATTTCCAAAGTTACACCTCAACATGTTCTGCTGATTATTTATTACATTTAATTACTGCACTACCTACAGTAATAACATTTCTACACACTGGATGCTTGGTTAAAATTGCTCCCCAACTACTGCAGCAGTATATAGATAGGTATTTCAATCAATGCAATGAATAACTGGTTAGCTAATATGCCTTGTTATAACATGGAACACCCAGTAAGATTTAAATTTTAAATCTCACTTTCATGGACATGTATATAGGAAAAACTATGTAACTACATATGAATGTGGAGGTTTGTACTGCTGTGAAGAAATGGTATTCCATTCCATACTACTTCTAGTTTACCAGATTCAGATAAATGACACTTTAAAAAATTTATCTTTTTTATTGTGTATTTAAAAATAAACCTGTAAGTTGTTCATACGTAAAGTGAGAGCAATAGAACTATTAACACATCTCTACAATGACAACACACGCTTGTAATCCATAAATAATTAATATTTGTATGCTAGTGACTTAAATAACACTAGTTCATTACCAATACACCCTGTACAACAGTAACACATAAGTATCCAATTATTTGTTTACATATAAATACATAAAGATAAAATAACAGCTCATATAAATTGGCAAACAAACAAAACTTACCTTCCAAAGACACTAAGAAAAGATGCAATATATTCTTTCCTCTTCATAAAGCCTTTAACTATTTGATCTACCTGAATTAGAAAAAAATGGTTACCACCATGAACATTTTTTTACATCTAAGATACTGAAAAAGTTTGCTGAGAACAAAACTGATAATTAAGCTAAGTAAAGAGCAAATTTTAAATATAAAAATAACTAGGACTTACTGTAACAGAAATTTAGACCTAGTTAAGTTTAAAAATATTTTAAATAGCAGTTTCCATCATGCCACAGACAGTATACATAAAATAAGAATCTACAACACACCATTTTTTTCATATATACTTAATATTTCTCATTGTCTAATAAACAAAAATAAGCCTTAAGAAAAATCAAAAATGCTACACAAATCAAAATGATCCCCAGGGTGCAAGCTATAATGTGGGATATAAAATATATACCCTAGATTTTGGAGGTGACCACAGAAGTAGGACTCACAACTGTATGCAGGCAGCAATGGTCAATGTAGATATGGGACATTGTGGGGTTGAGCACCCACATCTCTCTCTCTAATTTTTATTTGTTCTGATTATATTATTATTATCATTATTGTTGTTTATTAATCTCTTCACCTGAGAGTGGCAAATGGAGATTAGGACTGACAGATGATGTATCATCACTACTATCTGTGTCTTACTTCTGCAGTCATCATTTTAAATCCAGCATTATTGTCTGTACCTTCGGGGATTCCTTTTAATTTGTGCAGTTTTTTTTTATTTTTGTTTATTAGGAAATATCATTTATCAGTGCTTTGGATTTGTTGTGTTTAGTGCATTCTGTCTTTGATTTTGATTTACTTGACTGTTGAATATTAATATTCTATACTTAATATCATCATGTGTATATAAAAGCTACAAAAACTTGAATACCCCATTCATTTTGTATGATACATGCAATCAATAAAACTCTTACATAGTTCTTTATTTTTTGGTAACCATTCATTTCTGGTGTACCTAATATAAAACTAACTAAATATTTCATACATAATTTCAGTACACTGAATTGTATTATAAGGTATATACAATAATAATTAGAATCTAATCTACATAAACTCAGTTCTACAGCTATAAAATTATCTGCTGTCAGCCTTTAATTAGATATTTGTACATTTGAAATCACATTTTAATTCAGATCACTACAAACTTGCAAATGGAAGGATTGCCTGTTATTAATTTTGTATTTACTGTTGAGTTTGATGTATTTTTTCTTGAATTAACTTTATATATATATTGTGTATACATATTTTAAAATAAATCCTACCCAGGATCGCTTTTCAAATGTATGCATAACTTGCTAAAAAGCAAGGTGCCTTGCTATTTGTTTTTTTTATAATTTGTATAATACATAAAATAGACTAAGTTCCCATTTCTACTTTTAATAACATACTTTTCTTGTTAACAACTCTGTTACAATTGGTACATAATCCATCAAACAGCCTCCATTAGGAAAACTGGGAATACGAAGTGCAGAAGTTTCTCCTAGTGATCTGAAATAATAACATCAGGAGGAAATAATATTTTGTCATTATAAGGAACACAAGGAAACTGAGAATACAAAATGTTGATATTTTTCCTACTGCTCTGGAATAATCAACATTAAGAAGAAAGAACATGTCATTGTTAGTACAGAACAAAAGAAAACTGGGGATGCAGAGTGATTTTCTCCTGAAATAGTTAACATTGGGAAAGTAATGTGTTGCCATCACTACTATAATAGTATGCAACCATACGTAATACTATTATATATTCTGATGCTTTCAAAATAATAATACTACGTTAGTATACTTCTAGAAACCTATCTAAGAAAAAAATAATACAAAAAAGTAGGCAGTGTTTAACATCATAATAAGACTGTGATTACATTTATTGCATGCTCATATGAAAACTTCAGCAAGCTCACCTATGATAGCAAAGCATCCCTTGTAGAAATATTTCATTATACATTAACATTACTGTCAGTATTAGTATTTTTTCACATCAGTATGAGTTTTACTATTAAACTCCATGAACATTAGGTAATAAAGTAATTACTAAGCTTGAGTTGTGGCTTCACTCTGTTGACAGGTGTTTTTTTAACATGTTCTATATGTATTGGTGGTTTCTATATGGAATAGGGTTGGGTTTTAATCCTATGTGCAATGGAAACAAGTCAAAGTGTGCATGCTACGGCCTTTTATATAGTGCCATTCAACATGTTATTGTGTATTTGATGTTACAGCTATTCATTTTATACTATGTTGTTGATTTAACCAGTTTGTAATAAAGGAGAGTAAATACTAGATAAAATACATGAGGATACTGAAAAACACTGGAGATATGCACTTCAGAAGTTCTAGAGGTTATACAAATGAAAACTATACAACGAACAAAAGTAATTCTATTCTTTACTTGAACTACACTTCACACTTCAACTTGTCCAAGTCTGATATTAACAATTTGCAGACATCTCAAGTACAAAGAAACACATTTATTTGTACACAACAGGTTTATAGACTTTAGTAAAAGCTTACCACATCTGACGTAAAAACACATGGCAAGTTTGGAAGTACAGTCAACATTCCTTCTTCAATATAGGTTGGTTCAATGGAACAACTCTGTACACATTCGATTAACAGACTGAAATAACAACTCAATCAGGTGATCTCAGCATACAACTTGTTTTGTAAGTAGTTAAAGCAGAGGTAGCTCATTGTATTTTGCATATCAATGCACTGAACATATTGTCTTGGTTATTTATTCGATACATTTGACTGCTAAGGCTAACATCTGAGACTACATCACAAGAAAGACTTTATAACTATTTAGAAATGTGATTACGAGGTCTGTTCAAAAAATACGCGGACTGTTTGAATTGCGCGGCTCCAGTTGGTTCCAGGGAATCCGCTTGGTGTCGCTAGGTTTGCACAGATCAGCTGATTACGACGCCATTTCCCGATTGCAGATATCTTCATTTGTGTATTAGCTACGCGGTTTTAAGTGAAGTGCGATTTTTTCGTTTGGCAGATTTCAGAATGAATGACCTGAAGGAGCAACGACTTGCTGTGAAATTTTGTGTTAAACTTGGAAAATCTGCGACTGAAACTTTTGCTATGCTTAACACGGCTTACGGTGATGTTGCTATGAATCGTACGGCATGTTTCAAGTGGCATGAACGTTTTAAGGATGGTCAACAGTCCATTGAAAATGATGAGCGTCCTGGACGTCCTTCCACGTCAACTGATGACCCACACGTCCACAAAATCAACATCCTGGTGCGGGCAAATCGACATCTGACTGTCAGGGAGCTTGCTGAAGAGTGTGGGATATCAGTTGGATCTTGTTACAATATTTTGACCGAAAAATTGATGATGCACCACGTTGCTGCAAAATTTGTGCCTCAGAACTCGTGAGGTTTTGGCCAAACACTCGATCACTGTTCTTCTCCACCCCCCTACTCACCTAACCTTGCTCCTTGCAATTTTTTCTTGTTCCCCAAACTCAAAAGACCCTTGAAAGGAAGAAGATTTGAGACGATTCCCGAGATTAAGGCAAATGCGACGAAGGAGCTGGAGGACATTACAAAAGAAGTGTACCAGGACTGTTTCAACAAGTGGAAACACCGTTGGGATAAGTGTGTGCGTTGGGGAGGAGAGTACTTTGAAGGGGTCCCAGACCTGTAACTTCTAAATAAAGTACATTTTGTTTTATGACGTCAGTCCGCGTATTTTTTGAACAGCCCTCGTATTTACTTACTGTTCAACACGTGGAGACAAGTACAACTGAGGAATGATTTTAACTCCTTCTGTTGTTTGAAATGTTATTAGAAGCACAGCAGAATCTTCACCCAGATTTTCCTGAATAAAAGAAATTGCAAATTTTTTATATTATGAGTCATGTAACGTCTGCTCCTGATAAAACTATTAATTGTACTCTACACTGCTGATTTAGCAAGAGTTTGTAATAGAGAAGAGTAAATACTAGATATAATACATGGAAACCACTTTGAACATGTACAAGTAATAAAAGAAATACTAAATACTTTAGATATTCCAGTTATTCACAGACAAATCATTAGTAAAAATACTTAAACACCAATAGTTTGCATACAAAAGACAATGTTTTTATGAAAGCCTTCCCAATTGTATGAAAATATACATTCTCTATTAAAAGTTATGAAAACTATAATGAGTTCAAAATGGCTACAACATCAATCAATTCCACTGACCTTATAGCAAGAGAGTTAACTTTTTTACCCAAGATTTTCTTTATAACTATATTTTTATATCATTAGATGTAATTATTTGGTATTATTAGAAACTTGCAGTTATTCAGTAGGTAAATAAATAAATCTGTAACAAGAATTTCTTCAAGGAAAAATAGTATATTGTTACAAGAAAAATCTGAGATCTTATAAAGTTAAGACTTTGCTGTGACTGTGGAAGGCACATAAGAGTCCATGGTTTAAAATTCTAGTTTGAAGCAGCACAAATGGATAAAATGATGTCCCACTTGTTCTGAATGTGATGCCAATCAATTGCAGATTAACCCCAGGCTAATAGCTGGTATCCATCATACAGGAGTGAAGTAAAGTGTCTTACTCAAGGAAACAACAATAATATACTGGCCAGCCTTGAAATAACAACCATCCAACTCCAAATGCAAAGCATGAGCCACATTACAAACTTTATTAAACACATTTACTGCCTCCTTAGTGATCATTATCCAAGCCAGATGCCATTGTTTTATATTATTATATTTATATGTATTAAAATAATACAGAATAATATCAAATGGAGTAGTTATTGGCATGTATGCTTATTTAACTAAAATATGTACCATAATGCACATGAATGTTTCATTGGCACTGTAGCTAAAATTCGTTTTATGAATGCCACATGATGCATACATGCATTGTCTATTTTATATATCATATCATGGTTTGGAACATTTTCTTCATATGCAAGAAGGATAAATTGTAGTCCAGAGAACATCATATTTATTAATGATATTTTCTGATGCATTTCAATTGTAAAATAAATATTACAAAAACTTCTGTTTGTTAGACTACTTTTTAGTCATTATTTACTTGATGAGTTTTCATAAAATATGGCTTTATACAAAGGGATATTTTCAGAATAATTTCCACAATAATACTTTGTGTATTTATGGTTTCCCCTTTTCAAAACACACTAAAAGTTATTCAAATGATTTCTTAGCAAGGGGTTTAAAGAAGCACTATTCATTCATTTTATAAAAGACAACTAAATAAATATAATAAAACTAACAATTACAGCAGAATTGACTTCTAATGTATGCCAACTTCAATGAAGTGCAGTTGCCTCAATACTTTTTTCTTTAAGACACATTTGCTAGTGGCATTGGCTAACACACATTTGCAGTCAGTGGCAATGAATGTGTTAATAAAACTATGATATCATAAGGTACCTACTTGTGGTTAAACGTGTGATATAACACCACAGTAAAGCAGACAACAGCTATATAATAACAATAATATACAACTTCATTGAGACAAGAGACAAGATTATCTATTATTTTTTATGATTTCCTTTGCATGTTAAGTATTATTTTAACAATTAGAGTTTACAATGAAATCTTGAGAAAGTAAAGAAAATCAAATCAGATTGATTAAAATTTCATTCAAGTGCCCAAGACAAACCTTAAGCTAGGTATGTGACTAACCCTTGTAAGAACTGGGGGTATCTTAGAAAAATCCACAGGTAGCCTGATCAGGAAGTTCACTGGACCATTTCTGCTCTAAAAGTAAAACCATCAAATGTTAATTCAAGGTCTTTTCTGCATCTTTGCTATCCATTCTGTGCCAATCATTCCCCTCACTTTGATATTCAATCTGCATCAATCATTCCCTCTACTTTGGTATTCATTCTGTATCAGTTATTATTGCCACTAAACACAAAATATACTATTTAATTTGTGCAACTCATTTTTTGCACTTTACCATTCATTCAGTACAATTCAATCCTGCCACTTTTCTGCACTATTCATTAATGCTATTCTGAATGACATTAATTACAAACAGTTTCCAAGTAAAATGTTGCCAGCTCTCAAAAGTAAGCTGTAATCTCTTTCTATTTCCTTTTTTTTTTATTTGTTAACACTTTTAACCTTTTTTGGAAGTCTTTAATGTATATGTCACATACTTTTAAGTTTAGTTCACACTTGTGTAAAAAAGATGATTATGATAATATAATAATAAATTGACAAAAAAACAATTTATATCATAATGATAAATGTTTTACGTTGGGGAGCATACTATTTGTTTCAACAGAAAAATGGTCTGTCATCTTCTGGTAGTATGTTCCCCAAAGTAAAAACTTCATTGTGCTTATAAATCATTGCTTCTAAATCTGATATTAAATTCAGTTTATAAAGTACAAACCAAAGACAACTGGCATTTTTAGTATTACTCAATAAACCTCATAACCTTTCCAAATAAGGTGTTTGATGTATCTAAACTACCTGTTGATCTTTTTTTCATTAACCAGTTGTCTAGTTAAGAAGATAAAATTTACAAGTATTTTTACACACAATATCTTTTAAGTTTGAAAAGTAATTTCATTTCCTTCATGTCAGTTTAATACATCATATAACATGCAACACTAGTTTCCGATGTTGGATGTACAAAAATCATTAATGTATATATACTGTAATGTTTGATGTATTGGCAAATTCTATATCTTAAGAGCAAGCAACTGATTTATGTTTTGTTTGTAGTAACATATTTTACTTTATAGTTAGTTTCATTAAATTTTATTGGTTATAATGTTTGAAATAATTTTTAACAATTCTTTTATTTAAAATTGCATTTATGAAGATGGCATTGCATAGATATCTTTGTATATGAATTTCAGACTAACCTAATTTCCTAAGCTGTCTGAACCTTGATATATTACTATTATCATAAGCTATTAACATAATCTGAAAATTTACATAAATTATCATAAAGTCTCGTATAACAAACTGTTTCCATTAATTCGTTAATTTTCTATTTTATTAGTTTATAAGGTTTGTTAATCAGAAGCTCTAAATAACACTTAGGAAAACTATGTCAGAAGATCCTCAACATCTTAGTAACTTCCTTGCAACAAAAAATATTCTGTAACCCTTATTTATGTAGTGACAGAAATAGTTCTGAATTTCACCTTCTGATAACAAGTTTACAGTATATCTTTAGTTAGATATAGTCAGGTAAATTTAGATAAATGTTCAATAATGTAAAATACTACTATAGCATACAGAAACAGTATATCACTTGTGATTAACCTTTGTGCCCAACTTGCCATTTATATTTTGTGTAACTTTTTTTTAATTATTGCATTTTCGTTGTTCTTGGTATGGAGAGGACTGCACTAAGCATTAGCTCATCCTCTTAGTTAATATGTTAAAGTTTCTTCTGTTATCATCATTCTTAGTGTAGCAAGGCACTTAAGTAATTTATTCAACTTTTCCTTTCTCTTGTATGCGTAAAACGTGTTCATTAATTGGCTAATGTCCATATTCTCTTTAAATGAAAGATAATTTGTAATGCTATGAAAAAAAGTTCTCGCATGAATTACATATTAGAAAGAACAATTACTTATATTTCAGGCAAGATTTTAATGGGTGTCTTTCTCCTTTTGTAAAACAAATAGGATTTTTTGTTCAAACAGTCTACCTTCCAATTTTGTTAGTATCATAACTCTTCATTTAAAATGGAGTTACAAGCTGTCTTAGAAAATGAACCTTTTACATGTCTTTTACCTATTAGATTTATTGCATTATACTTTTCATCCCAAACATTAAAGTACAACTAGCATTTTAACCTAAAAAACTAAGTCAACGTCAACTTCTTTTAATAATTTATATAAAAAATAATACTTCAGAAAATGTTTATATGATGTAATGTACAAATTGCAAAAGGCATTATATAATGGAAAGACAGACAGTTTTTTTACTTGTTTGTGGAAACATTTAAAATCTCCATCAAGATTTTGAACAAAGTCTTGAAATAATCATTCTTTTGATTTTCCTGAGATAAAAACTTCCAGTAAAGAAAAATAACCTTGTTAATAAAAAACAAAACCCTAATTTTAACAAATACAAAAGTGTTTCTTTATATTTATATATTTGGCAGTTCATTTACAAATGTTTCATTAATTAAGCAACTTTTGAATATAGACTACTAATGTTATGGATAATCATGTAATTCTCCATTTTAATTTCTGTAAGCTTCATTTCTTGTATCTCACCACACTAGTAAACTTGGTAAAATACTGAAACAAAATAAACAAAAGTTTTACTCTGTACAACCAATAACAACCTTGTCAGAAGTGGTCATGTTTTGCACATGATATGGTACCAAAATGTGGGTTAATATGCAAGCTTGGTTTGTTTAATGTTAAGATTTTTTGTACTTAATGCAAGATTTGATCTAGGTAAGCAGATTTCACCTTTAGATTTTAACTTTTAGATACATTAGCTCATTGAGTTGAGTTTAACATTGCAACTTAACAAACTTTGGATTGCAGCAATATCTAACTTTTGAGGAAGTTACAGTTTCACTTAAATGACAGCTTAAGCATATGTAATTTTGATTTACATTTAGCTTAACATGTCAGGGTTGTTTTGTTTTACTAGACTTCTAAGTTAACATGATTTAATGCAAGTTACAGGGAGGAGAGTTGAAACTGGTGAGAGAAAGTACAAAGGCCTGCAATAGTTTTCCTGTATTAAAATTGTTTGCATGTTCTAAGGTAATTCTTGTATGCTAAATCCAAAAATGATATCTATTTTTTTCCATCATGTACAGTTTTTTTTACCAATACATAAAAGAAAAACCACAACACAGTTTTAACACTAAAAGATGTAGATTTTCCAAAAAAAAATGAGAATGATTCGTTGGTTGGTTGATTAGAGTTATATGGCACAAACAGCTGGACTATTTCTGCCAAACATCTGGTGAAAAGGTAAAATTAAAGTGAATTTAGTAAAATTCACAAAAGGAAATTAATGTAAAACAAAGTTTAAAAAATAAATAAATAGCATAAAACCAATGTTTGCATCTAGTCTACAATGATAAGAAAAAAACTGCAGTAACAGAAGTTGAAAAGGACTTTCTGTAGCATAATTGTAATTGTCATAACCTGCAAGGAAGACTAACAGATAAGTACAAAAACCACTGTCAGTCACCGAAAGTTGGCCTTTCCAGTCCTGGTTCCAAGTTATTTGACATTATGGCCACTTTCAAAAAGTAAAGTAATAAAAGTTTTAAAGACGTGTAGCAAAATTTTAATAATAACTCACCAGAATGACTAACGGATAGTTCAAACAGCAGTGTTAGTCACCTGAAGTTGGCCGTTCCAGTCCTGGTTTTGAGTTATTTAACGTTACAGTCATTTTCTAAGTTCAAATTGAACTAGATGGAAATCATATTAAAAAAGATATAATGTACAAATTAAAAGACTTAAATGGCATTAAAAAGATTAAAGGCCTTTAAAAACTAAAAACTTTACCACAAGCTGAGCCTTGAATAAAGGACCATGTATGTTGGAATACCAATGTGACTCAGTATCTAGAAAAACTGGATAGAATACATCTATCTATGTTAAACAGAAATGGGCCAGTCGGTTTTGAATATTGGCAAGAACAGGGTATGAACCAACGTGAAGTGATTCCAAGGCCAGTATAGAGCTAAGCGAGTAAGTATAAATAGTGCAGTTTGAGTATTACTGAGCTTCAATGTGATCCAGGGCAAGAAAAATGATGTACAGTTCAGCAGTGAACACAGAAGCTGTAGAGGGGATTCTGCACGCAACCACCGACCCACAACAAACCATGGCAGAGCCCACAGAGTCACCTGATTTTGAACCATCTGTATAAATAGAAATGGAAAGATGTTCAGCAAATAACAGACGATATTTCCAATCGGAAGTATCTGCTTTTCTCAGATACTTAAAGAAAGGTCACATTTGGGGACTGTAATTAGTCAGGGTGGGATGGGCTGACCAGTGGATACAACAATGTTATACAAGAACAGACCCAATTTATCCAACTGCACCTGGATAGGAAGGCCAAAAGGAGCAATGGCAGACTGTCTGTTCTGAAAAAGTATAGCCCACCAAGGAAGGAAAACACAACCCCTCGCAAAGTTCCATACCTCCAGGTTGTATCATAAGCCTTCTCAATGTCAAAGAATATTCATACAAGATGTTGTCATTTGAGAAAGGCTTCTCTGATCTACGTTTCAATGCCTGTTGTGAACTTAATCTAAGAGTCCTTCTGGCTTTGACGTCTTACCCACCGAGCATGTGCATAGGCCTGCTGGAAAGCGATGAGGTTCGAGAGTGTGGTCTTTACTGTTGAAAGGGAATTTTAGTGACTGAGGACATAAATGATTGATTGTTTTGCATCTTGGGGTAGGAGAAGAAGATGTATCCAAGGAAATGCCAGTACCCAGAACCAAAGGATGTGGATCTTGGTGTTTGTTGGAATGTATGTAAGGTTCAGAGATGGGTATTGAAGTTGATTCATCAACTTTTTTAACCATAAAGATCAAAAGGCTTTTCCTTTGATTTGAGAACAATTCTTTTGGAGGCACAGAAAGATCTCTCTGTACTCCCACTGTAGTTGTGGAACGAAGCGCAGCAGCATACGTTTGAGATGAAGTGGTAGACAGCAATTGTCAAGTCTCAGGATAAGTAATGTTATGAATCATTTTCAAATGCTGCACCTCTTTTTCTTCCAACCATTTAAGGCACAAAAGAAAGTTGGACTGGTGAGAGCCATTACAATTGATGCAATGACGGTCCGTTTCACACTTATAGGCGTCATGTTCCTTGCCACCACAACAAGCACATATCAGGGAACCACGACATGATATCTTTGAGTGACCAAACCTCTGACACTGAAAACATTGGAGAGGGTTTGGAATGTACAGCTTTACCCTGTTATTAAGATAACCTGCCTTAATGGTGGCAAGTGGATGTAGTGATGTAAATGTCAGAACAAGAATATTGGTAGGCATCATAATTCTATTTATGTGAGTGGAAATATGCCTCACTGCAGAAACTCCTTGAGTGAAGAGACCAGCGAGAATCTCTGACTCAAAATTGTTCTTTAAATACCTCTCAACAATGACTCCTCATGATGAATTCAAAATAGCATGAGGTGTAACCTCAGAAGGTATATCCCCAATTGCCTTTGAATTCAAGAGGAGTTCACTGTGTTGAGATGTGGATGTTTTCACCAATATATCACCAGATCAAAGCTTCTTTACTGACTTTAGAGAGCCCACAAGTCCCTCCAGCCTATTCTGAATAAAAAAGGGGGACAATTGCACCCACACACCACTCAGCCCTATGAGGGGACGCACTACAATGTCAAACAAGGACACTGCAGGAATACCAGGGTTTTGTGAGCACTATACCCAAACACCAACATCAGATACAATGTCCACAACACCTGTTGAGATCTTCCAACACTGGTACTTGGTTGACCCTAGCCCAAGTGGGCCAGCCGACTGACCCAAGGTGGGACACCCCAAGGCTGCCTGTCTACAAGAATTCAAGGCCAAAGTGGTGTGTTAGGGTTGGACCCCTAAATCACCAGGATCCTCTCCTCCCCCTTCACGGGTCACCACGCACAGCAAACATGTGGGTGGATGGTTAGATCCCAGAAAAGGTAAACTGAAAGAATAGAACCTTCCCTGGGAGGTCCCCTCACCACATACAGGAATTCTCACCAAGGGGAACTAGAATGAATGAAAATGCATATTCAATTGACATCACTGTTCTTTCCTTTTCTTCAGTTTGTTTACATTTTTGTTAAAAAACATAATAATAAAAAATATTCATTGTTGCAAATTAAATAATTTGATCTACATAAATTTTTTCTTCCCAAGTTATAAAAAACATTATGTGATAAAAAAATGAATGTTATTTTTAAAATCTGCATAGCTGGATTATGGAAGATCCATTATTAAAACCAAAAATCTTTTATGAAATTAAAATTTGCAGGCCTATGTTATTAAAGATTTTTTTCACTTCTCTTACTATTTTTAGATATCCACTGAACATACTTGCTCTTATATAATGTTTTGTGTTGAATAAAAATTGAGATTTTTGAATTTGTGTACTGTGTTTTTCTGAAAGACTTATTTTTCTTTGGTCAAAGATCAAAGAGAAGTACACTCCCTGACTTGGTATCCTTTAACCTTCAATTAGCAGAGCCAAAAAAAATGACCTATTACATGTCCTTTATCAGTAGACATGAATAACATCTAAACATACATTTTTAAGATCATATCTTCACATCTTGTACATCTATATATTACATCAACCTTTACCAGCTTCACAAACACTGTATATCCTCTCCAACCTGTAATTACCATACATGCATTTTATTCTGTTATAGATAATATGCACTACATACACTAAAAACACTAACCAATTCCAGAAACACAGCAGGATAGTCTCAAACAGTTTATAACCTTAGATTTTGCACTGTACTCTTTACCTTTCTATTAAAAAAAACTTCCACATCACTTTCTGTGAGGTCAGCTTGGTGTATCAATGAGGAATATTCAAACTGAAGTCTTGAGAAATCTTTTAGCTGAGATGCTGTTTTTTTTCGATACAAGTCCAGCAGTTCATGGACTGACCGAAGTAAGCATGAAGTGTCTCTTGGTGTCCATTCACACAAACTCTATAAAGTCAAGACGTTGTTGTACCAATCATCTTATCATCCAAAGTATAATATTTAGCTCTTCTACACTATCCCACCTATCCCAACTTATTTTAAACAATACATAAATAAAAACTCCTCAAAATACTTGTCCCATATTTCCATTAACATTTAACATTGTAACTTTAACTTTAACTCCTTTAACATTGTAACTTTTACTATACTTAAAACCAAACTACTCCCATAAGCTGACCACATAACAGATGAATTTTAACTGAAATCAGGCCTAAATTGTTATGAACATGTGTCCTTGCAGTTTTTCTTTATGGATTCAGAATCTTTAACAATCTTTGTATAAAAGCTTTAACAATAAGTTCTATTTTTGATCTAAAGAAGCAATTCCAAAAGAGAGTTCACATCATAGCAATTCATGTAGTTAATTATAAATTTTAGTGTTTATTAAATGATTCTAGACACATTGATGTGTTACTAGTTACACTACTCAAATATACATTAAAATTTATTTGATACAGTCATGCATTTAGTAGTTTAAATATAAATACAGCAACATTTTAATTCATAAAAAATAGTTCTTAGGATAATACAAATATAATTTGAATCTTTAGCAATATATCATAAGCTTTAAAGGCTAACTTACATGCACATCTTCTATATTGGGAAGAAATTCTGTATCATCAAAAATAAAGTCTGGAGGGTGCTCTTCATGCTCACCATCAAAAATAACTTCCCCTAATCAAAAAAGTAATCAATTTATATTCAAGCCAAACATGTCATTTTACAACTGCAGTAAATTTCTATAGGAAATAAATACTGCATGTATTTTGAAATGTCTTTTATTCAATAAAGAGATCCTATACTTGTACAAGAATTTCAAAAAAATGCAGCACTGATGTTTCTAGTGAATTATTTAGCTGACAAGCTTTTAAAATACAAAAAAAAAAAAAAAACAAATCATTTGACTTATCTATTACTGAATTATACTGGTTTCTGGAAATTTACATCTCCTCAGTAACCCTAAAGAAGATCAACTTCAAAAAACAATCTATGCTTCATGTAGTGGAAGAGTATATATATTGCATGTGTGGTGCTTTGAGATGTCTTTTATTAACACAGTGATTCCTTATTTACATATGAATTCAAATTCTTAAGTCAGCTGTTTAAAGTACTTGATGTTGAAGGAGTTGCAATAACATCAATGAGAGGGCTACCTAGTAGGAACGAATACACCGAAACATTAGAGGATAGAAAAACTACTTCAGAGGAAGAATCAAGTCTAAATAAGAAAGTCAACCAGCCACAAGGTTCAAAGCTCCTGGAACATGACAGACCAACAACTAAACGTGGCAATCATGGGCCCAAATATTAAATTCCAGGCCTAGAAGGTAGAAGTCCCAATATCAACTGCTTCCTTGTCAGATAACATAAGATAGTGGAGTTGTCTGAATAGATCATTACAAGATGACTAGACAGGGTACATTGGAGATGGCACCAAGCTTCAAGAGTGATCACACATTGATATGAAGGTACCACACCCAGAATATGTGGGAGAGGTGAATAAATGCAAGTTCTGGCAAGATGGAAGAATTGGGATGTGCAACTCCATGATGGATTGATTGAGCCACCATGACAAGAAGAAGAAAAGGGAGGGATACGATTGGTTGGTAGGAATTTATTGGCACAGAGCAGCTTGGCTAACTCTACCAAACAACCGATAAAAAATTAAAAGTAAAATTTATTAAAATATGTAAAATGTAATAGCTTTAAAACAAAACAAAGTCCAAGTTTTTAATCAAAATTTAAATAGAGTAAAAAATGTCAGTGGCCCTTAAAATTTTAAAAACACAACTGAAGTAGCAGCATTACAATCCCCAATGACATGGTCCAGTGTCAAGGGTGAACACATGGTAAAAATATGTCTAAAATGGTTCCATCATTCACAGTTGTAATGAAAGCACGACAATAAAACGTAGGCTATTGTGACTTCAGGTCACACATACCACATATTGAAGCATCAGTCCCAGATAAAAAAAACAAAGACAAGTTAAAAAAACTTTGACCAATGCAGAGCCTAGCTAGGACAACTTCCTCTTTCTGATCCTTATAGAAGCAAGATGATCAAAGTCCAATAGAAGGTTTTATCTGGAAAAGCTTGTTATTATGTTGTTCACTCCAAGTCAACTCCCATTTGTTAAGGAGCCGAGCCTTGAACAAAAGACCATAGTCCATGTATGGGATAGGTACTGTTGTGATAGCACCAGAGCACATAGACTTAGCTGTGGTGTCAGTGAGCTCATTCCTGTGAAGAACTAGATAGAAATGGATGATAAAGAGAAATGAGCCAGCTGGTTTTGTACATCGACAAGAACAGGGTGAAAACTAACATGATGTGATTTCAGGGCCAGTAGAGAGCTCATGTACTATAGAGCTTCTATGTGTTTCAGGGCAAGAGAAATGGTGTACAGTTTGATATTGAACACAGAAACTGTAGAGAAGATCATATGTGCAACCACTGGCCCACAAAAAACTATGGCAGAGCCTACAGGGTCACCCAATTTCAAAACATCTGTAGAAATGAGAATGAGAGAATAGTTCAAACATTGTTTGGCAAAAAGAGGATGGAACTTCCAATTGGGAGTATCCACCTTTTTCAGATAACTTGGAGAGGTCACACTTGGAGATGGTAATAAGCTATGGTGGGTGGGCTGACCAGTGGCAACAGCAACATCATCCAAGGACAGACCCAATTCAGCCAACTGTACCTGGATAGAAAGGCCAAAAGGGGCTGTAATCTGAAAAAGCATGGCCCACTGAGGAAGGAAAACACAACCACAGGTGGGATGCTGTGGTAATGACTGAAGTTTTGCCTCATACAGCAAAGAAGTTGTAAATGACAGAGAAGAAAAAAGAATTCAGTATACAATCTCTGGACTGGAGAAGTGCAGAAAGCCCCTGATGGTGAACAGGGTCCAACATCTTCAAGACCAATGTCCTGGTAGAGCCATAGACCAGAGATGCATGGTCCAGTTTTGATTAGATGTATGAACAATAAACTTTTAGCATAGAACATCAATCCATTCCTTAAGAGGTGAAAAAGAGGGCATGGGAAGCACAACTTCTCCAAGACAGAGCTCAGGATTGAGATAAATACCCTTTTGGCAGCAGAAGTGCATGCAATGGTTTTAGAGTGAGAAAAGGTAAAAAGGTCCACTTCAATAAATGATTGAGAGCAGTCTGTAGCTGTTCCATTGTATCAAGGTGGCCATTTTTATTTATGTGTAGGCAAACTTGGTGGGGAACCCTTCTGTTTTCCAAAACGTCTTTTTTTCTTTATTCAAGAGAAGTCTGTCAACCTTTATGGATCCTGCCCTGAGTTGATTGGGCAGATCCTTGTCATTGGAAGAGGATTCCAGTGACTGAAGGCATGAACGTATAATCGTTTTGCAGTGTGGGGCTCGAGAAGAAGATGTACCCGAGAAAATACCCATACTTGGAACCAAAGGAAGTAGATCTTGGGGTTTGCTGGAATGAATGTTAGGGACAGAGATGGGTATTGACATTGATTCATCAACTTTTTTAACCATGGAGGTCAAAAGGTCATATGGTTTGAGAATGATTCCTTTAGAAACATAGAGAGATCTGTCTGTACTCCCACTATAGTAGTGGAATGAAGTGCAGCAGCATACTTCTGAGATGAAATGATGGACAGCAGCTTTTAAGCCTCAGGGTAAGTAATGTTTTGAATCATCTTCAAATGCTGCACCTATTTTTCTTTCAACTGCTTAGAGCAAAAACAAAAGTAGGATGAATAAGAGCCATTCCAACTGACACAATGAGGGCCCATTTCACACTCATAGGCATTGTGATCCTTGCCACTCCAACGAACGCACGTCAAGGAACCATGACATTATGTATTTGAATGACCAAACTGCTGACACTGGAAACATTGGGGAGGGTTCAGAATATATGGTCATACCTTGTAATTCAGTTAACCTGTCTTGATGGTGGCAGGTAGATGTGATGATGTAAAAGTCAAAATTAGGACACTGATTGGCATCATAACTCCATCTTTGGAAGTGGAGATACAACTCACTGCAGAAACTCCTTGGATGAAGAAGCCAGCAAGGATCTTTTGACTCTGGGATGTTCTTCAAATCCATCTCAACAGTAACTCCTCCTGATAAATTCAAAGTAGCATGGGACATAACCTCAATGAGTATATCCCCAATCACCTTTGAATGTAAGAGGAGTTCACTGTGTTTAGATATGTATGTTTCCACCAATATATCACCAGAGCAAAGCTTTTTGACTGACTCTGGAGACCCAGCAAGTCCCTCTAGTTTCTTATTAAAAAAGGGAAACATTTGCCTTGCAGTTTTGTCTGAAATAATATGTAATATAAGAAAATGAAGTACAGACGTTGAAGATTGCTACTCTGAATCTTCAAGATGTGGTCATTTACCTATGGACTTTTGTTTCACTACTTTAAGTTTTTATCTGTAGGATCCATAATAAAAAAGAATGTTTTGGCACCCACTGACCCAACCCACCTTGGATCCCCAAAAAGGGGATGCACTACAATGCCAAACAAGGACACTGTAGCAATGCCAGAGTTTCATGAGCACTATACCCAAACACCAGCATCATATACAATGTCCAATACATCTGTTGAAATCATCCAACACTGGTACTTGGTTGACCCTAGTCCAAGTGGACCAGCTGATTGACCCTAGTGGGGCCACCCAACTACAGGAATTCAAGGTCAAAGTGGTGTGTCAGGGTTAGATCCCTTAACCACCAGGATCCTCTTCTCCCCTTCACTGGTTATCACACACAGCAAACACATGGGTGGATGATTAGATCCCAGAGGAGGTAAACTGAAATAACAGAACCTTCCCTTGGATGTACCCTCACCACATACTGGAATCCACACCGAGAGGCTTGCTGAGGGTAAGTAACATGCAGTGTACATTATAAAAAATAGTTACTTGTTAAACGCAAAGTGCACTTAACTTTAACAATGATACCATAAAAGGAAACAATATGCAGTGTAAACTGTAAATAAAGTTTTTCATTTTAACATTAACATGCTCTTTTCTATTTGCAGAAAATAAACATTTTGTATAGATTATAAATAAAGTTTTTCAATGACACTGAAGTGCTTTTTTTTATGTTTACTGAATTATATCTACAGGACCAATGAAAATCTCCCTAAGACTCTTGACAAAAAAAAAATTGAGAGACCAGGACCCTTCACAGGGTTTTGTGAAACATATATTCTTATTTTTGCTCTAAAACTTTTAAAACTAGTAAAAGGAGTTCATTTAAAAACAAAGATCCCAATTTTTGCCCTACAAGCTTTGAACCTACAGTTAAATATTGCTATGTTGAAGTCTGATATCTCAGATATATGGCAGATGTTGAACTTAGTCCCATCAATTTCTTTTAACTCTAGTTGTATCTAAGACTATTCATTTGTTATGAATCAAATTAAAGTCGAGATCTCAGATCACCCATCTCAATCTCTTGACATAATCAAATAAATTTCTAAAGTCCATAGCATTTCAATACAATAATATATGGCTTTAATTAGTACAAAATAAAGCTCCATTCAAGCTCAGTGCAAAGAGAAAAACCATACAATGAAAGCTTTATGGATAGCAAAAGCTAGATGACACTACATAACTTTACTTCTTGAGTTCCAAACTATTTAGCCTGAAGATAAATTCCAGTACTCACATGTTAGAGATTGTCCTCCATATGGAATTATCAATTTAAATCTGTCAAAAGGTCTTTGCTCATGAAATGGAGCTCTGAAAAAGAAAATAAATGTGTATGTATATATAGATGTAGTTTTTTTTCTATACAAAAGCAAGGAAAAGGTAAAGTTGAAATATAAGAATGAAAAAGAAACTGAATAATTTTGTTCAGAATGTTAAAAATTCTAAAAATAATTCCCAAATTACAAATGCCATATTAAACAAAAAGTATACTACATTGCTAAATAGCCTGAAAAAATAAACCTAAGGAAAATATTATAAGAGACCAAAGTAAAATTCTTAATGTGGGTTTGAAGATTTCTGGAGATGACAGGATACCAATGAAAGAAAATTTACTTATTTCACTTGAAATTAGTTTGAAACAATGTTGATGAAGTGATAATACTGTAAAGGTTTTATTGTTTTTTTTCAATTTTGTGCAAAGGTACTCCAGGGCTATCTGCACTACTGTAAAGAACTCTGTTTAAACAGCAGTTGCTAAACCTAACTTTTGATACTGATAAAACAAAGTAATTTGTATAATTATGAAACTAATCTACTTTAAAACCACTGCAATTTGAAATGCAGGTAAAGCAGGGCAGATTGTCATATCAAATAAATTAATTACAACAATAATATAAAAAATCTTAAATGATGGGACATATACTGAAATAAAGAAAAGCCCATTGAACATCATACAGATCAAAAAACAATTATTAAAACCTGTAGTAGTTTCACATCTCCTGAATAAAGATTCAATTTATCTCATGTTTATGCATCCCTAAAGATTCTTGAAATAGGGATACTGTTCTGCCCAACTGTTGACATAGAGGATGGTTTATTGTTGAAAACCTTCATTGACAAATTCACACATATACATGATTATCCTTTTATCTGAATCTGTAAATAAGATTAAAATCACTAAGTTAAAAGCAAGTGATCAATTAGTTGTCATTTATTATGTAGTATCATTATTCATAAATATATCAAAGAAAAAGCAATACGTTTAGAAAACAGATAGCTCTCTAGTAAATATCTTTTTACATTTAGATGTTATATTTTACATTTAATAAGGTTGTATGGAACTAATAGTTATTTTAAGCTAGAAATGGATGATAAAAAGAAATGAGCCAGCTGGTTTTGTACATCGACAAGAACAGGGTGAAAACTAACATGAAGGTTTCTCTATGAAGATAACCTTTATAACCTCGTAAGAAAAATATCCATGTTTTATTTGGAAACTAATGTGCCAGAAACGCTTGTGAAAAAAAAAAAAAAAAAGCAACCAAAGCATGGATAAGATATGACACATTTGGTGTAGGTAGCATAACAATACGTCAACAGATTTTAATTAGCAGCCCAATGTTACAGCTCACTTTAGTCATTCAAGAGAAAGGTTTTCAAATTTTTTGCATTTCTACAAAGCAAGGAAATGATTTTCTGAGTACTTCTATATACAGAAATCTGTTCTCTCTTACCATTTCCCCACATACAAAATCATATGATCCATTACAACATGAAAAAAAAATCCTCAATTTTTCTTTTGTACCTATATATATATAAAATTAGAAGTTATATAGCAATTAGAGGAGGGTATAAACCTAATATAACAGATATGAATTATAACAAGCATTGTTATAAATTACAAATATTTGAGAGTATGAAGTTACAGGCAACTGAAAACAGAATATTTCCATAATAGTTAACAAAAGTATGTGATATTTTCATGAAATATATGGTCTGTCAAATAACCCTAACAACTTAGTTTCATTGATGAATTTGAAGATAAAAGTGAGTTTTGACATAAATGTGGATCATATAAATTTTCATGCAGCTATTGTTTAAATTATATTCAAACATTTAGATATTTTAAACTTAGAATAAGAGAGCATAAAAATGCAGTCAATAAATTAAAAACAAGTGATTTGGCCTTGACTAAACATGTTGCAAACTCTTCACATATTCATGATTGAAATGATGCAAGTTGCCTCAACAGTTGAATTTTTAAAAATGAATTAAATATATGAAAGCCATAAGAAATAGTTAAAAACAAAATATGTTTAAAAAGAATTATGTCCACTTGCTACAGAAGTGAATTTCTGTTAACCTACTTCACAAATGTCACCACTGTACAATATGTTAATTGGATACACACACACACACATTTATTTTAGTACATAAACAAACTTCAAGAGTCCTTCTTGGCCTCCTAAAGATAGTAGATTATGTTGTCCACCAAAATGTGTAGTGTTTTTTTCTCATTTAACTTTATAATAAAACATGAAATGTTAGTGTCATGATTTTATTTAATGCATCTTGCATCTTATCTCTTGTTTAAGAGAATTACTGCTGTTTTGCAGATAAAAATGTATGTAGGTTTGCCTTGTGATAAATGCTTCAATCTATGGGCTAAATCACTGGCTAAAGTGAAAACAAAAAGCAGTATTCTATAAATTTAGAGGATACTTGAATTTAAAGACAAGAAATTTACTGCAATTTTTACATAATTTATAGTACACTGTTAGCAATTTTAGTTACTTGTTGCAAAGGCATATACATTTGCCAGAAATAGTACAGAAACAGGTAATTACAACCACAGGTGAACAGTAGAAAAATTCAATCTACAGAGACTTGTTTTCTCTGAAGCACTGAACATGAGGTAACATGATTCAAGAGTTTGAAATTGATAGCAACATACTGTTTATGTAAAGTTTTAAGTTTGCCTTTCATGCAGTTATCACAGAATGCATTTTATGATTTACATCACTTACAGTTTGTCTTAATGATACTGAAGTCTGGTTTAAATTCAGCTTCGGTTATAAATTCATAATGGCTAAAGTGACCACAAGAGGCTTGGTGGAGGGATGAGGTTGGAGATGAACACTTAATTATTAGAAGAAATAAGTGACAGTTATGCAAGCACAGTGTCTAATCTAATAATTAATCATAAGTTTTCCTCTTGTTAGTTTTTTAACATATGAAATGATTTGCCAAATGATGTAGAACATGTTGGGGTTTGAACTGTTCTATGTTGAGTAATTTGATGGATTCAAAGATTATATTTAATTTCATCTGGCTTTTTATATTCTGGTTCTATCATTATAAGCTCATGACATGATTGACTTTGTGACAAAAGTAGTAGTTAATTCAACCTAATTGTTTATCAGAAAAGCAAGTTGATGAGAAATAATGACTTGGGGTTATGACAATGCAAATTATCAGAGTATTTCATGCATGGCATTGCTTGTTTTTATAAAGACTAACTGTTGATAAATATGTACTCAATGGTTTTGATTCATATATGAGCATTCTTAAGTTTCCATTTCTAGTACATGTCAATACTGAACTTACATTTTTGAATGACTTACATAGTTAGAAAGCCTTACTAACACCACTTACAGACTTAATTTCCAAATCACAGGAAATAGAAAATATAAATTAGCATCACATTTGTAACGATTTAGTTAACCTCCAACTCGGTTCATTAAAGTTTGGATAAGAGTCCATATAAAAGATGTCACATTATCAGTTTTTAATGCAGTTTATAGTAATGTTTTGTTTTTTTTAATTTATGTGATAAAATGTATGTTCATCCTACATTATTGGTGGTTTCTTTAGTTATGCTTTAGTTTAATAATTTGTTGAATCATTTTCATGCTATACATAAAATGCATTTTGAGCCCTAATGATATTGAAACTTAAATTACATTTAGCCCCAATTTTAATAAATAAATTTCTTGAACTCTAAGCATCCACTTCAAATCAGCTGAACTAGTGACTGAAAACTGGTTGTTGTAAATTTAAGAGTTCCATACATGCTGTTGTATAGATGAAAGCATGTTTAACTTTTTTTTGTATTAGTTTTCCTTAATTCATGTTTCATATGTTCAAGTAATTAAACATATAGTATGCATGGAATAGTAGTATTCCAAAATGTGTACCTACTCAATCCAGTCCAGGACTTGGTGAAATAAGTTTCCACTCTTGCAGATAGACAGTAGTATCAATTTGTACTAACTACAGTATAATTTTATACTGACAGAGTTTAATATTTATTTACTTGTACCAAAATTAAGGTTATGCAACTCTTTCAAAGATTTGCTTATGAAGTATTATTATATAGCACTTCTTACCTCTTAGTCTATACTCGTTAATCCAGAAATATTTTTAATGCACTATTAAATTGTTAATTCATTCCAAATAACACACAATCTTAGTGTTTAAATTAAAATATAAAATTAAAATTTGTATTGAATATACTTAATTCCATTTATAACTCTTCTAAATTGCACACTGTTTATCATATCAATAATTAGGTAAAATTCAACTATATTATGACACTGAAAGTGTAACTTGCAACTTGTGAAATGACAGTACTACTGCTAATATCGCAGTTTATAGCATTTACATCCAACACCAAAGCAATGTCATTAATATTTGTATTTACCACAGAAATAATGTAGCACCCTATAATTTTGGAACAGAAGCTATTTGAAATTTTATAACACAC